>NC_048598.1:105618342-106306467 GCF_003668045.3 Cricetulus griseus | reverse complement strand
TATGTGGGTACACATGACAGTCTTTACTCTTTTGTTTAAAGTGTGTGTGTGTGTGTGTGTAGTGTGGAGTCTGTAGGGCAGTTTTCAGGAGTCAATTTTTTCCCTCCACCAGGTATGTAGCTCTTTATCAGACTTTGGTGGCAGGCTACTTTACCCTCTGAGCCATGTCTCCAGCCTAAGTCAAAACATCTCCTCAGTGTAATTTAATTATGTGTAAGTAAATTATGTCCCAACAGAGTTGATTAATTTTTTATTTTTATTTTTTTAACTTTAGGAGCTTTAACTTTTAGGCTTGTGTAAGTTCAAGGCCAGCTTGAGCTACATGAAACACACACACACACACACACACACACACACACACACACACACCTTAAACAAAAGAAAATAACAGGAGAATAATAGTTATCTGTACCACGTATCTACACCACCAAGTGATTTTGGGTCTTGAAACAGAAAATGGAAGATAAGCTCAGGGCACAAGGAAGTAGTTAAAGACTAAAAGGGACATGTTCAAAGGGCATAAAATGCAGCTTGAAAGGGTCTCATGGGCCATATTTGGGATAATTTGAGCATCAAAATAAGGGTTGCAATTGATTATAAAACACTGACTGAAGAAAACCCCATGGGTCCACAGTCATAGTCACAGAGAGGGATTTATTTCCCACTGTTAGGAGCAATTATTGTACTAACCCTTTTCTGTAAAAATTGGTCATTACAGTTCCTTGTTAAGAGCTATCGGCTAGTGAGGGAATCACCGAAGTTGTCATCTTGCAACTCCCCTTGAAATGATTTGGGCAGTAGTCATCAATGGGTGCCTGCATGGTCCCCAATTAGGTCCCCATGGTATACACACTCATGGTAAAGGGCAAAGCACACTGTCCAGTGGAAATCCATCTGGGCAAGCTCTGCTTCTCTAACTGGGGACAGGCTAGAGGGGTCTGGTGGGTTAGGTAGCACCTGGCATTGCCTGTCAACTGCTTAAATGAAACCAATGGGACCTGGGATTATCCAGACCTCATTTCCAGAGAACACAGGACCAAGTTCAACAGCATTATAAGAAAACAGCTGCACTTGCATTTGGTATCACACACACACACAGACACACACAGACACACACAGACACACACAGACACACACAGACACACAGACACACACACACACACACACACACACACACACACACACACACACACACACACAACAGAAAGTTATTGAAGACTTTGGAAGATACCTAGAGAAACCTGAATATGGTGTAGATGAAGCTGTATGTTCAATTGCTTTAAACTTCCTTGAGCGGATAGGAGTGCTGTGGCTAAGTAGAGCAACATGTCTGTTCCTGAGGTCCATGCTGAGCTTTTAAGGGTGAAGAGTCATTCTTCCAACTTATATGTGTATCTGAATTTTTGTCATAATAAATGGGGGAGATAGTTGAGTTGGTAAAGTTATTCACCACACAATAATAAGAACTTAAGTTCAATTCCCAGGACCCAGTTGTGGTGCACACACACACATATACACATGCAATCCCATCCCTAGGGAAGTGCAGACAGATAAATGTGGGGCTTGCTGTCCATCCAGACCAGCCCACTTGGCAAACCCCAGGCCCGTGAGAGACCCTGATTCAACACAAGACAGAAGTCTCCCGATGAAAGGGAACCAGAGGTTGGCCTCTGGTCTTTATATACACAGGAAAATGTACATGCAAAAATCCTATTGTTCAAGTCATCCAAGCTGTGGTACTTTGCTGTGCTCAACCTAACCAACTGGACAATAACGCAAAGAATGGTTATTTGAAGGGCCCTGTATCTCTTGAAACCAACTCACTTCCTTTTGTGCCAGTTAGTGAGTCACAGTGGACCATGAAGTTGGGCTCCCACCAATAAGATAAAATGCAGTCACCACCTACATTGGGGGAAAAGATGGAAGCCATTTTGGTGAGTGTGTCTGCTAAACCTATTTGGGTTCTAGCACACCCCTTTTGCAAAAAGAAATCACCCTGTTGAATCACTTTTGCTTTGTCTGTGTGTTCTTTTGTTCAGCACCAAGATTATTCTTTCCCCAACAATAAGAAAAAGTTTCAGGTCAAAGCAGAAAATTGTCCCTGACACAAATGGAGGGACAGTCTCAGCTCCCTTGTGGCATTAGCCACCCACTGATAGCACGAGTTTCCAGGATATTACAAGTGTGCACTGTGGGTGGGAGCTGAGACAAGCTACTCCAGCAGGATGCCAACACGTCTGCTACTTTAGCTGGGGAGTACCCCAACTTCTGCAATTGCAGACTCCCTCTCATTTACCCACAGGACTCTTCTGAGAGCCAGACACGTCTGGGGACATCCCTAGCAGCCTGGGAGGAAGCCTGGGAGAGACACTTAAAACACACAAATCTGTCTGCTGTTGAGTGATCAGACATCAGATTTCCCACCACTGCAGTGCAATGTTTCAGAGTCGAGTCATTTCTCCTTGAAATAAAAAGCGGCATTCTCATGCTTATCACTGTGAGAGGGAGCCCACTGAGGATTTCTTTAATACCATGAGATTTCTACCTTTTGGGAATGGAAGAAAATGAAGGTAAAACTGGTAAGTGCAGCACAGAAGCAAGGCCCTGGCTTTTCTCACATCACTGGAACCATGCCTGCGTTCTGAGACAAACGATCAGTTCTAGACTCTCAAAAGGCAACTGCTGGGAGGGTCTTATAGATCCCCCCAGGTGATCTTCTTACCTGGGTATTTAAAGGCACTAAGCCCATCTGGGAAGAGCTTGCCCCCAAGAGGGTGTGGCCGATCGCCTGGCTCAAGTGTCCCAGGGATACAAGATCACCTCCCATGAGGGATGGCTGCTCCAAGGCATGGGAGGGGGCATAAACCATTGCACACTTGGTTCTGCAGAGAGGGTAACCTGCACACAGACCACAAGCTTACTTCCAGTGCTGACCAGTGCTTTCCCCACCCATCCCTCACATACTAAGGCTGCTCTCTATAGCCTATCCCTCTTGTTAAGTCCTATTTTTCCAAGGACACCAAAGCACTTCACTCAAGGCTTACTTTTAGATCTTAAATGCCCCTCAAGGCCTGTGTGTTGAAGCTTGCTCTAAGGACAATATTATTGAGAAATAGGAGTATCTTTAACAGGCGGTGCCTAGTATGAGGTCAGGTGACTGGAATCAGGACCTTGGGGTGGGGGGAGGACTCCCTCTTTCTTCCTCTAGATCACTTGACAGCCACCAAGTGAAGTCTTGCTCACAACACACTCCTGCTTCGATACACTAACTCACCACAATCGTGGCCTAACCCGCCCAAAACTGTGACTCAAGATAAAGCCTTCCTTGGATGTTTATTACAGTGACAGAAGAAGGCCGACCAACGACACCCTCAGCTCCAAACTCAAACTGGAGCTGAAAAGCAGTCAGCCTTCCTGAGAATATTTGACAGACCTCAGACAGCTTGTGGTGACCGGACTTGCCAGGGATCCACACATCTGTCTCCTGCTGTGCCTGATGCTAAGGTGACTCAAACTACACCCTTCACTTGTCCTCTCCTGTGAACTACAGGGTGCTCAACTGCTCCTCCAAGGCTACATGCTGGGCTGTCCACCCTTCCTACAAAGAAAGGCTACAATGATATACATCTTCAGCCCCAGGGCCACGGGCCACCTTTATCCTTTGGATCTCTTTCAGTGTTGCCCAATCTCCCCAAATGTCTAGCCTGGAGTTAAACGTGGCTGCCACAGAGAAAGTCCACTTTCTAAGAGACTGGTCACTGTGACACACTGCTCTGTAGCAATACTCAGTGGTCTCATCATTTGAGGTAACTGATGAAGGGCCATGCCCCTTGCAGGCCCTCAGCCACATGGCTAACACATTTGCTTTTAGTTTCATGAAGCATTCTCAACAACATCTGGTACATGACCAGACAGCTTTTCCCAGTTCTCACTACCCCTGCCCAGCACCCCAACCGTGTGACATTAGCAGCCGAGTCCAAGCATCCCGGCACCTGTAGTTTGGAAATGTGTGCTTAAATGAAAGAAAGTCAAACCAGCTCTATTCAGTCCTTCACATGATCCTCAGCTATTCCCAAAGCTTTCCCTGGTGCGGCTCAGCTTCCACACACCTGCTATCTTTAGTGTTCTGGTCGACCACCCCAGGACACAACCCTCACCTTTCTCTGGCGCCCCCTAAACAAACACTCTCCTGTTGCCTCCTATGATGTGACCTCGCTCTCAACTGCACCAGGAGACTAGGTCCTACACTCTTCCCCTTCCCTGTCTGCCCACCCCATCATTCCCACCCAGCACCTGGGACATCGACCTCTATGATGGCAGTTGAAACCACCTGCCCCTCCTCACTGCAGCTAATGCAATAAACCTCCATCACCCCTGATGGAATCGCTGGCCATGGCTGGAGTCTAACCAGTCAAAGGCCTCCTCACGGCCCAACCACCACCCCGTCACCTTCCACTCCTGTTTATGTTCTAGACTCTTAAGAAGCTCCTTCAGGAAGCACCCCAACTTTGTAGGCCTGAATGTCAATGTGCCATTCCCCCAGGTAGGGCACGTCCCATCTATCCCATTCTCTCTCAAACTTTTCTCCCCTCTCTCTCTCACCAATTATTTCTCTAAGAGGCATCTATGTCCATCTGTGTTTTCAGATCAAGCCACTGTCCTGACACAACCGCTCTCTGGAGTTGGACTGAAGGCATATAGAGTGTTTGAAGGAGTTGGGTTCGGTTTCCACGTGACAGATATTACCTCATTAGTCTCTTTTGTGTATACAGTAGGACAATAATCACCCACTTCATGGGATTGGGGGGGGGTGTCATTAAATAACATGAAAAATGCCTGACAAAGATGTTAGTATTTGCTGCAGAGAAAAGATGAGCAAAATCTTAAGAGGTCACCTTGACCAAGATTCATCTACAGTACCCATCCCTAAAGGGAGTCTGCCATGGGAAAGGAAGTTGCCTGCTGGGTCTAGCATAGGAGAAGTGGGGGAGGTGTTCTGACAGTGCCCACCCAAATGTCCCCTCGACACCCTACTGCTGGTTACACTCAAGTTAGCTCAGCACGCTGGGCTCGGTCTTTCTCCCTTCTTCCTCGTTTTTTGGCTGGAGTCCTCACCATCTGTGAAATTACACTGCAGAGGCCAGGTTCCCGGTGATTTCAATAAGACCTCAGGGAGTCAGAGCTAAACATATGTCTCACAAAAACATAAAGTGATTCATACTCTTTCATCTATTAATTGGGAAAGCAGGCTTTTTTTTTTTAATCAATGTCTGAATTTTTACAACAGTGAGAGATGCCGCGTTCTTTCCACGGTGCGTGGCAGTGACGACATCATCAGACATGTTGGGCTTTTCTAGACGGTGTGTGGAGTGACCTATGAGCCTCAAGGGAGTAGAGGCGATGGTGGGTTTTAAATAAAAATAGAGGCTGAGTGTATGAATTTTGTAGACTTTGGTAACTGATTATTAACTCAGTGGCTTAAAACCAGACATGAGCTTTCTCATAGGCTAGAAATCTGAAATCAGGGAGCCAGCAGGCTCTAGGGACTGTCTTTCTGGACAATTCCCAGTTCCTGGTGGCCCTCTGTAAGACTTGATGTTCCATGGGTGTGGCTGTACCTTCTGTGGTGGTGTCACCTTCCACTCTGTGTCCATTACACATATTTACTGAGGGTAGGAGGGACACCTCAGAACACATGCAGAGGTCAGGAGAAACTGGGAGAGGTTCTTTCCCTCCACCACGTGGTTTGTAGGGAATCTAACTCAGGCCAAGCTTTTCAGTAGGGGCTTTAACCCCCTGAGTTATCTCTCTTTTCTTTGTAAAAACACTAGTCATTTAACTTTGGGCCCAGTCTAATTCATTTTAACTGATCATATCGGCAAAGACCTTACTGCAAAATAAAGTCACACATTCTGAGCCACCAGGTGGATTTGAATTTGGAGGTAAGTGAACCCTGGGCCCACTAGAGTGACAATAGAGGAAAACTGAGAAATTGCTACAGTCTTCAAAGCTAAAAGAGTTACAAAGGCTTTGTATGGCTGTCAGATGCTTATTCCCTCTGAAACCAATCCTAAAGGACCACTGGTGACTTCCAGGAATGAGACTCAGGGGGGCACATGACTGATGAGGGATGATCATTAGGGCATGGGATGCAGGACGGGAGATGAACTCTACTGATCCATGCTCCCCTGACCTGTCCACTTTACAAATAAAGAAAAAGATTCTCAAGGGGTCAAGCCAGACCTCTACCTAGCAGAGGAATCAGGGTTAAATTTTCCGAGGCCAAACCAGACAACCAGTCCTGCCCACTGGTATCATGAGATGGTCATCTTTCGATACACACAAGCTAGTGGCAATGATGATACTAAAAAAAAAAAAACGCTAAAGGTTTCCAACTATCCAAACAGAATATGAACTCTTAGAAAAACCATTTTCTAATCTTGATTTAAAAAACACAAACAAACCCACCTTTCAGGAACATTAGCCATACCCCTACCACCATGAAAGAAGAGTCCAATGGCTTCACGTGCTTGTAAATGACAGTGTGAAGAAACATGGAGGTACAAAGACAGAGAAACACGGCCCAGAGATCCACTCTGGACAGAGTACTGCCCAGGCAGACAGGGAACTTCTGAGAGGAGGTGCCAGTGTCAGGGTCGACAGGGACAGAGGACAAGGCCAGGCTGAACTGCAGTGTTGATCGCTTCCTGAACAGTGAAGGTACCGGGAGAGTGTAAGGGCTTTATGTTCCGTGGAGGAACAATGCCAGTGAATTCTGTGCATTTAACTGGGAAGATACAGACTTTCTACTTTGCCTTGGCTGGCGAGACAGTCAATCTCAAAGAATAAACCGGTTCTAACAATTTGGAACATTGCTTGCCCTTGTCTCTGCAGGGTTTGTCTATTTTCAACAGCCCCATTTGCAATGTATCTTGGGCCTTGCGGGGATCCTCACTAAAAGAAAGCAGAGAGCTGGGGAGATGACCCAAGGGTTTTGTAAAAGCACTTACTGCGCACGGATGGGGACCTGAGTTCAGATCTCCATTATCTATATAAAAGCCAGATGTGCAGTGTAGTGTGGGCATCTGTAATCAGGCAGTGACAGGGGAACCCCTGGATGCCTAAGAGCCAGCTACACTAGCTGACACAGCCCAGCAGACAGATAACAGGGACCTTCTCAAACAAGGTGGAAGGTAAGGACCAACATCCAGACAGACAGACAGACAGATAAGGAAGTAGAATATAAAGTTATAAGCCATTAAGGAATAATGGTCAATGTCTATATGCAGGGTTCTGGGTCTAAGCCTACCACATGGAACTTAAGTTAGACACCTCATGGCTGGTCTTTTTCAAGGGGGCTCGAACACCCAACACTGAAAATTGGATCCTCCCATCCTTTCTCCTCCACTCGGCAAGCCCATGGGTACAGGCTCACATGCAAACACCTGGTCGCCCGAAAGCACCAGGAAACATGGAGAGTGAGTGAGCAAACAGATCTCCAAATGCAGTGTCCTGGGTGTGTGTGTGGGGGGGAGATAACCAACCCTAGACGTATCTTTTGGTTGTTTCATATGACAGTAACACTCGTTGAGGCCACTGGAGAGAAATTGAAGGCTTCCCTGAGGCATCAATTCACCTGCTCCCTGGTGGAATGCAGCACACCTGATGAACCTCACCAAAGTGGCCTCTAATTAGGACAAAGGTGAGCCATATTGTATCGTCTGCCATAACAAAATACCACAGACTGACTGGGTGGAACACACAACAAAGCTTTCTCACCCTTCTGGAAGCTCAAGTCCAGCTGGCAGATCTACTCTACTGATAAGAACGCTCCCCTTGGCACCGAGACAGCTGCCTGCCATCTTACTGACCCCGCATGGCCTTTATCTGTGTATGTGCACAAGAGTATACAGGCGAGACGGAATCCTCTCTCGCCCTCTTTCTATAAGGAAAGCAGTCTTAGATTTCTCACCTCTTAGAAAGGCACCGATACTTATAGCCTCATTTGACCTCACCTCTAAGAGCCCCACCTCAAAGGTACATCAGAGCTTAGGGCACCTCCATATGAATTTTGGAAGGACACGATAGTTGGCCCACAGCACCCACACACACACACACCCACACCCCCACACCCCCACACACACGGCCATCAGTGTGGTGCTTACTATGTCTACTGTAGTGCAAGGATTGTACTGTTATGCCATTCTTTAAACAACCATGGGAGAGAATCATTATTCCTACATCACAGACGGAAATGCGAAACAAAGATCTTGCTCAAGGACACACAGTCACCAAGTAGCCAAAGACTCCCCAGACCTGTGCCTCTTGCTCGAATGTCCGCCCACTGCAAAACCATCTGTGATGTGCTTTCGTCTGTTAGTGGCAGAGCACAACAAAGCATGTCACAAACTGATCAGCCAATGATCAATGCCAAAGTTACGGAGAATTTAAGATGGGAGACAGATTAAGTAGCGATGGGCTCTACGTGGGGCCCATAGGCAAGAATTGGCCTGGAGAGACTACCGGAGAGTGATGATAGGTCTAGGAATGCCAGCAAGAGCCATACACTGTAACATGGTGAACTCTGCAGGGTGGAGCCAAGCCCCATCTGCCTGCTTCAGTGGCTCCTATGGAGAAACAAGAATCAAGGCTGATAATGGGTGTGGTGGGGGAGGAGAAACAGGCTTAGAGGGCTCTTGCTGATGATGTAGCCAACTCTGCTACACGGGGCAAATCCACCATGGAAGCCTCACAGAGGCGACGCTGGCTGAGGCACTCATACGAGCTAAGTCCTTTCCATCATGCAATTTTTTGAAAAAACAAGTTAAGATTTATTTATTTTATGCACATTGGTGTTTTGCCTGTACGTATAAAGGTGTCAGATTCCCTGAGAGTTACAGACAGTTGTGAGTGGCCATGTGGGTGCTGGGAATTGAACCCGGTTCCTCTGGAAGAGCAAGCAGGCTCTTAACCACTGAGCCATCTCTCCAGCACCCCCAGTGATACAATTTTATAAAATAAGATTTTTTTTTCCAATTTGTAAACCCTAAAAAAAAAAATCTGTTCTGGTATTGCTTTTTCAAAACGAGAAAGCTAGAAATGCATTCTCTTAAATGAGGAAAAGTGCTACTCTAAGAAAATGATAGAGCCGAGAAACCACTAATATATTTTTCAATCAGGAGACTATGTTCAGGGATTTTCTCTAAGCTGCTTTTTTCCCCCTCCCTTTTTGAGGGGGGGGAGAAAAAAAAAGAGGAAATCCCAAAACACCAAGCAGACAATTTGCTTTTTCTTCAAACTGACAAGCAGTATCATTTTGTATTAGGTGGTAGAGAATTCTTATTATTGAATGTGCCTTTATTCTAGGGGGGAAAGCCTAGCAAAATAAAATACCAGGTATTAAAGAAAATAAAAATGGTCCAAAGAAGCGCTGGAGTAATTGAATCAGCTGCTATGACCAAATCTACAGAAACCGTCCGAGTCCTTGGCCTTCAGCTCTGCTTCGAGAGGACACCTGAAGATGGGAGCCAGCCCAGTGGAGGAAGTAGACCCTCTCATGGGCCACCCCAGGTTTCTGGAGTCCAACTTCTCAGCAGTCTATGTATTTACTATTCCAGAAAGCTTCCCAATGGGTGAGCAGAAGTAGCCACTGCTTCCAGGAAGTTGGCTCTCCAGCCCCTAAGGTGACAATGGATCCAGCCTGCCATATTCCCAGGGACTGGAACAGAGGAAACGGTATTTACTTATGCTCAGTCTCTTTGGGCACATCTCCACGACCGAATTATAAAAAAACTTAAGAGAAAGGGGTCATGAATGAAAGAAAGAAATAAAAGGAGGACTTGACTGTTCCTCCCTGCAGTGAAGGAGGTTTATTGTAGGTATGAAGGAAGAGTCCACAGTGGACATGGCCAGTCTGAGCCAGGTCGTGAGAGCAGAGAGAGGCAGGGAGAGCAAGTCAGGGGCTGCTGACCAAGAGGAGCAGCTTGGGCCAAGAGACTGGTGTAGCCAAAATAACTAAGTTTTATAGAGGCAGAAGAGCTGGGGAGAGGGAACACCCAGCTGGAGATTAGGGTACAGGGTGGAGTATAGCAACCAGGAG
Source organism: Cricetulus griseus (assembly GCF_003668045.3). NCBI lineage: Eukaryota > Metazoa > Chordata > Mammalia > Rodentia > Cricetidae > Cricetulus > Cricetulus griseus. Next base: position 106,296,368 of record NC_048598.1, on the reverse strand, counting down.
GACCCCGTAACAGGTAGGGACTAAGGGATGCTGGAAGAAGCTGGCAGCCAGCATCGGCTATATGCCAATGGGCGCCTCATTTAGCTCTTTGTCCCGGGTTTGAGACCTAACAAAGTCACACTGAACCTGTCCCAGCTTCCCAGTACCAGCCCTGCCTGGGCCTTGCCTCTCAAAGACAGGAGTGAGCCCCATCCTCCAAAAGCAGCCTGAGGTCCAGAGCACAAGTGCCTCTCAGAAATAACAAGCCATTACCAAACTCAACAAAAGTGCCTTCAGATGCTCAGTAAACTGAGGTCATTCAAACATTGTATCATCAAGAACAAAGTAGTTAATGCATTCAACACTCCAGAGGATTCCGGCCAGGCCCTCCGTTCCGTACCAAGAGTCTATCTGACTCCGGCTTTCACGGTTGTACAAGTTGGATCTCGTGACTTCACCCCACCCCCGCCCCCCAAAAGATTGTCTGTGGAAGAAGATGCTCCCCAAAGCAGCGCTGTCCTGACTCCACACAGGCACCTTTATTAAATTCACCTCTGCAGAGTTGCTGGACAATGAGTGCACTTTGGAGTGCCAGTGCAAGCCAGTATCCAGGAAGCGAGGACCATCCTACAGGTTCAGTGCCCTGACCCTGGACAGCACAGTGGGAGCATGGTGGACAGGGGAAACAGGTAACTCTGCAAAGTGGGCACTTAGTACGAGAGGACTACCGAGGCCAAAACTTGGCCTAGAAGCACCCCAAAAACAACCCAGGGTGTAATGAGTAAACAGTGGAGAGAGAGGGTGCCTTCTCAAAAATTCAGTGAACCTGGACTTGGTCGGGGTAATTTCTGAGTGTTTAAAATAGGATAACTCCTTTTTCTTTTTCTTTTTTTTTTTTTGGGGGGGGGATGGTTCAAGACAGGGTTTCTCTGTGTAGCTTTGGAGCCTATCCTGGCACTCGCTCTGTAGACCAGGCTGGTCTCGAACTCACAGAGATCCACCTGCCTGGAGTGTGCCACCAACACCCAGCCGATAACTCCTTTTAAAATCTTCAAACCAATCAAAAGGCCAAGACATTGCCCCTACTATCTCGCCCTGATTGGGGGAGGGGTGGTCTTCTAAAAATGCTTTCATCTGGGAAAGGGGGGGGGTGAAGGTAGGAAGCAGGTTAGCACACTGGAAAATCATTTACAATAATGATGAAAGGGCAGTTGGAGTGCTTGGCCTATAAGTAAGGGTTCCAGAAAGAGCTCTATGCCTAGACTGCCATGCACCTTGCATCAAGTACAATGGAACCCTCCAGCTCTTCCTGCTCATCATCAGTGCCTGTGGACCCATGAGGAAAACATACCCAAGCCCTCCATACCTGGGCAAACAAACCGCACAAAGGGTATCTGCCAAAGATTTCACACAGGTGGGAGAAGATCAGCCAGGATTGCCTTCAGAAAACTTAAGGTAGGTAATGCAACAACCATCAACCACACCTGTGAAGACTGCAAGCCTGCCCTCACAGAGGCAGAGGGGAAAGAGCAACAGCTACCAAGAACCAAAGAGAGAACTGACATCACAGAGGTTCAACCTGTCTAGACCAGGAACTTTCGGAGGCCCAATTTCACCTAGCATGTCATCTGAGACCTGTGATAAGGGAGACATAACTAAAAAGAGTAGAGAGTTGGGGAGGAGGGAGACATTCAGAAATGACAAAAATTATAGCCCTTTGTCGATGTACCAGACAACAACATCTGGCCAGATGTGTGTGCACACTATGTGGCCTGCACGGTGACAGCTGGCCTTAGAACTCCAGTAGGAAAGAGGAAGATACTTGATGTCACTGTCCTTATCTAAGCTAGGGGTCCCTTAAGACCTCGAGTTCAGAAGTGCTGGCTCCCACCTGCTGACTGTACGACACTGGCAATGGGAGAGGCAGCTGGCCCCTAGGACTTGCCCGAGATCTCTGAGCAGGTCCAACGGAGGCAGCTCCAGAACCCAGATCTCCTGACAGAGGGCCAATGCACGGAGTCACCTACATACACTTCCCAACCATCGGTCTCTGCAAAACCCCAGAGGCAGCAACCACTCCTTTACCCACCTAGAGCGTGACCCAAGGAGCTAGGTGCACTACCTTACACAACCTCTACCTCTAGGTGGGCTCTCCCACTAGGCTGGAATTTCCGAGGTCTACACCCTCATCTTCTTCCACTGTGCATGACACAAGCTTGATCTAATGCATTAGATCCACACTGGCTGAATGAAGGAAGGAATAAATGAGCGAATTCTAAGTTTAGGGTACCACTTAGGAGTGATACCAGTAATTTTACTATGAATTTCATTTCAGAGAAGGAAATTTCTCCAATTTATCGCTACAGACGGAGGAAGTCCCTAAAAATAAGCCAGAGACCAAAACTAATGAGTGCAGACTTCATCAAAAACAAATTATTTAGGTAAAATTTAAAAGCAATAACAAACAAACAAAAATCCATCTCCATGGGTCACACTTGCTGTTCCTCCAGAGAAACTTTAGAACTCTCTACCTAATACCAGAAGGAACAAACACACCCTGTGCTTGTAGGAAGCATTTCACCAGTCGCTAAATGCCAATTGACAGTTGACATACACCACATCCAGACCCGGGCAAAGGCTAATAACCTTCCAGGGCATTCTGTGCAAGTAATGAAACAAAGAATCACACAAGCTTGAGCAGTCTCAGAAGTCACAGCAGAAAGGATAAATCACTTACAAAAATGCAGAGTGCACTGGACAATTCCATGAAAAGATACACAATGAAAACAAAGCACAAAGTGTAAATATCACAAGGTTGTGTCCTTTCCCAGTTAATCAGAGTCCTTACAGAAAGGGAGAAAAAACAGGATCAGACTGGGGCAGGAGAGCTGGTCCTGTGCACGACTGTATAGGTGTTTAGCAACTGCTTTCCCTCTGCAGATCTTAGACTCTTCGTATATCAAACTATGTCGCCCTCCAGGGTCCCAGCAGAACCCCACTACAGCCTTACAGAAAATGTATGTCATCAGACAAGAGGTGTTTGCTGTACACCAGTTCACTTTACCAGCAGCAGACTACTGGTATCGGCTACACTAAGAAACCCACACACGGAAGGGGCCAGATCTGCGTGCCATCAACTTTCTCTCCCAACTACGAAATAACTCTTACAGCAGCACATGTAGTCCTGAGTCTTCTTACTGCTAACTGTGGCAGTAATGGGAACAAGAGGAAGGAAGGTGTCTGTTGGCCATCAGAAGTGGAATGAGCCCGTTAACTTGGACAGACCCATAGGATCAGAGGTAACAAACACACACACACACACACACACACACACACACACACACACACACACTGTGTTCTGTGTAGGGGAAGCAACTCCTACAGAGCCCTCCATCCCCTGTGTGTGATCGTCCAAGGCTCAAGTGTTCCAGAGCTCAACTTATGTTTTACAAAACACCTGAATTAACTACTGTGGCTTCCCCATTATGTCTTAAGATAATTTCTGAGGACCTACCACTTGCCAGGTTTCACACTTGGTCTCATACACAAGAGGGACCCAAAACAGATGTAGCTCCTACCCTCAGTCTCGGGTGAAGAGAGAAGTGGAAGGAAGGGACAGATAAAGTCACTGCAAAGTAAGTGTTGTGAAATCATGGGCAGAATGCTTGGGAGCTGATTAAATTCCATAGGGGAGAGAGAGGCCAGAGAGCTGGCTCAGCAGTTAAGAGAGCTTGCTGCTCTTGCAGAGGACCTGAGTTCAGTTCCCAGCAACCACAGCAGGTGGTTCACAAAAGCCTGTAACTCCAGTTCCAAGAAATCTAACACCCTCTTCTGGCTTCCAGGGCACCCACCCACACATGCACTTACATACACTCACACCACACACACACAAATAAAACAAACCTTAAATAAACTAGGTCTAAGCAAGGTTTGGCAGAGCTATGAGGTCAGTTGAATTTTCCAAGTGGCGCCCAATGGAGGAAAGGGAGGGAGAGTGAGTGTCCAGGCAGAGGGATGACATGTGCAGCCAGAAGTCAGTGCCTCTGGGGAGTCCTGCTCAGGGCAGAAAGACTACGTACGGAGAGATGAGGGAAGCCAAGCTGCCTTCAAGTGCTGAGGGCAAGCAAGGGCACTGAGCAGCAGGACATCGAGAGGTGCACACATCCAATGCCACAGAAGAACTTTTTTTTTATTCTGATTTGAACAAAGAAATTAAGAATCGTGTTGTTGTTAAACAATCAGGTACTCTCTGACACTAAGATTTTGTATGATAAACAGGAATGGAGTTAGGTGTTATGGTTGCTTTGTGGCTACATGTCTCTTTAAGTCCTCTTGTAATAGAGATGCATGTTGACACAGTGACAGGATGTCTCGGATTTGCTGTAAAATAATCAACCATGGGGCCGATGAGGGGTGGGAAAGTCAGATTAAAACGACATAGGTTACATCTGATGATACATATGATAGTATATTAATCCTTTACAGCTCACTGTACATCTTTAAAATCTTAGCTAATTTAAAGTGGAAAGACTGAACTTAGAACCCGGGAAGTTTCTATTGTTCTACAAACTTCAGCATAACCATTTGAGGAGCTCATAAAAAAAAAAAAAAAAAAAAAAAAAACAGATCTCTAGGGCCAGGGAGTGGCTCAGTCATTAAAATGTTCACTGCACAGGCATGAGGACCCCAAGTTCGGTTCCTCAGCACCCACGGTAAAACAGGACATGGTGTCATGGGCCTTCATCAGAGAGGGAGAGACAAGAGGATCCCTGCGGCTCTCAAATAAGCTCCAGGCAACAAAGAGCAAAAGGGCTGTGTGCTGAGCTGTCCTGGTGGCACTGTGATGGGTGCAAAGGGAGAGGGGAGAGGGCAGGTAGGTGACTCGAAGAGCAAGAGATGAAGGATAGTGTGGTAAGGAGGGAAGGGTGGAGAGACACTCAGGAGACAGAAGCAAAGTGAATGGGACTGAAGAAGGAAGCATCCAAGGTGACCCTAAAGCATCCCACAAGAACCCAGGTTACATATTTTGTGTCCTACACAGTAGTCAATGCAAAAACCTCCATATTCTAAGAACCCAGTAAACATGGCTCAATCCCAAAGAACAAGAAGGTTTCCGTCACTGTACTCACCTACAATGCCAAAGAAATCCCTGAACCTACAGACTCCCAAACCCAGACAGACGGTAGTGCTGACGGGGGCTCATTCCACTGCTCCATAAATCACAGAAACAGCAGAGCAGTCAAGATGTTAACGGATTCACACCAAAAGTACAAACCCATGATCAATCCAAACAAGATTCATTAAAGAAGAATAAGAACAAAACATTTACAATAAGAAACCAGCTCCTGAAGATGTTTTCCTGGTTTGAATAGAAATCCTGTCCATACACTCAGCCCAGAATATAATGTCTCCATCAAATCCCTTCCCTCAGGGCTCAGAGATCCTTTGGAGGAGGTGAAGAAAAGAGTGTAAAGAGCCAGAGGGATGAAGGACACCAAGGAACAGGATTGGCATACATATGAACTCACTGAGACTGAGGCAGCATGCACAGGGCCTGCATTGGTCTGCACCAGATGGGAAGGGGGGAGCTAGAGCTGAAGGGAGAAGTGGACACATGCCCCCATCCCTAACCCAAAAGCCATCTCCAATCGATTTCCATCAAGAGAGTCTTGCTGGGGAAACAAACTACTTTAAGGGCAGGCTACATGTCATTAGAAGATGGCCAACACAAAACAAACTCAATGGCATCCTTGGAGGTTCCTTGTCTCCTAATGTTGTGTCAGGACTTTTCCTTCTTTTTAAAAAAATCTTTATTTTTTTATATTTTCATTTTATTTATATAATTTTTTCTTCTCTCTTTTTACCCTACAGGGCCTTTGCATATGTATAAATTGTGGCTTCCAGTTGTTTGCTTTGCCCCATTCTGATGTGTTAGTTTTTGTCTTACTACATTTTATATTATCGCTTGGAGGCCTGTTTGTTTTCTTATGAGAGACAGAAGAGGGGTGGATCCGGATGGGAGAGGAGGTGGAGAGGAACTTCGGGGAGTGGAGGCAGGAGGAGAGACTGATGGGGAAGTGTTGTGGAGGAGAGAAATCCATTTTCAACTGAAGAAAAATGGATTACAAAAAAAGAAAGAAAAAGACAAGAAATCTGGTCCATACCGGTTAACTCTACAGGACAGCATTCAGTAGCAGCTGTGGTCTTTTTCTCCATGGATGTCTGGGCATGTAGAAGAGGTAGCTAAGGCACCAGAGGAATCACCATGATCTTACCCTGCACTCAGGAACAACTATGGGCTCTCTCTCCACTGAGACAGCTCCCAGCCCTCTTGCCTCCAGGATAGAGACCCAGCTCCTCCGTGCATCATTCAAGAGGTTACAGAATACCTTGGCCCCTTTCCCATAGGAGCCATCTGCCTCAGAACTGAGGATAAAGTCTCAGAAGGCAGCCCAGAGCCCGGCTGAGACACTGAACCTCCAATTCCCCTGTGTAAAAATCCAGTGCTAGCTAATTTACAGGTGCTGGGAAGCTGTGAGACCCTAAGTACAAACGGCCCTCACCATTCCAAAGAGCCCCCAACAGACCCCGGTGGAAATTTCTGTTCCCAATTTCACATTCAGTGTCATTTCCACCTCTATGCCCAAGCCAATGCTGATGGCCTGAGGGACATCCTCCTTCTGTCACCATTCCCTACTGATCCTCAGTAGAAAGAAGCTAATGCAGTTATTTCTTCTCCTCAGACCCTTCAGTGACACCACTACCCAGGATGGGCCATTTGCTCCTCCGAAGCTCCGACCCACGTAACTCTGGCCACTGGCCAACCCCTTGGCAACCACCCAAAGCATTCTGGGTCTGTTTTAATTTTCACCCAGTCTCCATTACCAGAGTTTTGTGAAATTTCTGTATCACTAGTCACTGGCAGAGAATAATCAATCACATTTCTCCCCATTTTGAAAATAGTGTGATGACATGGGTTGGTTGGTACACAGTGGTCAAGACAATTGCTCAATCTCTTGATCTGGAAGACTAGGACAATGTGTATTAGAGAGCTGGCACTTGTTCCTGCCTGGATCAGGGTCCCCGAGTTCCTAACTTCTCAGAGTCACTCAACCCCATGACTATAGGACATTTGAGGGCAGCTGGTAGGAAGGAGGAGACACCAAAGAAAGCTGTGGTTGCTGGGGGACAGCCACGGCAGGTCTAGGGAAATAAGGGAGAGAAAAGGGAAAGCATCCTGGGCATGTAACTTAGTTTCCTTTCCAGTTGCTGTGATTAAACAATTAGAGGAAAGGGATTTTTTTTTTGGGGGGGGTACTTCCCAGGTCACAGTCCATCATTACAGGGAATCCAGTGGCAGGAACCTGAAGTCGCTGGTCACACCCCCACAGTCAAGAGCACAGAGAGAATGCTGAGTAAGTACTCAGGCAGCTTTCTCCTTTTTTATCTAAGCCCGGACCCCAAGCCCAGGGAATGGTGCCACACATAGTGGGCAAGTGTAATCAAGGCAATACACACATACACATGCTCACAGGCAACCTGATCTAGATTGTCTATCACTGGGACTCTCTCCCCATGTGACTCTCAATCCTGTCCTAAAGTTCCCTGGTGTGCTAATATCCATCACCTACCTGCAAAAGCCCTGAGCACTACGCCTCAAAAGTGAGTGTTTTTGCTCTTTGCTTCTTTGTTTTGGAAATAAGGTCTTACTTTGTAGCCCAGGCTGGCCCTGAACCTGACACCCTCCTGCCTTAGCCCCCAGAGTTCAAGGATGACATTACAGATAGGTGTCACCATACCAGGCCTCACGCTACAGAGCCCCAGAAATCACTGCCTTTCCAGAAGTGATCCTGAATCCAGAGACCTGTCCCTGTTCTGCCCAGAGCTGAACACTTGACCCAGGAGGAGAAAAACAAGACTTGGTATCTGAAATGATGACAAGCACACCACACAAAGATGAGGGCGGACACCTGTTCACTGCATATGGGGACTGGACCACTTATCACAGAGGCGGACACAGACATTCCATTGCAGGATGGCACGGGTGGGAGGGAGTTAGCAGACACTGGGAGCCACAGCAAAGAAGCCAGGAGGCCAGACCAGATCCCCAGAGGAAGGCAGTGCAGTCCATGTGGTCACAGAAGGACAGGAACACTTCCAGCCACAAAAGACCCTGTGCTGCTCTTGGGCTCTGGCCTGTTGGACTTATTATTACATCCCTGGGATAGACATTCTTTAACTTAAGCCAACCAAAGTAGCCTTCTTTTACTTGCAACCAAATATACTCTGACTACAGCATTTTGACAAAGCAAACAAAACCACTCCTCTAGGAAAACCTATAATCTATTTCAACTGATAGCAACTACTTTTGTCTGATTTCAGCAACTACCTTTGTCTGACTTATTACCACAGGAGTGCCCTTCCTCTGGAAGAGGAGAGGGCTGCAAGCTCCCTTAAAGCTAGGCTAGTTTTTTACATCAATAGGGCCAGTCTGTGTAGCCCTTCATAATTGGTTTGAACTAGTTTGGTCAGTTCACCCTCCACTCCAGGAAAGCAAGGGAGCCACCACATCAGTAACTCTGTTGCTAAGGCAACTGCTTACTTTCCATATCAACTGCAAACTCGTTGCTATGGAGATATGTATACAAGAAAAATTCTTCTCTGGCCAGGGACCAGATGGCAGGGAACTCATAGAAGTCTTGGGGTAGGGGACTTTGCTAAATGGGGTACTAAATAGGTGCGTGCTGGAGTGCATTTTCTCATCTTATGGGAGATACAGGACTACTCCAAACACAGTTAGAAGTTGCATCCCTATTGCAGAAAGCAAAGAGCTGAGACAGGTTTGACCTCTCTCTGGTAGAAAGGCAATCTAGGAATTCTTATTTCCATTACCTATGCACTAATGAGTCCCTGACTTACACCTGTACTCCAACTTCTCACTGAGCTTCAAGTTCACATATCCAACTTTCAACCTGATGGCTCTATTTAGATATTTAAAAACTATCTTGAGGGAGGGAGGGAGAAAGGGAGAAAGGGAAACACTGACACTGTGCTGGGCATAGTAGTGTACACCTTTAATCCCAGCACTCGGGGTGCTGAGGCAGGTGGATTTCTGTGAGTTGGAGATTAGCTAGGGCTACATGGTAAGACTGTTTCTAACAACAAAACCCTATCTCAAACCAAACACTGTTAAATCCCTCCCCTACCTCCCTACCCAAATGTGTCCCTATACCTGAGGCTACAGATTCTGATATTGAAACAAGCCAGAATAACTGTCACCACTCAGAAGCCTCTAAATGTCCCTTTAAATGTCCAACTCTCCTGTTCCTAATATGCTTCCTGAAGCTTTCTCGCTGCTCTTTGGACATTCCCAGCTGTTACCACTTCAGAGCCTTAGCAGGGTTTTATCCCGCTTGCCATCCAAGGCATGCCCAGTCAGTTCCTCTGAAAAGCCTCCTACACTCACCCCTTCCTGCCCCATTCAACTGTGTTATCCTCTTTGACTTTCCTTACGGAATGAATCACTACCTGACACGTAACCTGCCTGGCCCACAAGATGGAAGTGCTGTTTAACATGCGCCTGCTCATCTCTGACCCCCATTCCGTGGGCAGTCTAGGAGGTGTCTGACAGCCCACAAGCAGGTACAGCCTTTGTGAACCATTGCTAAAATGAAGAGAGGCAACTCTCCTTTGCAGACACAAAGCCTAATTTTCACTTTGCAAGCTAAGTGTTCTTTAAGGTCTTCAAAGCTTAGCTGCACACACTATCTACAGCCTTCTATGACATCATCCACAGCTGATTCCCTGGGCATCTCAGGACTTACACCAGCAGGGCTTAGGGGGCTCTAGGTCCGGGCTCTGTGCCAGGCAGCCCGAAGTCAGCGCTCACATGATTTGACCTTTCATTCTAAAAACAGCATACACAAAGGTTCTGCTACCTGATGTCTTCTAGCTAATGACATTAGTTAAATCACTTATAGGTCTTGTCCCCAGAGGAGGACAGTCACAGCCTTCCAAGAGACACTTCAAAGAGCCCCAGTAAGTGGAGAGCAACACTGGACTAGAGCCCCTAGGGTCCAGAGGAGACCCCTGCACACCCTAGGAGCTAGCTCTAAGGGGAGAGATGCAAGAGCAGCCAGGAGTTCTGTCTGTATTTATGCCTCCTGCTGAGTTCAAGGCGCAGGTACTCAAACAAGCCCAGGCGGGAGAGCGAGCTCAAAATCAAAGGCTTCACTCTGTTCTTGGAACTGCCTGTAATCTCATGGCACAAACCATCAAGTTATTATTAAAAGAACAACTTTAGGCAGGACTCCATCTTCGACAATATACTTCCTTGCTTTCCTTCTTAGCCATCTTGGCACACGTACCATCTTCACCTCTATCAAGCTACTGCTTTTGAAGATGATCAACCAGAATATCTTGAAATAAATAAAATACTAGTTAACGGAACCATTTTAAAGAAAGACTGGGCTGGCATCTTTAAGCTGCCCCTGCACCCACACCCTTCTCTTAGGTCCCCACTGTTATTTACAGAATCCCCTAGTCACTCTCTGTCCTTTTATGCGGGCACTGCCCCAACACATACATCTCTTGTCCAGCAACATGAGTCTCAGCATCCAGACCTTTGTGATAGAAGATCCCATATGGCTTAGGAATAGAATCAACATTTTATGTGGGGTCGGGGTGGGGGGTGGGAGGATCCACACAAAACTACATTTCCCAGCCTTCCTTGTAGCTAAAAGAGACCATGTGAACAAAGCATAGCCAATGAAATTTAAAAAAAAGAAAAAAAAAAGTAACGGTATGGGAAAAGTCCCTGAAAACTGCTAATTCCACAGGACCCCCTTTGTCTTTCCCTTTATCTCTGTGCTAGCTGGTGCCATCTTGGACCACGAAAGACTTGAACAGAAACCAGCAACACACTAAAAATAACAGCAGGAGACTTGTCCCTGTGACAGAGATACTTGGCTGGCCTGTATAAGTCTTTTCTACAACAGCCATGCCTTAGCCTGTCTGTTCCTATCACAGGGCACACTAAGACTGGAGTTTCCCTCCTCCTGGAATATTAACTTGCCCATCATCGTGCTTCCTCACCTCCTAAGGCCTCACTCTGCAGAGGAAAGCCTCCCTGGCTGGCTTAGCATGGTGCCAACCAGGCACTGGTCCAGCAAGCTTCTGGGACTACTGGTGGCTTGTACATTTTTATTCTACACTCCCGTCTGTCTCCTTGGAATGTTAACGCCTTCAAGAACTGAACCTCACTTTTCCCTTGGACCTTCAACGTCACCAAATAATTCTCCCAAAGAAGCTACTAAGTGCAGGATACCAATGGCCTGTTATCATGAAGGCACAACTTGACTAAATACTGACGGTCTGAAAGAGGCCAGTGTGGGAGGAAATATAAAGAAAAGACTGAGTGATCACAATATTTATTATGCATGGAGAAAAATCACAAATACATTAATACTGGTGAGGCCAAGCTGTCCACAAACACAGGGGCATTGAATTAAGCATTACAGTAGCAGCACACACTCCATATTTTTGATTTGGGGGCTTTGTCGTGTCTTAAGACAGGGTCTCATGTAGCCTAAGCTGTGTTAGAGCTCACCACACACCACAGGCTGTTCTCCAGCTACTGATCTTCCAGCCTGCACCTCCCAGGTACTGGGATTATGGGTGTGTACCAACTGTGCCTGGCCAACCTTTAAAGGATTTTAAAATTTTCTGTTTCAAGTGTCAAAAGCAGTGGAATTTTCCAAGAAGGCTATAACTGCCCACCATCTTGCCAGCATTCAAAAGCATTCAGATGAGCAGGACTTACCTGACAGAGTGGAAAAGTATGGGTGGGCATGGCAGGGCAACAGAGCAAGTGCAGCAGGGGGGAGGCCCTTAGGTTCCATCCCCAGCACCAAACGAAATTTAAGAACATGGATTAATTCAAGCACTCATCACTTCTTTTGAAAGAAGCTAACCGCAGGCCTTTCAGGTGTGCTGGTCTCCTATTATTTACTGCAGAGAACTATCCTGCAGCTAAAATGATTTCAAAGGGAAACCCCAAGGCATTTTCAGCTTGACAGGGAACATTCAGGAAAGTGATCTGTTGGCAGTGTGCTGAGGAGAAGCCTTAGCACTGAGAAAGCCTTGGTTCTCCACAGCTGGGAGTCAAGGATGCTGACAGATACAATGATGGGGCCCTTGGTCCAGAAGAAGCAAGTTTCCCAGGGGCCTTGCCAGACCCTCACAGAGGAGGCCAGAATCTCCCTAGGAGGTCACCGTGGGGCCTGCAGAACATCTATGTATGACCCATGAAAGGCCAGAAGAGCAATGACAGGAGAAGCAGGACCCAGATAATTAAAGGGGGGTGGAGCACTGAAATAATTAACCAAGGGCTTTTCCTGAAGAAGTTTCACTAGGTAAAATGTTCTATTCTGTAGGTAAAGGTCATAGGGCCAGGGACCCCTGTAAGCAGCACTAACCACTGTCAGTGGCTGCACAGGCAGCAGGGTTGGATGCTGTATAGACACAATGAGCTTTGGACCCCGCTTCCCTGTTCCCTGACAACACTGAAGCTGCTTATTAACCTCACTGTTGAGCCTGCCTACTTTCTTGGACCCTAATTCAAAAGGCATGGCTGTGGTTTTTCTCATACCCATTTTCCGCCTCCCAGCAGTGACTGTCACACACAACTCGCCTGCTCTGTTCTTGTCCTCCCAAACTCTGATAACAAATGTCCTTAAGTTTCCTTCTGAATCCGAGTTTGTTTTTTAAAGCCCCCACCCCGTAGGGATTGAACCTAGGACTTCATGCATGCTGGTGGAGTGCTCTACTCTGAGCTACATCAACCAATGGTTAAATATTTTACTCATGAGGCTAACAACCCACAAAAGGCACAACTCCTCTGTAAGAACAATACAGTTGACTTTATACCTCTACAGATTTAGTTTTGAACTTCAAAAAAGGAAAGCTGGGGCCTCTACAGTTTACTGAAAAAAATGAATGAATGAATGAATGAATGAATGAATGAATGAATAAGCAAACAATTAACCTTCTTGAGAGGGACAACACGTAGGCATGTGTCTCATGCAATGCAGAGGATGAATAAGGAACAGGGAATAGATCAGCCAGGAAACAGGGCCAATAGGAGTACAATGATTTGGAAGGACCACAGAGGATGTTAGCCCGAGGATTCCATCAGAGGGTAGAGCATTGTCTCAGCAGTTAAGAGCACTGGCTGCTCTTCTGGAAGAGCACCCACACAACGGCTCACCACTGTCTGTAACTCAAGTTCCAAGGGATCCAGCAACTTCTGACCTTCAGGACACCAGGCATGCATGTGGCGCACAGACGTGCATGCAGACAAAACACTACACACATAAAATAATAATACAGTTTTCTAATAGAAAGAAAGTAAGAAAAGATCCTGTGAGACAGCTACAAAGGGGTCATCAGCCTTGGGAACAAATGAAGAGGGATCCCTCCCTCATGTTCTGCTTGGATCTCACCTCCTGTTACCCTGGTAACACCAGAAAGAAAAACATTGAAACTGCCCCTTCTACACCTCCGGGCTGAAAGACACGGGACACGACACACATAACATTCTGATATGCTCCAAAGATTAGAACATTATATAATATTATCTCCTCCAGTCCTAGTTTGATTTCTGTTGCTGTGATAAACACTAAGATCAAAGCAACTTGGGGGGCGGGGCACAATTTGATTTACAGGTTATAGTTCCTCATGGGGAAAGCCAAGGCAGGAACTGAAGCGGAGCACATGGAAGGATGCTGCTCACTACCTGCTCCTCCTGGCTTGCTCACTTTGCTTTCTTATACACCCCAGGACCTCTTGCCCAGGGATGGCACTGACCACAGTAGGCTGGATCCCTCACAGCAATCAACAACCATGAAGATGTTCCCAAAGGCTTACTAACAGGAGAATTTTTTTTAAGATCTTATTTATTATGTATATACAACATTCTGCTTCCATGTATATCTGCACACCAGAAGAGGGTACCAGATCTCATAACGGATAGTTGTGAGCCACCATGTGGTTGCTGGGAATTGAACTCAGGACCTCTGGAAGAGCAGTCAGTGCTCTTAACCTCTGAGGCATCTTCCCAGCCCAGCTAACAAGAGAATCTTAATGGGGACATTTTCTTGGTTGTCATTCCCTCTTCTCAGATAACTTTAGCTTGTGTCAAGTTGACAAAAGAAAACTAACCAACACACCTAATCTGGCTAGACCTGTCAGTCACCTGGCCAAGACTCCCCTACTCCTCCCCCACCTCAGTAAAGCTGATCCACCTGAAGATATGCTAAGGTGATGGGAGGAATAATTACCCCTTTCATGAAATAATCTACGTACTCTTACTAGAAGCCTTCCCTCACACAGTGGTCCACAGAGTCTGCCATGTGGCCCGCCTGCTTCTGAGTTCTAACTTTACCTTCTCCCCATCTTTTCTTTCAGACACTGACCACACTTTCCCTGCCTCAAGGCTTTCCCTGGCTCTTTCTCTGACGCCCAGGCTCCCCCAACCACCATCCTGATAAAAACTCAACAGGAAGATAAAGACTATCTAGCAGTTTATTAGAAACTTAAAGGTCACTGCTGGACCACCCCTCCACCTTCACCAACAGCTCTGGAGCCCAACTCCTGTAACCCTACTGATGCAGACTTTAAAGAAAGGGAAAGTGTCACAGTCTCCAAAGAGACTCCCAAAGTGCCCTCATAACGTGAAAAGTACCCAGTGAAAGGAGAAAGCACCACAACTGCAGCTTCTAAAGATTTAAAATACCCACAGGAGGGTGGTGTGGGGACATAACGGCTTAATCCTGGCACTAGGGGGGCAGAGCTCTCAGAGTACATGGCCAACCTGGTCTAAATAGGGAGTTCTGAGCCAGCCAGAGGTACACAGTGAGACCCTGTCTCAAAAACATAAATCAACTAAAAACACATGGCAGGGAGAAGGGCAGAGGAAGTTTTGGTCAGGGCCATTGAAGAAGGCCTATTCCTCCAGTGGGGCTGGTTTCACAGATTCTGCATTTTTTTTCCTATTTTTTTTTTTAATCTACTCTATTACATGATTTTTTTTTTTTTTTTTTTTTTTTTTTTTTTGGTTTTTCGAGACAGGGTTTCTCTGTGAAGCAGTCCTGGCTGTCCTGGAACTCACTCTGAAGACCAGGCTGGCCTCGAACTCACTGAGATCCACCTACCTCTGCCTCCCAAGTGCCGGTATTAAAGGTGTGCGCCACCAACACCCAGCACATGATTTTATATCAAAACAAAGGGATCTCACTTGATATGACATCGTGAACTGCCTATAAGATCCTTAGATTACTATCTAGCAGCCTCATGCTGGTAAAGAACAAAGACACAGTGTTGTCCCTTAAGAGTTAATCCAAAGGGGGGTGGGTGGGAGAGAGGGCCCCAGAGAACAAATACTGCTCTTGCCAAGAGTTCAGTTACCAGAATCCTTATCGGGTAACTCACAACTGTCTGTAACTCCAGCTCTGGAATCAGATGCTGATGGTCTCTGCTAACACCTGCACACGAATACACATTCACACAGCCGTAATTAAAAACAGTATAGTCAGATGTGGTAACACACATTTTCCAGGCCAGCCACCACTAAAGAGTAAGTAGGAGGGACACACACACACACACACACACACACACACACACACACACACACACACACCTCACACACACACAACTCAAATGGACCTATCAATAACCTGGGAGGAAATGCCCTCCAGGAACACCATCAGTACCAGAAACTAAGAAATAGTATAGTCTACCTCAACCCCATAATACACCATATTTCATAAAAATCACAAGTACATCAAGCGTCTGATCGGTCTTAGAATAAGTAAGTATACTCAATTACCTTCCAAAGTGCACCATCGCCCATTTATTCAGCACAATGGTCTCTACGGCCATTATCCACTCTCACCCCTATGTGATGGCACCTTTGGTCACTGTCCACTTTCAACTCCTGAAGGTAGCTCACTTTACTCTGAAATAAATTCTGCCTATCTTCTATTCTACACTTGGCACATCTTATCTGAACTCGATAGAGAACTCATGGGGCAGGGGGGGAAGCTGAGGAGTCCTAAGCAAGAATAAATTCACATGCCAAGATCTCCAGCAAATGGCTAGCCAGCAGGAAATAGCAGCCCCTCACAGGCACTGATGGGCGTCACTGGCCCCAGAAGCATCTCTCACACCTCATCACATTTCTGCATATACCAGGGGACATTAATGCTAATGCATCAGGGCCAGGCTGTCCTCCAAAGATCACTGTGAGGAAAGAAAGAGGCAAGGCAAGGCATGGCAAGGAAGGGCTGGGCTGTCTTCTCCTAAAGGGATCACCAGTTAAACAGACACACTGACCAGTGTCACAGGAAACAAGAGATGCCCTGGGTTCCGAAAAGGAAGAGGGAATAAGAGGTCACTATGTGTAAGGGAAACAGTCATAAGTGTTAGTTAGCTCATGGTGGTGCGTGCCTTTAATTCCAACACTCAGGAAGCAGGGGCAGGCAGATTTCCATTCAAGGCCAGCCTGGTCTACAGAGTAAGTTCTAGGATAGCCAGGGCTACACAGAGAAATCCTGTCTTAAAAAACCAAAAGCAAAACAAAAGAATCATATCCACCAGGAAGTGCTGGGAGGACAGAATAATAATGGAGGCAAGGACCGGAGGAAAATATGTGTTCGTGTTTCCTATATAGGCAGAAGGGCTACTTAGGCCCAACCCCACCCAGTACAGGGGTTTTGGAAGGTAAGAAAGCTGGAATGTATGAAACACAGCCTGAGAGCCAGCAGCCAAGAGGCAATATGCTTGGTACAAAGGTGAACCTCTGTATCTACTGGGAAAGAGAATTTACTCCATCAAGAATACAAAAAAAAAAAAAAAAAAAAAAAAATAGTTTCTACTGTATATCTCCTGTTTACCCTCTATAGCTCTTTATGCTGCATCCCCAGAATTAATCAGGACTTTACCCACCTCCTATGCTATGGCATAACTGTTCCCTCTGGGCATAACATGGCCATGCCACTGTGACTATGACTTTGCTTAGCATGTGCAATCTTGCAGTGACATTTTGTTTGTGCTTGAAGAAATAAAGCTTGCCTAAAGATCAGAGTGCGGAGCTAGCCACTAGTTAGCCACAGACAGGAGGCAGTGGTGGCATAAACCTTTAATCCCAGTACTTGGGAGTCACTTACCTTTAACCCTAGCACTAGGGAGGTGGGGACAAGAGTGGCAAGGCTGTGTGGAGACGAATATAAGGTGGGAGGAGACAGGAGCTCAGTCTGAGGATTCCTAGAGACAGCATTCAGTCTGAGGGTTTGCAGGGACAGGATCGCGCCTTTGGTCTGAGGATTCGGTAGAGGTAAGAACTAGCTGCTCTGCTTCTCTGATCTTAAAGCATTAATCCTTATATCTGACTCCGGGTTTTTGTTATTAAAACCAATTAGAATTCTCGCTACACGATCTAATGAAAGAAAGAGAGAAAAGGAATTGGGGGGGGAGCACTTCAGCAAACAAAATCTCAAGAACCTCTTCCTAGACAAACACAGTATTCATTAGCTCTTGATACGTTGCCAATGAATTCAGGTAGTGGGTCTACAGTGCCTCAGACATTGAAGACCCCAGGGCTGAACAGCGCTGAGCCACTTCCAGTGGCTGCTTCTACACACAAGAAAATTGAGGCACCAACATGTCCAGGTCCTGCCAACCACCAACACCAGAATCTGAGTCCTGCTCCCTACCCAGTCCCAGTTCAGCTATGCCATGCAGCCACCTCTACAGGCCAAAACTGTGTTCAAAGCAGCCAGCCTCATATGTAATAAGCACACTGTGTACTCTGTTTCCTTTATAAACCTTCTGGCAACAACAGTATTTTCTGTTAAAACAGCAAGAAGGGAAATAAATAAAAAGCATGAAAATAGAAACACACATACCTGCTCCATTCTAATCCAGTCTATAAAAATTAACTGTGTTTTCACTTCTCGTTTTCAAGTCCCCAGAGAAATCGGCACGTGCTAAATACAAGTCCTGAGACTTGTTTCGAGAAGGAGGGGAAAAAAAAAAAAAAAAAAAAAAAAACATGATCCCAGACTTTAAAAAACAAAAAAAAATGACCTTGATTGATCTGAGCAAACACCCACTGATAACCTGGTAGGATGAAAGACAGCTATGGCAGTTCACAGAATAGGGACCATCTGACCCATGGGAGCCAGGCAGAATCCTCAAAGCAAGTTAAGCAGTCCCTCCTCAACACACTGGGTTCCCACAGAAGGGGCCTGGAAGTCAGCAGACAATCTCAGAACTCCTTCCCTCCCAGGGGATGGGGACAAATTCAAAGACACCACAAGGAGGCAGGCAGGATGTGAGACACTTTGAAGACCAAGGGATGGGAGTCTTTGAAACAGAAGGGAAGGAGAGGTGGGTGATGGCAGATGCATTTAATGCCAGCACTCAGGAGGCAGAGGCAGGTGGATCCCCGAGTTCCAGGAAAGCCAAGACTACACAGAGAAACCCTGTCTCAACAAAACAAAACAAAAACAAAAGCAAAAACAAAAGCAAAAAACAACAACAACAAAAAGGGAATGAAACAGTGAAGGGACAGGGTGCAATACATTCAAAAACAAACAAAAATCGGAACAAAACATCGCAACCAGCGTAACCATGCATGCATAAGCCATGTTGGGGTCCTAATTCAAACCTTGAACCATCTTGGATATTTGAATACCTGGTTTAGGTGACATTAAGATTTTCCAACTTGGGAGGGTAGTTGGGAGGCTGGGATGGGGGAATGAGGACTGGACAGGCATACTAGCACTGTGGCTATGTAACAAACAACAGATTAGTCTCCTATACACCAGAGTATATTGAAATAAAATGACTCACAATGTCAATTTCCTTCAAAGTACTTCAGCAGTAGCAACAGCAACAAAAATGAATAAAACCAGACAATTCTCATTAAGCGCTAACTCTAGACATGGATCATGGGGTGACAGGAGCACAAATTCTTATTATTCTATCCACTTCTGCCAGCTAAAAACGTCCATGATTAAACAACAACAACAAATTGAACCTGTCTTTTGAAGCACTTTGAGAGACAAAACAGTAGCCAAGCTGTATTTTCTCTTGACTTAATCGTGAGACAAGGTTCCTGATGAAATCTGAGCACTTAGGGTAGGAAAAAAAGAAAAAAAATCCTGTAATCCCAGCACTTGGGAAGTGGAGAGGCAAGAGGATCAGTTCAAGGTCACCCAAACCTAAGTATCAAGTTCAAGGCCAGCCTAGACTACTTACCGTCCTGCCTTAAAACAAACAAACAGACCAACCAGCAAAAGACCCTTCCCTAGATCAGGGACCTTTCCTATAACGCCCAGGCACCTTGAAGCCTCTCAACTACCAACTTTCTCAGTCCATCTCAAAACCAAATCTGCAGGGAGGAGCCTGGGAAATGGGAACAGTTTGAAGTGCTTTGGGTGACTGATGCAATCTCCCCTGTTCCTTCCTGCTCCAGGGGCCCAGCCAAACAGTTGTCCAGCAGGGTCTGTGTTCCAAGCCCTGAGGGACAAGGATCACTCAGGATTCAACATTCCCACTGCTATGCCAACCTTAAAACTCTGTTGTCCAGTTTCAAGAACATATCAAAAAATAAAAACAAACAAACAAAAAAGAAGGTGCCGTGACTAACTCCATGCATCAGACATGCCTGGCTTCCATCTCCACCTTCATCTGACGTGTTTCTCACCAACATTTGGGTGTGTTTAGACATTTGTGTTGAGGTTGAACCTACTGCCAAAGTAAAACTCCCTGGGAAGAAAACAAGTGTATCTACAGAGCCCAAGGGACTATCACTGGGCAATGTATCAGCAAGAATGCTTTCCCTTTTACTCAGCAAATCCAGGAGAAAACCCCCAGTCAACAGGCCAGGGCTGGGGCCCTGGCAGCAATGCTTATGCCTGACACTTGAACAGTCACCGGAGGCCTCCAGCTCACCCAAGGAAAGAGAAAAAAAGAGGAGGGAAAAAAACAACTCACAACTGTAGCTTTGTTTTAACAGCATCAAAACACAGAGAACAAACTTTCAGCCACAAATCTGACTGGCATTTGATCAGAAACATGCCAATACAGGTCAGCACCTGGGTTAGGAAGCCAGAACTAAACAATTCACAAGATTACCCATCTCGAATCCTTCAAAACACACCCTGTAACAGGTATCAGCGTTTGCCCATATGGATAGCCAACACTCCTGGAAAAAACGTGACTCCCAGAATCCTGTGTGAGACTGGGGGACGGTGGAATGGTGGAGGTGGAGGGGTTCAGTGGACCCTCCTGGTAAGCCCTGTGTACACCCTCCAGTGCTTGGGAGCAGGGCAGAATGATGTATACATAATCTTTGCAAGTCTCACTGCATACTTGGTCCTGTTTAACATCTCAGACTGCGCACTAGCTAAATTACTTTTATGTGCAGTGGTGTTATGTCAAACATGGAGACGCAGGCATGCTGTAACTTGCAGAAGGGATGACATGGCGCTAAAGGCCCTATTCACTGTTTCGTCAGTGGCATGCGGCTCTCGGGGCCTGGTGAGCACTTTCTTGTCCACATTCTAAGCCTAGAATTGATTGCCCAGGCTTTCCCTCTCAAGAAGTAACCTCTGCAAAGTGTTTAATGCCACAGCCTGGTTCTTGGAAGGAGAACAGTTTTTAAGTTTTTAAAATTATCTTAACGCATGGAACAGAGTCAAGTCCTGGGACTGGTCTCCAAACTGTTGGCCTGAGAAAAAGGAGAGACTAAGTTCCCAAGGATAACAGATTTCACTACATAAGCAGTATCTTGACCATCACAGATATACATAAAGCCAAGGACCCAGAAAAGAAGGCAGCCAGTGGATATATACATGAGCACACCCCTGACATCATCAGCATTGTGGCCAATGGCTCAGAAGTTAAGAGTGCCCACAATCTGCCCAAAGCAGCAGACCCAAGTTCAGTTCCCAGGACCCACACTGGATGACTCATGACCAACTATATACTGAGCACTAAGCATTTTAGACACCTCTGGTGTCTGAAAGCACCTACAATTATGTACATATATTCATACATATACACGCATGCATGCATGCACACACACAAATTAAAAATTAATTAAAAAAAAACTTCAAATGTTTTAAAGCCAGTCTCTAATGGGAACCTTAACCTAAGCCAGTACTTCATACTAGCAGAGTTTCCATGTTGCCAAACACTTAAGTATCCACTGGCTTTCAAAGAAGTCACCTGCACCTCCAGTCTGGCTGGTCTTAGAATAAGTATATTCAAATATCTTCCCAAAATGTACCATCTCCCATTTATTCCAGAAGACTAAGATGGAGCCATTTCCAATACTGAGAAAGAGTGCTTTTTCTCCAGCCTGTGATGGCAAATTTTCTTATACATAAACCCCTCCATTAATACACTATATCATGATACACAGACCTTTGAACTTTAAAACCAAACTGACCCAACCATGTGGAAGACGTGAAAACATTGGATTGGCAAACCTCAGTTGTGAGATTATGTGAAACCAGGGTACCTCTCAAGACACTGACCCCCAAGAACAAAAAGAACACATTAGCCAATACATTTAAGACAAAGGAAGTTTTTCACAACTATCTAACTCGTTAAATTATCCACTCATAACTTCGTCAGCATGGTGGCTATGCATTCATTTTAATGCTGAAAACTTTTAGGTTAAAGCAAAAATAAATAAATAAACTCAGTCCCAGATGACACAAGCAACAACGTACCTGACTCCTCTCTTTGTCCACTTTCTTGAAACACTTATTCAATGACAAATTATGTCTCACTGAGTTTTTCCACCCAGTAGGTGCATTAGCAAAATACGGAAAATGTTCCAAGATCCAGTTGTAGATATCCTTCACTGGCAGGCGCTTGGTCGGGGAGTCCTCGATGGCCATAAATATGAGGCAGCTAAAGGAATAAGGGGGCTTGCAGTTGGGGTTCTGCCTGGCATCATAGGGCATGTCCGAGTGGGCAGGGGATGGCGGAGTGTCATCATCCAGGTCCTGGACGGGACTGACACTCCTGAGGACCGACTCCCCAAAGCTCTTCAATAAGTTCTTGCTCTCATGCAGCCAGTTCAGGTTGGTCAGCTCTTCATCTTCCATGGTCCCCTCTTCTAATCTTATGTCAGGCAGAGGGAAGTCGAGGTCATCATCTTCCTGGAGGGCCTTGGAGAAACCGCTGCCTGGGTAACAGTGACTCAGTCCACTGGACACGCTGATTCCTGAGCTCTCGGGCTTCTTACTGGCAGGCATGACTGGACCCATTTACGTGAAGGCTCCTAAGAAGGACAGCAAAGAGAGGTGATGAGCTGGAGAAACTCAGAACAGAAAACAGCTCAGGTCCTACCTAACTCCTTCTCCCCCTATCTGGGTCTCACTTAACAAGGTGATGGCATCACAGGACTCCTACATAGGAGCCACACAAGCCCACCATACAGTTACACAATGAAGAAAAATGAGCCCAATATGTCAACAGCATGGTGACCTGATGAACCTTAAATGAAACAAAACTGAAAATATACGTGGAACTTTTGATGCGCAAATGACATCATAGGCGGCAACTTCTTGGGTCTACAGCTGCTCCCTGTGATCAGAAGAGAACTTATTACTTGGTGTCTCTGATCCTCTATTATAATGCACACACACACATCCATAGCATGCAAATTTCTTTAAAGACGGAAAATAAGCACAACAAAATAAGTGTAATATACAATTACTGTGGCTTTGTATTACCGCTCTCATTGCTTATCCTCCTCAAAAAGAAAAATATAAATAAATAAATGCCAGGCCTGAAGGTGCTCACTCAACTGCTCTCATTGCTTATCCTCCTCAAAAAGAAAAATATAAATAAATAAATGCCAGGCCTGAAGGTGCTCACTCAACTGTAATCCTAGCACACCGGTCATTCCAGCATTCTGGAGGCTGTGGCTGAAAGACTGAGTGTTCAAGGCCAAGCTGGGCCAGTCTGGAAAAAAAAGAAGAAAGTGCTGACAAGATGGCTTAGCAGGTAAATGCACTTGGTGCTGAGCCTGATGGCTTGAGTTTGATTCCCCAGACCTACATGATGCAGAGAGAATCACTAGCAATTTGTCCTCTGAGCTCCACATGTGCGCTGTGGCAATCATACACACCCATATAGACATACAGACATATATGTGTGCACATTTATGCATGTGTGTTCACATATATGTGATAAATAAATGAAATATTTTCTATGTAAGGAAAAATAATAGAGATGGGAGGGAAAGCAAGAAGAGTTACTTCCAATCCCATAAAAAGACCCACAAAAGGGACTTGGAGATAAAACTGTAACCAGAAGCCACTGATTTGAATGTTTGGTTTTATTTTGTCACACACACACACACACACACACACACACACACACACACACACACACACACACAATCATAAGGAAAAAACTGCAACTTTAAGTACATTTGACAATTGAAAATGAGAACAAGGAATTCTTCAGACTACAATTTGAGGAAGTACATTCAATTTAAGGACATCACACCTAGAGAGAAAAAGCATGTAACCTCAGGCACTACAAAAACAAATGGGAATGAAAGGTATGCCATTAACTAGAACCAGAAAATAAAGTTGAGAGGGCAACTAGAAACTTCAAAACAGGAAGGCAAAATCAACAGAAACTGTAAAAGATTGTCTCCCCCAACCATCAGTATCCACTGCTCTTATCAGTGACCTAGAACAGAGAGTAAAACAGTATCTGACAAGAAAAATACAAGGACATAGCAGTGTCACAAATAGAATAACCCCTACAGACACAACCCTCTGGTACACAACACAAGATAAAAAGGACAATGGGTCTTTTACTTGATGTGTGCAGAGCTGAAACTCATACTTAGTCAGAGAACATCTCTTTTTTAGCTCAGTGAGGAGCTAAAGCAATGCACCTAGAAGAATTAATACACCGAAGGTAAACAAATGGTCATTGCAAGCCTCTAAATATCCATTAACACAGCATTTAAAACAAGCACTGTTTCAGCACAGGAAGTTCTAGAATTCAATTCTAGAAAGCATGGTGCAGAGCTCCAAACAACCAGGCAAGGTGCCAGAATGCTGCAGCACTTTCCCACCAGGTGGACAGAGGTGCAAGAGGAGAAAATCTCCAAGGGGCCAGCCCGACTCAGGCAGGGCAGTCCAGGAGCATCCAGTTTATCCAAGGAAATCTCTCTGTGTCAAAGGAGGGAGCCAAGCTGTGTTATAGAAAAAAAATGGCAGCTTGTATCTCCAGAATTGGGGATATGACTGAATCCAGCCTGATACTGCTTTTAACTTCCTTATGAAGAAATCAGGGCCAGTTTGTCTCAAAGTTTCCTCCGATCCCCCTAGGAAAGCTCTAACTGCCAGCATATCCACACACAAGAAAACTACCCAGCCACTGAAGTCAACTTTAGCCCCAAATGAAAGTTTTATGTCTCCTGAGCTTCCAAACGGGAAAATTATATCATGGCTGACAGTAATTTAATTGCACTGTTGCTATGACAACATACTGCTCTCTTTCTTTTTAATTTGCTTATTTGTCAGCAGCTTCCCAAAGGAACTTACATGCTATTCTCCATGTTTTCTTTTGTTTTCAACAAACACGGCCAGCAACGTGGTCCTTGAACGCCAATGCCAAGAAGAGCTGATCTGAAGGGTCCCTAACCCCTGGATTATTTGTTTCCCCAAACTCTCCATTAAACTGCATTCCCTGTAAATCCTGCTCTTTGAAACAGTATGGACGGCTCCTGACCACTGTACTTCTACGTTACAACAAAACAAACAATCCCCAGCCCAGAAACCACAGCTGAGGAGTTTTCCGTTATTATGCCCTAACTACAAAATTTTCCAAATCTCTTTTCCCTTCTTTTTCTTCTCTTAGAGACGTGGAGGACAGTGTGAGCCTGCAGTCAAGCAAATGTTTTTAATCTGCTAATAGCGTTACTTTGAATAGTTTATCCACCGCTGACCGCCTTAAAAATCTCAAGTTATTGGTTACGTCTCACACACCCTCCCATTTTTTATGACTTCCTGTGTTTTATCTTCCTTTCTTTCAATGCAGAAAAATGGAGCAGGGAAGCTTACGGTTTTTTGCTAATAGCAGAACGTCTCCAAATAACTGACAATGCCATTATGGCCCAGGTCTGAAGAGATGTTAGTGGTGAACTTTTTAAAAAGTTGAGAAATCTTCCTCAACCGAAGCTGGGCAGTCTCGAGTTTGGGGGACCGGGAACCTCCCCCTCCTTGCGCGCGCACACACGCACGCGCTCCACTCCCTTTTACTGTACTTGTCAAAAACATTTCAAGGGGACCAACGGGAGCAGCGATTGGCTAGGCCCCGCGTCAATCAGCGGCGTTGCCAGGCAACGAGAAAACTGCTCTTCTCCGCGTACACAGGGCAATTGGGAGCTCGCATACCTTCACTGCCGGTCAGATGTCATAAACCTTTTATTGGCCGCAGCGTGGCGAGCCTAAAAACAAATCAATAAGTGCCCACCGCCCCCCACAACTCACGGGGGCCCCAAAAAGACTTGCAAAGAATCGGGGTGCAAAGGACTAGGGCCCCGCGGGTCTCGGGATGCTCGCGGCCGGTGCTGAGCGTGCTCGGCTAGGGAGGGGATCTTTGTTAGGCGCCTGTTCGCGGTCTTGGGGTCTCCAGTTGATCTGCACCCTCTGACCGACCCGGATTGCTAGGGATGCCCGCTCCGCAGACAATACCAACTCTGTCGCTCTCCGGGTCTGTGGGGAAACCGAGGCACGAGAAGCAGCCAGCTCGTCGGGGCAGGAAACTCCTAGCCGGGCAACTTCCAGGCTCAGGACTGGGGGGGAGGGGGGATCCCCCACTTGGGGACCAGCTTGGCCCGCACCCCGCACTGTGAGCCCAGTCCTGACCGCTGCGGGCCACCGCGACGGCTCTCCGGCGAGGACCCCAGCCTGGGCGGCGCGGGAGGGCGCGGGCACGGACTCACCTGGCCAAGCGCGGCGCGGGGCCGCCGCTGCCTTCAGTGCAGCCGACAAAGTTTCGCGGGCGCCCAGCGGGCATCGCTCGGGGCCCCGCTGCGGACGCTCGAACCCTGGGCGGGCGGCGGGGGGCGGCCGCGGATGCGGACGGCAGGGGTGCGGGGGGGCGGCGCGGCATGGGCCCCGAGCGAGCGTCCGCGGGCGCCGCGTCCTCCCGCCGGCCCCGCCGCTCTCCACGCCCCGTCCCGCCTCCCGCTCGCCTCCGCTGCGGCGCGTCGGGGCCGGGGCGCGCCGAGCGGCGAGAAATTGTTTCCACTGCAAACAAAAAAAGGCGACACATGACCAGGCAGGAGGAGGGGAAGCGCGGGGAGGGAGGGGCGGAGAGAGCGGGAGAGACGGAAAACGTGGGCCGGGCGACCCCAGGCTGCGGCGCGGGCCCTTAGGGAGGCCCTTCGGCCAGGCTGGGCCCCTGGGCTCCTCTGCGGCACCCGGGGACCCAGGGGAGTCGGGCAGGTGGCGCGTGGCTGGCCCCCTCCCCTGCTTCGGGCCACATGAGCGGTGCTGCGCAGCTGGCAACGTGTCGCCGCAGCGCTTTTACCCCGGCCGCCTGCCTTACAAGGCTCGAAAGTAAAAATAAAAAGAATTACGACGCGAGCGAGGCTTCTGAGGGTGAGGAGGGATGATTCCACTTCTCTCCAACTACTACTGCGGCACTCCCGAGGCGGGTCCAGTCCTCCTTCACCACGCACCTCCTGCGGGGGACGAAAAACTGATCCCCAGCCTCTAGCTTAGGTTTCTGGGCTGTGGAGGACGGGAGGATGGCCGCCACCACGGAGGGAGAGGTGCACCCCAAATGCAACATCAATGGGTTCTCCCCCGATGGGTTGCGCTAAGGGCCCCATCCGGCTTCCACATCTGGAAGGAAAACAAGTCTCCCCTCCTTCACGTTTTGATCGTCATAAATTAAAATGATAATTTGCCAACACCCCACCCCCGCCCCCGCCTCGGGAATGGCACGGCCACTTCTCCCAGTCTCCAGGCACCTCCAGAGAATGGCCACCCACTGCTAGAGGCACACCAGCCGGCAGCCTTTGGAGAGGATGAAAGCAGAGTCCAACAGGACACCCTGCTGGTGACATAAATAAAAATAGGATTTCGCACCACTCCCAGGTAGCTAGGCGAGCAGGTTCTGCAAAGAGAAGCCCCAGAGCCATCCTCCCACGCCCACCTGAACAGTGGACAGCTATGATGAGCGATCTGTGTGATCTGGGCTACAAACCCTCCAGCCGGGCAGTAACTTTTAACCTAACCAGACCAGGGACAGGAGGGGAGAAAGGTGAGAGAAATAAGACATGCTTCTGAGAAGTTTTTGTTTAAAAAAAATAAATAAGAAAACCTGAACAATTTGAGATTCAATCCCCCACTTAACTAACTTCAGGACTGGGTAGGTGGCAGGCAACCTTCAGCAATTAAGACTCACTGAGACTACTTGCCAGCGACTACAAGACTCAGAAGCCCAAGGTAGCCTGAGGTCATCCAGCCCCACCTCCATGTTATTGAGCACATAACGTGACTAAGCAGAAGGTACCCCGTGGCGGACATATTAGATCATCTCTGGAGTCCCACACCAGCAATTCTAAGGACCAACACTGGTAACCACAGGCAGGACAAGAAAAGGTCAGTCACCTGTGGCTCAGCTACAGCGGGCCCCAGGTCACTTGACAGTGTTTAATCTCCACCAGAGGAATCAGGTTGGAGCTGACCTTAGGGAAGTTGTACTCTTCAGGCTCATCAGCTGCTGGCCTTGCTCAGCCTCCCAACCCCTCTCACTCTAGCTAGGCATCTCTACATTTATTGGGCATAGTACATTATTTTCTCCCTGCCCTTCTTCCTATATCCAAAAAGCAGGATGGGAGCCCAAGGTGATTATGTCCAAACCATGTCATGCTTAAAATTCAGTGCCAACTGGTCGTGGCAAATGAACAAAATTTTAAACAAACAACTAGTTTAGGCTCTCAGAAGCCATCAATGGAGGGTGGAGCACAGTGAGTGAGGCAAGCTGCCTCTAATGAGCCTGTCTTGGCTTTCTTTCCTCTCCCTCTGAGGGCTTTTTTTTTTTTTTTTCCTTTTTTCTGTATCTTATATTCACAAACCTGAGTTACTTGTTTGGAGAAATTCATGAGAACCACCTGGGAAGCCACTCTTAAGTCCTAATATCCTTAGATGGTGTCCTACAACCTCTAATTCAGGCAGGAGACAAAAGGCACAACGAGAAGATTTATCAAGTTATGACTTATTTGCAGAGGAGACAGTTTCTCTGTGTAGCTCTGGTTGTCCTGGAACTCACTCTGTAGACCAGGCTGACCTCAAACTCACAGAGATCCACCTGTCTCTGCCTCCCAAGTGCTGGGATTAAAGGTGTGGACTACCATCGCCCAGCAAATTTTATTTATTTATGTATGTTTTATATAAATTGAGTGCTCTGTCTGCATGTGTGCCTGCATGCCAGAAGAGGCAATCAGATCCCATTATAGATGGTTGTGAGTCACTCTGTGGTTGTTGGGAATTGAACTCAGGACCTCTGGAAGAGCAGCCAGTGCCCTTAACCTCTGAGCCATCTCTCCAGCCCCATAACCTGATTTGTTAATTTCTCTTTTCCATTACAGATGTGCTAAGAGATGTCAGGTGGCACTGTTCAAAAGAGAGTGGTGCAGGGGCCACACAGGTCTGCCTGCTGTTGATGGAAAATGGACCCAACCAGACCTTTGTTGTAAGCCAGAGAGAACTTAGTGTGCCCTGTTCCAACTAAGATTCCACAGAACCCTGGCTCTGGGATATGTATCCTTGACATTAGTATGCAGGGGCCAAATTCCTTTAGGAATAGCCTCATGCTCAATTTTCCTCATGTGTTTTCCAAATATACCCAGATATCTTGGGTGCCAAGAAATCTCAGGCAGGCCAGATAATTTAAACTATTGTTTCATATAGCTACTTGACAGCAGAATCCTATCAATGACCTAGAACTCACTTAGGAAAACATTTATTTTCTGAATGGGGGCTTGACAGGACCTCGCCCGAACCTCTCCTGAACATGAGCTGGTGAACCAGAAGACCTGTATTCTAGAACAGCCAGTCCCAGTCAGTATGGACCTCAGTTCCTCCTTCATAGTTCTTAACAGAATAGCTGTCAGTCTCCCTCAAAGCAGGACAACTAAGCAGATACAAGGGACACCTTGCTGTAGGTTGCAAAGACCTGAGGCAGCCTGGAAAGACGGCCCTCTGTTCCAGGGTACGTGCAACTGATTCTAGTAAAAA
Organism: Cricetulus griseus; assembly: GCF_003668045.3. Taxonomy (NCBI): domain Eukaryota; kingdom Metazoa; phylum Chordata; class Mammalia; order Rodentia; family Cricetidae; genus Cricetulus; species Cricetulus griseus. Next base: position 106,267,029 of record NC_048598.1, on the reverse strand, counting down.
GCACATATGAGAGGGAGCCGAGGGCGGGCAGGCAGTGCAGCCTGCTACATGGAAGAGGACGGGGCGAGCCAACAGGTAATTTCTCTTTCTTCTCCCTCCCTCTGGTACAAGGTATTTCTTGTTTGTCTTCAGTACATTTACTCCCTGCAAGTTGCCTTGCTTAAGGTCACACACAGCTGCCCAGCGATAGTCCTTGAAGCCTTGTGGTTTCTAGCACCTACCACCAGCAGACCATCCAAAAATTCTGTTATCCAGTCTAAATTCCCAGAGAAATAATCTGAGTCATTCATTCCTCTGCACCGCTCCCCCCAGGAGAGGCAAAACATGTGGTAGACTACCTGATACAACAGGCTTGGGGAGAGGAGGGCAGGTAACTTTGTAAGAGGAGCTCTAATAAATAAGGCTGGAGTTTGACCTGCCAAGATGGAGAAGGAGTGCCCTAAACCTGAGTTGTTTGCCTGGAGAAGTCCTTAAGAACTATCTGGGAAGCCACTCCTTAAAAATCCCAGGATCCTTAGAAAGATTGGGTCCTAACATATACATCAAGAAAGCCCTCATGCAAGCCTGGAGGTGGTAGTGCACGCCTATAATCCTAGCACTAGGGAGGCAGAGGTAGGCAGATCTCTGTGAGTTCGAGGCCATCCTGGTCTACAGAGTGAGTTCCAGGCCAGTCAAGGCTACAAAGAGAGACCCTGTCTAGAAAAATCGGAAAAGAAAACACCCCCCATGGAATGATTGCACAGACAAGTGGACAACCTCTACTCCAGGTAGGGAGTTGTAAAAGGTGCAAACAGATTTATGGAGTATGACTTGATTGTATTCAAAATGCTCTTGTTTGTTGAACAAATATTTACCGAGCACTGGGTTAGGTGCCAGGGGGCCAAAGTCTTGTTCCTACAGGGTTTATATATTTGGAAAAGGTGTGGAAGCATCTTAACAAAACTCATGGAATACCAGTGGGTTTCTTTCACACTCTGTCCTCAGAGCAAGGGACAGGCATAGGGATTGTACAACCCAGAAGATGCATTATCAGAGAAATGGCATGTCAAAGATGAATGGGATGTTGAATACAGCATGACTTTTTGGAGGAGGAAGAAGAAAAGAGAAGAGCTCAGAAATCAGTGACCATTCACACAAAAGGCAGTGCAGGAGCTAAGAGCGTAGCTCAGTGTTGCAGCACATGTTAACATACATACATACAGTCCTGTATGTTAACATACATACAGCCCTGGGTTCCATCCCCAGCCCCCGAAACAAACAAAGGGATGAAGACAACTTTGTAAAAATACATTTTACAAATTTAGGAAGGGGGATGGAGAGATGGTTCAGCAGTTAGGAGGAGCACTTGCTACTCTTGCAGAAGACTTGGGTTCAGTTCCTAGCACCTGATCAGGCAGCACACAACTGCCTATAATTCTAGTTCCAGGGGATCCAATACCCTCTACTGGCCTCCATGCATTTACTCAAACACACGCACGCACGCACGCACGCACACATGAAGTGAATAAATCTTTTTTGTTGTTGTTTTTGTTTGTTTTGGTTTTTGAGACAGGGTTTCTCTATAGCTTTGGAGCTAGTCCTGAACTTTCTCTGTAGACCAGGCTGGCCTCGAACTCACAGAAATCTGCCTGCCTCTGCCTCTGCCTCTGCCTCCTGAGTGCTAGGAATAAAGGTGTGCTCCACCACTGCCTGGCAAATCTTTTTTTTTTTTTTTTTAATTGGGGGAAAATACTAAGTTAGTGGTTCCCTCTGAGAACAAGCTATTTGGGGTTCTGTGATTCTTTTATACTTGCATTTTCTGTTTTCTCGAAGGAATACCCTCACATTTGGAGTGTTCTATGCCTCCTACCAAAGCAGCGCTCCTGGTATTCAAATGTGCATCAGAATTACCTAGAGGGCTAATTTAAATGCTGCCAACTGTTTCCCCACACCCATTTCTGGTTCCAGAGGTCTAGGCTAGACCTGAGATTTTGCATATCTAAAAAGCACTGTGGGCCTAAGAACCATACTTTTAGAACTGTATTATGAGATTGAATTCCAGAAGAATCTACCAGACTTAGGGGGAAAAAAAACAGATAAAAGTCACCAAAAGACCAGGAAGGTTTATCCTATGAGTATGAGTATGAGTATGAGTATGAGTATGAGTATGAGGGCACAGGTAAAGACAATCCCTTAGTCGTGTCTTGGCCACAACAGGAGTACACTGTTCATGATTGCCAAAAAAAGCTCACTTTTCCTCTTGTTTAGAGAAGAGAGCCCCTCAGCTGGATGGCCTGGAAGTTCCTAGGTGAAGTGGAAGACTTGGTCAGCATTTGTCATCTTCTGTGCATTCCCTCATGTGTTTACCAGGCAGAGCCTCCAGGGTGGAGCCTGGGAAAGGCTTCTTAGTATTTCTTCAGCAGGGAGTAGGCCAGGGTGTTAAGCTGAAGGAGAAAGGAGGGGTGAGGGATAAGGGAAAGTACAGGTGATGGGTGGAGTGAGATTCATTAGCTCAGGCTCCTCGGCCAACCCTGAGCCTATGAAGTCACCTGCTAGAGGCAAAAGGGAAGTATGTATGAAAGCGCTCTACTCCTCTGTAACCACGAACAAAATGGTAAGCTAATGGTCCAGAAACCAGGTCCAGTCAATTCACTCAGCCAACAAGGATTTGCTTTCCATACTATCAACTCCAGCGCGTAGCTGACTGAAGAGGACTTGAAAGAGATCCCAGGGAGAATAAATGTGGCACCAGCCATAAAGGACAGGAGGCGACCAAGTGGACATTCTCTTACAGTATTTTTCTTATTATGTTACTTTATGTACATGGATATTATGTCTGCATGTGTGTCTTCATATCACCTGTATGCCTAGTACCTTCGGAATTCAGAAGACCTTGGATCCCCTGGAACTGGAGTGATAGGTGGTCATGAGCTGCCATGTGGGTGCTTAGAACCAAAGCTGGGTCCTCTGCAAGAGCCCCCAGCCCTCCTAACTACTGAGACATCCCTATAGCTCACTGGAGAGCATATATGAAGCAACCATAAATATACAAGCATACCAAGCCTAAAGTCAAGACCACATCAGTGCGGCCAAACAGACACATGCTAGGACTAACCAGCTAGATAACCCCAGGCCAGCGACAGAACTATTCTCCCTCTATCTAGTTTCCTTTTCTTAAAAAAAAAAAAAAAGAAATGAAATTAGGGGGAGGTTGACAGCTAGCGAAAGGGCCTGCCATAAAAGCCTGACAACCCAAGTTAGATCCCCAGAATGCACAGTGGTAGGGGAGAACTAGGTGTTGTCCTCTGACCTTCTCACACACACACACACACACCCTACACCCCACATTCCACACACGCACATACACACACACTAGACACCACATACCACACTACACACACACACACACACACACACACACACACACACACATCCTATACCCCACACTCCACACACGCACATACACACACACCCAACACCACATACCACACACACATACACACACACAACCTACACCACACACCACAAAACTCAGTAGCATACATGCAAACAATTAATAATAATAAATTTAAAGGGGAAATGGGATTATAATAACTAATTACATTAGCCAGCTTTGGGTCATTATTACAGAATGCCTGGCATGAGTAACATAAAGAAAAAAAGGTATTTTTTGGCTCATAGCTTTGAAGGCTCCTACCCATCAGTGGCCATGTTGTCTTGGGCGCAAGGTGAGGTACACATCATGGCCAGGATATGTGCTAGGACAAAGTTAACACCTCATGACTGGAAACTAAAGAGAAAGTGGACGGTCACAAGACCCCACAATCCTCCTAGAGACATGCAGCTAATGATCCAGACATCCCACTAGGCCCCACATCTTCAAGGCTCCACCTCCTAATAGGACCCTCTCCCTAGGGACCAAGCTGTAATACATGGGCCTTTGGGGGATGCCCAGCATCCAATCTGTAGCAGCCTTCCATTGAGTCATGATGATGATGAAATGAATTAATATTTGTAAGGAATGTAAAATGGAACCCAGGCATGTAGTACAGGATTTTGGTTAAGTAAATAAATCAAAAGAAAGATTTAGTTTGCACACTGACATATTTGCATAACAACTTATAATTTGTAAGCTATATCATGGATTGTAAAAGAAAAAAAAGTAAATATTTGCTATATATAAAAAGAGGAAACTGGGTGTGATGGTGCATGCCTATAATGCCAGCACTCTAGAAGTGAAGGTAGACAGATCAGGGACTAAAGGGCATTCCAGACAACATAGGGAGGTTAAGGCTACATGAGCTTCTCTAACAAAGGGGGAGCTAATATTTATATATGCAAAAGTATAAATGCTGTATGTGATCATACATTTTTCTTTTTAAACCAGGTCCGGCATATAGACTGGCCTAAGATTCATGATCCTTCTGCCTCAGTCTTCCAAAGACCGGGATTACAGGTATGTGCTACCATACATGGCTCAATGTATTTAATTTGCAACTCTCTCATAACTTAAAGAGAAAAAAAAAAAACTCATCTTAATCAAAAGGGCCAATTCATAAAAAGAAAAGAAAAACAACAATGGTAACATCCCCATAAAGAACTCAATTTCAGTGAAGTCAAAGAAAAACACATTAAAGATAGCAATTATAATAGCCCATCTGTCAGACTGACCCTCACTTAAAAGTGTAAAACAGCGGTGCAGATGATGATAGGAAGGTGGCCTCAGACAAGTGCAGGACCGGTCCACCTTAAAAAAAAAAAAAGAATTAAAATGTGTTTGCTGAGCCCTGTCATTGATCCTAGATCACCAACTGATACTGATTTTTCTTATCTACCAGACTTCCTAACCCTGAAGCAGTAAATTCCAGGAAAGCAGGAGTCGAACCTGCAGTACTCTGAGATGTACATGCAAGTTTATGCCAGGAGGTCTCAAGCACAGGCACCAACAGAGATAACCCAAAGGCTCCCCACAAGTCATCCAAAAAGGGTTTTCTTTTTGTTGTTGTTGTTGTTTTCGAGACAGGGTTTCTCTGTGGCTTTGGAGCATGTCCTGGAACTAGCTCTTGTAGACCAGGCTGGTCTGGAACTCGCAGAGATCCACCTGCCTCTCTGCCTCCCGAGTGCTGGGATTAAAGGCGAGCGCCTCCACTGTCCGGCTCCGAAAAGGGTTTTCAAAGACAGTGTTTAAAATCATGAAAAGTGCCTGGCAACGATGGCACAAGCCTTTAATCCTAGAGGCAGGTGAATCTCTATGCGTTCTGGACTAGCCTGGTCCATAGAGCAGGTTTCAGGATAGCCAAAGCTACACAGAGAAACCCTATCTTGAAAAACCAAAACTGAAAAAGAAAAAAATCATGAAGACTTAGAAATTGTGGAAATAAGAGGCTAGAGACATAGTATTAAACCATAAGCCAGCCCAGCCCTATGACCCCTTCGTTCCCTTATATTTTCATTTTCCTGGTATTTTTAAACAGTTGTTAAAGACTTTCCCTTTCCTTAATGAGTTTCACACTCTCATAGACTATGTAAAACAATTTACCAAGAGTTCATAATGTAAGAGTTGAAGGGTGTAAACATGTTGGCAAAGCTTTTCACAAAAGTAAAGTATTTCATGACCTTTTCAATGGGGAAGGTAATGAAATGATCCCATTTTAAAGAGCTAGCACTAGGAGCCAATGGAATTGCTACCTATTATAAGCCTTGCATTCTGAGAAATGAAGTCTGTCTACCCTCCAAGGCTGAGGTTAAGCCTTTTGAGCAGCAAACTTTCTCTGTGAAGATACAAGAATTCCAAACACTTGTTCATCTGTTGGAAAGGACAACATCTACTTGCAGGATTCTTCTACAATTTTTGCTGTTGTTATTAAAAGAGGTGAGATGTGTTTCTCGTCCCCACCCCCCAAACCTAGGGAACTCTGTACAAGCTGAAGCACACTGAAAGAGTGGGACAGTGGCTTCTCCTACCCTTCTGGGGACACTGCCTACAAGTGAGAGCTTGCCCTGTAGGAGACTGTCAATCTTTTTTTTTTTTTTGAGACAGGGTTTCTCTGTGTAGCTTTGGAGCCTATCATGGCACTCGTTCTGGAGACCAGGCGGGCCTTGAACTCACAGAGATCCGCCTGCCTCTGCCTCCCAAGTGCTGGGATTAAAGGCGTGCGCCACCAACGCCCGGCGAGACTGTCAATCTTAAGGTTTTGAACCACATTTATCTACTGTTCATTCTCCTCTTTGTGAACATGCTGATATATAAAGTATAAGCCAGAAGATAAAGTGGGAAATACCCTTGAATTAATCGGTACAGGAGACCACTTCCTGATATAACACCAGTAGCATAGACACTGAGATCAACAATTAATAAATGGGACCTCCTGAAACTGAGAAGTTTCTGTAAGGCAAAGGACACAGTCAGCAAGACAAAACAACAGCCCACAGACTGGGAAAAGATATTCACCAACCCCACATCTGACAGAGGGCTGATATCCAAAATATACAAAGAACTCAAGAAGCTAGTCTCCAAAACACCAAACAATCCAATTAAAAATTGGGGTACAGAACTAAATAGACAATTGTCAATAGAGGAATCTAAAATGGCTGAAAGACACATAAGAAAGTGTTCAACATCCTTAGCCATCAGGGAAATGCAAATCAAACCAACTCTGAGATACCATCTTACTCCTGTCAGAATGGCTAAAATCAAAAACACCAATGACAGTTTATGCTGGAGAGGATGCGGAGAAAGAGGAACACTCCTCTACTCCTGGTGCCAGCTTGTACAGCCACTGTGGAAATCAGTATGGCGACTCCTCAAGAAAATGGGAATGAGTCTACCACAAGATCCAGCAATTCCACTCCTAGGCATATACCCAAAAGAAGCACATTCATATAACAAGGACATCTGTTCAACCATGTTCATAGCAGCATTATTTGTAATACCCAGAAACTGGAAGCAGCCTAGATGCCCCTCAACTGAAGAATGGATAGAGAAAATGTGGTACATTTTCAATGTACCAATGGAGTACTACTCAGCGGAAAAAAACAATGGAATCTGGAAATTTGCAGGAAAATGGATGGAACTCGAAGAAACCATTCTGCGAGAGGTAACTCAATTAAAAAATGACAAACAGGATGTGTACTCACTCATATGTGGATTTTAGACATAGAGTAAGGGATTACCATCCTACAATCCACACTGCCAGAGATACTAGTAAACAAAAAAGACCCTAAGAGAGACAAACTTTGTCCCCTGGAGAAGGGGAAAGGGTCACCATCCCTGAGCAAATTGAGAACATGGGAAGAGGGGGGAGGGAGCTACGAGAGTGAGAAGGGAAGAAAAAGAAGGATGCAGAGGTCATGAGGAAGCAGAAAGGTTGAGTCAGGTGTAGATTAGAAGAAAGGACATATGATAGGTAGGATTTTAGTTGAGGGGGTGGTAGGGGAGGAAGGGAGGGAGAAGGGAACTGGGATCATCATGTAATTCAATCTTGTTTATAATTCAAATATATAAAAAATAAAAAACTTAAAAAAAGAAAAAAGTATCATAATGTAAAATAAATAAATAAATAAAGTATAAGCCACAAACACGTACCCATTGTTCCCAGGGGTGATGGTTAGGAACCTGCAAGCTCTGGTCACAATATTCCCATCAACATGTGGCCTTACTTGTGTTCCCATTGAAAAAAACCCTAATTGACTAGATAAGAGTTCATTAGCAAGCCGGCGTTGGTGTTGCCTTTAATCCCAGCACTGGGGAGGCAGAGGCAGGCGGACCTCTGTGAGTTCAAGGCCAGCCTGGTCTACAGAGCGAGTGCCAGGATAGGCTCCAAAGCTACACAGAGAAACCCTGCCTCGAAAAACCAAAAAAAAAAAAAAAAGTTCATTAGCACCAAGCTCCAGGTTAAAGCCTCCATGGGGCTCATCAGAAAGGAGCTTAGTAGGGGTTGGAGAGATGGCTCAGAGATTAAGAGCACTGACTGCTCTTCCAGAGATCCTGAGTTCAATTCCCAGCAATCACATGGTGGCTCACAACCATCTGTAATGAGATCTGGTGCACAGATATACATGGAAGCAAAATGTTGTATACATAATAAATAAAATATATAAAAAAAGAAAGGAGCTTAGTCAGCACATATCTTCATGGGACCCATCACAGCCAGCTTGCCCTCAGAAACTCTGCAGAGTACTTCAGCCTCTCTTGGGCACCATTTTAAACAGCAAAATCACCAACCAAAAATACAAAACTGCAAAAACTGTGATACTAAATAGACCAAAAAAGGACACTATTTGGATGTCACCTCATTCATCCGCTAGGGACAGAATACCTGACAACTCAAGTTGTTCATTGTCCCACATGTATCTGAGAATGACCATGAGCAAGCACACCCAACTATTAATTTGGGGGTTACAAACACAGTTTGACAAGTGGGCAAATGCACAAGTCGAGGCTCTACCAATGAGAACTGTCTTCAACAAACACTTATGTAGTACCTAGACAGCGCCAGATAGTATCCTAAGATTGGTGTCTTTGGTACAGGAAATGTGCCTATAGGTTCATGTGTGGACGTACAGTCCCAGATGGTGGCACTGTTTTGATGGCAGGTGGCAGAAACTTTAGTAATCAGGCCACACCTTGTCTTTTTCCTCTTTCCTGTCTCTACTTCCTGGCCACCAAGATGTCAGAAGCTCTGCTCTGTAGCCAGACAACCATGGACTGAAGCCTTCCAATTGTAAACCAAAGTAAAGCTTTCTTCTTCTTAAATTGTATTTTAGATAAACGAGGAATTAGTCAACAGGGACAAAAAGTCTAGCCAACACAAAGGCTTTGCAAAAATCATTTTAATAAACCAAGTGGTGGTGGCGCACGCCTTTAATCCCAGCACTCAGGAGGCAGAGGCAGGCGGTCTCTGAGTTTGAGTCCAACCTGGTCTAAAGAGTGAATTCCAGGACAGCCAGGAATGTTATACAGAGAAACCCTGTCTTGAAAACACCACCCCCCACACAAATTTTTAGTGTCACATCAATTATATGAGGAGCTATATGATTTCATTTTCTAAATGAAGCACCCAAGTCCCAGAGAGGCTTGGTCACCTCCCTAAGGTCACACTGCTCATATGTGATGTGTGGGAACTAACAGAGACCTCAGAATTCAGAGGAATCCGAGACACATCAGAGAAACCCAGACTACCTAGCTAGTTCTCAGGGACCTTCCTAGGGGGTAGGGATATGAAGGGGACAGAAGCTATGAAGGCACACAGAGAAAACTCTGATGAAGACACAAAGGAAGAACAGTAAGGGGACTTTTTTAAGACGGGTTTCTCTGTGTAGCCCTGGCTGTCCTGGAACTCACTCTGTATACCAAGGCTGGCCTTGAATTCACAGAGATCTGCCTGCCTCTGCCTCTAGAGTGCTGGGATTAAAGGTGTGTGTCACCACCAATAAGGGGACTTTTAAACATAGAAGGCAGTACATGCAAAACAAAAACAAAAAGTTCACTTGCTAAATCATAGTTGATATAGGAGGACACACACACACACACACACACACACACACACACACACACACACACACACACACACACACACACACAAAATCGATCCAGGGCAGGAGAGATGGCTCAGGGGTTAAGAACACTTGATATTCTCACATAGGATCTGGGTTCAGTTCCCAGTACCCAACATGGCTCACATCTATCTGTCACTCTAGTCCAGGGGATCTGATGACCTCTTCTGGCCTCTACCGGCACCTGTATACCCATAGTGCAAATTCATATGTATGCTGAAACACACACAATCAAATAAATAAACAAATAAATCTTTTTTTAAATTTTTTCCCGGGACAGGGTTTCTCTATACTGTCTTGGAGCCTGTCCTGGAACTTGCTGGTAGACCAGGCTGGCATGGAACCTACAGAGATCCACCTGCCTCTGCCTCCCGAGTGCTGGGATCAAAGGAGTGTGCCACCAACACCCAGCTAACAAATAAATCTTTTTTAAGGTAAAAAAATAAACCAGACACCAAATGGCAAACAGACTGTAATTACTTTGACAGACACACCACAAGTGGCACAGTGTATTCAGAAATTCCAATCACTTCCTTTGCAAAAAGCACACTCCACCATATCCCTGTCTCTAACCTCTCATCTGCCAAATCCACCAAGACAAGCAGCCTCATTGACCACCCCCCCACCTCAGGTGTTCAGAGGCTCCTCTGCTATTCTCTCTGGTGAGCACATGGCTGGAGTGGCTCACTCCCAAGCCTGGCTACCACCAAGACATGGCGTGCTCTCTCCCATCTTACTTTTACAAAGAGATAAAAGAAAGCAATTCTACCCACCACGTTCTCTCTAAAGGAAAGCAAAAACACTAAAGCAGGCAAGATTTCTGGGAAATGGCACATAGCTTAAAATATTAGCAAACCTATTTCCCCACAGTACAAAGTTCCTTCCAGAGACTAGTGACTTCCTCGATTGTTACAACATCCAAACCTGCTGTCTCTGCTGCATGGTGAAGTCCACTAACACTTGGTGTTTTGAAACCTCTACTGCCTCTCAAAATAGCATCTCTTGTGCTTCTGTGTGTGATGTGTGTAGTGTGTGCATGTGTGTGTGTGGTTTGTGTATGCAAGTGTGTGTGTGTGTCAAGGGAGGTATGCACATGTATATACATGAATGTACAGGCCAAAGCCCAATCTATTCCTTGGGTATCAAACATCATTTTTTGAGATAGGGTCTCTCATTAGCCTGCCAAATAAGCTAGACTGGCTGGCCTGCAAGACCCAGGGATCCCTCCTGTCTCTACCACCCAGAGGCACTGGGATTGCAAGCAGGTGCCATCACACCTGGCTTTAAAGGGGATGGGGTGGGGTCCTGGGGACAAAATTCACATTATCCTGGATGATTTATTAGCTATATAATGCTTTTTAAATCTTAGCTACTTACTGCCTCTAAGATTTTTTTCTGCTTGAGGTGCTGGTATTTGCACTCAGAGCCTGATGGATGCTAGGCAAGTGTTCTACCACTGAGCCACTCACAACCTCTTCTGTGCCTTTAATCTTGTGACGCAGTACAAGCAACAGGTGCCCAAAACTGTGAGGCATGACAGCATGTGTGCACCTCATCTCAGCAGGAGGAGGCTGGAAAGGAAGTAACCACACAGACTGCTCACTGTGTCTTGGGGATGCACTGAACAGTACCCCACATCTCTGTACTCAAAGCCACGTGACTGTGACTGGTTTCAGAGATTTGGCCTCCAAACAACCAGGCATCCTTCTTTAGGTTGGCACTCCTTTCAAAGAGGAACACTGGGCATCTATCCCTATGTGCCCCACACAGGGCTAGGTCAGCTATCCAACAATACCGATCCCAGAAAGGGGGGCTGCCCACACTGCTCATAGAAGCCACTAGTGGCCATTGCTCAAAGCAAATGTCAGAAAGTGTTCAGAACAAAAGTCTAGGCACTTGGGCGACAGGGGCTACCCAAAGACCCAGGTGTGCATATCAGTGTTCTGGAGTCAGGGTGGAATACAAGTCTGGGAATGAGGGAACATCAGAGCTCATGGAACTTCAGCCCTGTGATATTTGATTCAAAACCTCACCCGCCACTGGCATAACCAGGCTAGACTTGCACACACACACCAACCTCCCAAGCATATCTCCAGTGGCACAGGAAGGATGCGGCCTCCATGGTTCACTTTCTCCTATCAGCATGTGCTGGGGAAGAAGCTGTGGCCACTGCCAATCCTCCTGGGTCTCCATGTTGCCTGGGATCTCCCCCCCCCCCCCCCGTGTGTGTGTGTGTGTGTGTGTGTGTACGTACACACACACCTAATTCTTTAGGATAAGGTGTCTTTACTGATTCCTGGAGCTCACCAATTCAGCCAGGCTGGCAGGCAATGATCTCCAGGGATCTGCCTACTTCGGCCTCCCCAGCACTGGAATTACAGAGTGCTCCCACACCCAACTTTTTACACCAGTGGTGGAGATCCAAACTCAGATCTTCATGCTTTCAAGCATTGTATGATTGGTCCATCTCCTCAGCTCCTGGGCTGGGATCTAGAAAGGTCTTCTGGTCAACCCCTTTGTAGGAACAATACAGGTTCAATTACCCCTGCTTATCCAATACAGTAAGTAGCTTTGCTGTGGACCTAGGTTCTTTATTCAGACCACCTTCATATTCAGAACTGGAACAATACAACTCCCACTCTCCCCAAACTCCAACCCTAACCCCCACCTAAACCGTGTCTGCTAGGTGAGAGCCCAGCTCAGCTAAGGTACTACTAAACACTCCACTGTTCATTCTGCCTTTGAAGAACTCAACTATCATATCAGACACAAAGGGAAAATACTACACAGTAGTTGCTGAAGAAACACACACACACAAAGACGGGGAGAGAGAGAGAGAGAGAGAGAGAGAGAGAGAGAGAGAGAGAGAGAGAGAGAGAGAGAGAGAGAGAGAGAGAGAGAATTCCTTTCATCCATTTCAGTCTCTCTGGCAGACACCACCAAAACATTTTTTTTCTTTTTTTAAAATTACCCCCAAAACTTCTCTTTGAGCCTTCAAGTACATAAGACCCTGAAATGTGAGAGTCCCTGGCCCAGCACAGGGTAAGAAAAGCAAGGTTTCAATGAAACACAAAAGCCAGCAGAGGCCTGAAGGGGAACAGGAGGCCCCCGACGACAAGGCAGCCAACTGCCAAGCTGTCATTTTGCTCAGCGGCTGAACAGAAGGCTCGAGTAATGACAACCACAAAACTCATTTAAAGTCTGAAAAGGTGACTAATGAGCTCATTCATGCTGGCTATAAATTATTCACTACAACACTGATCCCACTCAAGACAAACAGTAAAGTAAACTTTAAACACAGACCCGGCCGGCCTTCCAACATTCGGCAAGTTATGTCTGTAAGACTTCTCACAATGACAGGGATACTTGTCCCTGCTGTCTATTGTCACTGTTTACTGTTTTTTTCTACTGCCTTTAATCAAGTTAAGCAGACACAGCTGTTACACATTTATTTCTCTGCTGTTTTTTTTTATTAGTTATTATGAGCAATCATGAAGCCCTAAAAATAACAGCAAATTATATTCTCTAGAAATTGAAGGCTGACCTTAAAATGAAGCCCAGGTCTTCAGAAAGAATATTCATACGCACATGTTGGATAAGTGACAGCCCCACACAAAGGAGAAACACAAGTGACTGCTCCACTCATGGAGAGTTTTGCAATTTGCTTCTAAATTTCCTTTGGTTCTGGAGCGAAGGGGTTGCCTCCAAACCTGATGATACAGACCCTGCTTCCAGCGGTCATGTTTGGGTTAAGATTTTCATGAAGACATTATCATCTTAAGCAAATAGATAAAATGTCTGCTGGCTTTTTCCAGCACTGATAAATAGCAGGTTCCTTGCGAACTCACCACAGGGCTACAGATTGCTTTCGGTTTCCTGTTTAACATTAAATAAAAAATTGTCGCTCTCCTGTTTGTACAAACCGAACTGTTTGCTGCCACTGTTGCTACTAAAAGCATGATGACTTCGGTTGAGAATCCCCCCTTTTTCTTTTTGTTTATCCGACTATCATTTTCAAGACATTGTAAGAGTTTAGAGTTTCAAATCTGTTTGAGAAATTTATTTTTTAGTCCCCAAACGAGTACTTAACATTAGGGCTTGGTCAGATCAATGAATATTATGTATTTTTAAACTGCTTTGAACATTTTGAAAAGGAGCCACAGAAAAGACTCATATTCTAATACCAGCAGCCAGAGGTTATAACTAAATAAAAGTGAAAGCAGGGAGGTTAGGTGCTCAAGAGTGCTGGCTCACTTCAGAGACAAAAGGGAAGCATGGGACAGGAGTCCACTTTACTCTGGGCCCGATAGTTCCCTGTCTCCATTTAAGGAAAACCTTTCTTTCATATTTTCNATAGTTTTTATTGACATTTCCGGACCTAGCAAGAATTAATAACTTTAAGGCCTCCCATAAGAATCCTGGAAGTTGCTTCAGGGTCTCTTTTCTTTAGTTTTTGGTCAATTTTACTTCTTAGGAAAGTTTTTGGTTTTGGTTTTGTTTGGTTTGTGTTTTTTGAGACAGGGTCTCACTATGTAGCCCTGGCTGTCCTGAAACTCGCCTTGTAGACCAAACTGGCCTCAGACTCAGAGATCCACCTGCCTCTGCCTCTCCAGTCCTGGGATTAAAGTTGTGTGCACTGACACACCCAGCTTCATGGAGCAGTTATAAATTCATATTGAAACTGATCACAGGTTCTATCCCCACATGTGTGTTACAATATTAGATTTTTTTGTTCTTTTACATTCTTATAAATAATTGGCTTTCTTTTGTAACATATCAATGTAGGTTCATGTGTGTATGCATATGAGGACATGCGTGGAGGTCAGAGGACAATGTGTAATTCATTCTCTTCTTTTACCACGTGGGTTCCAGGGATCAAACTCAGATCATGGCAATTGGCAGCAGACATCTTTATCAGATGAGCCACCTCACTGGCCCATGGTGTAAGGTTTTTTTGAAAATCTAACATCACAATGCAAAAATCCGGTTCCAACCAATAGATGGAAAGGTCGGAACAGAGCCCTGCTGGAGGGTCAGCTGCCCCACAGCTCTTCTCTGACTTCCTTTCCGAAGCTTCTATGTGGAAGGGTGTGGACAAAACACTAGTTTGAATGTGAGCCTCACATTCCTTCCCTCCTGGCAGCAGGTCTGACAGACACAGTCCACTTTCTCATTATTGGTGAGAAACCTGGCATGTCCATTGACTGTCTAAATGCCACCCTGCTCCTAGTTTCCCCTGGGTGAACCTCAAACGATGTCAATTTTGCTTGGAGACATTTGCTGCTTCAAACCAACAGCAGTCAAAACAATGGAGAGCAAGCCCTTGAGGACGCCATCCAAGGAACTGGGGAGCACAGCTCTCTTTCTCTCACTGCGCAGCAGCTAGCTCTCCCATGGTCCCCAAAGGCCGGGCACGGTGCCAGTAGCTCTGCCTGCATTATTTATTTCCATTTTTACTGCCCATCTTTCACAAGGAAGGTACTGCCATCCTTGTGGTCAGGGGACAGACACTGAGGCTAAAGAGAAGTCAAGTGACTTATAGGTAGGGAGGGGTAAGATTAAAAAGTGAAGACCCTGGACCCAAGCAATGGTCCAGCAGTTAAGAACACTGGCTGCTCTTCCAGAGGACCATGGTTTGAATCCCAGCACCTACATGGCAGCTCACAACCATCTTTTAACTTCAGTTCCAGGGGATCCAGTGCTTTTCTAGCCTTGGTGGGCATTGTAGCCATGTGGTGCATGGAGGCAAATACATAAAATAAAAACTGTGGTGCACGCCTTTAGTCCCAGCACTCAGGAGGCAGAGGCAGGCTGATCTCTGTGAGTTCGAGGCCAGCCTGGTCTACAAAGCTACACAGAGAAACCCTGTCTCGAAAAAACAAACAAACAAAAAATAAAAATAAACGTGGATCCATGTTAGAAGCTCGGTTCTCAGTGTGGTGTGGTGTGAAAAATGGGAAATTAGGGACAGGGCTTTGTGGGACGTCCTTAGGTCACTGAGGGCACTGTCCTTGGGAAGGGATTAATAAAGTCATCTTCCAGTGACCCCTGGATTACTTGTGTAATCCTAGTGTTTAGGAGGCTGAGGCAGGAGAATTGCATTGAGTCTGTGGGACTATAGAGTGAGACTCTGTCTCAACACACACACACACACACACACACACACACACACCCCACCCCAAAACCAAAATACTGACTAATGTTAGAAGAAAATGAAATCTACAAGCCTTGTGGGTGGGCAGGCCCAGCCCCACCATTAACTACAAAGCCTCTGAGATAGCTAAGATAGAAGATTCCATGCAGAAGCTGACAGACCTCTGTGGTTTGAAGCCTGAGGTGACTTTTCTGTTGCTTGTGACCAGAAGTACCTTAAAAAACACCCATATTGAGTTAGTGATAGACGGAGTCTCATTTCCTACCCATAGAAATTTCTAATACCGCAAAACTTTTTAACAGAACAAAATAGAAAAAAGACATCTCGACAGGTTTAGTAACAAGACTTTTATAAGATTAAAATGGCTTAAGAGGAAAAGACCCAAATTGCAAACTTTACAGAACACTTTTAAGGTTTGCTCTAATTAGTAAAACGAGGCCATGTTCGTACAGTCCTGCTAATAGATGGGGAATCATGAATGGGAAATTAATTGTAAGGAATCCAAGGCCAACAACAAAATACAACTGTGCATTTAATCAGAGGCGAGCATGAGCCCCTCACTGAGGTCTTAGAAGTGAGCTAAGAGGGACAAGGGAGAACACAATATCTCAAGTTGGCAATCAGAAGCATACTGTCTAAGACTAGTGATCAAGAGGAAATGAGGATAGTCATAATGGCTGTTTATTGAGCAGTTACTACATGGCAGACACTGAGCTACACATTTTATCTGTTTTAGGTCATGGAAAGTTAAAACAAGTCACTATAACAAATAAACAAACAAACAAAACAAAAATCTTACAAGTGCTGTAAAAAAAGAAATTTTGCCAAAACTGACAATGTTTCCTAAAAAAAAAAAAAACAACTTTTGCATGGCATTAGCAATAATCTGTTATGAGGTTTAATGTTTTTCTAAGCCATTGTTCTAACAACAACAAAATATTCTGACCAACCATCTCAGGGCAATGAACAAATGGGCTTGCTAGCTCTCCATGCAGAAAACAGTATTCCAAAATCAGGGTCTAAGAAGAAATGATTGATGAGCTCACAGTTTGGAAAATGCAGGAAAAAGCAATGCTGGAGCACATTACAGAGTTGACTAGAAGTAACGTCGTGTTATTTTTTTGGATATTTCAGTTGTCAGGCTTTTAAACATATACTTTCTTGTGTTTTCTTTCATCATCTGAAATAAGTGCTCACCTTTCTACTTTGTTGTGGTTTGTGTTTGTTTGTTGTTGTTTCGGGTTGTTGGGTGCTGTGGATTGAACCAAAGCCTGGCAACAACCTAGGAAGCCCTCCTCCACTGCCCTCCACCTTCCGTATTTACAGTTTACACTCTTGACTTTTTGTTTATTTTTGTTTTGTTTTCCAAGACAAGATTTCTCTGTGTAGCCCTGGCTTTCTGGAACTCTATAGACCAGGCTGGCCTTGAACTCACAAAGATCTGCCTTCCTCTGCCTCCCCAGTGCTGGGATTAAAAGTGTGCGCCACCACAACCCGGTTTACACTCTTTCCTTAAAGATGGTTTACTCCAAGCTTAACTGATCTTGGGCTATATAAAGTCCGAATCACTCAGGTGTCCCTACCTTGTTGAGGCTTAGATCTCCTGGGCTGTCCTCTCGAGCTATGTATGCCAAGGGCTTTTTGAAGTAGAGTTTATGATGAGGGAGGGACCTGGGCCTCCAGTGAGAAAGAGCTAAGGCTCTCAGGTGTGATCAGCTTAGCTTGCCATCCCTGAATGGTGCTTTTCAGGTAGCACACAGAGGGCTTGTGGGTAAAGGGAACTCTCAAACCCACCAAGGACAAGGACAGTCACTATTTCGGTTTCACTATTTCAGGTTCAGCTTCTCCATAGGTCATCTTTCCGGGTGGGTCTTAGGCTCTCTCTTCCTACAGCAAGACAGACACTACAGGGACAGGTCACAGTGGGGGCTGAAGGCTGCCCTCACAAAAAAACAATCAGGAGAAAGGACCAGGACTGTGGGCATGCAAAACGGGGAAACCTTTTGTTATGATAATGTATGAGGGGGAACCTTGGCAGACTCCAAGACAGGCAAGGCTGACCTAGGCTGAGAGACAAACATGCCAGGCAGACAGAACTTAGTGAGAAGTTTTATTAGAAAGGGAGGGGGGGTAGGGGAGGAAGGAGAAAAGAGGTAAAGAGATACAGAGACAGGCAGAGGAGAGAAGAGGATGGCAGGAGAAGTCCTGTCTGCCCCAGGGGAACAGCAGGAAAGAGAAAGAGCGCTTAAGTTGGCTGGAGGTCTTTCTTTTAAAGGGGTCCTTTGCACCTCCATGCTGACCAGGGTACTGCCTGAGTGCATTCTGCCCGGTGACAGGGGCAGGCCAGCATAGCACCTAAATCCTTACACCTTTAATATCAGCATGGTTGTAGCTTCCTTTTCCCCCAGCCTGCCCCTTCCCCAGGCGCTCACTCCTGTAGCCAGACCAGCCTTTTTCAGGGACGATCAAACTTCCCTGGCTTGCTGGGCTCTTTAGCCCCTTGCACTTCCACTCTTGAATAGTAACTCAACCTGCATAAAGTTTCCAGTCAACTCAGAGAACAGCCCCAATACCATGTGTGATTCGCCCCCCCCACTCCCCCATCCATGCAGAGCCCCGTCCCTGCCTCCCCACCCCACCCCCATCTTTCATTTTGTCTCAAATGATAACACTGAAAGGTAGACTGTGACTTACCTTCTTGGAATGGTGGTTAATAGAGCAGGGAACCCAGTGACCACCTTGCCTTGGAATTCACCATTCTGACAACTACGAGTTTTGGAAATCACATTCAGGGGCTAGCCTCTCCTCCTTCCCAGACACCCCACCTACTAACAACACTGGAACATCCTATTTAATTCATCAGGTACAGGATTGTGTATAGATATGCAAAGTGTGGAGGTGGGGAAAACCCACTGGCTTCCAGCCAGCACCAGAGTTAACATCTCAAAGGAATTAAAGGGTCACCTTGCAACCAGAGATGGCGCAGAAGTGAATTGAGGGTTTAATCAGGGGAGATAGGGGGATGGGAAGATCCCTCAAGACTCAGTACATTCCCAAGACCTGTCTAGTACAGTGGGATCATTAAACCTGCTCTTGACTTTGAACAATGCATGTAGCGACCTGAGGCTAACTGGCTGTTCCAGTGGCTCTCGGCTTCCCTTCCAGGTCTTTGTATCGTCATTTCCAAGAAGTTGGGCTTCCCACTGTAGATTTACACTCAGGCTTTTGTACAGCTACCACCAGCCCCTCCGTTAAGCCAATGTTCAGGAAAGGAAACAATGGGTCTGCTCTCAGAGCTGAATTTAGGACTTGGAGGTGAAGACCACAGGAAGTCTCCCTCCCCTCCCCCACTTGCCACAGTGACCACTGGGAAGCCAACGTTTCTTTTGAGATGGCTGAAGACGCACAAATCTTCACCAATTCAGGATTGGATAGGGGGCAGGTGGGCAGGTAGCCCGAGAAGGGGGGGCGGGGCGGAGCACTGGTTGGCCTGTCTGAGAAGTAATGAAGCCACAAGAAGGCTACATTTCTGGGTTTATTTGTTTTCTGTTTTTCCTTTTCCTTTTTAGGGTTGAGGGTCCAACACAGGAACTTGAACACCCCAAGTAAGTGATCTACCCCTGGGCTATATTATCAGCTCCTAGTGTTTGGGGACAAGGTATGCCTATATAGATTATGGGTAACATTGAACTCTCCCCACCAAACCCAACAGCTTCAACTTTTAATATTTTTACCAATACCTCATCTATTTAAAAGACCAAGGCCAGTGATATGGATAGGGCTCTGTTGGTAGAATGTTTGCCTGGCATGTATAAATCCCTGGGCTTGTTTCCTAGCATCCCATAACCTAAGTACAGCAACACAGACCTGTAATCCATGCATTCAGAAGGTGGAGGCAGGAAGAACAGAAGGTTAAGGTCATCCTTGGCTACACAGGAAGTCTGAGAAAGGCCAATCTAGGTCACATGAGACACTGCCTGTCACTCAAAGCAAAACCAAACAGAAGACATGGGACTGACAAGATGTGTAGTCACAACAGCTGGGTAGCCAGCTGGCTCTTGCTGGACTGTCAGGGCTTGGGAAAGTCATGTGACTCTCTCTGTGGCTTAGTGCTGCTACCTGTAAATCGGGAACAGAATACGATCTACCCAGTAAAACCACGGGAAGATTAAACCCCTGTTTGAATAACCCCAAAGAACACATTCTACATGGTAAATGTTATCCAAGTGCTTCCTAAGATCACGTCAAAACTAAAGGGACTTGGAAGCTGGCAGATGAGATGGCTCAGCCAGTACAGGTGCTTTATCCTGCCATCCTGATGAACCATAAATGTTCTGTAGCATGTGTGTGTGTGTGTGTGTGTGTGTGTGTATGTGTGTGTGTGTGTGTGTGTGTGTGTGCGCGCGCGCGCGCACACACACACACACACACTAAAAATAATACATTTTAAAAACAAAAAGTAGCCGAGCAGAGGTGGTGCACACCCTTAATCCCAGCACTCGAGAGGCAGAGGCTGGTGGATCTGTTAGTTAAAGGCCAGCCTGGTCTACAGATCCAGTTCCAGGATAGGCTCCAAAGCTACAGAAAAACCCTGTTTCAAAAAACCAAAATAATAATAATAATTCTAAGACAAGAGCTGAGTCATTGCAAAGAGGGGTGGGAATATAGTTCAGTAGTAGAGCACTTGACTCACAATATGGCTTTGACTGGCCTGGAATTCTCTCTGTAGACTAGGCTGGCCTTGAACTCATAGAGATCTGCCTGCCTCTGCCTCTTGGGTGCTGCCCCACTGTGCCCAGTTTTATGTGGTACTGAGGCTGGAACTCAGAGCATCACACATTATAGGCAAGCAAGCAAGCACTTAGCAACGAGCTCCTTCCTCAGTCTAGGTTTTGTTCTTTTGCAGGAAAGCGAGCCTGCGGAACAGCTCAGTGGCAGAGTGCTTGCCTAGCATAGAGGCCCTGGGTTAGATCTCCAGTACTAGAGAGGGCAAAGGAATAGTACCCGGAAGGAAATGAACTTCAGAAAAAGGAAAGGGAGGTTGGGCGTTGGTGGCGCACGCCTTTAATCACAGCACTCGGGAGGCAGAGGCAGGCGGATCTCTGTGAGTTCGAGGCCAGCCTGGTCTATAGAGCGAGTGCCAGGGCAACCTCCAAAGCTACACAGAGAAACCCTGTCTCGAAAAAAGAAAAAAGAACAAAGAACAAGGAAAGGGGTTGAGGGCACAGCAAATGTTTAGAGTTAAGCAGCCAAGAGCACAGAGACCCATGGAATAAGCTGGCTCCTCTGAGCAAAGAGTCATTCAAGGAATAATAGAAAGGTGACTGCAAATGTAAAGTTAGAGTCAGACCATGAGGAATCTGAAGTTCTAACCTACAATTTGGGTTTAACCTGGACAATGGGAAGCCAAGGGATACTCTACAGGTAATAGGTAATGATACCCTGAAAGCAATATCTTAGGAAGATAAATCTGGTCATTCTACATAGGAAGGACTGAGTGAAACTGAAATATAATGGAATTGAACTCACAGAACACAGTAGCTGCCATATTGGGACATTGTTTTAATGATGCAAAGCAGTGACTTTTGTCGTCATCTTAAGTCTGCCTGTGTATTCTTGATGCCTCCCCTGTGTCTTACATATTATTGCCTGGAAAATAAGTAAAACTGGAGTCCAGCAAGGAAAATACTTCAGATAAAAAGAGAAGCAAAGGTCGGGTCTTCACGAAAGTGTTACTCTTCCAGGAGATGTGTGTAGGAGTGCTGGAGCACCTGCCCTTTGACTACCAGCAGAGGAGAAGGCTGTTATAGCATGAAAGTGTTTGTTCCTATCTTCCCCTGTAAAAATCCACATGATCACTGACAACCCCAGCAAGGCAGCTACACCAGCTTTCTCTTCGTGGAGTTTCCAGAAACTGTGTTCACCTTTGGCTCTGCGTTCCCCAGGTTCCCGGTATCCTCCCACTTGATGGCCTCCTCAATCCCTCAGACTCCTGGTTTCAGACATTAGGTTTTACAGTCACACGCAGGTTCGCTTCATGGAGTGGGAGGCAGCACAAGGCACAAGTTGGAAAAACTGCCTCAGAGTGGACAAACTGGACTCTGCATCCCATTGTGAACCACCACAGGTGACCATCTCTGGGAATGGTGAACACCTATGGGTGCCATGAGTCTCAGCCTGCAAGATGTCTACAAAGCACTTGAATATAGGGCTAGGTACCTATACAGAACTCCATGGATGGTGCTGTTGTCATTTTGTTTATTCGGTTACAGTGAGATCTGGCTGAGTTGCTCAAGGGAAACCAGTCTTGTTGGGGTTTATTTGTTGAGCAAAAGGTGTTTCCCTAATTTAATTATCATACACCCAAAATAGACATTTATTTCCCCATTGGAGTACAACAGCAGATTCCCAGAAGACCAAACTCTAAAGACAAACAGTGCTCAGGGACCAAGAAGTCAGCACGGTAGGTAGCCTGGATACAGTTGTGTCTCAGAGGCCCTGTGGGAGATTTTCCCAGTGACCACAAGAAGGGTGAGAGTCCTTGGAACCCTGAGCTGGCAGCCCCCAGGCCTTAGCCAGAGGAAATTCAGGCATCTCCCTGCCCTCTTTCCCTCATACCCATTCAAGGCGTCCCAGCAGGTTTAAGGTAAAATGGGGTCTAGAACTTGGGTTTCACGGCTTTCTTTTCTTCCTAGAATGCTACTCTTCTAATTTCCTCCCTCCCCTCCCACCCCGAAGTTACGTATTTAGTGTGTGGATGTGAGTGTGTGTCCCCCCACATGTGGAGATCAGAGAACAACTTTCTGGAATCAGGTCTGTCCTTCTACCATGTGCATCTCAAGGACCAAACTCAGGTCAGCAGCCTTGGTGGCAAGCATCTTTACCCACTGAGCCATCTCACTGGCCCAGAAATTAGCTTTTCTATTACAACATCATAGTGGCTATCATGGAATACTTAAAAGCCACACACACAAAGTAGACAGTCATGTTCTATTACTCAGGGTCTCTGAATCCCTGGTAGAGACTCAAACTTCTGGGTTTTCCATGATTTAACATGATCCAGACCACAAGCGTGCTGGGCCTACTTTACTCTACTTCCCATTGCATAGAATCTGCTTCTATGACAGAACCCTGAGCTCCAAGAGGGCTCAGATTACATCCATCTCAACAGTACCACATGCTTCCTGCCTACTCCTCTATACCTACCACATAGTAGGTCCTCAATAAACAGTTATACAGTGAGTACTGGTTGTACAGTGCCACAAGCTATAGCTAATGACTCTTCCTCTTGTGTGGGTACTTACATTAGCTCCAGTTTTCTCCACTGTCAACACACTCAGATGAATAACCACATCCCCACATATAAAGATAATCATTTCCCTGTAAGGAATCCTGGAAGAGGAGTATTCATAGCTGTGACAGTCAGTATGAGCTGTCTACTTGACATGATCTAAGTCACCCAGAAAGAGAATCTCAATGAGGAATTGCCTTGATCAGGTCGTGGGTATATCTGTGAGGGACTGTCTTGATTCATTAAAGGATGTGGGAAGGCCCCGCTGGAAGAAGATGGCACCATTCTTATGTTTGGGTTGCTGTATAAGAATAGAGAAAGTGGGACAGGCGGTGGTGGCAGACATCTTTAATCCCAGCACTTGGGAGGCAGAGGCAGGCGGATCTCTGTGAGTTCGAGACCAGCCTGGTCTATAAGAGCTAGTTTCAGGACAGTCTCCAAAGCCACAGAGAAACCCTGTCTTGAAAAAAACAAAAAAAAAAAAAAAAAAAGGAATAGAAAAAGTGTAAATAAATAAATTAAATAATAAAATTTTTTATTATTTAATAATTGAATATATTAAATATATATAAATATAAATATATTATATAAAATAAATATATTATATTATATATATTAAATATATATATAAATATAAAATAATTGAATTTTACTTCCTATTTGCTTCAAATTTGATTATATTTTTGATTTGTATTATATGATTTGGTTAAATCCTTGTAAGAACTCTTTTTAAAGACAGAATAGAGAAAGTGAGGTGAGCACAAGCATGGATGCATTTTTATTTTTCTCTACCCTTGCCTATAGATGTGACACAAACAGCCCTCTTAAGATCCTGCCGCAGTGATGTCCTTGAAGTGATGGACTGTAGCCTGGAATTGTGAGCTAAAATGAACCCCTTCTTCCCTAAGTTGCTCTGTGCCTGGGTATTTTATCACAGCAACAGAAGTGAAACTGAGAAAATAAGGAAGGCCTTGGAAACCTGATGTCTGGGTGTTCTTTGAAATGTCACCCTCATTGATATCCCGTGTGAGTGCTACAGTGGAGAGCCTAGAGCTCTATGAGTTTGTGAGTTATGGGGAAGACGGTAGAATCTTTCAGTGGGTGTCTTAGTGATGAACTGAGGACTGGACTTAAAGTTTGCTCTGCCGTGGAACAATCCTCGGCATATAAAGCACCTTCACCAGTCTCCCTCTGTCCTCTGTTGCACAATACTGGTGACACCTGACAGCCACTGGGAGAGTTACCAACTCCCATCTTCCAAATGCACCACACTAGGAAGCACCTCCCACCCCCCACCCCCCCAATTCCCAGGAGCTGCTAGGTTCAGCATGGAAAGTCAGCTCTTTCCCTACAAACAGCGGCCCACATCAAATCTGTGTCTCTCTGGCACCAAGTCTGTTTTGTTTGACTGGTCTATAAATATCTGTACTTCAAAGTCAATGTCCATAGTGGATTCTCCATGCTTTTTTTTAAAACATACATGCATACATTAAGTATACAACGTTAGCCTCAAAAACACATGTTTTACATTTGCTTCTTTGTGATGAATTATCCTTAGTATTCTACCAGCAAGTTAACTTCCAAATGGGCACATGCACTGACTTTTCCCTGCTGGTCAAGGAGCTTACTGGTGACCAGCAGAGGCATCTTCTACACACACACTCTCTCCTGGCACCCCACCACACCATACTCTAAAACACTCATGATATGACATCATGAGCTTGTGTCTGTTCCTTTCCTTTCCCCAGTCCTCTCTCCTCTCTTCTCACAAGGCTTAGAGTTAGCACCCTGGGAAACCACTAGCCTGTCTCCAAGGCCTTGTCAGACAGGGGGAAAGATGCAAAATTACTCATATCCTTTGCAGATGAAAGCCTGAACTCAAAACCTATCTCTGTCCCCAAATGACTTTGTCAGGGTTACCTTCTGTTTCCATTTCTCAGTAATCAAAATGAGATGGTCCCCACACTGTTCCGTGTGTTCTTCAAGAAATACACAAGAAGCTACTAGGCCAGAAGGACCTTCCCTGTTCTTCAAGACACCAAGTTCAATGTCCTCTACTATCAGCATACCTGCTCTCTTGACTTATGGATCAGACCCAGTTTTTCTTTTTGGTTTTTTGAGACAGGGTTTCTCTGTGTAGCCCTGGCTGTCCTGGAAGTCACTTTGTAGACCAGGCTGATCTTGAACTCAGAGATCTGCCTGTCTTTGCCTTAGTGCTGGGATTAAAGACGTCCTCCCCACAGCCTGTATAGACCCAGTTTTTCTAACCAGGTCTTCTCCAAACCTGTTTCCAAAGGCAATGTTATCAAAACAGCTCCTAACCTTTGAACCCTGCCTTTTTAAAAATCCACATATTCTCTTCAAAATTAATCAATATTAGCTATTTTTAACTTTCTATCATTTTCCTATATATACATATACAACACAGAGGTTCAAATTCTTTCTTTGATTCAAAACAAACTCCGGGTCTCTAATAGCTCAAGGAATACAAATCTCAAAGCCCTTGTTTACAGTCACCCATCAAAGTTTACAGTGAAATTTGATGATTGATCATGTCACCAGAAAATCCAAGAGAGACAGAGAATTCAGAAGATAACACAGGAGTTCCCAGGTCAACACTTCAAGGTTTCTTATGGTATGAACAATACAGGATTTATTTGAGAGGAAAAAGCCAAGGTAACATTTGGAGTGCCACATTCATGGGAACAGGAGGCCAACTTCTATGACACTCTGCATTCTCCTTTGGAGAGGTAGATGGGGAGCTTGCCAGATCTATAGCCCACATGCACTCAAGTCAGCCAGTTCACCTGGGGGTGTGGGTTGGGGGAGCGAGTCTGGACAGTCTGCTCATGGATTTGCCCCTCCTGGCCAAGTAAGAAGAGTTCTGGGGGCTGGAGAGATAGCTCAGCGGCTAAGAGCATTGGCTGCTCATCCAGAGGACCCGGGTTCAATTCCTGGCACCCACATGGCAGTACACAACTGTCGGTAACTCTAAGATCTGACACCCTAACACAAACACACATGCAGGCAAAACACAAATGAACATAAGAAAATAATAAATAATTTTTTTTTTTTAAAAAAAGAGGAGTTCTTCACAGGAACCTAACGGAGCTCATAGGGAAAGCCAGACCACCCAGGTGGTCTAAAGGTCAGATTAACAGACCAGAGTGGGTAGTGGGGATAGGAGGACACAAAGGTAAGAACCTGTGGCTAACAAGAGAACACAAGGGCATCTCTGTCGAGTCACACAGGTCACATACCTTGTTCCTAGCCCCCACCCTAGGAGCAGATGGCTCCTGCCCACTTCCTTCCCACTTCTTCAGGGCAGGAATACTGGGCACAGGCCAGGCAGTAGGGCCACCCTCAACTCTTATCTCCCCACTTACAGATTCCCGAGCCACGGGACTGGTGGCACGGGGCCCATTGTGCCAGCAGAGTTACCGCCCTCTGCTCCCACCTGCAGAAGTTCCAGGATTGACTCACTGTCACCTATGCTGAGTCTGCCTTAAAATGCATGGTCCTTGTGTGATCCCTGGAAACACTCTGGGTCGGCATAGTCATCAAGGACAGGGAGAGACAGCATTCTTCCGAAGGCTCTTCCAGATCAGTAAACTACATTCTCCACGTCGGCTTCTTGTAACTATGCTCTCAGGCCTTAGAGAGACATAGTGATCAAGGCTCACTGGTTACACTCATCTGGGATGTGGGTCACACCAGGGATGTTCCCAAGGGCTGACCTTTGCCTCCTAGGTATCCATGGAACATTACAAGGCCAGCAAGCAGCACCCTCACGGGAGCGTCGATTTAAACAATGAAAGACAGGCTCCAGTTCCCTGCCTGCTATCAGTGAGGCACACTGGGGGGATCTTCGGGTCTCTTTCAGAGTGAAGAGCACAGGATTCTGCAGTCAGAGACCTCAAACTAACCCACAAGGGCTAGCAGAAGAACGAGGCTTCAGTGTGGACTGAATCCCGAATCACACAATAGCTGAGGAAAGATTCTTACATTCATAAGGTGTAAATGACTGGTACAGGGTCAATTCCCCAGTTGCTTTTTTTTAACAGCCAAGGCAAGGATAAACAGGAAGTCTGTAGATGTGTGGGGGCAAGCCACCCAGTTTGCTACAGTGGGTCCTGCCCTGGGTGGCCTCTGATGGTGACCAGTTACCATCAGGTAAGGCTAACGCCGTCTTATAACAGGATGTTTGGAACGTCCTGCCGCACTGCCAGGAAATGTAATTTTCTTTGGTGGATCCTAGGCCTAAGTAGGATGGCTGGCCAGGGGCATACCATTCCTTAGTCAAAATGCTCAAGATGGAGTCCTCGGACCATGATAAAATTGGACAGGCTTTCCCCTGGGCTGGCCCTGGATTGATATGTTTTCAGTTTCTCATGTCACCTGTCAGCAACTTGTCACCTTGAGAAGTCAGCCCGAGAACTGGTCAGGATGAACAGGATGCTGCCAAGTCTCTGTTCATTTCTGCAGAGTTAGAGTAGCTCAAGGGTGACAGTCCCACCTGGTTACATCTTCATCGCCCTACCTGCCTGGCTCAACAATTTAGGCTCTTTTTGTTTGGTTTTCATCTTTGACTGCCACTACCAATTTGCAAAAATTCAAAGGGTGTGTGTATGTATTTATGGTTTGGGTGGAAAGGGCTTTTAAGAGGCACGGGCCAGCAAGACGGCTTGGCAGGTGAAGGAGCTTGCTGGGACCTGAGTTTGATAGCTGGAAGTTATTGGGAAAGGCATGACCAGTTCCTTAAAGTTATCCTCTGACCTCCACATGTACAATGTAGCATGTGTGCTCTACATACACACACACACACTCACACACACACACACACACACACACACACACACACACACACACACACTAAAAATTTAATCTACAAAAAAAGATGAAGATTATATACTTAAATGTATGGGCCTCGCTCCATGCCCTGTGGAAGTCAAGGATTCAAACTCTAGAGACTCAAGGCCATTCTCTCTACCACCTTGTCCAAATGCCTCAGCTCCGAGGCCACCACACGCTCCAGAGCATCAAATAGTGACGTTGCAAAGAGAAGGAGCACGGTTTAAAAGTTCCTACTGAGAACTGTAACTCTGTGCCCAGGGTCTTGAAACCCAGCACAGTCAGAGAAAAAAAGCCTCTACCTAAAGCTCAAGCCTGTTCAATCCTCACCTCCGACTTTCTGGTCTAAAGTCTAACATTCTGCATTTATACTACGGTACAAATGGCATAGTGGGGCCATTCCCTAGACCAGACTGGAGGAAAACTGGGAGCCCTATACCCCAAATTGTCAAGGTGTGCTATGAGGTGTGTCCTAAAAGACAGGAAGGGAGAGAGAACAAGGAGGCCACTGCAACCATCCTCCCTGGAGCCCATCTTGCTTCTTTCTAACCTGGCCCTTTAAAAATAATTTTTACATTTGGTCGGGCAGTGGTGGCACACACCTTTAATTCCAACACTTGGGAGGCAGAGGCAGGAGGATCTCTGTGAGTTTGAAGCCAGCCTGATCTACAGAGTGAGTTCCAAGACAGGCTCCAAAGCTACACAGAGAAAATCTGTCTTGGGAAAAGAAACCAAACAAAAAAATTTATTACATTCATTCATTCATTCATTCATGTGCTTGCAGATAGAGTCAGAGCATAACTTGCTAGGAGTATGTTCTCTCTTTCTACCATGTGTTGAACTCAAGTTGTGAGGCTTCCTGGCAAGTGGCTTTGCCAGTTGAACCATCTATTCTGGTCTTGAAGGAGGGCTATCTCCACCTGGGCCTTCCAAGGAAAGATAATTTATCTACCTTGTCCTTAGTGGTGCCTCAGCAGTTAAGTTTCCTCACCAGTCAGTCCTGAGCATGCTGCGGGTGGGGGAAAGTTGGAACCAGAAACCTGAGTCTCCCCTCAGAGATCTCACTAAAGGAGCCTCAGTTGGGTGTCCAGGCCTGAGACCATCTGGTCAGGAACCAGAGCTCTCAGGTCTTCTGGGGGATGCCTGTGTGGACAGGAGCTCAGCTCCAGGCAGCCAGCTATCTTCCTCCCTCCCCCGAGACAGTGGGGCTTAGAAACTAATGAGGTGCCTTCATTCAAAAGCATGTGGCCAAAGGTTCAGAAAGGGAAGAGGCTCCCTGAAGACACTGGAAAGCCTCAGGAAGAGACTAGCCCGCATACTCAGCATGCCAAAAAACCTGCAAATAGAAACCAAAAGTAAGAACTTTTCAAGAAAGTCCTACTTAAAACACAACTCCAGACCTCCAAACATCTTGCACCTACTTGTAAGAAACAGCAAGACTTTTAAATGAACTTCAGTCCCTACAAATGGCAATGCTGTCTCTTTAAAAATGCTTAGCTGTGTAAGCCCCTGACTCAAAACAACAACAACAACAACAACAACAACAAAGAAGGTATATACCTCTAATCCTAGCACTTGGGAGGGGTTCACGGCCAGTTTTAGCTAATAGAGTTTTAGGCAAGCCTGGGCTACATGAGGGCCCTATCTCAAAAATAAAATAAAATATAAAAAAAGGACAGAAAGAAAAAGAAAGACAAGGAAAGAAGGAAGGAAGGAAGGAAGGAAGGAAGGAAGGAAGGAAGGAAGGAAGGAAGGAAGGCAGGCAGGCAGAGCTAGGGATTTGGCTCAGTTGGGAGCATGCTCACCTTGCAAGCCTTGAGGACTTGAATGGGAGCCTCAGCATCCACGTGAAATGCTGGGTGTAGTGCTGATTGTAATCACAACACTGGGGAGAGGGAAACAGGAGGATCCCCAGGGCCCACTGGCCAGACACTAGCCTACTCAAAAAGCTTCAGGCAAGTGAAAGACCCCATCTCAAAGAAAGGTCCGAGGAGACCCACCTCTGAGGCAGAAGCAATCAGACTTCTTTGAGTTCAAAGCCAGCCTCATCTCCATAACAAGTTCCAAGCAAACCGGGGCTACATGGTGAGACTCCGTGTTAAAGAAAAGAAGCAAACAAGCAATTAAGATGCACCTGGACAGCATGATGGCATGTGCCTGTATCCTGACACTCACAGCTAAGGCAGGGGGGACTGTCATGACAGCCTTATCTAGCAATTCCTGTCTCAAAAACAAACCAAACAGATACCCAAATGAAAAAAAGGTACAAAAGATAGCATTGCTCTTCTTCAGTAATGATGAGAATATTTAGTGGCTTACATCATATAGTTGGCAGCATCTATTAAAAATATATTACCCCCACTGGTCACTTCCCTGTGCAGACACACACTGTTATAGCCTGACTATTTAGGACACCCCCTTCCTGTCCTAAGCCCTAATCCCAGTGTGATGGTATCTGCAGATGGACCTTTTAGAGGTAACTGTATTTAGATGGCATAGGTGATAGGACGGGGGACCCTGTGATGGCATTGGGGTCCTTCTCCCTCTCTTTCCACTGCATGGGACATATGTGGCCACTTTAAAACCGGGAGAGAAGCTTCATTTAAAAGCAACAAATAGGGACCTGAACTGTCAGCTTCCAGATGTTTGGTTTGTGATATTCTGTATTCTGGCATTATATATATATATATATATAATATATATATATATATATATATATATATGCATTATGCATGCAATTTGTTTTTTTTAACATTTAAAAAACCTAGGTGTGTTTTATTTATATGCATGCAAGTGTCTCACCTGCATGTATATATGTGCCCCATGTATACTCAAAATCACGCCGGTCCATGCATGTCCTATCATCCCAAGAACTGAGCCAGGTGTGGTTAACTGATTCCTGTCATACTATCATTTGGGAGGCAGAGGAAGGTGGGTCAGTGCAAGTGAGGGGACAGCCTGGTCTAGGTAGTGTGTTCTAGTGTACCAGGGCTACATAGCAAGACCCTGTCTAAAAAAAATACAAAACCAAAACCAAGTCAGCTAAAGTTGCACAGCAGGGGTCCACAGGTTGCCCCAAAGGAAGGACTCATTCATTACTGGTCAACACACGATTCTCCTCTCTGTCTAAAGCAGTGTCACCAAGAACATGCCAATAGGGCCATCACTTCTAGAGGGCTTCACACTTCACCTGCTAAGGTGTGTGTGGTAGATGGGATATTAGGAGCACCAAAGCAAACCAGTCGGTTTGCAAATGGTTCTGGTTTAGCCCTGGCCCAGAGCATTGAGATTTGTGCAGATTCGTTTGTTTGACACTTGGGCCTATTAATCAAGTAAATCCAACGTGGTACAGGGCCTCCAAGCAAGTCCTGGCTCCACTATAGGCTTGTTTTTGTTTGTTTGTTTGTTTTTTAATTGTGCAAGTGTGTATGTAAGTACTCCGAACACATGCAATCCTCCAGAGGCCAGAAGAGGGCATTGGATTCTTTTGAACTGGAATTACAAATAGTTGTGGGTTGCCAAGTGGACACTGGGAACTGAACCTGGATCTTCTAGAAAAACAGCCAGTGCTCTTAACAGCTGAGCCATCCCTCCATACCCTACTCTTACTGCAAGACCTTGAGCAAGCAATGGCACATCCTAAACCTCGATGTGTTTGACTGGGTAGACAGTGAAGAGCAACAGTACCTAGTCTAGGAATGGAGGAAACAAGAGGAGATTGTATTTCTTTTGTTTTGTGGGCAGAAATGGAAACAGGGCTTATACACAAGAAGAGTTTTCTCTGGGGAGATTTTCTTCCCATTCTATTCATCGCTGGGGAAATGTGGGAGAAACAGCAAGTGGGCATGAGTGGCCTTGTAGAGCCCGAGGCAATAAATGGGGCTATCTGTCTTGTTTGAACATCACTCTTGATGCCAGAGTGTTGAGGAGGTTTGAGGAGGGAAGGCATCCTGGTCAGATATCAGATGAGAGGGTAAATAGTGGTTCCTGTGCTTCTGCAGCCCAAGCCCTCCAGCACTTTTCCCTTCAGGAAAGATCCATCATTATCCATGTCGCCTGTCATCTGAATCATTTCCCTCTACCTTACCTGAGGCTCTCTGGGCCTTGCAGGCTCAGCTTCACTTGCCTCATCCTTATGTTAGGAAAAATTGATATGCTTTTGGAGACAACCACAAAGTGGCCCCTTCTATGAGTCTTAGGCATTCTGCTAAATGACATTTTTATTCTCTTTGTCATAAATACATTTTTCTTCCTCCCAAATGTCACAGAAGTAAGCCATGGACTCCTACCACCTCAATACCTTCTCAATGCATGTCTCAAGAAAAAGGCCCCATTCCTTCTCAGGAAGAGGCAGTTAGCCAGGAGTTGGCTGTCATGCTTGTGGAAAAATCTAGGTTGTGAAGGCAGCCTGGTTGCAATGAGACCACCAAGTCCAGACTCTGTGGGCTACTTAGCCCCAGGTGTGGTGCCGGCTTGGCTAGTTCCACGGAATCGGACGGAGCAATCAAAACTCCTGCAGATTCCAGCAAGGTTGATGGCAACAGGTTTTTGGCTGACCTGGCCCCAGAGAAGATAAAGCCCTTAAGTACAGATTAGCCACACCAGGGCCGGCTCCATTCACAAACAAAAGTCAAAGTCGATATTTGCCTAGTGGAAAAGAGCAAAAGGAAACAATAAATGTGTGTTTGCTAGCTCTCCAAAGAGGCTAGCAAAATAGCCTGCTGCCCTAGAAGGCTAAGGAAGCTAGAACATTTCCGCTTTGAAGGTCCCCTCAGCACACTGGTCTCCAAATCTCAAATGCTCAGAGGGCTCCCCATAGGGAGTAAGGGAGTTTGTAATGAATGAACATAATACCACATCATTGTTACATCAAAGAAGGGAAGATTGGGGAGCCCAGAATCTAAAGACCACACACCTGGCAGCCCACTGACAAGCACATGCATGATAACAGCCATTGGAGTCAAGTGCAACCCAAGAGATAGATTGCCCAGTGGTTCAATAGAGCATCTGCTACTCTGAAGAGAACCTAGGTTCAGTTCCCAGCACCCACGTGGCAACTCACAACCATCTGTATCACCAGTTGCAGAGGATCCGACGCCCTCTTTTGACATCCACAGACACACCGGTGGTGAACATATGTGCAAGCAGGGCAAAACACTCACCCACACAGAATAAAAAGTAGTGTTTTGTTTTGTTTTGTTTTGTTTTTTTATGAAAGTAAATATATCTGCAACCCAAACCAGTAATTTGTCAGGTACTACAACAGCGTACAGGAGTTAGAAGGAACCTTGGCTCACCTAAAAGCAAAGCAGGTCCATGGCATGCATCAGGAACCCCGGGCTAGGAAAGCATAGAGCCCCTTTCAGCTCAACAGAGCTGTATGGCCCACATCTGCATGGGATGCCAATGACTCCTGACTGCTGACTCTGTGGCAGGAGGGGAATACTGCACATACTGTGCCGGCAGCTGCCCAGCAACATCCTGGTGTGCCTCCCCATCCCCCATCTTTTTCTTTCAGAGCACATGTATGCGTATTTACGTGTGTGTGTGTGCCTGTGTGTTTTAAACAGCCTCACATAACCCACTCAAATTCACTAGCTGAGGATGACCTTGATCTCCTGATCCTCCTGCCTCTGTCTCCCAAGTGCTGGGATTATAAGTGTGCACTACCATAGCAGGTGACCGGTTCTTTTGTTTTTTTTTTTTTTTTTTTTTTGAGACATCCCACTTCTGACACCAGATAAAGTGAATCTCAATATGGAGTCAGGTCTAGATTATAAAGGTAGTTTATTTAGGAAAATACCACTCACCCAGCTCCACCTAGCCAAGTGGCAGGGAGCAGGGTTCAGAAGGGGCCCCCACGTGTGCGCCCCGCACTCTTAAACCTTTCCCACGTCACTCTGACCATGCCCAAGTGGACGTGGTCGGTGACACCTGTCTCTAGCCCCAAGCGGGCATGGCCGGGATTTCCCCCTTACAGGTCTTTATAGCTGTCTGACTTTGTACTCTCTACATAGACCAGGATGGCCTCAAACTCACTGAGATCCTCCTGCCTCTGCCCCCCAGCTTCCCTCTTCTTGCTTCTGGACATGCTGCTGTCTGGGAGGAGAGAAGTGCTCAGCTAGCCCCTCAGAGTCATTCCTGGAGCAGATCTGCACATAGTAGGCACTGCTTTTCCTGTTTAGAAGTTCTGAACATGGAGCAAATGAATAGCCTATTGAACCAATCATTCTGCAAGCTCCTACCCTGCTGGCCACTAAGGGATCCTCCAAAAGGCATCAAACTGGGGCACCCAACTGGCGCCCCTGGGCCTGTGGGCACCCCGGGCCTGTGGGCATCCTTTCCCACCTGGAGGACTTATTTCCATTTTGCCTTTGGTATTTGCAGAACAGGTCATCCTTTCTCATTCTGAAACTTCTGTAGGCTGCCTCCCACACATCTTTTATAGAAAGTGTCCTCCACTGATGGCTCAGCTCCCTCAGCATCTTCTGCCTATGTCATCATCTTTAATCTTTGCACTCCAGTACACAACACAGAACTGCTCGACAGGAGGTGTTCAATTAAATTGGTTGAATAAATTCGACACCCCAACGAAACTTAAAAGAGGAGAAAAAATACTGGCATTGACAATGTACCAGCCACCCCAACACCAGGACAGATGAGCATGCAAAAACTCTGGCAAACTCAGAATATGCCTCCAGTCTGGTCACAGTAGTATAGCAAGGTCAAACTCTGGGTGTGACCATAGTCATGTAAGATGTTAGCATTGCCTGCTACAGTCCACCAGCAATAAGGTCCACAACTCTACCAGTTACAACCACGGATCTGCTGTCTTCCTGCAATGATATAGACACCATTCGACAGTGACCTCAGCCGATTGTATCTTTAGCATCAAGATCCACATCAAGGGACCAAGTCTTAGGCCACATCGACTCAAGGATATTTTTGGAATGAATCACAGATGTGTTGATGCTATCACAGGAAAGTGCAGCTGAACATTAATGCTGGTAGTGATATCATTCATTATCTCTGAATTGTAGGAAACCATATGAAACACACAACAGTATTTGGAGTAGGTGGTGGAGAAGGTGGCATCCCCAGTACTGACATACTGAAGAGGATCGTGCTATGACAGCTGTCGGGACAGACACTAAAGGTGGGTCACGTTTAGACAGATGAAGTACTGAGGCAGAATGTGTAGGAGTAACAACACTCAAACCCATCCAAACCATAGCACAGTGCCCGGCACAAAGCACACATTAACTTTCATTGTCGGTACACGTCATTGCTAGTGATGACGATGATGACCATGAACTTAGAAATCCCCAATCCAGGCAGAGCTCTATGAAGCCTGCTTGGGACTTCTAAGCACAGACAACTAATCACATGCTCCTCCTCTGGATGCTTTCCCTTCTCCTGGTGTAGACAGGACTGTGCTGAGGAAGAAAGCAAAGGGGGGAGCCATGAAGACATGACATCTTCCCTCAGAGGAGGGTGTGGTTACAGTGTTATGCCTGGGCCAAATGCATATAGCACCCGTGCTAATGACAAGGGCCAACTGCTCAGGGAACATGGCTTTATTCTACATCATATAAGAAAGAGGGTGGAGCTGGGTGTTGGTGGCACATGCCTTTAATCCCAGCACTCGGAAGGCAGAGGCAGGTGGATCTCTGTGAGTTTGAGACCAGCTTGGTCTACAAGAGCTAATTCCACCACAGCCTCCAAAGCCACAGAGAAACCCTGCCTTGAAACCCACCCCCTAAAAAAAAAAAAAAGAGGGTGAGTGCATGTTCCAGAAACACAATGAGGAGTGTCTAGCATGTAACAGTTCTTTGATAAAGGTATGCTCAATGTTTTCTCTTTTTAAAACTATTATTTACTTCTAATTTTTAAATAAAAAAATTAAACGTGAGTTTTTATCCCACTGCCTAAGAACACTAGACTCATGTCAATGTCTAGTAAAAAAGAAGTGAT
Source organism: Cricetulus griseus (assembly GCF_003668045.3). Classification (NCBI taxonomy): domain Eukaryota; kingdom Metazoa; phylum Chordata; class Mammalia; order Rodentia; family Cricetidae; genus Cricetulus; species Cricetulus griseus. The sequence goes on along the minus strand of NC_048598.1, from coordinate 106,231,225 downwards.
ACATACAGCTTAGAATAAGGAGCATGAACAGGAAGGCAAGAAACAAGAGATTTCCTTCCCTCCCACCTTGAATCCTTAGACACTCTTACCCCTCCCCCCTTTTAACACAGGGTCTGTTATAACTTAACTGGCCTTGAACTGTCAATGTAGCTCTATTCAGTTACTTTTTGTTGTTCTCATCAAACACCATGACCAAGGCTCCTTACAGAGGGAGGAGTTTATTTTGGCTTAGGGCTCCAAAGGGAGAGCCCATAATGCCAGAGAGGAGTGACAGAGAGGCATCCAGAGCAGGAAGCTGAGAGATCCCATATTTAACTGCAAACACAAAGCTTGTAAAGTGGACTGGAAGTGGGCAAGGCTATTAACTCTCAAAGCCCATGACCAGTGAGAAACTCCTCTAGCAAGGCTCCACCCCCTAATGCCTCCATACCCCACCATCCCGCCCCAAACAGTGCAACTAAGTATTCAAGTACCACCACAGCAGCTACAGATGACCTTGAACTCCTCATCCTCCTTACTCCACCTCTAGAGTGCTGAGATTACAGGGTTATACTACCACGCCTGGCTTTATTTGGTGTTTGGGATTAAAACCAAGACCTTACGCATACTAACTAGGCAAGCATTCTTATGACTAAGCTACACACTTCAGCCCACTTTTTCTATCATGAACCTTGCCATTAACAATAATCATTAGGGCTGGAGAATGGCTCAGAGGTTAAGAGCTGCAATTCCAGAGGTCCTGTGTTCAATTCCCAGCAACCACATGGTGGCTCACAACCATCTGTTATAAGATCTGGTGCCCTCTTCTGGTGTGCAGATATACAAATATACATGGAAGCAGAATGTTGTATACATAATAAATAAATAAAATCTTTTAAAAAACAATAATCATTAAACATATGAGAAGGCTGATGACATTTCTCAGCACCTAAGAATACTTGCTGCTCTTCCAAGAACTTAGAGTCCAGTGTCCAGCACCCACAATGGGCAGGTCACAACCTCCTGTAACTCTAACTCTAGGGATGGAATGGCTTGTTCTGGTCTTCTTGGGCACACACATAAACAAACAACAAAATTTAGCCAGGCAGTGTTGGCTCACGCCTTTAGTCCCAGAGGTTGGGAGGTAGAGGCAGGCAGATCTCTGTGAGTTCAAGGACAGCCTGGTCTACAGATCAAGTGCCAGGGCATGCTCCAAAGCTACACAGAGAAACCCTGTCTCCAAAAACAAACAAAACCAAATAATAACAAAGCTTTAAATCCAAGTTGTATAAATATGTGTGGATATGTATGTATGTGTTTGTATCCCTAGTTTTTTTTATAGAAATATGATTCCTCTGTTTCACTGCCTTTTTCAGTTGCTGTGATAAAATATTCTGGCCAGGGCTGGAGAGATGGCTCAGAGGTTAAGAGCACCGATTGCTCTTCCAGAGGTCCTGAGTTCAATTCCCAGTAACCCACATGGTGGCTCACAACCATCTGTTATGAGATCTGTTGCCCTCTTCTGGTGTGCAGATATATATGGAAGCAGAATGTTGTATACATAATAAATAAAAATCTTTAAAAAAATATTCTGGCCAAAGTAATTTCAGGGAGAAAGAGTTTGTTTTCTGGTGACAGTTTTGGAGTACTATCCATCACTGCTGAGAAGTCACAGTGGCAGGAACTCCAAAGAGCTGGTCATGTGGTATCCACAGCCAAGAAGCAGAAAGCAGTAAGTATTAGTGCTCATTTCTCATCTCTCTCTCTCTCTCTCTCTCTCTCTCTCTCTCTCTCTCTCTCTCCTTTGCATTCACAATTTGCAACCCCCTGCCCACAATTAAGATGGATCTTAACACATTAATTAATGCAAACTAGATCTCCCACAGGCACACACAGGGACCTATCTCCCAAGTCATTCCAGATTCTGACCAAAGGACAATTAACACAAGCCATCACACCAAATTTCCCAAAATTGCCTATTTTTTTACTTACTAAAGAATATTTTAAGACCAGCTTTGAATTTCCTGTCCTGTGCTAAGACTCTGAGAAGGTTGTGAAACTTCACTATGCTCTAACTTCATCTGTAAAAATAAGTACAGACGACTTGACACATGCAACAGTTGGCATCTGAAATGCCCCCTGACAACCATGTTCTAATGGCCATGGCACCAATGACAGTTGGTAGAACCTTTAAGAGATGGACTGATTAGGAGAAAGTGAGGCCATTGGGGAAGTGGCCTTGAAGGAAGATACTGGAACCCTACCCTTCCCCCTCTTGTTCTTTACTTCCTCTCCAAGCATACCCACAGTGAAATGCCATTTCACCACAGACAAAAAGCAACAAGGCAAATGGACTATGGATGAAAGCCTCCAAAACTGTAAGCCAAAATAAAACCTTCCTCTTTCTAGACTGATCCTCGTAAACATGTAAATGTAAATGTTTAAGTAAACATTTACTTAACAGAAAAGTTTAATGTAAACATGTAAATATGTAAATGTTTACATATTCATGTATTTGCTTTTTGGCAGGCACCGGGGGTTACTGTATCTAGGCTAGGGCCTCATGCATACCAGGCAAATGCTCCTCTGATGAGTTAAATACCAGCATAGCCTGGATTTTTCTTATAGCAATGGAATACTGACTAACACAATACATAAGACTTTTAGAATGTAGATGGTACTCAGCAAATCAGCTTTCTTCTTACTTACTGCTGTTACATCTTTGTACCCTTTCCATCTAGTCCTTTTAAGTGCTACCCAGTGGACCAGGACAAAGCACTGGGCTCTGAGCTGTCCCTGCAGATGGAGACTGAGGCTATCCATTTTGCTATCACTATCACAAACAGTATTAAGATAACATTGTTGGGGGGGAAAATCCATAGGATTTATTTCTACGGATGAGTGAGCTTGCTGGGTCTGTGCAACATAAAATTTTGGTAAAGTGCACTTCCAAGACACTCTGCTAGTATATCCTAAGGCAACTACTGAGTAAAGGTGCCCATTCCACAGCTCCTCCCCAGAACTCAATAGTCTCCAAATTTTCAGATAAGTAAAAGATGATTTTTTTTTTTTAGTTTTAATTTTTAGGTAAGAAAAACACTGAGGTCCGGAGTCCACTAAGCAAAGACCACTGGCTAACCCGGCCTCTTCCTATCTTTAAGGTGTATCCCTGCATCTCTTCTAGGCCCAGGTTCAGGCAACAATCTCCCAAGACACCAGAATCCCAAGAAACAAGAAGTTCCAGGCCTGTCCTTGGCCCAGAAAGCCAGGCTGTGGGTCATCCAGACTGCAAAGTTGCTGCCTGCAGCTAGCTGATAAAGAAAGGTTTGCCTCCTGATTGCCTGGGGTTCAAGGTCATTTTCCTCCCATTTATGTTATCTGGTCTCCATTTGGACTCCCAGCCAAACGGCTCATGTGAATGAGGGCAAGGACAAGGGTTCCCATTCCTCTTCTACCCTCTCTGGGGGATCTCGACTTTTTTTTTAAGTGGGAAAGAAGGTTCCTTACAGTAAAGAATGGTCTGCTTCAAGTAAAGAACCTGCAGTATGATCCTTGCCTGTGAGTGGGGCAGGAGTTTGCAGAGAAGCACTGCAGAGAGAGGAGAGAGACAGAGACAGACAGAGTGCATGTATTGTCTGTCTCCAGGGCTATAATATTCTCTATTTGTGGCGTTGTGGCCTCAGGTAATTCCATCCAACATCTCCCTGTCTCCTCCTAAAAGGTGGGAATGGTACCTGGTCTGTTTCTGCAGCAAGCAAAGAGTAACTGAGGCTGTATGCTTTATAAGCAATGGGATTTTATTCTCATTCATGGTTCTGGAGGCTGGAAAATCCAAGGGTGCGGTGGTGGCAGCTGGGGATAATACCATAGTGGAAAGTGAAAATGCAAGCATGTACAAAAGAGCAGACTCAGTGCTAAAGCTGTAGAGAAGGCTCAGTGGCATAGGCATCAGGACTTGAGTCCGCATCCTAGGAACCCACGGAAAAGCTGGGCATGGAGGAATGCATTCATAAGCCTGGCTTCACGTGATGGCAACATGGAAGGCAGAGACAGAAAAATCCTTGGAAGTTTTCAGGCCAGCTAGCCGGGTATACATAACAGTAAACAACAAAAAGACCCTGATCAAACAGAGCAGAGGACAAGAACCAAAACCCAAAGTTAACCTCCATCCTTCGAGTGCCTGCGCATCACACACACACACACACACACACACACACACACACACAGAGAGAGAGAGAGAGAGAGAGAGAGAGAGAGAGAGAGAGAGAGAGAGACTCACTTGATAACTAACCCAGTCTCCTGAGACTGAGAAAGGCATTTCTCCCTCTCAACCTAATTGCTTCCCGTGGGTCCATCATTTTTCATAGGCACAATTCAATTTCAACATTTCAACACAGGCTTTGGAGGGGACAAAAGGCAACCAAACCACAGCAGCACCTGCCTTGCTGAAGGTGCAGGACTGTTCTGAGTGAGGCTGGTGTGCACACGAAGGTGCCCTATATAAACTGTAAAGTGCAGACCAAATGGATAGCCATGGTAAATGCCAGTGAGATGGTGGCCGCTGTGAAGGACCCATCCAGTTCAAAGCTATACCTTCATTCTTTCGGGCAAGGCCTGCCTCTGGTCTGAGGTACTTCTGAGGTCATCTGCCTCCCACAGGAACATACCAGAACCAAATTGATCATCATGACACAGACGAGTCGTGGGTTTATCTCAACTGTGTAAAATGCATTTCACAAGCATCTATTTACACACCAGCTCAGCCAGGTGTTCTGCAACTCCTCATTAACTTGGCAGACGCAGGAAGTCCTGGGATTTCACCACCATACAAGGCACACACTGGAACTCAACACAAAACCGGATCTGGAGAACAGCAACATCCTACAGTTATGACCCATTTCTCTACCACATTGTGGAAAGGACCTTAAATGCTGCTAGGCCTTTCTCCTCTCATGGAAACCGCTGGGCTATGACTGTCCTACCACCTGTACAAGGTCCCATTCTACCATCTGTGCCTTAGACTGTAGGCAAACGATTTTAGCTCTCTGGGTTTAGTGTTCTCATCTACAAAAGAGTGCCAGAAAACACTTAAGTTAGGGATGTGTCTACCCTAAGAATGCCAAGCCAGAGAGCATCTACAAAAGCTTAGTGCATGAGTTCAAAGGCCACGTCTTGTTGTCTGGGGTCATCTGTGTTTCTTTTCTCCTCCTTTCCTTTCCTTGTCCTTCCTTCCCTTTCCCTCCCTCCATCCCTTCCTCTCTCCCTCCCTTTCTTTCTTTCTCCTTGTTGTTTGAGTCAGGGTTCCTGAGTGTAGACATGACTGTTGTGGAACTTGTTCTGTAGTTCAGGCTAACCTTGAACCCAGCAACTTGAGGAGGAAGTTACATTTCCAGGTTACAGTCCATCTTTGAGAAATGGCAGGAACTCAAGGCAATAAGCTTGAAGCAAGGCAGGAACTATAGAAGAACCCTGGTTCTTGGGCTTGCTCTCTCTGGTTCCTGCTCATCATGCTTTCTTATACAACCCAGGACCACCTACCCAGTGGTGGTACAGCCCACAGTGGGCTGGGGACTCCCATATCCCAAACAATCAACCCCTCCCACACCCAGCCACAGGCCAATCTCATATGGTCAAACTCTCAATTAAGACTCCCTCTTCTTCCATGATTCTTGGTTGTGTCAAGTTGACAATGTAATCCAGCTGGGATCTCTTGCTCTAGGAACAAGACTAACAATAAACCCAAGAGACGGCTATTGACCACTCTCAGCACACAAGTAGAGTGTGCAAGGACAAAAATTTTGTTATTTTACACTGCTGAGTGTGGGGCATCGCCTGTCACCTCATGACCTAGCCAAGCTTGAGCTGCACATATGCACAACTTGGCCATCAGGAAGTGACAATGCTCAATGGCATTAATATAGATTATGCACCCCTAGGGTTCACTGTGCCAGGGCCTCAGATGTTCATTAAGGGTGTGAGTGCAATTTTAATTAGGAATAGTGCAACTCATTTCAAAAGGTAGCTCATGAAATGGAGCTCTAAAAACTCCGGACACCTGCTCTATGAAGCTTCCGCTACTGAGCTGAGTGAGTGCACAGTCCAGTAAAAGGCCAGCCATCAGAACCTGCTCAGGCAGCATGAGCCACTCACAGAAGAGAACAGCATAACTCTCATAAATTCCAATTCTGATAGGAAAAGTTTCCTCCATGGGGCCTTTCTTTCTCCTCCCTTCGTCCCTTACTCCCTGCTTCCCTCCCTCCCTGTCAGGCTCCTCCTGCCTCTGCCTCCCCAGTGCGGTGTGAACCATCACACCTGATCACCCCCCCCATGACACTCTTGACCAACAGATATATTCATCCTCACAGAAGCCAGGCTGGGCTGGCCAAATGGCAATCTTCCATTTGCTTGATTTTCCCCATTTAACCCAGTTTGAAAATGGAATCTTTGGCCTTCTTGGTGGACTGACACCACCAGAGTCAGGTTGTGGCCCCCCACCCCCACAAACCTGCACTGTGATCTCATACCTCAAGAGGCATAGCTCAAGTTACTGATTTATTAATATATGAAACATGAGTTTAAGACAAAGCCTATAGAAAGACGTGCTAGACTAAAAGGGTCATAAACTACAGTTTTATGCAGCATGCTGTAATAAAACATCTATAGTTATAAAGTTCTGATATATGGGGTGGGGGCAGCTAACCAGTGACTGATAAAATCTCCACATTTCTCTAGAGCAAGCCCCACAGATACACAGGCTATTTACAAAGCCACTTGTTCCACCAGCCTGGGTCAGATTTATTGGTTTAGCCATCATCATCATCATCATCATCATCATCATCATCATCATCATCTTGTAAATCACTACAAGCCAGCCATATTAGTCAGCAAAATATCTATACTGTGATCTGTTCTCTCAGGGTGTTAAAATGATCAGGTCGGAGTCACCATTGCTGAAGCACTCAGCTGTTCAGACACAAACAGAGAAAGGCGGGGATGAGCCAACAACTGGATGTCAAGGCCAGCGACCTTCCCACCGTATCCCGACTCAAGTCTTACAACTCACACCTGTACTCAGACATCTGAAGATGCTCAGGGCCGACCTCTAAGCATCTTGACATATGTCAAGATTACATTGGGTGTAATAGCCAGTTAAATTATTAATGAAAGAACTGTACAAATAAAAGCACCACGCTCTTTTATGTAGTAATAATTATTATTGTAAGCAAGGCAAATTGAATAATAAGAACCATCAGGGCAGTTCAGTGATAAGCTAACAATTTTCAGCAATCAGACCAAACATCTCTGCTCGAGCTGTTTAATAAAATAAATAGCAGTTTGCTGGCATTTTTGTTCAGTTTAGCTCGTAGTCTATATCCCAGGTAGAACTAAGAAAGACACAGATTTAGGGTGATATGGAAGACAATGTAGTTAGATGGTGATAATTTAGCTATATCCCAATCTCGAGGAGACTGGGTGTGGTATAAAGTGCCCAGAATCTAAAAATAACATTTATTTAACAGATGCATGCATATATGTTCATATAGACATATATAGTTCCACATGCACATACATTACATGAACTTTCACATATATCAGCAAGCTAATGTAAATAGTAATAATATTTCCATTACATCCATATTGGAAATAATGTTATTTAATGTGATTATAATAAGCCTGAGGCTGGGGCACAGCTCAGTTGGTAGAATGCTTCCTGATCATGATATGAAGACCTGGGTTCAATCCCCAGCACCTCATAAAATGGGTGTGGTGGTGCATGGAATCCCAGCACTTGAGAGGTCATCAGAAGGTCATCCTCACTACAATGAGTATGGAGTCCTGCCTGGGCTACAAGAGAGCAAGCTTCAAAAAGAAAACAGTCTTCAGGAGTTAGTAAGCACCTTGCTACCCATGACACAGCCACTCACCACTCTAAACGAGGAGTCAGCAGGCTCCGATGGGACCCTCCAGCATCCCCTAGTTCTCCAACAGAACTGAGTCCTGTCTCGTTCTCACCCAGTTTACCAGAGACAGGTAAGGAGACAGCGGGACCCATTCATCAGATCCAACGAATCGCTGGGGAGTAATTCAGCCCTTCAGTGGCTATTTGGACCAATTCCCTGCCTCTCTTTGTTCACCTGGAAAATTACATGTCACCAGAAGATAGTGACACTGGGGGAGGGGAGGCGGGGGGGTGCAGTCAAAAGCAGTTCAATTCCTTGAGCTTCTAGCACAAATAAAGCCGAGCTGATAAACGGGTTTACCCTGGTTGCTATCAGTGTGCTGATCTCACAAGCAAACACATTTTGTACTAGGGTCTGACTGTCAAAAGTCCAACTGTTCAGAGGCCATTGGACCTAGGCTCTGGGGAGGCAGGCCTTTGCAAAAAGCCTCTCTCCTCTTCCATGGTCTATTTGTCATATTAAGCAAGCCAATTTGAAAGCCACTCTCTTGCAACAAGAATCTACTTCAAAATAGCTCTTCAGACTCCCAGGAAGACATCCCCACACTGACTTGAAGTTTGGTCCCACTAAAGCCAGGGGTTTTTTTGTTTTGTTTTGTTTTTGTTGTTGTTGTTTTGAGATAGGATCTCTGGCAGCTCAGGCTAGTCTATGTCTTCCTATTTAGTCATGGATGACCTTGAACTCTGATCTTCCTGTTTCCACTTCCCAAGTGCTGGGATTACAAGGCTCAGGTCACCACACTTGGTTTATGTAGTGCTGGTAACTGAACACAGGGAGTCCTGCACACTAGGCAGGCACTCTACCAGTTGACTTCTAGCCCCAGTTCCAGACATTCTTTCTTGTACTATGTTGACACCGTCATCAGTGGCCCTCCAAGCATGGAACATAGTCCTGAGATTGGGCCCAATGACTCAATCCCAGATTAACATTCCATTATCCACTGGTGGCCTTCATATGCGTTTACAAGAGACAGAGTGATAATCAGTATGACACTGGGGGACACATGAGGGTAACAGGTACAATGCAGATCAACAGGTTCAATAACTCACTACTCCTGGCAATCAGAGGAACAGCTCCTCTCTGCCTCTGCAGGGGTTGGCATGTCCAGATGTCACCCGGGAGATAAAGATGTGATTGCATGTCTTAGCCCAGAGTGCTAGGAACAGATGCCCACTCATCTTTTCAAATGTTCCCCACTCTCCTGAAGCCAGGAGGAAAAGTCTTAATTGCTGGTATGTCTCTAATACTTGCTAATCTTCTTTTTAATAAGGATAAACCCTGGGCTTTGGGCCTCCAGTAAACAGCAATATGAGACCAAAAGGAGGCTAGAGAAGCAGACAAAAGCGGCATCAAGAAGTAGGAGCAGGAGACCCAAGGGTCCTCATATCTAGGTTTCACACACAGCAGCGAGATTGCAAAAGGAGTGGCAAGTTGTTTGACATCAGGGATATAGTCATTAGAGGGCATTTCTGTGTGCGCATGCGCAGACACACACACACACACACACACACACACACACACACACACACACACACACTAGTACACAAGCCTGCATGGTACAGCCTGTCACACACCTAGCCTTGTTAACTATAGCTTCTCATTTCCCACACTACAGACCTATGCAGAACATTGCCACACTAAACACTGTAAGTCACAGTGACTTAAACTATAGACTGTGACCCCCTATGAGGTTGTATGAGTGATTGGGGAGGGGGCCACGAGGAGGGGATGTGTGTGGCGGGGGAGGATATGGTGACTGTGACAGGTGAATCGAAGGTGTGCCTGGCACTGCTTGACCCTGTTGCATCACAGGACTTCAGTGCAGCCTTGGTTCTGACACACACACAACACAGGCAATTTGTATCTCACAAGCTATCACATCACACAATGACAGCAGACACCGCACCGGATCAGATTTGAGACTACTGTATGGTATAATTGAGGAAACACAATGGCTTAACTAGGAAGCAAGGACTTAATATTTTCCTACCATCACTGCTTTTGAGTTAAGCATCAAATCAGTTTACCTCCGGAAGGAGTATGTTAGAATGTTTGACTTTTAAAATTGATGCTTGAGTTTCTGCCTTGTGTTTTTGGGGGAAGGGAATATTAAGTGAATTTACCCTGGGATTGGGGCAGAATTTTCAACAATTTCTTTTTGCCTAAGATTTAATTCGTTATATAAAAATAAATAAGCATATCCTTGAAATTACTATGCAAACTGCTTTTGTCTTTAATAGGTGATAAATCCCACTTATAACCAAGGAATTATTTTAAAATAAGTTGCATTATTTACAAACAGTAAATGCTTGATTTGTGTACCTATTTAATTTACCTATATACCTGGGGTCCTATAAGTTTTCTCAGGCAAAAGGAGGGCCACAAGTAGAAAAACTTTACCTGTTCTGCTAAAGGTAAGTATAACACAACAGTCTACATGCACGTGAGACAGTTGGAAGAGCAGAGTAAAAATGAGGCCACAGGCTTTCTTGGCTTTACTTTAACCTTCTGGGACAGGCAATCCGTCACTGGCCAAGGTGCCACTATGTAGCACATGAGTACAGTCAAGGGGACAGGCTTACATGGCCACCTTTTCGTTATACCAAGAAAAGATACTGATCTCTACAATCATGAGTTTAGTCTCCTCACCATGGCTTAGGACAGGAAGGAGACCACACTTGAACATCTCTACGGGTATATATTTTTCAAGGTCTATTTTTAAAATTTTATTCTTTATGTGTATGCGTGCTTCACCAACATGTATGTCTGTGGCCCATGTGCACGCAGAACCCAAGAGGCCCAGAAGATGGCATCCGATCCTCTGGAACTGGAGTTACAGACAGTTGTGAGCTGGCCTGTAGGCGCTGAGACTCAAACCTGGGCTCTCTCTCCAGCCCTCTGTTCATGTAAGCTAATGTCTATTTTCTGTTAGACTGTTAGTTCCAGCAGGGCACCTTAGGTTTCCCTGCTTTCCAGACAGGAGTTTCCTAGTGTCTGGGACGAGATGCGTTACCTGATCTTGGAAGTGTCTTTTCTCTGTTTCTCTTTTGGGGGGCAGGGTATCATACCTGGGGTCTTCCACATGCTTTCAACTGCTCTAACACTGAGCTCCATGCGTTCTTGGACTCTTTACATTTATTACTTATCTCTCATCTCATGTAAGAATCCTCGTGGAAGCTGGGCAGTGGTGATTCACACCTTTAATCCCAGCACTCTGGAGGCAGGGACAGGTAGATCTCTGAGAGTTGGAGGCCAGCCTGGTCCACAGAGGAGTTCCAGGACATTCGGGGATACACAGAGAAACCCTGTCTAGAAAAACAAAAAGAATCAAACAAACAAACAAACAAAAAGAATCCCTGTGGCTGTGGCAGCACACAACTTTTAGTCTAGTACTTTGGAAGCACAGGCAGGTGGCTCTCCACGAGTTCGAGGTCAGCCTGGTTTATACACGAAGTTCCAGGCCAGCCAGGGCTGTTGAAACCATGTCTCCAAAATTAAAAGAGGAATCCCACACTTCACATTTCCTTACCTTTTTTTTCAGAGAATCTTTTGTGAGATGCGTTTTCTGGGGTGTTATAAAGCCATTTAAAAGAAAATACAGAAATCAACACATTTTAGAGAGGATTCATTTTCATTTCTACTCTCAATAACAGCATAGGATATAAAGTTCTAACGGAAACTAATGCTATCTAAACAGGGCCCAACTACACTGGCTGAGAACCTTTCAGCAGAGAGGGACAATGGCTTCTTTTGCAGGCAGAAGCACCAGAGCCAAAAGTCAGACTCCCATCCATTTGTCTTAATCCACTCCCTAGCTAGCCAGGACTACTGAAGGGAAACAACTCTCAGGCTCTTTGCCAGGATCAGGACTTGTAGCAACAAAGAAGGATGTGGCTCAGCTTAATTTCCAAATTCTTAGACAATAAAAACCGTGTGCATTGAAGTGGCTGCACTGGGCCCACTTATCATGTGAAAATAGCCATCTAGTCCATTTTTTTAATGACAATATTAAAGAAAACAATCGGCCTCCCATATGGCTTGAGAACAGGCTATCTGGTCTCTCCATCCTTGTAAACAGCTTACCAAGAAAGGGCTTTAAACACTAAGAGCAGTTTGTTAAATGAAAGAATTCTCATATGTGATTTGCTATCTTTGATATATATATATACAACTGGTTTTGACATCTTTTAGATTAAGTCACATTTAAATTAAATATATACTTAATCTTACAATTTTTAGTCTGACCCATACACTCTCAGGTCACCCCGACTAGAAGAATTTTCAAAGAGCCACCAGGAACTGAGAATTTAGTGTCTTCTGAGCAGCATGCCAAGCTCTTTAAAGAGTTATTTAATCCTCCTACCATCTCCATAAAGTAAACAAGTTTCAGAAATTGTATCCAGGGTCTTCTGGCCGGGAAGCAGAAGGGATGAGTCGCAGAATGCACTAGTTACTTGTCCACTGGTATGACAAAATCCCTGACAAAGGCAACTGAAGAAAGGGTTTATTTGGCTCAGTGTGAGGGCACAGTCCATCGGGGAAGGGAAGTCATGCCGCCAGGAGCAATTACACTGCATCCATGGTCAGGAAGCAGAGAGAGGAAAGTTGATGCTGGGATCCCTGCTTTTGTAATGGTACCCCTCCATGTTTAGCATGGCTCTCCCCATACCAATTAACCTCATGGAGAACCTTCAGGAAGACATGTCCAGACGTTGGTTTCTATGGTGATTCTAAATCTAGATTAGTCATCACAGGGAATAACAGCTAAGGGTTCCACAGCTTCAGGCTAGGTTCGTAGGACCATTTGCCAAAACCAACTTTAGCACAATTTATTTATTTATTTATTTATTTATTTATTTATTTATTTATTTATTTATATTTTATGTATGAGTGCTCTGCATGTATAAGTGCAGGCCAGAAGAGGGCATCAGATCCTACTATAGATGGCTGTGAGCCACAATGTAATTTCTGCGACTTGAACTCAGGACCTCTGGAAGAGCAGCCAGTGCTCTTACCCCGGAGGAGCCATCTCTCCAGCCCCTTAGTACAACTTTTAAGATTTACATTTGTGCCAGTGTTGCTGGCACATGCCCTTAATCCCAACGATCTGGAGACAGAGTCAAGCAGATCTCTGTGAGTTCTTGAAAAGACAAACAAACAAGAACTGCATTTGTTAGCAACATTGTGCTGATCTGAAGTCAGACCACACCTTTTGGTTTGTTTGTTTCTTTGTTTTTGGAGACAGGGTTTCTCTATGTAGCCCTAGTCATATTGGAACTCACTCTGTAGACTGGGCTGGACTTGAACTCACAGAGATGCCCTCCTTCCTGAAAGCCAGGTGCTTTTCATTCAGGCTGATGATCCTGCTTGGGCTTTAAATCTTGTCAGTCATCAGCCCGTGGCCCCAGACCAGCTGAGCACCACACTTCATGGTCACTCTGCTCTACTTGTGCTCTCCCAAGCATGAGCACAATTCCAAAATGCCTTGGGGTAAGCCAAAAGGCAGAGCTTTGACTGAAACCCATGGACATCTTGTTCTGCCACTTCCATAGCCCTCAAGTTTATGATATAAATATCTACCTCCTCACCGGGTGTTGGTGGCACATGCCTTTAATCCCAGCACTCAGGAGGCAGAGGCAGGAGGATCTCTGTGAGTTCGAAGCCAGCCTGGTCTCCAGAGTGAGTGCTAGGATAGGCTCCAAAGCTACACAGAGAGACCCTGTCTCGAAAAACAAAACAAAAAACAAACAAACAAACAAAATATCCACCTCCTCTGAGTGATTGGGACCAGCAAGTGAGAAGTGAGATAAGAAAAGTACTCTGTGAACAAATTAAATATCTTCAGGAGTAAAGATGTTTGAATTTATTCTTCTAAACAGTGCGTGGTGTGGAAACTGTAGTGTGTATTCACCAGGTCCAAGCTGGGGGTATGGCTCTTACTGACCAAATGCTCCCAGGGAACACCTGAAGCCATTATCAGTGGTGCAAACAGTGCAGGCACATGCCCAGAGGTCTGAGAATCCGATCTTGGGAGAGTTCTGTTGCTTGGTTTTTGTTTCATAATATTTGGGCTCCATTTATGAGTAAATAATAACTTTCCCTGGTAATAAGTAACTAGTGGCTAAGATTAATTGCCCAATTTTAATTACATTTGTTTTGTATGCCACATGTTGTAAGCTAGCCACCAGGGCACTAACCAGGGCAAAGGATGGGTCGCTGTTCTAAGAGTTTTGGTGTCTGTGTCCTTTACAATGCCCAAAACATAGGGCTCTGGCCTTCCAACACTCTCTTGTCCTTAAAATAACAATTATATCACAGAGAACCACCCAGATACAGCTCTTACACCTGGCCAGCCATTTCTGCTTCTTGAGGCATCAGACTCCATTTTGAACTTAAGTTTCCTTTTTTTGCTTTCTCGGCTCTCTCATTTTCTCCATTGTATTCATTCAGAGAGCGAGAGAGAAAAAAAAATCCCATAAATGTCATTTCATATTCTAAGCAATTTGCTATAGGCAACTACACCATTACTTTGTACAAATAAATTTACATAAATCATTATTAGAATGCTCTATCTTGGCAACACTATTTGGTTCCCAGAGCACAAATTAAATGCATGCTTAAAGTGGAATATTTTAAAGTTATTCCTATATTGTTTACGAGACAAGATTAGAAATGTCTACCTAATTTTTCTTTCTTTTTTCTTTCTGCATCCACAAAGCGCATGTGTGACTTTCCAGGGGTGGGTTTCTTGAAGCAAGCAATACAAGACATGTGGCTTGCTTTCCAGCCATTGGCTCTTCTGAGTCCATGTGTTTGGTTCTGAACAATGACTAGGAAGGACTTAGGGAAATGACCAAACAGTCCTCCAAGTAAACAGCACTTTGTTCGACAGTATTCTATAGGCTATTTGGTCTGTGTTGAATGTGGTTAGAGCTTTATTTTCCAGACAGGGTCTCATGAAGCCCAAGCTGGTTATGAACTTGCCAAGCAGCTGAGGAGAAGTCCCAGTTTATGAGTACTCTGGATTGAACCCAAGACTTTATACATCAGGCAGGCATTCTACCAGCCAAGGTGTACCTCCATCCCCTGACATACTTGTCCATTGTATTTATTTATGTTTAAATTTTTTTTTTAGTTTATGTATGTGTGTGAACATATATGAGTGTCTGTGCATATGTGTGGAGAAGCCAGGGAGTCAGAATAGGATGTTGAGGCAACAGAACTGGAGTTCTAGGCAGTTATGAGCCTCCATGTGGGAGCCCGGAACTGAATACCAGGTCCTCTTAAAGAGCAGTAAAGAAACAAAAAAGAACTCTTTTTTGTTTTCTTGTTTTTGTTGTGTCTTTCTTTCGTTTTCTTCCCCCCCCCCCCAAGACATGGTTTCTCTGTGTTATAGCTCTGGCTGTCTTGGAACTTGCTCTGCAGACCAGATCTCAAACTCACAGAGATCCACCTACCTCTGCTTCCCGAGTGCTGGGATCAAAGGCAAGGGCAACCAATGCCTGGCGTAATAAGGGCTCTTACCATGTATTTCTCCAACACCAACATAGTTAAATATTTATTATTATTACACTTGATCTTAGCCAAAAGGCCGAGAAGCGATAATATTTATTATTATTGTAATTATGTGTGTGTGTGTGCCTACAGCATGCCACATGAGTGTGACAGTCACAGAATAACTTTGCAGAGTCAGTTACTTCTATCTTTCCTTGGGTTCTGGGGGTTGGACTTGGGTCATGGGACTTACATCATTCGGCAGCAAGTGCCTTTACCCACTCGGCTATCTCACCAGCCCCACAGGATGCACTCTTAAATCTTACTAAGCTACAGCCTTCCCTGGCTCAGCCATTCAGTAAGATAGGAGCTCACATCTCCAACTTTTTTTTTTTTTTTTTTTAGGCAGGGTTTCTCTGTGTAGCTTTGGAGCCTTTCCTGGCACTCACTCTGGAGACCAGGCTGGCCTCGAACTCACAGAGATCCGCTTGCCTCTGCCTCCCGAGTGCTGGGATTAAAGGCATGTGCCACCAACGCCCGGTTCACATCTCCAACTTTAACCATAGTTTTTTACTTCAGTATCATGCAATCCTACCAGCTTGGGGGAAAAAACATTGGCAGGGCGAACTAGCTTATTCATGGTTATCCTGAAACATTTACTTGATTTAAAACCAAGTATTTATTTGCTTTAAGATAAAATAGCTCTAAAAAATTAGAAGAAAAGAAAAGAAGTTCCAAAATGCAAGGTTGGCTTTAATTTGGTGCCCATCTAGTCCAACATTTAATCCAGGAAGCCTGTTGCCTTATTTGAAAACCAGACTAATAGTGCATGTAGGTTCCAGAAGTGAAATAGCTTCAATGATGTGTTTAGGTTTAACTGACAGTTACGGGGATACTTGGAAAATCCAACCTCAGTGCGACTGACTCAGTGTCTCTATCTAGAAAGTTTCTCTCACACTCCTTTGCCTACTTGAATCTACTCATTATTTGACCAGATTTTCTTAATGGAGTCCACATCTTGAATTTTGCAAATGCACACGTCACACCATTGTTTAGGCTAGGAGACGGCACACTTCTGCAAAAGGTCAAACAGTAAATATTTTATGGTGTCTGCTCTGCCTGTCCTATTTTTTCCACTGTAGTGCAAAAGCGGCTTTCGCCATGCAGAGATGAATGAACTGAGGGAGGCTCCCCCCACCCCCAACAAAACCCTACTTAGAGACACTAACATGTCAATTCCCTTCAGGGTGCCCTGCAACACCAGCTGGCCTCCAACTAGCTGTGAAGAGGAGGATGGATGCTCTTAAACTTCCGACCTCCTGCCTCCACACCCAGGTGCTGGGACTACTGGCATGGGCCACCACACTTGACTTTGTGCAGTGTTTGAGATGGAGCTCAGGGCTTAGTGCATGCGAGGCACACACTCTGTTAACAGAGCCACATTCCCAGTGCTTCACAGCATTCCTAAAAGGCCCAAAGTTTACTCTGCTGTTATCTTCTCCTGAGTCTTGAAAAATATATATATATAAAAAAAAACCTCTCTTAGCTTGTCTCATCTACGCCAATAGTGAGCTTTCTTTGGTTCATAGCAGCATGTAGTTTTCAGCTGGGAAGAGGAGGGTCCGCTCGTTCAGTGCAGCAGAAAGAGGATACCAAATCTACTGCTTTTTTTGTTTGTTTGTTTTTGTTTTTGTTTTTGTTTTTGTTTTTGTTTTTCGAGACAGGGTTTCTCTGTGTAGCTTTGGAGCCTATCCTGGAACTCGCTCTGTAGACCATGCTGGCCTCGAACTCACAGAGATCTGCCTGCTTCTGCCTCCCGAGTGCTGGGATTAAAGGTACTGCTCTTAACCGTTCTCTGTCCCTCTGGCTGGGGATTACAGCTGTGACTCCAGGAGGCTGGAGCTCCTCCATCACATAGGGCCTGGGCACTTGTGTACCTCAGCAGGTCCAGGATGGTCAGGGCATTTCCATACAATACCAGGCACCTTGGTTGGCAGTTCTCGGTGGCACCTTTAAGAATTTATCAGGGTGGTGAATACATCACAGCTCTATCTTAAAAATAAGCAGCACTGCCAAAGAACTGAACGTGGGCCATATCAGCTGCACAACCCACAAAGTACTCGGGGTGTCTGGCTCCCCATTCTTAGCTATGGCTCCCATTTTGAGCTTAAGATTGTCCCCGAATCCAGGTTTTTGGAAGCATCTAGAGACAATCCCCACATGGACTTACAAAGTCATGTTCTTCACTTGTGTTTCCTACCCTTCAGTGTTACTTCTTAGCTCTAAACGGCACCTTTGAAGGTCAGGCGCTGGCCTCGAACAGCATCTGTTTCGCCCAGGGCCTCATCAAGCCGAGGGTACCCCAAGCACTTGGAGGATGGAGGGGTGAGTTTGCAAGAGAAGAGTAAATAATAATACATACAGGCACAGAAGCAGAAAGACCACCATGCTAATGCTATACAACGGTGGCCACAGTCGTGGGAGAGAAGATACCGGGTAAGCCTCCTCTGTCACAGGGCAGGGGTTCCCCAGGGGGCTCTACTCTAGGATCTTAAGCAGCCCAGGCATTGAGGAGAAGTTGACTTTGGTTGGGACAGAGGATCAGGGATGAAGCAGCCAGCCCTGCATCAGCTGGGCTCACTGAGGGCTCAGTCCTGTCTTCCTGCTGAAGTGTCATGTCACAATCCTAGCTCAGCCTAGCCAAGAGATCCTCAGAGACGAAGCCACCTGAGGCCCCTCTAGGTTCACAAATTCCTCAATAACTATTTCAACCTCAAATCTGGAAGTCTGTGGATTCCCCAAAGCAGAGCCCTATACTTAGTGCCCAGCACCCACCCCAAACTGAGCTCCACCCCCTGCCATCCTCTCATGACTGGAGTTCTGAACCTGGCAATCCTGAAAGATCTCTGAGGATAGAAAACAGTTTCATGTTTCTTCACCCCCATTCATCCCAGGTGTACAAAACAGATACTCAATAGTCTCCTCTGGCCATAACCAACAGGCTCAACATCAGAAGGATGATGGCAATTACGCAAGGCATTCTGGGAAAGAAGGTAATTTAGAGGCACTAGTTAGGTACTAGTGTGTCTCCATATGAAAATTCCGAGCAATGTTCAGGTGGCTTTGTGGGAGGGGGCAGACTAAGATGCACAGCAGAATTTTAAATAAAGATGTGAATCAAGATTTTTCAATCATCTTAATGCCTAAATTGAATTGACCACATTGTCAGTCTGGTCAGCTGCAGGAACTGATCATTAAGAAGATTGGGGGAAGGGTAACAACAGAGGGAGAACCAATCAACTTGGTATTTGCATTTAAATATAGCTTCGCTATTTCATTGATTGGATGCAATCTATTAAGGTTTGGTGGCCGGGGAAGGGCCACCAGAGTGTGACTTACCTGAGTCAGAGTGGGTCCAGGAAACGGAGGTCAGCATCGCTCCAGAAAGGACAGAGATGCCTTCATAGTCACTAGACGACACTTCCAGAGGCTGCTGGAGTGGAGCAGAAGGGAGACAGGGTTAGCATACAGAAGCAACTAGTCCTCACAGCCGCTGCCGCGCATGTCCTCTCTGGCCTGACCCTAGAAATTGACACACTTCAGTGAATAGCCACTTGCCATAGTGCCTCTCAGGTCTCAGGACAGTGAAGGAGTCAGGCCTTCAGGATGGAGTGATTTTGAAACTGCTTCTAGAGGACAAGAGGGCCCAGAAATTTGAAAATAGATGCCATAGACATTGTGAGATTATTTGATTCACTACAAAAGCCACCTAGACGTTCCTGAGATTATTTTCCTTTCTTATAGCTACCTCTGAAACATTCGTCTGTCTGTCAGAGGCCACAGAGTGTTCAAGGCCAGCCTTGATCCACTGCGAGGCTGCAAAGTCAATGTCTCCGTGGTAAGATGCAGTCCCTCTATTTCTAGTGCTAAGAACTACCTCACTTAACTCACAAGTTAGTGGGTCATGGTTAATAACACTGGACAATAGAAAAGTTGGCACATGAGATAGACTGCATAATGATTTTCACTGGAAGACAATTTTTGGCCTCGAAGGCCTGAAGAATGACAAATCAATAGATTCTCTAAGAAAAGAATGATATTGTCCTGTGAGGGTTGGTGTGAGCACGTTAGGAAACAGTCATTACAACAGAGGATTTCAAACAGGTCCTTGGAACAGCAGCATCTCTGGTCTTTGCTACAAAGACAGAAGTCTTAGCTCTGATCCAGGTTCTACAGACAGAATAATGGGGGGAGAGGGGCACAGAGCAGGCTTCCACGAGCCCTCAAGAGCCTCTGACCTTAGATCATCATTCATCCACTCACACAAAGGCATTGATCCAGTGTAAAATAAAACTTTACCTTACTCTACCTTATGCTTAAAACATAAATAAAGACAGAACACTGAGGAGGGATTGGAGAGGGAGGAAGGAGAAAGGGGAAGAGGTTCTTCAAAATGCATTACCCACTCGGGAAGACACAAGCATGATACACCCAGAGTGTCATTTGTGTTGGTTAGAGGGCTCTGGGGAAGACATTTGTTGTCTAGTTGGGGTTAGGATGAAGTTAGAGGTTGATCATTAAGACAATGACAATAATGATGAACCTTAAGATTAGAATCGGGGTGGGTGGTAGGGAGATGGTTCAGCGGTCTAATGTCTGGGGCCCTGGGTTCAACCCTATGTAAAGAGCTGGGATCTATGTAAAAAGATGGAAGCAGTGCTGGGCATCTGTGCTCCCAGCACTCCTGAGACAGTAGGCAGACAGCAGACCTGGGCAGCAGCTCTTAGGCTGGTGAGCCTGGAGTGTACTTCACAGCAGCAGAAACAAGAGAAAGGTTTCCCTAGGCAATGGTGGCACATGCCTTTAATCCCAGCACTTGCGAGGCAGAAGCAGGAGCATCTCTGTGAGTTCGAAGCCAGCCTGGTCTACAGCTGGAGTTCCAGGACAGGGCCATACAGTGAAACCCTGACTCAAAACAAACAAATAAATAGAGGTGAAAGGGCAAGAACCAACTCCAGAAAGATGTTCTCTGACTTCCAATACACAAATGCACATGTACACACACACACACACACACACACACACACACACACACACACCCCTACATAGGCATGCACATATATCAAATTAATACTTCTTGAATCAGGGTGCTGGGTTGCTAGTACAGTTGGTGGAGTTGATGCCCTGGTGTGATCCCCTCCACTGTGTAAAACCAGATATGGTGGCCCATGCCTGCAATCCTAGCACTCAGGAAGTCAACATAAGAACAGAATTTTAAGGCCATTCTTGGCTACATATCAAGTTGTAGGCTAGCCTGGAACACATGCGACCCTGTCTCAAAGAAATAAATTAATTAAATTTTTAAACAACAACAACAACAACTAGATTGGGTCAGACAAAAACAGGCCATGCTCTAACTTTCGTCTTATTTGAGATACAGAGGAACCAGGTTTAGCTGATTAATAAGAAACCTGATGATCTGAGAGGATCAAGGTCAATTCCAAATACTGAAAGGTGAGATCAAGGCGACCATGGCTTCTAATTCCCGAGGAAAAGCTACTCAGGCTATACCCTGGGCTTAGAAATCCATGTCCTTTGAAATAACACTTGAAGATTTCTGTACCCAGTTTACGTTTTAGATTTGCTGTTCTGCATTTTCCACAAAGGAGTCTCTCAGTTGCTTCAAGGACTCACAACTCATGGTCTACCCTGGAGATAGAGCGCGCGCGCGCACACACACACACACACACACACACACACACACACACACACACACACACACACACACACTGCCAACCTGGGTATTTTTTGCTAAGGAGCAAAATATATTATGACACCTCAAAGACCTGATACTTTCTTGGTTTTAACATTATACGATATCTCAGGCTGACTGTGGTGAACATACGTCCTCCAAAAAGTGAACTTATAACCGAACTCCTCAATTGGAGAAGGGGGGCTTTGAGCTCAATGACTGTTCTTGCTTCTAGAACACGGACATAAGCAGAATGTGTTATGTCTCCATTTCTTGATGCTGGGTATTTATTAATGGTGGGATCTTGATGTCACACCAAGGCTTCGGTTGACATTTAAAAATCAGAATTAGCCATATCTTCTTGCCTGTTACAACTCTTCCTTCTAACCATGCTAACGATTATGAACAAGGTTGGATCCCCTAAGCCTCACTTTATATTTTTTATATAAAAGAAAATTAGGAAGGATATGGTAGCCTACTCTTACAATTCTGGGAGACTGAGGCAGAAGGATTAGCAGATAAATCACTTGTCATCCAAGCCTGACAAGTTCAGTCATGAGAGTCAACATAAAAAAGCCAGCTGTGGTGGCATACATCTGCAACCCCAGCACTCCTGCAGGAAGATGGGAAGCCAAGAATCAGCAGTCAGCAGCTAGCTGCAGAGACAAGACATCCTCCCTCTACACAAGGTGAGAGGAGAGAACGGGTCCCGTCTGTGACCTCTAATCATGTCCAGTGACATATATGCCCAACAAATCTTTTTTTTTTTTTTTTTTTTTTTTGGTTTTTCGAAACAGGGTTTCTCTGTGTAGCTTTGGAGTCTATCCTGATACTCGCTCTGTAGACCAGGCTGGCCTTGAACTCACAGAGATCCGCCTGTCTCTGCCTCCCGAGTGCTGGGGATTAAAGACAAGCGCCACCAACGCCTGGCTACAAATCTTTTTTAAAAAGCAAAAAAGAGACACGTTGACCTGCCCCGCCTTTGTTGAAGTCGAGACTGTTGGTGCATAGCACACAATCTTACACACAGACGTGGAACTCTACTCTTTATTGAGACCTTGGGTATTAATTAACAACGAGGTATTACACTACCCTTTGAAAACATAAAACTCAAATGTTCCATATGCCCTCAAGACTCCTTAAATGTTTGCAGATAGAGCAGTTCTAAAGAGCAGACTTGGCATCAACCACGCCGTTCTCCCTAGAAACAGTTCAAGGTAAATTCTTCCCTAAGATTTTTCTCTCAACAAATGTTATCCCTCTGACCACAGCCAGGTACCCAGTTATCTTTCCTCAGCTCCTGAGAGCACAGCTCAGCCTTCAGCAATACCGACATATACGATGGTGATAATTTATCGCCTCTGCAGTAGTTTAGTCCCAGATGGACCATTTACTAATTTATTTCCATATGTAACTGACAGAGAGATTAATCAGGCTTCCAACTCAGAAACCTGAATTGTGCTCTATTCCCGGAACAGGCTAACTCTGGACAAGAGGAAGCCCACGTTTACACTGCAAGCTTTCCTTAGAAGCTGCTGACACCACCACGAGTGTACCCCCGCGCGCGCACACACACACACACACACACACACACACACACACACACACACACACACACACACACACACACACACCCTTCCTAAGACAGCTCACGCTGTTTTCACCTGGAGGCCTGACTCTTTGAGCCTTATGGGCTTCACCCAGCCCAGCAAAGTCTGATGTAACTATGTCAGACATGAGCCCAGAAACAAACCAAATGCCACAAGCAGCCCCAGTGTCAGCCTCGTGTCCCTCCCTGTTTGCAAGGTCGGGGGCTCAGATTTCTGAAACTGAAGACCTCTTTTTGCCACGGCACTGTGCCCAGCTGGCTGGCACAGCAGTGCCCAGGCCCTGGGAAGTATGAGCTTTCTTTTTTCCACTCTTTTTAAGGGTCTGAACTTGACTAAACTCCGCAGCTGTTGTGTCCTCATGGAGGGGACAGCTAAGGACTGTAAACTGTCCCCTTCAGCTCACTTCTGCTTTTAACTATAATCCAGTGATACCAGCTTTCAACAAAGAGTTGACTAATGTTATTGCTGGATGCCAGTGTTTGCAGAGGGAGCCAATCCAGATACAGGAACCACTCACAGTGCGTGATGGAACCCAAGGCCACATCTTCAAAGGCTCTACAGACAGGACTTGTCAGCTGGGGCCTGACAAACCCCAGTCCCTTAACACCTTGGCTGAATATTCTTCCCTCTGATTCTGGCATAGTGACATCTGCCATGTAACCCTAGCACTCACAGGAAGGAAGAGCATGAGTTCAAGGTCAACCTGGGCAACATAGTGAGTCACTACCCCAACAACAGTAACAAAAAAATTGAAACAAAAGAAAAAAATGTTTTCTGCTCTCATATGAGGAATTTTGCGTATGAAGGCCTTTTATCTCTACAGTCTTAAGACTTTTATAAAAAGAAGAAAAACAACCAGCCACTTGTTACTATGTTTAGCTAGTGGCAAGCAGCAGGGAATTTGTAATTATCTGAACTTGAACAAATAGGTCCAGATGCTTGGTGCTGTGACTGACGGTGGCCTCAGTGTTCAGTATGTTCTCTTTGATGGAAGAATACAAGCATTTGGAGTGGTCTCAAGAAGTATGGCTTTAAGTTTTAAGAACACGATTAGATACAAAAGTTTGCAATACTAAGCTAGCCCCTGTAAAACCTGCCAAAGTAGGTTATGGCGGGGCCTTTAACAGGCCTAATGCTGGTGGGGGTTGAATGTACAGTGTCCCGCACAGGTGCATGTGTTTGAATATTTGGTCACCAGCTGGTGGTGCTCTGCTGAAAGATTATGGTACCCTTAGGAGGCGGGGCCTAGCTGGAGGTAGTGGGTCACTGGAAAGTGAAGGGAAGGCTTGAGGTCAGTAGCCCATTCTTGCTTCTAGCCTTCTCTCTCCTTCCTCATTCATGAAGAGGTGAGCAGATGAGGGGTCCAAGTTGGACCATGGAACAGCCTGCCTTCATGTCTTCCCTGCCACGATGGGAACCTGCTCAAACAATGAACCAAAATAAATCTCTTTTCCCTTAAGTTCTTTCTTGCTGGGTGCCTGGTACCCAGGAACAGAAAAGCAATGCATTCAAAAAGCATTCTATGTATCTCAGGATGACCTTGAACTTCTGATTCTCCTGCCTCCTGAATACAGGCATATATCACTCTGCCTGGTTTGTGTCTCCTTATTCTAATGAAAGCATTAGAACAAAGTGACAAGGATTTTTTTATTTCTATACCACAAAAATATTTCCAGGTGATTAAAAAAGAAAAAAAGTAACCATGCTACATGCTAGATGGGTCTGCTCTGTCCCTACCAAACAAAAGTTGAGCAGGTCATCCCAAGTTGTTCTGTTCATTTGCAACCTCTGAGTCCCAGCGAATAAACCCCAGGTTTCTAAGGGCAGAATCTCACATGAGCTATCAGACCAATGGCATTCAGTTCCTCTGGCCAGTGGTGTCTTGCATCTATCACAAGGAGATGGTTCAGGACCCATGCCCTGCAAATCAGTCTCTCATCAGCTCCAAAGCCAGGCTGTCATGGAAAGCCCTACCCTGGTGAGAGTGGGAGTGGGCAGAAGGCTCCTACAAGAACCAACCTGGTGAGCCACCATGGAAAAGTTTTCCCACGAAAGACACAAACTTCTCTTCCCGCTCCAGGTTGCTGAGCCTGTGCACGAGGAGTTTGGTACTCCTTTCAATCAGGAGTCTAAGATGGTGAGGCCTATCTATCCAGTGGGATGCCACTCATTCCAGGCTTCAAATCCCTAGTTTGTAATTCAAAACCTGTCCCAGCTCTCCACACGCCCAGGTGTTCAGAAGCTCAGAGCCCCCCAGAGGTGGTCTCTTAGCATCTATTCAAATAATTACTATGAGGGATAATAGGCAGTAGGAGCTGTAGATCATTTCCTCTGAATACATACACATACATACATACATACATACATACATACATACATACAGTTTTATACAGACCCAAAGCATCAATACATTACTTTTTTTAAAAGCCCACCTCAGGTCAGAACACTAACCTTCAAGTGAAAACATTATCTCACATGACTGTCCTGTTTTGCTTTCTCTCCATTGATGCAAGATTAATAAAACTACAGTATAAGGTAAATGGAAGTTTAAGCAGAATAATGAGCACAGAGGAAAATATTTTGACATAAAAAAAAACTCAGTATAAATTAGCCATAACATACTTGAAAGCTCTTGTAACCATAACGTGCACATTGAAATCCATTAACCTAACACCTGGGCTGCTATTCAAAAGTAGGTTTCCGGCGATGTAAATAAATGGCCATTCCAACACTCCTCCTAAATTACTGTACAATTTGGTCGCAAAGTCGCAAGCTCACAAAGTCTCTCATCTGTGCTTGGCTGCTCTCTAGCCAACACTGAAGTCATCTCAGGCTACAATGTGGCGGCATAATATAAACACAATGTAAAAGCAGAACCCAGCAAAAGGAACTAAGAAGTAACAGGGCACGTCAAAGACAAACCAGGATCACCCAGGAGGGAACAGGGATATTTTATATAAGCACTCTGAAAAGACAATGGAGCCCCAACCCTCCTTTAACTGCACCCCTAATTAGCCTTCCTGCTCCCCACCTGATCATTTGTACATAAAAGCAATTTCCACAACCAGACATTCAAAGACCTCAGTTGCTGTAAACTCGGCAGCTGCTAAAAATTCTGTTGTACATCGGCTCTGCCTCAAGACTCGGCTATTTTCAAACAAGCCTTTCATGCTTACTTATCATTAATCCTCCCTCCAAAATATTAGCTTCACTATCCACATCCTTCTATGTCACCCACCCAAGCCGTTTTTTTTTTTTTTTTTACCTTTGTAACTCACATTTATTCCCTTTGATGGTATTTACCCAAGCAAGGGCAATTGTTTGACTGGAATTCTGCAACTTTCAACTTTGCCGTCTCAGTCTCACAAAAGGGAAAAGCTGTAACCACCCCCCCACCCCCGACACACTGCTCAGCTGAGCTCTCCATGTCTCAATCCACCCCTATATTTTAAATTCTTTTACACTTACTTAATATAGTGCGTGCCGCCCGTCCGCTGATGCGATATCAGAAACCTGCAAGCTACTATTTCTGCAACTGTGTCACTGTAGATAGTCTGAAACATGTACGTAGCTGTTGCCATGGAAACAAACACAGCTAGGGTAGAGTGCCACGCTGTGTTAATTCCTTCACCCATGAACCCCAGGGGAATGCTAACATTCATCTTCTTTCTCCTGTCATCTCACACTGCTTTAATATATTTTTTTTAGTATTATCAAATGATGTACTAAACACATACGGCACACCTGGAAATACGGATGGCTGAAACGAGCCATGGTACCAAGCCAGCCTGCCGGGTGTCTGCTGAAGGTGGTGCTGCTCCGCAGTGGATCTTTTCACTCACTTCTCCTGGGATGAAAGAACTTTCTCTTTCTTTTATAATGACATGGGGTGAGCCTCTTGTTTCACCTAAAAATGGTGACCGAGGGATTGCTAGAATAAAGATATTGCCAGATTTGCCTGTCTGATCAGCTCTGTGACAGGCAAGGGCAGACCCTGAAAACTTTCTTTCCATCTTTTCCCACAGGCATCAGGGACTGACCTCCAGGGCCTTGTGCACACTAAGCAAACACTCTCCCCCTGGGCTATATCCCCAGGCAGGAGACCTTGCAAACTTTATGAAGAAGATCCAAACTAGAGTTATACTCTTTCTTGAATAAATTTGTACAAACAGGCTGGAAGTCCCATCATTCCAATTAGGCAAAAGCAGAACCCTCAACAGTGACTTCATTAGTTCCAGTGCATCTTTGTTCCTAAATCCATGCAAGAAGGTAACAGAGTGAGGAGCTGGAACCCTGACACCCAAAACAACAGGCTGCAATGGTCCTGCGATCTGAGCGTTCTCTCATCTGCTTCAGGTTCCCCATCAACGCTGAGACCCGTGGAGAAAAAGCCAAACACTTGCATTATACCTAGAAGCCAAAATGGGCATTGAGCCGCCTTCTTATTATTCAAATGGGCCAGTTGCTTTAAATATTGGGGTTATTCTCATCACAGTAGACAAAAATAAGCTGTTGAAAAATCTTAATTACATCCTATCCCTTGGGCTAGTTAATAATATTCAATCTAGATGAAAATGGCCACATTTTAGATTTGCATGCTGATGTGCCTCACTTGAATACCATTCCCTCACTAAACAATCAATTGGAGGCTTTAAGAGCGCAGCTCCCTGACCCTGAACTGGCATATTCGAAAGAAACCACTACTTTATCGGCAGGGATTATGGTAAAATGATCCCATAAAAGATGAGCAAATTTTCCCATTACTTTCCTAAATTGAATCATTCTTGGCTGTTTGCTATGATAATAATGATCAACTCAACCCTAAGATAAAAGCAAAACAGGAAAATAGATCCATATACCTTACCAGTTAAGGGAATATGTCAATTTTAAAAAGCAATCTTAAGATGATGTTTGGGAGAAAGGGTGTGGAGAGAGGGCTCATAGGGTAAAAGCACTCTCTCTACACAAGCCTGGAAACCTGAGTGTGATCCCCAGAACTCCTAAAGACAGATGGGACAGCACACATCTGTAAACCTGGCACTCCTACAGTGAGATGCGAGACCAAAATGGAAAAATCACCCAGAAGCTCATAGCCCCGCTGGCCTGGAGTACATGGTGCAATGGCAGAGCTAAGAGGAATCCTGCCTCAAAACAAGGTAGGTGCCACGACTCAATGACTGAGAATTGTCCTCTGACCTCCATGGACAGCTGTCCCCAATCCTCTAACCTCATCAAAGCATCATCACCTAGGATACAAGATGTGGCCATGACTAGAGTTCCATGAATTAGCTAGGTCTAATGTTCTAATCTAATGTCACCCAGCCCCCTTGTACAGCAACCAGGCAGCTGGTTGTGTAAGCCTTAAAATGACCACAGTAACACTATTTATGGGGGCGGGGTTGCTTTTCTATACTCATGAAAAGCCCGTTTGCTTATGACTTGGGTTGTTCACTTCCTCTTCCTACATTGCCCTGGGCATCAACTATCAACTGCATTTGGTCATGCCATCTGTGCGTGGCAAGCATTCTTCCTAGAAGATCACAAAGTTGTTTCAGGGTCATCCATGAAGCAGCAGAGTCATGGTTATGGGCAGTATTCTGGGAAGAAATGCAAGAGGCTGGTGGGGAAACCTGCTGTCCTCACAAGGATGCCCCAATCTAGGTCATTCATCAGATCTTCCATGACAAGAAAGAGTGCTGAAAACTATCCAGAGTCAGGCTCTTGAGTCACACTGTTAGAAATACGTCTCAGGGCTTGGCTGCATCATGAACCTCTCCACACTGATAGAGACAAGAGATGTGTTCCCAGAACCTATAAAATAGCAAGGGGTGTGGATGAGTCCCTGAGGGACAAGACCCCACAAGGTGACTCCTAAGTCCTTCCTTTTACACTCTCCTTTCCCCAGGGTTTCTGTCATTCCTTGCTGGCTGCCAGAACCTCAGTTGTACTTGTCATTGTGCAGAGTGGCCTGGCTCCCGCAGTTCCCTCCTCTTATGATTCACATCTAATATGCCAGGGGCTGAGAAACCAAATAAAGGAGCTGATTAGAATTTTGTCTGGGAAAAAAATGAATCTGGGCCTGAGAAGTGTCTCAAAGTACACCAGTGGGGACTTTTGGCTGCTACCAACTCTAGGTCATTAGCCTAAAGCCAACCTCTTAATATGAAATTGGCCTATACTTTTTTCTTTTCTTTCTATCTTTCTTTTTTTTTTTTTGAGACAGGGTTTCTCCTATAGCCCTGACTATCCTGGAACTCACTCTGTAGACCAGGCTGGCCTCAAACTTGGAGACTGGCCTGCCTCTGCCTCCTAAGTGCTGGGATTAAAGGCATGTGCCATCACCACCCGGCAAAACTGGGCTATATTTTTAAGACTTTTGGATTGTCTCTACCTGCCAATGTCTTTGGCTTTTTTCCCTCCTCTCATCCCTTTGGCATTTGTTTGTGGGCACACCAGGGAGTTTTTAAATTTCAGTTTTTGCTTAATTTTTGAGCTAAATCCATTGTTTTCCTTAGACACCAACAATGAAAGCAAAATCACTCAAATTGAAAGTGGATTTCTAGTGAATTGGTTCATAGGCAAACCCATATGAGACCTGCTTTTGAGGGATATATTATGTCTAATTTTTATTTTGGGGATTGTTAAAACTGTCACAAAAAGTAAAATTTAGTCATACTAGAATACACAGACTCTCGTGTCACTTATGTCTCTCCTCTCTCCTCTTGTTTGGTGGTGGCATGGGAAAGTCACAGCTGCAGTTCTGGCTGCCACTAGGAAAGTCACCTAGCTTCCTTTGGCCATTTTTTTTCACCATGAAGACAACTTATGGAGAGGGCCAGGCAATGAGCCACCAGCAAGCTCACAATACAAACCAACTGTGTTAGTTAGACTATTTGAGGAGCTGTTTGTTTGTTTATGTGCTTGTGTGTTTACGTTTTTTGAAGCTTTTGTGGATGGGATTTTGTGTGTATGCAGACTCACGTGTTCATGTGTGTGCAGATACAGGAGCACATGCGTATTTGTATGTACATGAATTAACCTCGGGGGTCCTTCAGCGTTGTCCTTCTCGGTTTTTTGAGACAGGTTCTCTCACTGGAATCTGGGGCTCACTGATTTGGTTAGCCTGATGGCTGCCAGGCTCTAGGGATCCTCCTGCCTCCTCTCTCCAGTGGTGGGAATCTCAAACGCATGCCACCAGATCTGTCACTTTACATGGGTGCTGGAGACCTAACTCAGGTGTTCATGCATGTGCAGC
The DNA here is from genome assembly GCF_003668045.3 of Cricetulus griseus. Lineage (NCBI taxonomy): Eukaryota > Metazoa > Chordata > Mammalia > Rodentia > Cricetidae > Cricetulus > Cricetulus griseus. The sequence goes on along the minus strand of NC_048598.1, from coordinate 106,201,174 downwards.
AAGAACCTCACTAAATAAGTGTCTCCCATAAGTGCCTGGGGCATGTTTTAATAGATGCCAAATAGTGCCATCTTAAATCAAACTGTCTGCATGATTACTTCTGACTCACCAGCCCGACGGGATAGGCAATCTCGGGGATGTGGGACACTAGCACAATGAGGGTACCACAGAGTTTCTTCTTTGCTGCACTACTAACCCCCTGGCCATCTCCCTCATCTGCAAGGTCGTAGGAAGCTTATGCAGAGCAACCTGGTTCTCACAGTTCCCTCCTGTTTTGACTCACACCTAATACATCCTTGGTCTCATCAAAAGCAAGCTGGAAAAAGAAGGTGAACAACTTGCTCCTTTATCTGGAGGCTGTACCCAGGCTTCCCATGTCCATTCATCAGACAGGAAGTGAAGTCACTTTGCCATTACCAGTAGTTGGCCACTTAAAGCTCACGGGTTCTGCTAATGAAAAGAAAAAACGGGGGCCACACACAGTGACCAACTAGCAATTAAGTATGTATTTCAAAGATAAAATGAGGGCCGGGGTTGGAGCTCAGTGGGTGGAATGCTTGCATAGCACACGCAAAATGCCCTGGGCTCCATCCTCAGCTTTGTATAAACTACAGATGGTGGGAGAGGTGGAGAAAGGAGGATCAGAAGTTCAAACCCATCTTACACCACATACTGAGTTCAAGTCCAGCCTGGTCTGTATGAGACTCTGTCTCAAAACAAACAAACAATTGGAAGTTCACAAACAGAGGCAATAAGCACCAAATTCAGGAGTATGGTCCCCTAAGGCACAAGGAGCAATGGGAATGGGCGCAGGAGACGCAAGGGTTGTTGATCATACCTTCCCATGTTTTATTTGAGACAGAGGCTGGAAAGATGGCTCTGAGGTTAAGTACACTCGCAGCTGCTCTTGCACAGGATGGTGGGCTTGGTTCCTAGCATCCACGTGGCAGCTGACAACTTTCTATAATTCCAGTTCAGGAGATCCGATACCCTCTGCTAGCCTCTTTGGACACACCGCATGTGCATGGTCATATACGCACATATATGCAGGCACAACACTCATACATATAAAATAAAAATGAATCTTATAAAATGTTAGCGGTGAGCACAGCAACCTGTTGGGGCCTGACTATGCTGCAGAGTGATTACAGGATGCTTTGCTTTTTTTGTGTTAGAAAGACTACATTTTAAAAGGCAGCAAAACTTAGAATGATCTCAACTGCCCTCCTGCAACTCAGTGCCTTGTCAAAATGTATTCCATCAACTGGAAAGACACATCCTGCTAACAACTCTCTGAAACCAGTGCCTCTGATGCCTTAGCAGGTCTTTGTCTTCGGCAGCACACAAGACTGCTTGCTACATGTTACACCAGGCAATGACTTAGATTTAAAGACAGTGTATCAGTAATATATGTAAAGACCTAGGGAGAGGGGGCCCGAAGAGAGTAGTGCCCCACGAGGGAGCATCCCTAGGTCTAAGAAGCCCTCAGAGCTGCCAGTGACCTGATGGTACCTCACCAGGTCCAGCTTGCAGTCAAGGTTGCATTTACTGTGTCCGTGCCTCTGCCTGAGGTCATTCTAAATAGACACATTCAGGCTCACTTCCTCTGAACCTTAGGAAAACTCATCCGATGAAAGCCTCCTTTTATTCCTCCTAAAACGCCCAGAAATCTACCCAGCATGATGGTTGGTCTTCATTGTCAATTTGACTGGATTTAGAATCACCATGGAAACACACATCTGGGCGTATAGCTCTGAGGGTATTTCCAGAAAGGTTTAACGGAGAAGAGATGGCCTATCCTGAATAAAAGTGGCACCACTCCATGGGCTGGGGTCCCAGACTAAAACTGAGGTCTCAGACTGAATAAAAAGAGAAAGAAAGCTGATCAGCAGCATCCATCTCTGTGTGCTGACTACGGATGCTGTGTGGCCAGTTGCTTCACGATCCTACTGCCACAGTTAGAGCTGTGCCAGCCATTAAGCCTTCCCCAGTATAATGGACTGTACTCTCAAACCATGAGCCACAATAAAACTGTCTTTCCATAAGTTACTTTCATGAGGTACTTTGTCAAAGGTAAAGAAAAGCAATTAACACAGCCAGAAAGAAACAAAACATTTACTGCACCCACAAATTAAGCTCAACCTCCAGTAGTAAGAAAACAGAGTTGCAGCCAGGAGGTGGTCATGCATGCCTTTAATCCCAGCGCTCAGGAGGCAGAGGCAATGGGATCTCTGAGTTCAAGGTCATCCTGGTCTACAGAGTGTGTCAGAGATACACGGAGAAACCTTGTCTCAAAAAGACAAAAAGGGAAGAAGTTGTATTTCTAGACCCAAATTTGAGTAGACTGAGCGGGTGTGGCATGTTCCTTCTAGGAATACAAGGTTGTTCCCTCACCCAACAGCTCAGCCATGGTCCTGCCCATCGAGGAAGGCCACCAACACCAGCCAGCATCTTCTTCCTTTCATGGCTGACAGGTGCTACTATGGGTCTGCCTTGTTGAAAATTAGCTAAGAAACCCTCGTTAACACTATCTCCTCAATATTATCAAAATGCTAATGAACTACAAAAAAGGAAAGGAAGGAAAGGAATCCACACAACCAGTTTCTATCTGAACACAGAACACCATTTCTTAAAAAAAAAAAAAAAAAAAAAACCATTATTTGTGAACGTTTTCTTCATCTCTCACATTCAGTTAGTATACAGTTGGCATTTTCAGAATGCAAACCTGATGTGGTTTTGGAATTCGCTGAAGCACATTGGAAGACATCTGAGTGGTGGGGCGGGGCGCGGGGGAGGGGAGTTCTAGCCATATGTTGCTGGCGCATGGATTTGAATATTTGAAAGGTAATCTAGAAAAGCGAGGGCTTCTAGTTCTCCTCATCAATAGGGGTCACTCATAGCAACCATGCATCTTATAAATTGAGCTGCTTTCCCACATGTGAGAGAATTGCAGGAGGAAGTCAGGGGCTGGTCTCCCATCGCAGCATGACGGGTTCAAGTGCAGGTCTTGCTAGGTCACTGGACAGGTAACTCGGCAGTTCTCTTTGTTACAGACGAGGGAGGCACAATGGCTATGGCCACAAGATTTTCTAAAAAAAAAAAAACAAACCTTCAAGTTTGGTGAACACAGAGGAAAGGCTGCAGGACTGCTCACAATGGCTGCCTCCAGAAAGACCAGCAACACTGTGAAATCAATCATCTCCCCTATCACGCCCATCTGACTCGCTGCTTGCTTGCTTTCTGTTTATCTGAACAGCCACAAAGGAAATGAACAGAGCCAAGCCCACGGCAGGGACTCTTCCCTCTGGCTCTGACACTTGTTTGCACCCTGAGAGGGAAGGAAGGAACCCCTGTAACAGAGCTAGGAAGGTTTGCCTGACAGAGCTCATCAGCCTTGCTCATTCTGACCCTGGGCCAGGTCTCTAACTGGGTCATTCCATCAGAGAACACATAACAGAGTATAGTTGGAGCTGGAGAAATAGCTCAGAGGTTAAGAGCATTGGCTCCTCTTCCAGAGGTCTCAAGTTCAATTCCCAGCAACCACATGGTGGCTCACAACCATCTGTAACGGGATCTGATTCCCTCTTCCAGTGTGCAAGAAGACAAGTCACTCAAATACATAAAATAATTTTTTTTTTTACAAAGAGTGTGGTCACGTGCATGACTAATCCGTTTACATGCTTGCAGGGGGCACTGACTCACTAAGACCAAACTCCATGGTGTTACTCTGGCTCACTCACCAAGCCACATGCCAGAGACCCCCTAAACAATGTAAGTACAGGCTGGCAACATCACCTAAAAGGAGTCCAAACACTAAGCACTTTGCTTCCTATGCTTTGGGAAAGGAAGTGGATGTAGACTTGGAACAGAGGCAAGCAACCTGACCGCCATATTGATGAGGAGGAAAAATGTGACATAGCATTGGTTTGGGGTCTGATCTGGTCATGGTTCTCAGTGGAAAACACCTCCATCAGCTCAGCCCACGGAAACATGTGTTCATCCCTGAAGTACAAAAGAGAACAACTCAGGACCATGGCTCCATCTGAGAAGGCTGGCATGTCTACTTGGGTCCTGTCTACCACCAGGGTTATTACACTGTTCCCCCATCCCGAATCTGAAACTAACCAGAACCTCAGGTCTGGAAGAAGTCTGGGAGCTGTGGCTTCATAGAGACCCTCTTCTTGGTGTGGCATTTTCCTAAGATGACACATGAGAATCCTACCACTGCTACCAAAGCATGCTCTTTCTACAGTAGCACCTGTAGCCAAGGGCCCATGTCACTTCTCTGCTCCTGATTAGTCCAGAGTCCCTCTCTTGGAGCCAGCACCCAAGTTCTCCAAGAGCTCCTGGAACAGACAAATGAACCCATGGTGAAGCACGCACGTCCTCACCAGGATGGCAGTCTCTGAGATCTGGAATGATCTCAGGCAGTGAAATACAACATAAGGTATGGGGAAGACGCATGATGCATGAATTAGCTCCCCATGGAGTTTTGGCCCAACTGGGTTGTGATAGCCAGACCTCTTCTCTGCAGTCCAACAGAGCATGGCCAAGGCCATTCTTGCTGTGGTGGCATGTTTGCTGGGTCTAGTCCACCTACCCAAGCACAGTCCCTGAACACATCTGCCTCAAGCGGCCTGGGCAGTGGCTGATACAGCAGCCAGTGGGGTGATCCCGAAAGCCACCCTCAAAGCACAGTGGTGAGGATCTGAAGCAAACCAGACCACAGTCAGCTCCTGTGGAATTCCAGGGTGGTAAGGTAAGAAGCCGCTGGACAAGGAGAAAGAATTATCAAGTTACCCCACCAATGGGAAAAATGGCAGTGACAAATGAGGACCGCCTTCTGTGACAGTCCTTAGCAAGCCAGGAAACACTTGAGAAATCTGAGAATTTGACCACATCTAGAAACCAAGGCTCAGTGAGAGTGAGCAGAGTGAGTGCTTTTCCGAAAAGGTCTTTCTTTCTATTGGATTATAAACCACACATCACCTTGTCTTAACTTTACTAAACACATTCTGAAAGAGATCAACTCTAACTTTATTTAGGTCATGCTGCTGACATACACAAATAACGGAATGTCTGTGGCTAATTTGGAAACAAAGGCCAATACTTTGCTGGTGCCTCTGCTCCCAGTAATCGGTGAGTAGTATAATACACACCTAAGGCTATCCTCCACATGCTCACATGCTCACATGCTCACATGCTCACATGCTCACATTCTCTCTCTCTCTCTCTCCTCTCCCTCTCTCTCTCTCTCTCTCTCTCTCTCTCTCTCTCTCTCTCTCTCTCTCACACACACACACACACACACACACACACACACGAACATCCACGTGCATACATCCATACACCCACACATAAAGCTACGCTAGCATATAGTGACGTGAGTCTGGAATCACACATTCAAGAATAGCTTTCCAAAGCATTTAGATAATGAAGCTGCAGCAACCTACCTGTGAAATAAGAAACATATTATAATCCCATTTTATCAGTAAGCAGTGTAGTGATCTGTAGACTCAAATCCCTCAGGTGTTAATAACAGTTGAGTCAGAATTAGAACTGTGAGACTCCAGGCTCTGTACCCAGGCCACTGAGCTGTGTGCTTCATCTGGGGAAGGCAAGGGAAGTAGGATGCCTGATCCTGGCATGGACCAGTCAGTTCCACAGAATACCTAAGTTGATTATGACACCCAATATTTCCACATGTCCTCAAAGGCAACCAGCCTTCCTACTATGGGATCCATAAAAGACATACACTTGTTCAGGTGGATGCCCAGATATGCAGTTCAACGCATATACCTATCTGTAGGGAGTGGGCTATTATGGGATGTGTGCACAGAGCTGGCAGGACCCTAGAGGGTCAGACTTGGTGTATCTGAAATACTCTGCTGGAGGGAAGGGAATCTTTTCTGAGAAAGACAGCCTGGAGATCCCACAAAGCCCAGAATATCCACTTCTGGCTGCACCTTCCAGGTCTACACAACCCCAGGGACAGTCTGCTCGGATGGACAGGCAAGGTGGCGTTGGAAGTCACTCCCACAGAAAAACAGAAAGGCCGTACTGAGCAGAGATTGTGAACATCATCCTACCCTACTCACAGAGAAAATGACAGGGCAACTGAAGCCAGCCTAGATGATAAGTGTGCAAACTTCGGGTAGCCCCTAAGGCTTTTCATGCCCAAAGCCCCATGTGACTCCAGACCAGCACTTCTCAGACAGTCATGAGCCCGTGGATCACCCACAGGCCTGGGGGGGGGCGCGGTTCTACTTCAGCAGGGCTCAGGCAGAGCAGAGGCCATGCAGCTCTAACATGTGACAGGGGGTGCCAATGCTGTTGGTCCATGGACCACACTCTGAGAAGCAAAATCTAGAGCATCACGATACTAGGGCTCTTATGACTCCAGGCTTTTTCCTCCTTCCCTATGACAGGCTCTGCCCACGGCAAAGAACAAAACTATCATGGTAGATAGGCTGCATGGTGAGAAAACACGTCCTTCAAAACATCCCACCAGCTTAGACATCCGCCAACAACCATATCCGCCACATTTACCATTCTGTCTTTCCCCCAGCTAGTGCTCTTAATCGCTCTAAACCATCTTCTCAGGCCTCCTTGCTTCTTCTTGACAGAGCCACATCATAGTTGCTGTCTCCTCTGCCTGAAGAACCACTCCTCTGAACACTCACCTACTAGTTAGTGTTCCCTCTGGCTTCCAGTGGGAAGCCACACCTGCCCTTCTGTTCTCTAGTAAGCACCCCTTTTACATCTCCTGTACCCCACCTCTTCCTCTCTTTCTCCATAGCACCCAAAGACTCTATACTATCTTGTTCTGCATCCTGCCTCCCTACTCCTCACTCCCATTTCACCACCAAGAGGCCAAGCATTCTGTGTCTCATTCACCACTACATCCATGCCTGGCTCTTCCCTGGCACATAAATATATGTTGAATGAAGAAAGAATATGAATTATAGTTAATACTTTGAAGAGCTAACCAGCATCTTCAAAGACCCTGAGGAATTGCTCATATACACCCAATATAAATGGTATTTTTTGTTTTGTTTTTAAACGACTTCTTCAAGATTTCAAAAGAATCTAGTGTTGCAGATTGCAGGGGATATTTTTATCCTGTTGTGCAAAGCCTGGGCTTCGTGAAGAGAGGCATTCCCCATGTTTCCCAGCTCCTCATTCAGCAGCCGCCTGAAGAGATTCCTCCTCCTCCCCCTCTGGGGACCAACACAGATGAGAGGCAGATTCAGATTGACAGACAGGACTCCCACGAGAGGGTTTCCCACTCCTACACAAAGAGATGAGCAGGACGCAGGATGCCAATTCCCTCTTGGTGGTATGGGACCCGCACAGGGTCCCACTGCCGACGGGTTGAAGGGTGGCCCCAGTGCATGCTTCCTGATACTTACACCCTGCACTATACCTCTCTTTGGACGCCCTGTATCTGAATGGAGAGTGGCTTCAGCTACAAGACTCAAGACAGGGTGCTGAGTTAAGTCCCACAGCATTCACAGATCAGAGAAGTTTGGAGCTTTCCAGGACTGTATGAACACAAAGTGGCTACCTCAAGCCAGGAGGGCAGTGTGTCAGGTTTAGCACCTTGAGTTTAGTCCCTGCTCTACTGGCTGCATATCTGGATGCACACATCTCCAGTCACACATGACAGCAACATAGGGTGTGGAGAGCAACACCTTGACTCCCACTGGAACCAGGAGCACAAGCAATGGGGTACTATCCCAGCTCATGGGAATGAGTTACCAAGTCTATCGCCCCCTGCTTGTCCCCATTCCACCCTATCTGGGCACACATCACCCCATCAGCAAGGGTTCTTCTTGGCGGGCTATAGTGGGTGTGCTGGATGGAGTGTTTGCCCAGCATGCATGATGCCCTGGGCTTAACCTCCAGAATTGTATAAACCCAGGCATGGTGCCACAAATGTCTAATCCCAACACTCAGGAGATGGAGGAAAGAGAATCAGAAATTCATCCTTAGCTACATAGTAAGTTTGAGACCAGCCTGGGTTTAACAACAACAACAACAAATAGCTCCATTTAGTTTATATTTCATATTATAACTTTTATTCACTCCAAGTACAGCTTGCCCTGCAGCCTAACTGGAGGGCAGCCCGACTGCCACGCTTACACAAGACACACAGCACTCTGCTTGGTCATGGCCACCTGCAGGGCACATACGAGAAGGACTGCTGTGGGCAAGATCCAAGAGCTCAGCTTACAGCACTGCAGCTAATTTAGCCCAGTCAGGGAGAAGTTTTGCTGTCCTGGAACCGACAATGTAGACCCTCAAAAGGACAGCTGTGGGTCCTTTTCCTGATTGGTTCCCTCCTCTTTTCTGCCAGTTGCCTACTATGAAGAGCAGACAGCCATGTCCACCTGTCCTCACAGCAGGGTGGAAGCCACAGTGAGAGACTGCTGAGTGGCTGCCTGGGTGTATAATAGTTTTCTCTAGGTTCTGTGACCTGAACAGATGAAAGGCAGGTCAATAGGAGGGAAAGAATACACATTTGATTGGATACTAATGCTTTTACACAGCACAACTAAGTTACAATCCCAGTCCTCTTCCCCATTATAATACAATCTCTCTCTCTCTCTCTCTCTCTCTCTCTCTCTCTCTCTCTCTCTCTCTCTCACACACACACACACACACACACACACACACACACACACACACCACACACACAGAGAGACAGCTAGAGACATAGACAGCTAGAGACATAGACAGCTAGAGACATAGACTAACCAGGGAATGATGCAAATATTTGGAGAGAAGACAGTATCAACATGACAGTGGGGGGGTGGAGGGAGACGATGGGAAAAGAAGAAAGGGTGCATAAGGAAGGAGAGGGAGAGGAGGAGAGAAGACAGGCTGGACCACCAAGTACTCAGCTCACACTGCTAGGGCTAGAGCCCACTGGAGCAACGGAACCTCTGCTCCGGTGTATTTTCTTGCCACAGGTCTCAAAGGCAACCAGACATTGTAAATGGGTTTACCCTTGCCCTCTGCATCAATCACACAGAAGACCTGAGAGCCTGCAACCGTAAACCGAAGGCTGTCTTCACTTGCTCCCTGGGTGAGTCTCGGTGTAAATCACATGCCAAGACACCAGCAATGTTACCTCAATTAAATGCAACGAAATTGCCAGGGAACATGCCTTATCGCTTCATCTTAGAGCCCTAGAGCTACACCTCAGAAACAGACATCATCTATCTACAGTTATCAGACTTTCTGGATATGAAAACCGAAGCCCAAAAGATGGGTCAAGGTCACTGGCATCCATAGGCGCTTAGCTGGTGCCAGTTGTCAGGACAACACTCTCTCTGCTACTCGCATTGGCTCGCACAACTACACTTAATTTTAGTTCATCACACATTCAGCTTGCGCCTTCTAGGAATTTTAGAGTCCCTCCATCTGTGCACCTGCCGTTCCACACGCTCCTCTTCATTCAGCACCTCCCAGGTTTCTATCTGTTGCATGGTCCTCACAAGAAGAGGAGAGGTCCAGGCGTGCAGACCGATCACCATCTGTTCCTGTTGACAGCTCAGAGATGGCTGAGATTCCCACTGCTGAGTGTGCTCTGACTTCTCCCGATGGCCCAGGTCTAGATTTACAGCCCACTTCCAGCAAAGGAAAAGGAAAGGTTTCTTCCAGTTGTGCAAGCCACTAAGAGTAAGGCCACCTCGGTCAATTAAGGCACACACTGGCATCTACAAAAGGAAGGTTTCCTTTTCAGGAGTGTTTTGAATACATTTCCGACTGCCTAGGGTGGAAGCCAAACAATTGGACTGCATTCACTTGTGCATAATTGTTAAAATAACACATGTAATGAGGATTCGAAGGCCCGGCTTTTAGACTGCCAGATAATGGATGCTGAGGCACTAAGGTGCAGGCTGAACCATTCCTTCAGTCCTGGTAACCTCGGGAGTACCCAAAGGATCACAACTGTGACAGCATGGCTGCCTCTGGGCTCTAGTAGCAGGTGCGTTTCTCATCACCATCAGAGCCTTGGTCAACAGCCACACAACTTGAAATGGCTGTAGATTTTCAAAATGCTACCGTGTGTGTGTGTGTGTGTGTGTGTGTGTGTGTGTGTGTGTGTGTGTGTGTGTTTTAAAGTATTCGAGCTGTTGAGGACTGGTTTGTTATACCCACAAGTGATGCATCATGGGAAAGCAGGACACGTAGCAACATTTCTTAAGAAGCCTCAGAAGGGCATTTGATTTTCGGATAGATACTGTACGTTCTAAGATGGCTATTTGTGCAGATAAATGCTGCGGGGACTTTGAGCTTTAGGAAAAATGGAATCTGGCTAAAGTTTCTCTTCTCCCTGTACTCTCGTTCGCTTTAATCTTTTATATCCGCACACAGACCAGATGGAGAGGGAAGCCTCCATTCTTTGAAGATCTAGAAGTAGACAAACCAATGGAATTTCATAGATAAACAGACATTTAGTGTTCTCTGTGCAGTCACTTCTCCAGGATATAAGTTCTGACTTCTGTGATTAAAATACCCCTTAGGACTCAATATAACATTTAGTGACTTCCCAGCACATGCAAAGCTCTGCTGGGCACCATGCTAGGTTCCTTTGGAAAAGACTCTGATCAATTGTTACTCCTTAACATCAGCTACAAGGTCCATGCCTTGACCTGTCTGTCCAGGGAGCTGGGTTTCTCTATTCCATACCCTCTAGGTCCTCACTTGATCTGTCTGATGCCGCCTCTAGGACTGACTGGTGACATTCAGTTGTATTCTTGGTGACTGGCAAGGCTTTTAATCACAGTAGTTCTTGACTCTGCCTTTTCTATTCCACCCAAGGTCCATGTTCTTCCATACAGCATGCCTCCAAAAACCAACGGGCTAGTGTTCCACACCCTTCACGCATGGGGTAGAATGTTTTTTTTTTTTTTTTTAAAAAAGATGTCATATGCCAAGCCTTCCAGAAGCTTGGTTAGGCTACAACCTTTGCTGTATGAGATAGGAAAAACAACGGAATGGTACAGGGAGGGAGTTGGGAAGCGCCATAGGGAGACACATTGCTTATGCAGACAGAAGATAAATGCAAGCCTTCCAGAGAGGAGGAACACATCCCTTTATCCATCTTCCCATCCACCCAGCCAGCCAGCCATTTAACAGTCACATTTTTACAACTAACATATGAGATACATTAGGTAATTCTGAGATTAAATATATCAAGGAGTTTACAGGACTTGGTGAGCTCACCCACACCTCCAGAACTTAACGAGCCCCAGTAGAAGCTACACTCATTTTTGAAAACCCCAATCTCCTTTCAAATGGCAATGGGGGGGGGGTAACTGTCAACATCCTTCAGGAGTCAAAGATATCCCATTGAAGGCTGAAAACTTGGAGCTTAAAACTTGTTGGATATCAAACTCAACTTGTTTTCATATCCATCTAGTTTTTAGTCAGCCAAACCACACAGATTCCCAGCCATTTTGAGACTGCCTACTCTGCATGCCCATAAAACTACGTCTGGCATCCGCTGGAGGACATTAAGGTAGAGATGGCTTTAAGGCCCTAAGTACCCATTGCTTTGGAGACAAACTGATGCAGAGACCCTCCTCTGGGGTTCCCCTCCCCATTAATTCCTTTGCCCTCCCTTTCTGCAGACTTAAGCAGGAACTTTCTCACCTGCATGCCTGAAAGCTTGTCAGTGCCACCCAACAAAGTTTCTGTGTTCCCCTGCCTCTTGTCAGTCCTACCTTGTTATTTTATCAACCTCCAATCTCTTGAACACCTTCTATCTGGCCGCCATATTTAGAGTCGAATGACTGCTGTCCCAGCAAGGCTGATTGACAGAAGGGCTACAACCAAGACAATCAGACTATTTTTATGGGAATATAGAGTTTAGAGAATATGAAACAGTAAATTAGAAACGCGAGTATCCTCATGCTATGTTTTTCCCCCTGACTACCCACTCTTGCCAAGAAAACTTAAGTTCATTTGGGAGGTCTCTGTTGCTTGCCACAATGCTATGTTAACCACTTTTAACATAAATAAAAAAAAAAGGATTCAGGCCAGGGAAGATGGATTTCAACCACTACTATAGCTACGAGGGAGGTGAAAGCAAAAGAATCACAAGTTCAAAGCCAGCCCAGGTGGCTTAGCAAGACCCTGTTTCAAAATAAAAAATCTAAAACAAGCGGCCAGGGGGTGGTTGGAAAGATGGCTGAGGGGGTAGGAATGCTTCCTGTGTAGACACAGGAGCCTGACTTTGAATCCCCAGCACATGTGTAAAAGGACAGGCATGTAGCATGAATGCCTGCAATCCCAGCACTGTGGTGACAGGGAGGATGGCCGAGGCTTGCTGGTTGCCAGCCTAGCTGCACATTCTTTTAGAGAACAGGTCTTAATGCACAAGACAGAGAGTGACAGATGAGGACATTTAGCAGATAGCATCCATGCATATGCATTTCTGCACACACGTGTGCATACACCATACACATATATAATATCCCACCCTCCAAAAGAGCTGAGGATACGGCCTAGTGGTGAAGCAAGGGAAGAAGAGACTAGAATTGAGGCTTAGAGAGAGATTTCTGGACTTTGTGGCATAACTAGAAGCCTCGTCCATGTAACTGATGAAGAAGAATCAGTAGAGAAAAATCGATTCCATTCCACAGGGAGAGAAAAAGAGTCTAAATCCATATGCGGGGAGGTGGGATACCTGGGGCTTATGGTGGGTCAGGGAGCCAAGCCAAATGCAGCTCAGCTGCAGGGAGCCCGAGCAGGCAAAAGGGAAGCAGAACACTTCTCCTGAAGGTAAGTAAGTCAGCTGGCCGTAGGGAAGGAGACAGGGAATCTTCCTTAGGGATGGGCTCACAGCCCTCCAAAGCCTTCAAGCCAGTTGTGAGCTTTACTCAATGACTCCTGTGATGGGAAGTCTCAGCAGTAGAGAAGGATCCCATGCTGCCACTCTGTATGGCCTGGAGGGCAGACAGGCATCAGTCAGCAACCTGAGAGAAACCTAGGGTTTGAAACTGAGACACCCTGAGGTTATGAGAATGGGAGAAACCACTGAGTTTAATCTGTTATAGCCCTGGGGTAAGGGAGGCCCTAGGAGGCAGTGACGAGAGGCGGGACCAGGTGCTCGCATGCTCAAAGGTGCCAGGCTTTATTAGAAAAGTGCTTGAGGAAAGCTTGATACCCGTAAGCATCTTTATCTACTCCTAAGCATCTTTATCACTGCCTCATGTTTTGTTTTCCCTCTTCACACATACACCTAATTTTGTTTCCACATTTTTTCATTACTAGTCAATCTTTTTGTATTTTACTGTCTTTTATTTCATCTTTTGTCCCCTGTGATTTCTTTTCCCTCTTTCTGCTTATTTTTAGAAGTGTGGTGTTTGCTGCTGATCTTGTTGGGCTTTTTAAAGTTTATTTTTTTTATTTCTTCTTACATTTCATAATTTTGTGCAATGACTGTGCACACATGACACACACATGTGGAAACCAGGTCAACATTAAGTGTCTTCCTCAATAGCTCTCTAATTTTTGAGACTGGCTCTCTCACTGAACCCAGAGTTTGTTCCTTTTGTTAGGTTGGCTGGCCAGCAAGAGGACAGGAAAGAATAAACTTCACGAGAACAGATGAACCATGGAGTGCTTGGAAGGAATCTGCCATGTCTAACACTGTAGACAAGCAAACCCCTGATACTAATAGGAGGAAGGAAGGAAGAGAAGGAGGAGGAGGAGGAAGAAGAGGAGGAGGAGGAGGAGGAGGAGAGACAGTAATTTAACCAACCAGAAAAACAATGAACAAAGTCACAGAAGTTAATAAACATCTCTCAATACTAACCTTAAATGTAAACATCTTTCACTCACCATCGAAGAGACACAGACTGGCTGGCTCCATTAAAACTAGATTCTTCTTGCTTTGGTCCAGTATCTCCTCACTAAGCCCCCTTTCCTCCATTTTGGAATGGCAATGTATATTCTGTGCCATTGTATGTAGGATGGACATAACTTGCCTTTTTATTTAACAGGGGGTTATAATTAAAGAGATTGTCTTGAGTCTCAGAAGAGACTTTGGGCTTTGTATTGAGAATATGAAAGACCATGGGATTTTTGAAGTTAAACTCAATGCATTTTGCATTATAATATGGCCACAAGCTATGAGAGCCAGGGAGTGGAATTGACGGGGGGGGGGGGGGGTGAATGAGAGTGGCCCTCATGGACTCATTGAGGGCCACTTGGTGGAACTGTTTGGGAAGGATCAACAGGTGTGTCCTTGTTGGAAAAACATGTTACTGATGGTGGGCTTTGAGGTTTCAAAAGTCCAGCCATTCTCAGTCTCTCTCTCTCTCTCTCTCTCTCTCTCTCTCTCTCTCTCTCTCTCTCTCTCTCTCTGTGTGTGTGTGTGTGTGTGTGTGTGTGTGTGTGTGTGTGTGTCACTGCTCCATCACCATGCCTGTCTGCTGCCATGATCCCCACCATTACAGTCCTGGATTTACCCCTCTGAAATTAAAAACCCAGTAAATTCCTTATTCTATTAAAAAGAAAACAAAGCAAAAAGCCTAGACCCCTATCAGCTCACTTCAGTAAGCACATTTCCCTGGTAAAGGTACCAATAGACCGAGAGTCAAAGGAAGGCAGTCAATCTATTAAGTGAATGAAAGCAGAAGACAGGTTGGTGGAGCTACTCTGACATCTGATGTCAGATAAAGTAGACTTCAAGCAAGAGACAAAGAAGGCTACTACATATTCATAAAGGGATGAGCCAGCCATTGTACATGTGCATCAAATGCAGTTGTCCCTAGTTTCACAAAATAAACACTAACGGGCATTGCCCTGTTTGTTTGGTTTCTTGTTTTTGTTTTTGATTGTTTTTTTGAGGCAGGGTTTCTCTGTGTAGCTTTGTAGACCAGGCTGGCCTCGAACTCACACAGAACCACCTGCCTCTGCCTCTGCCTCTGCCTCTGCCTCTGCCTCTGCCTCTGCCTCCCAAATGCTGGGACTAAAGGCATGTGCCACCACCGCCTGACTGATTTTTGGGTTTCTCTGTTTTGTTTTGTTTTATTTGACAACCTGACACAATTTAGAGTCTTTTGGGATGACAGAACCTCAATTTAGAAAATATCCCTACAAGACTGGTCTGTAAGCAAGACTGTGGGGGCATATTCTTGATTAAGATCAATGTGGGAAGGTCCAGCTCACTGTGGGCAGTGTCCCCTTGAGCTGGTGGTACTGAGAGCTATAAGACAACAGGCAGATCAAGCATAAGGAGGTAAGCGGCACTCCTCCATGGTTTCTGCTTTAGTTCCTGACTCCAGGTTCCTGCCCTGCTTGAGTTCCTACCCTGACTTCTCCAGTGATGGAATGTTTCCTGGAAGTGTAAACTGAAATAAACCCTCTCCTCTCCAAGTTACTTTTGGTCATGGTGTTTTATCACAGCAATAGAAACCCCAGATCCAAGCTGGGTGGTGGCGGCACATGCCTTTAGTACCAGCACTCGGGAGGCAGAGGCAGGTGGATCTCTGTGAGTTTAAGGCCAGCCAGGTCTATAAAGCTACACAGAGAAACCCTGTCTAGAAAAAGAAAGAAAGAGAGAGAGAAAGGGAGGGAGGGGAGAGAGAAAAAAGAAAGAAACTCCAGATCCTATTACAGTAGTTGTGAGTGACTTCAGTACTCTATTTTCATCTTTAGGTCATCCAAACAAAAAAAAAATCAACAAAGAAACTTCAGAGTTAAATTACACCATCAACCAAATGGACTTGACAGGTAGTGACAGAAATAACATCCAAGATAAATAGAACATACATTTTTCTCAACATCCCATGGCACCTTCTCTTAAATAAACCACATTTTAGGTTAAAGAAAAACAACACAAGTCTGAGAAAACATAAAAGAGTCAAAACTATTTCTGAAATCTTATCAGGTTATAGTGGACTGATACTTGGAATCAATAAGAGAAACTATACAATACTTGGCGACTGAACGATACACATGCGAATGGCCACTGGGGTCACTGAAGAAAGCAGGGAAGTTTTTGTTTTTTGTTTTTTTTTTGTAATTCCTAGACTCCAGTGAAAATAAAAGCACAGTTTACCAGGTCTTTTGGGAGATAGATATAGAAATTCTAGGAGATAAGTTCATAACTACTTATAGTTTTAAAAAAACAGAGAGTTCTCAAAGAAATTGTATCATGACATAACTTAAGGTTTCATGAAAGCAAGAACAAGTCAAATCCGAAAAAAGTAGGGAGCAAGAAATAATAAACGCCAGGCCAGAAATGTTTGAAATGAAGACTAAAAGAAAATAAATGCATAGACTCAAACAATTGAACCAATTGGTTCTACTGGCGTGGGGGTACTGTAATCCCAGCACTTAAAAGTTGGAGGCAAGAAGATGAGGAGCTCAGGGCCATCCTTGACTACATAGTGAGACCAAGGTCAACTTGGGATATAGACATTGTCTCCTCCCCCCCCAAACAAAAAGATTTTGGAAAAGACAAGAAAGATTAACAAACCCATAGCCAAACTAACCCGAAGAAAAAGAGGGGAAAAAAGCAAATTAATAAAATTAGACATGAAGAAAAGGATGATGCAATCATTTCCAACTGAAATACAGATAATGACTTGGGATATACTCAAGCGTAAATTCCAACAAACTAGGAAATCCAGAATGAACTAATTGTTATTCATACATTATCTGCCAAAACTGAACAAAGGCCATATAAACAATTTCAAGAGATCCACACCAACAATGTGATCACAACAGTTTTATTTAAAAAGGTCTCCCACAAAAAGTTCAAAACCAGATAAGATTGACTTTTGGATTCTATCAAAACTTAAATGAAAAGCTAACATCTACTTATATACTT
The DNA here is from genome assembly GCF_003668045.3 of Cricetulus griseus. Taxonomy (NCBI): domain Eukaryota; kingdom Metazoa; phylum Chordata; class Mammalia; order Rodentia; family Cricetidae; genus Cricetulus; species Cricetulus griseus. Next base: position 106,184,316 of record NC_048598.1, on the reverse strand, counting down.
CAAACTGTTCTACAACAGTAAAGGAGCGTGCAGTCCCAAACTCACTCCATGAACCAGTATTACCCTGACACCAAAGCCAGAGAAGGACACACACTCAGAAAACTATAGATCATTTTCCCATCATGAACATAGGTGCAAAACATTCTCAGTAGAATCCTTGTAAATTATACTCAAGAAACATTAAGAGATTGTACTTCATGACCAAGTTGTTTTTATCACAGGGATACAAGATCGATTCAATATATGCCAGTCAATAAATGTAACAACAAATAAATACAATTTAAATTATATGATCATCTCAACAGATGTAGAAAAGGTCTTAGACAAAGTTAAACATCCTCTTCTGATTAACGTCCCCAAAGAAGCTAGGAGTAGAAGAACACATTTCAACATAATAAAGGTTATATACAGCAAACCTACAGCCAATATAATATTAAATGGGGGAAAACAGAAACAATTTCTTCCAAAATCAGGAACAAGCCAAAGATGTTCTCTCTCTCTCTCTCTCTCTCTCTCTCTCTCTCTCTCTCTCTCTCTCTCTCTCCCTCCCTCCTCTCTCTCCTCTCTCTCTCCCTATTTATTAAATACAGTACTCACAGTATCCACCAGAATACTCTTAGATCTGAAAACACTTTAAATAAAAAAAGATACAGAATCAACATACATATACCACACAAGAATCAGAAGCATTTCTGTAACAAGTAATGGATTTGTACAGAAAGAAATCAAGAAAAAAAATCCCATTTACAACAGCTTTAAGGAAAATAAAAGCCATAGGACTAGGGTGTTGGTGGCACATGCCTTTAATCCCAGCACTCAGGAGGCAGAGGCAGGTGGATCTCTATGAGTTCGAGACCAGCCTGGTCTCCAGAGCTAGTTCCGGGAGAGCCTCCAAAGCCACAGAGAAACCCTGTCTCGAAAAACAAAAAACAACAACAAAAAAAGCCATAGGTCTAAACCTAATCAAGGAAGTGAAAGACTTCTACAATAAAAATTTTAAGACACTGAAGAAAGAAATGGGAAAAAATGGGAAGACTTTCTATGCTCATAATTGATGGGATCAATAGGGTAACAGAGGCTATATTATCAAAAGCAATCTACAGATTTAATGCAATCCATCAAAATCCCAGATAGAGTCTTCAAAGAACTAGATAGGAAGTCCTAACTTTCAAATGGATGTACAAGACTTCAAGTAACCTGTGCAGTCCTGAACAGACTGAGCAATGCGAGAGGCATCATACCACCTGTTATCAAACTACACTACAGAGCCATAGTAACAAAAACAGCATGGTGCTGGCACAAAAACAAACATTGTATCACTAGAACAGACTAGAGAGCCCAAAAACAAACCCACACAGATATAGACACCTAATTTTTGAAAAAGGTGTCAAAAACATTCCTCGGGAAAAACAACAACAACGAAATCGTTTTTCAGTAATGGTACAGTCTCCCTAAAGAATGAAACTAGATCCATATATAAAACTAGATCCATCTCTCTCCCCTTACACACACACACAAATCAATATGAAATGGTTCAAAGTCCTAATGTAAGACCTGAAACTGAGGACTTGGAGAGACAGCTCAGTGGGTAAGAATACGGACTGCTCTTCCCTAGGACCCAGATTCAATTCTCATCACCCACATGCAGCCCATTAACTATCAATAGCACCAGTTCCAGAGACTCCAGCATCTTTGGCCTCCAAAGGGACCAGGCACACAAACAGTGCACAGACAAATATGCAGGCAAAACACCCAAACACATAAAATAAATATCTTTTAAAAACTAAACAGCAGAAACAAATCATCCAATCAACAAATGGGCTAATTAACTAAAAAGTTCTCAAAAGAAGAAACATTTAGTCAATAAAAATTTGAAAATGTATTCAACAACCTTAGCCATTAGGGAAATGAAAATTAAAACTACTTTGTGATTCCATCCCATCCAATTCATAATGTTTCATTAGGAAAGAAAACAGCAACACATCTGTCAAGAATGTGAGGGAGGGGCTGGAGAGATGGCTCAGCGGTTAAGAGCACTGGCTGCCCTTGCAGAGGACCTAGGTTCAATTCCCAGCAACCACAGGGTCGCTCACAGTCCTCTATTACTCCAGTTCTAGGGGGCCAGACACCCCGTTCCAGCCTCCTCCATCACCCAGCATATATGTGGTGCACAGACATCCATGAAGGTAAAGCAACCACACATATAAAATAAATTATTGTTTAGAAAAGAAAAGGAAAAAAGGAGAAAGCAAGCAAGCAACCAGGGAGGGGGGGGGAGAGGGGAGGGAGGGAGGGAGAGAAGGAAAAGAAAAGAAACCTGGGATGACATCATTAATATCAAAATGACTTTCAAATTGAAGAGCATTGCTGTAGTGATGGGGATAATCGCATGATAACAGAATGTCACAGAATTACAGGAACAGCAACTCAGGTCTCTGGAGGCAAGAGCAGGAGAATGGAAAGTTCAAGGCCAGCGTGAACTATACAGGATCCTGCCTCTGAAACCAGAAGCTGCGGATATGGTGATAGAGAGAGCTTGCACAGCATGGACTTCCGTCCTCAGCACCAAAACTAAAAATAATAAAATAATCACAGATACCTAGATACTAATATCAAAACACATGAAGAAAAAAATGTTAGGACTGTAAGGAAAAATAGACAGGTCCACAATAACAGCCTGAGATTTCAGTCAGGAAAACCAGGAAAGGCATAGAGGGTTTGAACACTGTGAACCAAAATGATCTGTTGTCACAAGCACACTCATCAATAAAAGACTGTTTAAATACACATGAGAGTTGAACAAGAGAGACCACTCCAGGCCATAAAACAATTACCACTGAGTGCAAAAGAATTCAGTCTCAAGGGCTCATACTGGCTCCCCAGGGCATGGGACAGCTAGGCAATGTGCTCTCCTCAGAGTGGCTCATTGTATGGTAGATTGGTACCCCTGCAGCCATCCCACCTCAAGACAACACCAGCATCCCTGCTCTGCCCTCAGGACCTCCTGCAGGGATTAGACTACAATCTGCAATGAAAAGGCACGTTCCTTTCTGTGGTGCTCTTAGGAACATATTAGTGGCTTTTCTGAAGGGCTGTGGAGCTGGCTGCCAGGACTCTCACTATGCAGCAGGGCCCTGTTGTGTGGTTAACTTCAGTTGTCAACTTGACACACCTGGAAAGAGGGAACCATGGTTGAATGACTGACTGCCTCCCTCAGGTTGGCCTGTGGGCATGTCTGTGGGGCATTTTATTGATTGCTCAGATACAAGAACCTTTGCACTGAGGGTAGCAGCATCTGAGGGTAGCAGCATCACAGGGAGGCGGGCCTTAGCTAAGCGAGAAAGGTAGGTGAAACGTGGGTCTTGGGAGCAAGCCACTAAGCAATGTTTCTCTGTGGTCCGTGTGTCAAGTTCCTGCCTTGAGTTCCTGTCTTGGCTTCCTTGGATGATGGACTATATGCAGTAAGCTGAATGAAGCCTTTCCTCCCCATGCTGCTTTTGTTTTGGTATTTACCATAGCAACAGAAACCAAACTAAAACAGCCCCTACCTATGCAGACAACTGACCGGTAGAAAGTCACTGTTCCACCAAGAGTCCCCCACAAAAATATGAGTGACCTGGCACCAATGCATTGAACTGAAAACTGAAGAACATTTTGTGAGAACGGTGACTGGAGAGGGGTGAAACTCTCACTTCCTTCTCGTTATGCCAGTGCTTCCCAACTACAGATTTGAAGTGTCTAGCTAGGGATTTAATTTCATTTCCCATTTCTCCCAATTTCACACTCAGAGCCCGGAGGGGTTCAAGTGGAGGGCACTGAAGGACATTTCTTTACATCACTTCTGCATCCAGCTTTTTAGTTCTCTCATTACACTGCTGAGTGTTTTCAAACTGAACTAATGTGGCTCCAGCGAACCGCCCTGCTCCTGTGGAAGACACGTACAAGAGCACCAGACACCTCTTCTACAGGGTCCATCAGCTCACTCTTAATGTTACAGAGGAGTGTGATGGCCAATCGTAACTATCAAGTTGCCACAGTTTACAGTCATCTGGGAAGAGGTTCTCAGAGTGTCTGTCTAGGTCATGTCGACCTTTGGGTATGTATGTGGGGGTATGATGTGCCCTCATCATCTTACTTGATGTGGGAAGATGCCAGCTGAAAGTGGGGGACACAATTCCTTGCTCTGGGGTCCTGGAGTGGAGAGGAGCAGGGAAAGTTGAGTGGTAAGTATGAAGGCTTGCATTTCTCTCTGCTTTTGACCGTAAGTGCAATGTGGCTGGCTGCCACGGTGGCTTCCTGATAACGATGGATTGTAACCCAGAAAGAACTGTGAGCTAAAATAAACGCTTTCACTCCTATGTCACTTTGAAGGGACCAGCCCCCCATTTCGGCAGCCATGACAGTAACACGTGCTCGCTATGACCTTGTCTTAATCACTAGAGGTTAGGTGCCTGCCTCGTTATAAGGAACCAATCAGAAGTTAGCTGGTGGCGCTATGCTTTATGACCCTGGGTGTACTTTACGGACAAGCACACAGCAATGACGCACAGAGCATAGCAACCACCCTGGGAAGGCCTATGGGCCATAACAACCAGTTGACCAATCAACACAGGGCAAGCCCTCCAAGCCTGGAGGCACACCAATCTTGAGCCTGTGTGTACCCCTAGACACTCCCCTTACACTGCCCTACAAGATCTCTTGGCAGCCGGTTCAAACTGTCGTTTGTAGCCATCCGCCAAGGTGGGTGGACAAAAGACCCGAGCTAACGTGGGGTTAGCTCATTAAATTACAATAAAGCCTCATGCAGTTTGCAGCAAGCTCTCGAATCTGCCTGGTGATTGGGGTGACCGTGGTCGTGGCCTGGGACCCCGGATACCTGAGTTTTCCGGGGGTCTAACAACTTTTTGTCAGAGTATTTTATTAGAGCGACAGAGATGGAATTAGGACGAGAGAGTGTGTAGAGAAATCTGATAATCTCCTTCACAGGGAATAAGGCACCCATATCCCTTCTGACTACGACATGCCACCAGATCCAACCAGATCACAGGCTAAGTCTTGTGAAAAGTAAGCTAGCGTCACAAAGACTCAACTCCCACATGGAAGTTACAGGCCATGGAGTTGCAGGCCCCAGGGGAGGACTAGAGCAAGGCTTGAAGGTCAAGTGGTATACAAAGATGCAGTATCATCCATGAGGGAATAAAAGCAGCACGGAACTTAACTTTTCACAGAAAGCAGCTTTTGTATCTGGAAAAGTATTTTCCTAAAGCGGAGCTACTCTTCAGAGTCTCTGATGATGACCATGGAAACAACTGTATTCAGTAAAACTGAGGGTTCCAGTGCTATCGCCTGGGAGTAAAGCTTGAGACAGGACCTAACTCAACAGACATAACCAGTCAACCTGCTGGCTTGATGAAGCCTCCAGAGTGCTGCAAAGTGGGCTTTACCAGGCCATGAGTGGACAGCAGGCAGGCTCTGTGACTGACTTACCATCAATCGGGGTGGACAGTTAGCAAAGGACTCTGGTTGCCCAGCATCTCAAATGTCTTTGCTCTTTATCAACAAACCATTCTAACATCGCTCAGGAGTCAGTTAGGTATTTAAATGTTGGAACCATGTGGCTGCTCTTGGCCACCAATAAGTCTGAGTATTGGGCGAAAGCCTGGAGATTTGGAGGAACCACAAGACTCCTGGTCCTTTTCTGAGAGAATGCCTCCCACCTTTAGTGTGCAGCAGCCTTATATACAAACTTACAAAAACCCCAGGTCAAAGTGTTCACAACAGGATATTGATCCCAGTGGGTCAATATCCCACTGGGGGTACCTGTGGTTATGATGGAAAACAACTCTTAGAGACCCCATGGGGGCTGGGTTCCAACATTTAAACCTATTCTTGTACCAAAATCTTATCAATATACAGGGAATTTAGGAAGACTGGGTCCTCAAACACCTGGCACAATACCAGTATAATTTTAGTGTCACATGGAACCCAAATATCAGGCACTAAGAAACTAAATCTTGTGGCTAGTCCTTCCAGTCACTTTGAGCCCTGAACAGCTTCCATGGCAACTTTCCGGTTGTTTACATGGCCCATGCTCCTACCAGTACACATCAGATCTGCTTAACCAAGATTTGTTTTTCATTTTTACCAAGTCTTGAGATTATTTAATGTCTTTCTATCTTACTTTGTGCCATTAGGAGAAATCTCCATTTTGAAAATCTACAGTTGCAAAACTTGCCTTTGATAATTCCTCCCTCAAAAAAGCCTTACAGTTAATTTAGTGTTTGCACTTGAAGTTGCAACTTAACATGGCTGGGGGGTGCGTGTCCGAGTAAAGAATGGGGGAGCTTGTAAATATTTTAGGACATTGTTTTGTCTTGTGCAGAACACATAAAATATGCTTTTTAATTTAGCCAATATGTTTAAAAGATGGCAAAGCTTTTTAGAGCTAGGCAATTATTAAAAGTTTCTGAAAGTCTTGTCCTCTTTTTTTTTTTTTTTGTAGGCCTACCAAAGTTTGAGTTACGATTATTCATTTTGTGTTTGAATTATGAATTCTCATCTTCTTTCCCCAGCCTCTCCTGTGAAAAAGGAAGTGAGTTTCTGCTAAGGCACTGAGCTAATGTCTAATATTTCATAAACCTTTGAGTTGCGTAACTTAATACTTGCTAAACTGTTTTATTATGTAATCAATAAAATGGTGGTGTGTGTTATTTAGCTCAACCACACATATATGACACACATACATACACACACACACTGTTTGGGAGCACGCGGTTACAGTACTGTGGGAGAAATAATTTGTCGGTACTCACTGGCTTATAAAAACATGAGTGCAGGAGCTCAAACATCTAAATAACAATGAAAAACATTTATCATAAAAAGGATTTAAGTCCTATAAGGCATCCGTGACTACAATAAAACCAAATCACAAAGCAGAATATTTGGAGATGCCCAAATATTTGAAAGTACTATACAGTAGTCCAATTTATCTATGGGGGGTATGTTCTGAGAACCCATTGAACATCTTAAAGCAAATTCTGTATATACTGTAGTTTCCCCACATATACACATATATGGTAGAGTTACTTTGCAACAGGAACAACATGATTCTCAGGTTCAGTGAGAGACCTTGCCTCAAAAAAAAAAAAAAAGTGGTGAGTGACAGCCAGTGTCAACCTCTGTCCTCTGCATACAATACACAGGCATGCATGTGCATTTACACACGTATGTACACACATGGTTGATCTCACTGCATTTGGGTGAGGCTATGAAGCTAGGGAGACTTTTATCTGCTACAGTTAGAAATGTAAAATGGTTTTAAAAATCTTCATAAAACATTCTGGCAGTTTCTAAAAAAGTTAAACATACGCCTACTGTATGGCCCAGCCATTCCAATTTTCATGTGTTTATCCAAGGGAAATGAAGCATATGTCTATGTAGAAAATTGTACACACACGTTCCCAGAGCTTTATTTGTGATAGCCACCAGCTGAAAACAACTCAATGTCCAGCAATGGGCAAATGGATGGCTTGTCTTACGTCTCCACAATGGAATACCGATCAGCAATAGAGGCTGAGAATATAACACATGCTAAAACCTGGGTGAATCTTGAAGTAATTATGTCGAGTGAAAGAAGCTATTCACATCCACACTCTAGCCAGAAAAGCACATAGTGCATGATTCTATTTACATGAAATTCTAGACTCTACAGAGTGATCTGTGTGACAGAGGAAGCCTGCAGACTCTTGCAGGACAGAGGAGAATGAAAGTAGAGATGACAAAGAGGGATGGAGAAGCTCCTGTACGAGTTAAGGAGGAAAGTTCTTTAGAACGATTAAACTTAGTACAGTCTATTTGAACAAAGCAAAACAAAACACCCTTCATGCATCGAGGCAGCTCCCAGAAGCAGAACCAGCCCTGAAAACGTCAGCCCACTTGGAGACCAAACAGCATTTGTAGAAAAAACAGAAATGAGGACCAGAAAACAAGTGCTTGGTCTAGTTCATCATCCAGTCAAGTGGGAACAGCTCAGCTGACTGGCTATAGCCCTACGGTGCTGTGCTCAGCCAGACCCAGTACAGGTGCCCAGTGCAACATCAGGGACCCTTTGCAACCTTGTATTTATCACGGGTGATGGGTACTTCTTCACCTTAATGGTTATGAGGCATCACAGGTGTGTGTGCATATGTTTAAAATTACCAACTGACACGCCGAATGTGTGTAGCATATTCTATGTTAATTAGAGCCTATCAGTGTTATTTAATAAGGAAAAAGGGAAAAGCTACAAATGAGAGGTGGTAGTTTACCTACTGCCCAGCCGATTGCCAGGAGACAGAGCACTTTTGCCTTGCATGCGTAAGATCCAGAATTTAATCTCCAGAACAAAACTTTTAAAAACCCTGCTATCTTAAGAGACTGGCATGCACCTTAGAATATTTTACCAATCTTTCTATATCTCCTGATGAAAAAAAGTGGGGGGAAGAGGATCAAATCCTGAGAGTCTGGGTAAAGAACCCATAAACCTCCAGTAACAAATCCCAAATTCCTCTAAGTTATATGCCATGTCCTAAAAATACACATTATTTCCTATTCGTAGATAATCTGCGTTGGTTTAACTGTACGACAATGTCTAATACCATCTCTTAAACTGTGTGACACAAACAAGGAACACACAGCGTGTGCACACACAAACACACACATACATGCCCATGCATGCATGCACTCACCAAGCACACACACAAATCTTAAGTTAGACAGGTATAAGATGTACTCTGTTTTCTTTCTTTCTTTTTTCTTTTCTTTTTATTTTTGGAGCCTATCCTGGCACTCGCTCAAGACCAGGCTGGCCTCCAACTCACAGAGATCCACCTGCCTCTGCCTCCCGAGTGTGTGCACCACCAATGCCTGGCCTCTGTTTTCTTTTTTAAAACTGTTACACTTCTTTATTCATTGGGTGGGTAGGTGCCACAACACACGTGTGTGGAGGTCAGAGGGCAAGTCTGAGGAGCAAGCTGGTTCTCTCCTTTCACCACATGGGTTCCAGAGATCCAACCTGGGTCATCAGCTTGGCGGCAAGTGCCTGCCCCACAGAGCCCTCTTGATGGAAGCCATCTGGCAGCTTCCCTACCCCAGGCACTCCTCAGCAGCACAGCTACAAATTCCACCCGCACTCCCCACAGTCCTACACAACCTCTTCTCCCCTTCTTCCTTTTCACCGACTACTAAGGAAACTGGAGTAGAAGGCATCTCCTAAGGAAACAATATCTAAACAATATCTAAAACTCCCAAATGTTTGCCACTGAGCAGGGTGGGAATAAACAAACAAAAAATGCTTATCATTTATCCAGAAGAGTGCTTGGTATTCGTGTTCTGATTAATTGAGCCCTGAAGACATTTGTAGAAAATTATTTTGGTTTTTCCTTTGCCACTGAATTATAATGACACAGCACTGGGTACAGGGAGGGAGGGGAGGAGGGCAATACAGTCACCCTGTGTACAGTCACCCTGTGAACACACACACACACACACACACACACACACACACACACACGTTTCCAGTCGTATCTGCTTGAGATGGTAGAAAATTTTATGAGTACACCAACAAAGAGTCTGGCTGTTTTTTCCTTCCTTTTCTATGATAAGTAGTTGGTACCTTTATGATGCTTCATATGTAAGGGTTTCAAAGTCATACATAATTCTATCTCTAGAATTAAGGTAATAATGAAAACAAATATCATTTTGAATGGTACAAAGTTGAATGCATGAAAATAAGTTCAAGTTTGGTCCCTGTGGCCTTAGCTGGTCAGGAAAGGGGAGCAGATACCCGTTTCTAATTTCTCTTCCCCCTTGCCCCTGACCTTGCTAAATCTCATTGTTGTCTATCATCAGAGCACTTAGCATGTTGCAAAGAGCTTTGCTAAACCTTACTGTGCAAACATTACATGGGTGATCTCATGAAAATACCGGTTCTCAGATTGGGGTCCAGGGTAGCCAGGCATGCTAACACACATGACTGGTCCTGGGCAGCAGTTAGCAAGGACTAGCATCCAGTTCTCAGCAAGGCCTGCAACATCAGCAGCACCTGGGGACCTGGGAGACATTTGAGTTTGAGGGCCTGACTGTCAACCCCACAAGATGTATAATCACCTAAGAGACAACTCTCTGGGCATGGATGTGAGGGAGTGTTCTAGACTGGGCTAATTGAGGTGAGAAGATCCACCGTAACTATGGTGTTGGGGACACCATTCCGTGGGCTGGGATCCTGGAGAAGGCAAGCCACCAGCATGCATCAACTCTCTGTTTCCTGACTGCAGATGCTTCAAGCTCCTCTCACGTGACTTTCCTCCATGATGGACAAACCAAGTGGTTCTCAACCTTCCTAACACTGCGACCCTTTAATACAATTTCTCAGGTTGTAGGGAGCCCCAACCATAAGTTATTTTCTTTGCTACTTCATAACTGTAATTTTGCTACTGTTATGAGTCGTTAATATAAATATCTGTGTTTTCAGATGGTCTTAGGCAATCCCAATGGGGTCACAACCCACAGGATAAGAACTACTGAACTAGAGACTCAAACCATGAGCCAAAATAAATTGTCCCCTTCTTAAGTTGCAAGTTGCTTTTGTCAGGTTTTTTAATTTAGTTTTTTTTTTCCCCCACAGCAACGAGAAAGCAACTAATACAGAGCCCTATCCCCACTTGTTGAATCAGAACTTACTGTAGTTGAAGCCAAGCTGTCTGATGGCAGACCCTCCAGGTGGTTCTCATCCAAGCATATTCCAGAACCACTGGCTTAGAGAGACCCACCTGAGCTCAGCTGCTGAGAAGCAGCTCAATTTCAAAAGGCCTATGAGAAAACCATGGAAACTTCAGGAGGAAGCCTAGTTACACTTGGCTATTTTAAACCACAATGTGTTTATGAGTTCCAAAAGACTTCATCGGCTCTAATTTCATTTTTTAAGAAAGAAAATACCAGCCAAACCACCCAAACACAACAGTATTCTTGTTGACAAAGTATAATGAATGGTAGTCACGAGTTCCATCCTCACATTTATGATAAACACATCACTGTCTTTGTTTTTAAGTCCTCCTTCCTCAGCAACTCCACCACCCGTAACTGAGAAGGCAGAAAAACTACATCCGTTTGAAAATGTTACAAAATGACCAGGAAAACACAACAAGGGGTCCAGGGCAGCACCACATTTGGAGAGGCACTTTGCAGCAAATACAGACTCTCAGGCTCCGCTACTGAGTCAGAATCTCACCAGCATCTCCAGGAGGTATGCCGGCATTGTTCAGTCAGAAAAGCTGCCCAAACCTGCCTTCTGGTCTTAAGCCCCCTCCTATCATGAACTGGGTTTGATGTCTGGTCTTCCTGTCCATGAGCCTCCCTGGGGTTCTGCTTCACCACTTGGTGGAAGTTTGCACGGAGGTGGAGAAAGCCACCTGCAATCATCCCAGACTGACATGGGCTCATGAAGATGCTCCTTGAGAATGGCTGAGTATCCTTGACTGCATTCTTAGTTTGAACAGGAGGGTGAACGGGTTAGAATTCCTCCTATTTTATAGATTGAGAGGAGAAAAAAAAAAAGCTAAGTCAAAATATTTAAGAGTAAAGCTTACTGTTAGGAAAGGACTTAACTAAAAGAACTGTTTCTTCTTTATTATGTCATATCATGTCACCTGGGAATCCTGAAAGAGGAAAACTTCCAGGGAAACAGTGTGTGTGTGTGTGTGTGTGTGTGTGTGTGTGTGTGTGTGTGTAAGTAAGAGAGAGAGCATGTGTAGTATGTGTGTGTGTGTTAGTGTGAGTGTGTGTATGTATGAGTGTGAAGTGTGTGTGTTTGCCTGTGGTGTGTGTGTGTGTGTGTGTGTGTGTGTGTGTGTGTGCATCACCCCAGGAGTATTCCTTAATCTGCCTCTCGTATTCATTGAGGTAGGGTCTCTCAGTTGAACGCAGAGTTCAGGAGCACAGGTTAGCCTAGCTAGCCTGCTCTGAGGATCCCATCTCCACCTCCCCAGCACTGGAATTCGAGGTAGGCCACCAAGCATTTACATGGGTTCTGCAAATCTGAACTCTGGTAATCATGCTTGCACAACAGGCACTTCACCTACCAAGCCATTTCACCAGCCCTGGTTTTTAATTTTCTATCAGCACATATACTGATTTTGCATAGTAATAGTTTCATGAGGATATTTTTACACAAGTATAAAGCCCTCCCTTCCCCTGCCTTTCCACCCCTCTTCTACCCCAGTTGTCCCTTCATTCCATTTAACACCCCAGTTTTCCTTTAATAGCAGTAAATTGGGGTAGAGACTCACATTCCCCAAGACCCTGTATCTGCCCTCTCCGCTATCTCTATGTAGACAGTTATTTTCTTTTTCCTCCTTTCTTCCTGTAGAATGTACATAGTACATGACGGCAATGAAGGGAGACGAGCAGAGAGGGTGGGTGGGTGGGTGAAGACAAGAAGGCATGACAGACATCCACGAGAATGGCAAACGAGACCCATTGTTGTGTGCACTAACCAGAACACGTTAACTATAAAAGATAAAGAAAGGCATGCCCCCTTCACAACTGTCTGCTGTACTGTGCTTTGTAGATGGCGTCGGTTTTTTGTTTGTTTTGTTTTTGTTTTTTAGTAGATTGCAAGCCTATCATCAGCAGTTCCCCAAAAGCACCCCACACACACTTCGTAACTCTTACACGTTGACATCTGCAACTCTTTCATTGCCATTGCACCCATTCTGGTGGTGGTGTACAGCCACGCATCAGTGACGTCACTGCTGTAGCTGTCTCCCTGGACTGCACCTGTAATCCTTGGATGTTGTGTGTTCTCACTGATCCACCCACCAGCTTCCTCCCTCTTACCCGCTCAGGGCTCCCTACTCTCTGAGATACAACAACACTGATACCAGGCCAGCTGATAACCGGGATGTCTGAGAAATGCTGAAGTGAAGTTCCCGCTTTCAGTGAAAAGCCAGAAGTGACTAAGGTCAGCGAGGAAGGCGGGTGAAAATGCAGGCAGGTCCGAAACTGGGCTTCTTGTGTCAGATGTGAAAGCAACAGAAACGTTATTGAAGGAAATCAGAAGTATACTCCAGGGAACATGCGCACGAGAAGACAGGAAGCGGGACTAACGGGGTAAACTTCATTGCTGTCATACTTGAAGACACTGCTTCTGACCCCAGCCTTCGGTCAGTGGCCTAAGTATGAAGGTCAGCCCCTCCCACAGCAAAAAGGATTGACAGCTTACAAAGGATCAGGTGATTATTAGCATTCTTCTGCGGAGAAGTAAGTGTGTGTGTGTGTGTGTGTGTGTGTGTACGTACAAATGCGTGGGTAAGTAAGCGTGGGGACCAGTGATCAATGTCAAGTGTCTTACTCTGTTACTCTCCACCCTGTTTTAAAAAAATTTATTTATTTCTACTCTACCTGTATTAATGTTTTACATTGCACACATGTATATGTCCGCCTAAGCCATCACTCTGGCCCCTCCTCACCAATTTTTTTCTTCAGACAGGGCTTGTGGTGGTTTGAATAAGAATATTCCTCATAGGCTCATATATTTGAATGGTTAGTCAACAGAGAATGGCACTAGGAGGTGTGGCCTGGATGGAATAAGTGTGGCCTTGTTGGAGGAAGTGTGTCACTGGGAGCAGGCTTTGAGGTTTCAGAAGCTCAAACCAGGTCCAGCAGTTCTCTCTTCCTGCTGCCTGTCCATCCAGATGTAGAACTTTCAGCTATTTCTACAGCACCATGTCTGCCTGCATGCCGCCATGTTCCCTGCCATGGTGATAATGGACTAAACCTCTGAAACTGTAAGCCAGCCCCAATTACATGCTTTCTCTTCTAAGAGTTGCCATGGTCATGGTGCCTCTTCCCAGCAATAGTACACTGACTGAAGACAGAGTCCCTCACTGAACCTGGAGCGCTCTGATTGTGCTAGGCTGGCTGGCCATCAACTCCCACTGCCCCACCCCCCCAACTCCTTCTGCCTATCTCTGCTTCGAAGCACTTTGTTTAGCATGCCTGCCTAGCATTTCACACAGGTGCTGCAGCTCTGACTTGGGTCTTCATATTTGTACAGCAAGCGATTTCCCCGTTAAACCACCTCTCAAGCCCAGACCACTAGCATTCTTTAGCGATATGTTTTATTGCAATGTTATGTCAACTTTCCATCACTATGACAAATTACCCAAGAAAATCAGGAGACATTTATTTTGACTCAGGGCTTCAGAGGTTTGAGCCCATGGTCACATGGCTCCATTGTTACTGGGCCTGTGGTAAGACAGGGAATCATGGCATAAAGAGCATGGCAGAGCAAAGCTGTGCATCTCATGGCATCAGGTAGGTAGGTAGGTAGGTAGGTAGGTAAGTAGAACTTTATTTTTTAATCCTTAAACAGAGGAAACTGTCCAAGTAATCATACTCAAGAGTTCCCTGAGTGTCTTTAAAAGGTTTCTGTTGGGTTGAATGTGGTGACATTTGCCTTTAATCCGAGCAACAAGGCAGAAGCAAGTGGATCTTTGTGAGTTGGAGACCAACCTGGTCTACATGGTGAGTTCCAGGCCAGCCAGGGCTACATAGTGAGACCCTGCATCAAAATTAATTAATTAACTAATTAATTAAAGGCTTCTGCTGCACATTCTTCTAGTATATGGAGGACAAATCTTCCAACCTAATCTGTTACCTCAAACTTCCCTAGCTGCAAAGAACACATGGAGAGAAAGCCATTATTGTCTTTTTGGTAAGTGCTTCTCTAAGTTTGCTATATATTAAAATCCCCTTGGGAGTTTTTGTTTTGTTTGCTTGTTTTGGTTTTGGTTTTTCGAGACAGGATTTCTCCATGTAGCTTTGTAGAGCAGGCTGGCCTTGAACTCACAGAGCTCTACTGGCCGATGCCTCCTGAGTGCAAGGACAAAAGGCATGCGTCACCACCGCCCAGCTTCCTTGGGAGTTTTTTTAAAACTTCTGATTTTTGGCCAGCCCATACACTGTGTTACAAGGAGAGGCATATCACATCTTTGTAGGCTCTCCAGGTGACTTCAATGCATATCCAAGTTGGAGAACCCCTCACCCACACAGTGATGCCTACAGGTCCCACCCACCCATGGCTCCATTCCCCCAACATTTACTTCACTCTCCCTACACAGAAGACAGCAGACTCTCAGGGGGTTGTTTTCATCCACATCCCAGAATTTGCTCATCTAAAGTAGCTGTTTTGATCCAGGATGCCCTGTTGGCAATGTTCTTCTATTTAATAAAGAAATTCTGTCTCACTCCCTTCCCATCCCTTCCCATTCAAGGACAACCTGAATAGAGGAGAGGAATCACACTCCAGACCAGCCTGGAAAGCAGCCCTTTCATCTCAGACGTATTCCCTCTGTAGGATTCCATCCCCTCACTCTGGCACGACAGGACTAACGTGTCAAGCCTGGCATAACTTTCCTTTGCTTCCCCATTTTGGTTTTTGTTTTTTAATAGCTGAGTGACACTGCAGTTGGAAATCCACTCTTAGAAAAATCTTTTTAAAAGCAGTCCCTATAAGAACACGGTAGTATTTCTGTTTTATGACCAGATGAATCTGATCAGAGTGCTCCTCCCAGGCCACAAAATGCGTAACCCAGAACTACTTCTTGGCAGGCTGAGCAGAGCCCAAGACATGGAAGAACATTTTATTTTAATTCTTGAACCTCCAGATTGTTCGCTCTCAGTGGATAATGCAGTCTTTTCCATTATGCAGGGATGGGGAAAATATAGCAATAAAGCCTTGGCTAAAGACATGCTGTTAATTCATCCTTGCTCAAAACTCCTAGAAGTTTCCAGGCTGTCTCGTGACAAACACAACTTGCTGGGTTTGCCAAGCCCTTTCTCTACTTTTGTTCTGCTGTTTAGCAACTCCTCTTAGCCAACCAACCCCATTCCAGAGCTTTCCATGTTCTGATATTTCTCATGTGTTTTACTTTTACCTATCCATAATGTGGGTCTCCACAAATAACTGCTCCCCAGACCCAAAATGGAATTGGAATCATGATTGCTGCCGGTAGAAGATTCATGTTCACGCCCTTAGAAACTGTCTATTACAGCCTATTAGTACAAAAGAACCACGGCACATATCCTACTCCACATTCTGAGTGTTTATGGTAAAGGACCACATCACTAAAGTCTAAAGTTAAAGAGTTGTAAAGAACAACACACTTTTTTTCCGGCTGTTCCTGTGTCTTCCTGATAACTGAGGGTCTTTGCTAAGGTCATCAGAGACAAAGGCCAGCCAGCCACCAGCCAATGTACTTCAGGCAAGAAGTATCAAACAGAAACAAACACCTGCCAGCATTTTCACAGCATGGTGTGGGGTCTTAGATTGTTGCCTCTTGTCAGAGTTAAGAGAGTCCCTATAATTAGTCAAATAGCTAAATGCAACTAGCAATGATGGCTTTTCATTGGGTTGTGAAGGTTAAAGTACTAAGAACAGTGAGCAGTGGGAGGTCAGAAGTGGACTAGGTTGGTAAAGTACCAGCCATTCAGCCATTCAAGTGTGAGGACTTAGTTTGAGTACCCAGCACCCAAGTGAAATGGCAGGCATGCTCCTGTTACCCCCACATGCTGGGGAGGCAGGTTCAGAAGGAGCCAGCTGGCCTGCTCCAGGCTTTGTGAGCCACTCTGTCTCAAAAAACAAAATGGAAAGAGAACCATACACACTCGAACACACACACACACACACACACACACACACACACACACACACACACACACGCCATGAGGAACAAAGTGAGCGGTGAATACATACACTATTCCAACTGACCTTGACCATTCCACTCATTTACTGACTTTTTTAGTGTGCTGTGGGGTCTTGCTCCAAACCTCAGGCTGGTCTTGAACTCCCAGAGTGAAGTCAACCTTCTGCTTCAGCTCCCTGAGAAGCTGGAAATATAAGCAAGCATCACCATGTCTAGCTCCATAGGGATTTTAAAGAGACATTGTAACCCAAACAAATCCAGGAGGAAGAGGAGTACTATTTGTGTTTGTCTTACACATCAGCAGAGGGATTAAGCAGAGTTTACCTTACATGAAATGCAAAAATGGTTGTGCTTTTCTCAGTTTAAAATTCCCCAGTGGCTCCCATCACCAGGAAATCACAAACAAGCACAAAACCAAACTCTTTATTATGATATAATCCCTTGTTGATATTTTTGGTTCTCCCTATCCCACATGTAATACAAAGTTGATTTTCTCCACCAAGGCGTTCAGAGGTGCCACTCTGGGGGCCACTCTGTCAGGACACACTCCTCTCCAAGTATGGGAAAGTACTTCCATAAAGGTGTTTGTTCATGTGTCTGACTCTATACCAAATCATGTCCTTAAAAAGAGATAAGAAGAGGGATGAATGTATGGAATGGTGATGGGTAGATGCACAGGTGGACGGACGGATGGATGGATGGATGCACAAATGGATAGATAGATTGATAGCTATGGTCCATAGCCATGAAACAAGTGGGCAACAGGACCAAAGCAGATAGCATTATCTTCCAACTCTTGGTTAAACCATGCTTCATTGAGCCCCCCACCGCCTTTGCTGGGCTATGGGTGACATCTCAGAAAACACTGGTGATGACGTCTTTGCATCCAGGATAGTCACACAGCCTTCAGCCATATCTTTAAAAGCAAACAACAAACCCAAAGCCACATGCATCAGTTTGGGCTCCTGTTTAATACCAGACTCTAAGACACCTAACTAAGGAACAAGAGAAAAATCTATGTCTGTGAAGTTCCTTTATGAAAGGTGTCTTCATCTAAAACTGTCACAATGGTAAATAAAATTAGATAACAATAATAATACCACAGACCACAGTTTATTACCATCCTTTCTTCTGAGGTTTTCAATTGGAACGGAAAATGCAATTACTAATTAAATTAGACAACAGGAGGTATCGTTTTCCAAATGGAACCCTAGTGATATAAATGAGTTACTGCAGCTTCTCCAATTTCTCACTGTCGCCCAAAGAGGGGGTCATTCATTTACTTGGCTGGAGTTAACCCACAAAAACAGGTCTGAGTGATGCTCTTGCTCCACAACGCTAATACAATTTATTTATGAAGTGTGTGAGTTGTTAGTGTGGCCACTAAAAGGCCAAGAGACATCCAGACTCAGTTTCCCCACTCAAGGGTTTCCATGGATCCAGGAAAACAGAGAAGCATATAGATAGGTGTGTGGTAAATCCCGTCATGGTCTGGCCAAAACCTAAGAGGAATCAGGATTCTTGTCTTGCAGGGACTTGTTTTAAAGTTGGGGCTAGCTGTGTGGCTTATACTTAAAATCCCAGCACTTGGGAGGCTGAGGCAGGAGGATTGCTGTTAAGTATTAGACTAGTCTGGACTACATACTTAATTCCAGGGTAGTTTGGGCTAAAGAGTGAGACCCTGTCTCAAAATCAACAAAACAAAAAACTCCACCAAAAAAATAAAATAACACAAGTGATACAGTGGGAATGGCAATGGCATCTTTACAGGCCAGAGAACACTGATTTCTTCCTTTTTTTTCTTTTAATCTTTGTCTAGCTGTATAGTAGAATGCACCAAACTCTCCACTTGACTTTTAGTTGAAACCTTTTCCAAATTATATTTTCATAGCATTTTTGTTTTCTATGCTGTAGATACAAACCCAAGACCTTAGTATATGCTAGGCAAGTGTTCTACCCCAAAACTATATCCTGCTCCCCAAAACAGTGCTTTCAAATGCATTAGGATGAAAGAACAGTCTGTCACATGGAAATTCAGGAAATTTTTTAATGAAAATATTATAATAAAATGTAAATTAGTTGTGTATATGTGTTTATGTATATGTATGTCTGTGTGTGTGTATGTGCATGCATGTATTTCCCAGTGTGTGTATATGTGTGACTATGTATGCATACCTGTATGTTTCTGTGTGTCTGTGCGCATGTATCTCTGTATGTGCATGCCTGTCTGTCTCTCTGTGTGTATGTTCACATGCATGCATGTGTGTATGCACAAGCACTGACACCACAGGTTCCTCAATATGTTACAGTGAGTTCACAAGGAGGCACAACGTACAGTTTGATCCAATTCATTTAACAACTTCTATGCCTTCTCGCTGGCATTCATGAACACACAGAGATAACACTGGCCTACTGGAAATAATATATAAATCCACCCACTCCCTCATGATGTGGAGGACTTGGTCACAACTTAAAGGACAATGGGGACTCCTATCATGGAGAAATAAAGGGGTACAGTAGCTCACATACACAGCAGGGCACCCTTAAAGTTATAGGGGTGTACTTAACATCAGCCTTAGTTTCCCTATCTGTCAAGTGGGAATAACAGCAATACCTGGGCCCCGAAGGTGAGTGCATTTACTGAGAAAAGCAAGTTAAATCATTCCACATGTCCAGAACTGTGGCATGAAACACCAGTGACTGGAGGAGCCCATCATGGTTAGCCCACTGCAGGTCCTATTCTTATAATAAAACGAAAATACAAGCAACTTGACCAAGTAGGAGAAGAAAAAGAAAAGAGTCAAAAAAAAGAGCATGCCAAAATGGGAGAGAGGAAGGTTGTAGGAAAAGTCCCTCTAGCCAGATTTCCAAGGAAATGAGTTTAATATGAAATTACAAAAACAGGGCCCTGGGCTGTTTGTACTTTTCTATGAAATCTGATATCCAAATATCACAATGCATCAGCAGAAGAAAGAAAATGCAAAGAACAGCAGGATGCTTTGAATTCTTTTTCTGGCTCCACCCCTTCAGATCCCAAACCTGCGTGCAAGCAAGTGTGCCTGTGCGTGCGTGTGCCTGTGCGTGCGTGTGTGTGTGTGTGTGTGTGTGTGTGTGTGTGTGTGTGTGTGTGTGTGTGTGTAATGCCTTTAAGATCTAGGATACTTCTGAGAAAATACATTCAGAGAGACGCCAAGCAAGGCAGGGAAGAAGGGAAAGTAGGGTATGTGGTTAGAGCATGACCTGGCAACAGATGCTGCCCCAACCAAGCAAATCAATTTTTACCCACTGTCTTCTAGAATATCTGCTTTAATTCAGAGCTAAAACTCAAGCAAATCCTCATGCTAGACTTTCACAGTGCACACTGAGAAATAATCTTGCAGACAGAGATGCCTGGGGATATAAAGCAACCAGTTAGAAGGAACGAAAAGAGGCCTCTGACTTTGAAAATCAAATTTGGTGAGGCTAACTTGTCCACAATGTGTCCACAACGTGCTACTACACACAGAGGCCAGTACAGAATATTTCTCCATGTAACTGAATCAAACAGGGTCTTAGAGGGAAGTGCTATGCAGAGAGTTTTCATAAAAAACAAAAACAAAACAACCCAGAAGTTAGAATCCTTCTCTCCCAAAGCCAGTCATAAAAACATAAAAATATCACCTTCATGTACCTCATAGGAGACAGTCATAAAGAAATGCTATGACCTCCTTTGTCTCATAGTCATTCACAAGACCTTCATTCCAAGAGGGCCCTGCCCTCGACCAGGAGAAAGGAATGTGGCAGAAGCTAGGAAGAATCTGAGTGGCGTCCCCTCCCTGGCATCACCTTAAGGTCACATTGTTTTTCTAGTTACATTTCTATCTGTCCACACTTTATGCCTCTCAGCATAGAGGCAGATGGCTTCCCCTGGGCCCTTACACCCTCATTTCTGAAGATACACATGTGACACTGAATGTTGATTAAATCAACTTGCCATACTTTTCCAATCCTGCCTTTTGTTATAGGAGTTCAGACCACAACCCTTTCCACACCTTCGTACACCTCTGTCTAGATTTTGCTTTGACCGAAGTCAGAGAAAGCCCACCACCCACCAGGCAGGTCCATCTCGGTTGGTAACAATGGGTCAGACTTCCTGGTTTATCAGCATGTTTCCTGTTAGTAAGAATACAGCCATTCCAGAGTTAATGGCCATCCTTCAGCAGACAGAACTTCATTGTCTAACGGTCCCTAGTATGTTTCTTCTGCTCACCTTGTAGCTTATCACATTTCTCTTGCTTTGTTGCCAGATGTGGGGTCCTCCCACCTTTAACAACATAAACACAGACCTCACTTGTTCCCAGTACCCTAGTTTTGGTGGGACTATGTGTGACGGGGCAAGACAACGCAGAGGTTCCTCCATCCTGTATTCTTTCTTTCTTTTTTTTTTTTTTTTTTTTTTTTTTTTTTGGTTCTTTGAGGCAGGGTTTTTCTGTGGCTTTGGAGGCTGTCCTGGAACTAGCTCTTGTAGACCAGGTTGGTCTCAAACTCACAGAGATCCGCCTGCCTCTGCCTCCCAAGTGCTGGGATTAAAGGTGTGCGCCACCAACGCCCGGCTCCATTCTGTATTCTTGCTGAGGCCATTTTAGGTTTAACTAGAGTTTGATCTCTTTGATGGAGAATCCCATGGAAAATTACCCAACACTATCTAAGGAACCCAAGTAGCTTGAGACACCCCAGCTAACTTATCTTAGTTTCTATTAAAATGCCTGTTTGTGAAAACGTCCCCCTCCAGCTAACTGCTCATCTTAGCTTCTGTTAAACTGTTAGCTTGAATAAAACCTCCCTCTGCAGATGTTGCGAGAGATACCATCACATGTTTTCTACCTTTAAAAAAACCTTACTCAAAATACACGTATTATACTTGGTTCCCAAATACCCTAGTGTAGTCCCAGCCACCTGGAATAAAGACTTTCAACTGGCTATAAACTGTGTCTGAGTGGTCATCTCTAGTGGGTTTCCTGTAACATGTGGTTCAGAAAATGGGATTCACATTCTGCTCCCCATGACACAGTCATGTATCCTTAACAAACTCTTTTTATTTATTTGTAAAACCAGGCATTTAAACTGCAACTCTAAGATCCTCCGCATAAGTAATATTCTAAGATTTGGCGGTTAAATACAATGCCAACGTCATATGTTGTACTTAACAAAATTCAGAAGAATCAGGACCAGTAAACAGACATATTCTGACATTGTTTTCCAAGTCACAGCATTGCCAACTAACTGATTTCTCTACCACATCACAAATCACACTTCTGTTGATGCAAGTGGCCAGTATCCACTCACTCCAGAAGACAAAACCCTCCCCATCTCCTCCTGAGACTCTCTGAGGGGATTCTGAGCTCCCCCCACCCCCCCCCACCCATAGGTTAATGCTCTAAGATGGTCCTTTGTTTTACAAAGGGGCACAGAGACACACTCAGCTGATACAGTCCATTATTTAAATTGCATTTCCCAGGCAGCAAATAACTCCAGCCACCTGACTCAGATCTTAGGCATCATCTTGCCTCACTACAAACCTAAAGCTATTACATTAAGAGCAGGAAAAAAAAAAAAAAAAAAAAAAACAATGGGGCTGACAGCGACGTGAACTCCCCTGGTAGATGGAAACCATCAATCCAGTCACTGAAGTATTTAGCTACAAAAGGGGAAAAGACATTCTTTGATTGAAGGATAAGAGAAAGGCATACACGGGCGCTTTTCAATCAGAGTTTAAAGCGGGTACCTTGGAAGAAATCGCAGATAAGTCTGCCTCAGAAAAGCATAAGCCAACAAGTAGACCTGCTGGGGAATGAAAGTTTGGGGGCAAGTGGGGTCACTTTGATGTGTTCCATAGCCAATGTAGACACTCAAGGTCAGCCTCCATTCCCTGTGTGGCACTTTCTAAGGGAAATGAAACAATGGGTTTCCTT
Source organism: Cricetulus griseus (assembly GCF_003668045.3). Classification (NCBI taxonomy): domain Eukaryota; kingdom Metazoa; phylum Chordata; class Mammalia; order Rodentia; family Cricetidae; genus Cricetulus; species Cricetulus griseus. The sequence goes on along the minus strand of NC_048598.1, from coordinate 106,161,623 downwards.
GGGTGCCAAGGATGTGCGAGACAGATCATTTCTGCTTCAGCAGTGTAAGTGATATTCATATGCTCCTGGTCTTTAGACAGAAGTCAGTGAAATCAGTAGTAGGGTTTAGAAGCCAGAAACAGGGTGCAGGATTCTCTAAAACAATACGATACAAAACAAACAAATAAACCCTCCAACTATTCTTTTCCGTTTAACTTGTGCTCCGGTTCTATGGGCTAGAACAGTAGTGTTAATAGATTCCGCCTAGACTAAAAAGGGAGCCAGTGGCACAAAATCTATTCCTCCAGCAAGGTTGCCGGGCAACGAGCAAGCTTTTGGCATGTGGCTGATGTCTCCAGGCGGCTCGGACTCCACAAAGTAAGCTCTTCCATCACTCACAACTAACTTGATTTTGATGGATTAAAACGGAATCAAGATGTACTGAAACTTGCTCACTTCCAAATGCAGGAATCAGGGAAAGAGAGAACATACCCAAATCCCAGCCAAAGACGAACTTATCAGAAATACTAGGACTCACTCAAGTTTGTTCTATAGGATGATAAATGTCGTAGCATTCTAAGGTCAGAATATTCAAAAGCAACGGAGACAAATAGCACCAAAAAATATTTCGGGAAGCCAGGCATGGTGGTGCACACCTGCAATCCAGTATTCAAGAGGCTGAGGGAAAGGATGGCTGTGAATTTGAGGTCAGACTGGTGTACACAGAGAGTTCCAGGCCAGCCAGGAATACTTAGCAAGATCCTATCTCAACAAACCAAAGAGTGGGGCTGGGGGGAGGGTTCAGTGGCTGAGAGCACTGGCTGCTCTTCCAGAGGACCTGGGTTCAATTCCCAAGACCCACATGGAGGCTCACAACTGTTTCCAGCTCCAGTTCCAGGAGATCTGATGCCCTCTCCTGGCCTCTGTGGGCATGTGGCAAGCACATGGTACACAGACATACATGCAGGCAAAACACCCATACACATAAAATAGAATAATAAATTATTGGTGGCCTTGGTGGCTCACCCCTTTAATCCCAGCACTCGGGAGGGAGGCAGAGGCAGGCAGATCTCTGCGAGCCAGCCTGGTCTACAGAGCGAGTTCCAGGACAACCTCCAAGGCAATACAGAGAAACCCTGTCAAAAAACAAAACAAAACACAAAATAATAATAAATTATTTTAAAATGTTCTGGGAATACAGCTCAGTAATAGAACTCTTATCTAGAGGGTCCGTGCAAATGTCATCTACCCACCCATACACACACACACACACACACACACACACACACACACACACACAGAGTCCTAACTTCAATTTCTAGCACTATAAAAGGGGGGGTGGGGGGGCTGGGAGTGTAGGGGAGTGTAACATAGGGTAAAGCCCTTGATTGGGTTATTTAACCCTGGGTTAACTCTCAGCACTACAAAAACAACAACAAAAACCCACAAGCAAAATAAAGAGGAGTTCTGAATTCAAGTTCACCCCAGTGCCCAGTACTGCTTACATCACACTTCCAAATAAACACCCGAATGACAACATTCAGTAGAAGAGAAAAAAAAAAAGGCTCCCCTTCACCTTAAGCAATACCATCCCACTGGCATCAAAACATCCAACCTGAGCCCTCCTGGTCCCCCAGCATCTATGAACTTGTTAGTGTCTCCACTTCCATGTCCTCCACAGCCCTGTGGGAAGCACCACTGTGGAAGTATCCACAAACCTTACATTAGCACAAGGCAGGGGCAGAGGGAAGGATGGAAGCTGATCCATTACCAGCAAAGAGACTTCAAAGCGTCCCTGTGATGGCTCAAACATCCATAACAGAACTGGTATTTCTTTTTGGAGTCAAGGCATGGTCGAGTCTTCCAGGGGCCAGCGTTCATCTCAGAGGCTGCAACCCCGGTAGGCTCAACGCTTTTTGATCTGGGTGGAACCAGAGTGTTACAAATACGCTTGCATTAAGCTATCTCCAGCCTGCCTGAGGGCATGGGTCTGGAATGCAAGGATGGGTGCTTTAGTCTAACGGTTCCCAGTCTTCATTCACATGGTTACATTTTTCGCTGACAGGCTAGTTAACGTTCCTTGTGTGAAATGCAGCAAGAGGACTCCCAGGAACCATAGCAAGCACACTAGCATCCCAAGGAAGGACCAGAGCCCGTGTCTCTGTCCTGTAGGCCAGGGATTCAGGTGAAGGACAAAAAACAATAAACAAGCACCACAACCCTGGATTCCACATTCAGTAACGGCCCACAGGCATTTCTGGAGCTCCTCAGAGTGCAGAGAGCGCCAGGCTACCAGGAAGAAAGCAAGCTCCACAGCCTTCAGCTATCAAAGCATCCGTGTCCCTTGCCCATATCTGGGGTAGACGGAATCTTTCTAAGGACCCCAAGCCTGTCTATTCCTTGGTCTTGTCCTCCTAGGTTTGACAACACAGGATCATTTGGATCATCCATCCTTTCATGTCTTTGGGTGACAAGTCACACAGGTGTAGTATATTGCAGCTGTTGATTAAACACCACCCCCCCAACCCTCTCGTATTTTCCCCAAGTTTGGCACAGCAGACGCCCTCCGCCTATAGAGGCTTTTCCGTAAATTGTCTAGAAAATAGAGAAATGCTAGAGAGCTGCCCAAATGTTTGCTGCTGACTCGGAATGCCTCCTGGCTACATCCTGGTCTTGAACGTTCTGATTTTGTAAATGAAGACACACACACACACACACATTCAAGAATTCTTGAAGACTTAGGTGGCTGCCCCAGACAAACACAAAGATGGTACAATTGAGCCCAGTTACTCTAAATGGGAATGGCTAGAGCTATAACACTGAACAGCTCCAGCCCCACTACTGAATTAATATCATTGCAGGCCACCCATGATCTAAAACACTCCACAGTCAATGTGAGACAGAGAAAGAGAACCCACTCTGAGGAAGGGGTGTGCAAGGTGCAGCCACTGTCTTCTGTTGCTCTTGGGATAATGGAGGCACACATACACACAAATGTTTCTGGAGGGCCTTAAAAGAAATTCCTTCAGAGAGCAGAGACCTTAAACATCACATCTGTCTTTGAAGTTATGCACAACGACATCCTTTGGTTCCTTGCCCACGGCAGAGGTTTAAGCTTGAAAACTCCATTTACTTACCAAGGACTGTAGACACGATTTTTTTCTTTTCTATAGCACAAGGCAGAGGGGCTGATTTTTATTTTAGTGGCAAATGATATAATGGTCAGGTGGGGGAACACCCTAGACACAGGATGTTCTCTGGGACAAGGGGGACAGAAGTATAGGTTCAACTTTTCTTTTTGGTCCTCTGCACATTCAGCTCATAGAAAGACGTTTGGGTGTGCCTACACTCCTTTAACTTCCCCGCACAACCTGTCATGCTAACCCCTGTCTTTCTTGCCAAATGTGTCTTTCCTAGCAACCCTGTCCTTCCTACCAATAACCCATGTCCTTCCTGCCAACATGTGTCCTTCCTACCAATAACCCATGTCCTTCCTGCCAACATGTGTCTTTCCTACCAATAACCCATATCCTTCCTGCCAACATGTGTCTTTCCTACCAACAACGAAGGGATGCTGTACCAGCAGTTTCCTCTACTCAGTTCTCCAGGTTATCTCACTTCTGTCTGTTCCCATGATGGCTCTGTGTCACTGGGTCATCTAGAGGCACCCTCTTTTTAGGAGCCCCCAGGCAGTAAAGACCTCCATGCAGAGTTAGTTCTTCAGTGTTGTTTCCATTGTAATCTCACATCATGGTAAAAGTTATGCAACACCTTCGCAAAGAGCTAGGAATCCAGAGACATTGGGGGCCCAGTAGCAGGCACCTAAGAAACTAGAGGACTGTTTTCCATGGTCATTACTACAATGTAGCCATCCCTGTGAAATTCATTACTGAGTTGGAGCCAGACACTTGAAGGAAAATAGAGGGAAATCTGTTGCCTTGAGACTTAACTATTTTCTATCAAATAACAACTCAACTGATGCTTCTACAGTACATAACATGAGGCCGGTCGCATGCCAGTCACTGTAAAGTCCACCTGAAAATCCACTGCAGTGGGACTGTAGGTCAGAACTATAGCACTGGCTGGCACGTGCAAGGCCCTGATCTGATCCCCAGCACCTCACAAAGAGACAAAAGATTTTCAGGAATTTGTGCTTGTTTGTTTTGTGAAGGATGTACAGGAAAACATCTATGGATATATTAGTTAAACTCAAGTCCCTATCAGCAAACACAAGCCCGCCGTTCACATGTGACACGGTCATGTGTATTCTTTCTGACTTACAGGTATGAATAATAAACAAGATGAGCCCTGTTCAAACAAAGGATGTGAGTTCACCACAGAAACACACACATGACCCTCCTTGGTTTAACTCGGCCTTTCATTCCAAACTGCATATATCCACACTACACAGCAAGCCCTCTTCCGGAAGCTGGATTGCCTTTCCATAGGAACTGGGTAAATTCTCTTAATGCAAGGCTATGCTAAATCAACGTGAAGGGTGCTTTCAAACAGCCCATTTTACATCTATTCGGAGACCCCCGGCATGTGACAATCTCTGGGAAGCTACACTAGTCTGGCCGAGGTGGGATGCTGCATTTAATCTTCATAGCAAAAGAGACCACACAGATCCCCAAAAGGGACAATATAGAAAAAAAGAACTATCAAGTGGTGCTTGAGGGTTGAGTTAAAAGACAAACATAATTAAAACAGCTCTTTGCTTAAATAATAGGAAAGTACAAACAAAAGTAAAACAAATTTAGAAAGCAAAACTCAGGAGGCAAATGAACAAACACTATGCTTCTGTTTATAATAGGGTAGAAAGGCAGGGCATGAGTCACGGCTCACTGTTCAACATCCCAGTCGGTACCCTGGCCCCTGTACGGCCACCCAATTACCAGGAGATTCATCCCGTGGGCAGCAGGCCCAGAGTTCCTTTTCACTTAGCTCTGCACTCCCCAGGAATCAGAGGCCATGAACATCTCCTTTAGACTCCATACTCAGACTTTTTAAGGGGGCTAATCAGATGTCAGAAATCAAGACTGGCAGGCCAGGTTAAAGGCAGGCAAGACCAGTCAGTTCATTAGGACAGCAACAAAATCACTTTCTGCAGTCATAAGGAGTCAGCTCATCATGTTTCCCCTGTCCAAATGGAGAAGGAAAAACCAGAACAAACAAAAAAGACCAACAGAAGTCACATGGTCTAGAAAGTGGAGACAGAATAGTCCTCTTCAAGCAACCTTCGTCCTTCCATTTTTATTCATTTGAGTGTGTGTGTGTGTGTGTGTGTGTGTGTGTGTGTGTGTGTGTGTGTGTGTTCATGCACATGTGTGCAAGTGTGGAGGCATGTTGATGCCAGAGGATGCCCCACGTGTAGTTACTTAGGACATCACTGTAGCAGGCTTTCTTTTGGGCCACCAACCAGCTCTAAAATCATGACACGGAGACCTACTATTACTTATGAATGCTCAGTCTTAATTTAGGCTCATTTTTTTTTCTAGCTCTTATAACGTAACCTGTTTCTCATCACCTACATTTTGCCTCAGGGCTTTTTCCCCATTCTTTCATTCTGTATGTCCTACTTTCACTGCTTGCTGTGTCTGTCTGTCGGGTCCCAGGCAACTCCCTCTCTTTCTCGCTTCTCTCTTGTCCTGTCTTCTCTATCGTCCTCCACAGTCTGGATTCCTCCTCTTACTTATTCTCTGCCTGCTGGTCCTGCCTATCCCTTTACTGTCTAGCTATTGACTGTTCAGCTCTTTATTAGACCAATCAGGTGCCACAGGCAGGCCTGGTTGCAGCAAGCTCCAAGGTCCACCTTCCACTCCCTCTGCTGCCACAGCACTTTTTTTTTATCTGTGGTTTTGTGGTTACTTGCTTGTTGAGACAAAGTCTCACTATGCAGCCACAGCTCTCCTGGAACTTATATAGACTAATCTGGCCTGGAACTCTCAGAGATCAACCTTCACAGCCCCCCCTTCTCCTCTTCTTCTTCTTCTGTTTGTTTGTTTTTACAGACAGCATTTCTTATTTGCTTAAAAAAATGTTCTTGGGTTGGGGGCCAGTGAAATGGCTCAACAGGAAAATGAGCCTGTTGCGAAGCCTGATGGCCTGAGTTCGATTCCAGGCACCACAAGGTGGAATGAACTGACTCCCAGAATGTGCATGTGCACCTGCACACACACACACACACACACACACACACACACACACACACACACACAAATACAGGTAAAAAAAATCCAAGTGTGAATACATCTGCAGGTAAACCCTGACAATGGAATTGCTTGGCCAACTTCAGATGCATTTCTATTTCATCACCACTGTCAGTTTGGTCTTCAGAGAGACTGTGGCCAGCGCACTCTTCAGTAAGACCCTGATTCGCTTCTTGCCTCAGTCAACCGAGTTCCAGCAAGCATCTGAATTTCATCTATATGATGGGTGGCGATGTCTATTGGCTCTCTTATGAGCAGCAAGAACAAGTATGTTCTCAAGTCTAAGGGGAGCTTTCTCCTAGTTTTCTATCACTGTCTGTTCATAGCTTCAGAGTTTCTACTTCCTTTTCTTTCCTTGAGGCCCTGGGGATTGAATACAGGGTCTCACACATGCTGGGCAAGTGCTCGCTCTACCACTGAGCTGAGCTCAGTATGTGTGCACATGAAGATGCAGTGTGTGTATTCACTCCTGCGAGGAGGCCACAGAATAACCTGACGTCACTCCTCAGGTGCTGCGTATGTTCACTCTTTTTTTTAAAGACTGGATCCCTTCACCAAGTAGGCAAGGTTGGTTGGCCAGCGAACAACAACATCCAAAGCACTTGGGAGTACAAGCACACACCATGACACAAGCTTTTTTTTTTTTTTTTTTTTTTTTTTTTCCATGGGGTCTAGAGAAAGAACTCAGGTCTGCAAGCACTTTGATTAAATTAAAAACTGATTTCAGCCCAGCATAGTGGGTCATACCTTGAATCCCAGTGCAGAGGCAAAGGCAAGATCTCTGAGGCTAGTGTGGTCTACATAAGTGAGTTCCAGGACAGCCAGGGCTGAAAGCCTTGTGAGACCCTTGTCTCAATAATAAAATTGCTTCTGAGCAAGGTCTTACTAAGTCACCCAAACTTGCTCTGAACGCAGGCAGGTCCTGAAATTGTGATTGTCCGGCCTCCGAATCCTGCCTCAACATCCTGAATAGGTGGAATTATAGGACTGCACAATCAGGCACAGCCTTCTACTTAAGGTCATGTGCTGAAACTGGACTTCCAAGTTGTCACATGGAAGGCAGCTCTGTCTCTCTCACCTCTCTGTTCTCCCTCACCCAGCTCCCCTCCACAGGACAGTGGGACAAAAAGCTAGCACTGAAATTTTATATCCCATAAAACGTGTACGCATCTGGCCCTTCAAGAGGTCATTGCAAGGACACTACACAAACCTTGAAGCTGTCAAAATGAGGCTCAAAGAACCTCACAGAGGATGCTCTGTTTGAAAACATGTCCATGTTCCATCCTGATGAGGAGGCATCAAAGTGAAATGAGTTTGGACCACTTTTGAGTGATGACATTTGCATTGCCACAGTGATTCGCTTGTCACACTCATTTAGGTGGAGAGTCAGAATCAACACTGCTGTCAGAGAGCTTGTTGCTAGTCATTTAGGGAATTCCAGAATAGGAAAATCAGTGGGGATTTTTAAGGTCTTAGAAAAAAAGAAAAGGGAGAGGAGAGAGATAGACATAAACACAGACACAGAAAAAGACAGACACAGACAGAGACATAGACACAGACAGACAGACAGACAGACAGACACAAACACAGACAGTCACAGACATACACACACATACACACACACACACACACACACACACACACACAGAGAGAGAGAGAGAGAGAGAGAGAGAGAGAGAGAGAGAGAGAGAGACCTAGACACAGACAGAGACACAGACACAGACAGACATACACAGATACAGACACAGACAGACAGGCGCGCACACACATAGACACACAGAAACAGACAGACACAGACAGACACGGATAGACAGATACACAGACATACACGCAGAGAGACACAGACACACACACACACAGATACAGACACACAGACAGACAGGAATGCACACACAGACACACAGAAACAGAGACACACACACACAGAAGAGACACAAGAATGGAAACATGAAAGTCCCTGTTATGTCCTACACTGAGCAGGGCTATCAGGACCCCCTGTGCAGGAGACATGCTTTTGTTGATGAGCCTAGATTTAAAGGTTGAGCCATCTCTCCAGCCCGTGTGGAGGAGACTCATAACCCCAGTCCTCCAGGGCCTTCCGGTTCCATCTACAAAGATACTGATGGTGAGGATGATGCTGTGATGAGGCTAGCCATTACTGATGCTGCACTATTAGCCAGGCACTGCCCTATGGGACTTAATTCACCCTCGCCAGTTACTATGATGAATAGGTCCATTTTACAGGTAGGCAAATGTAGGAACATGGAGTAATAAACATATTAATAGCACTTCTCATCGATGAGTTTTGAGTGATTCTGGTATTCGATCCCATCTGACTCTCAGAACCACACAGTGAGACAGGCAAGATCCCACACAAAATGGCCATGGCAGAACCCTGGGTACGGGGCAGCTCCACTGCGCTGATGGGAGGGAGCCTTCAAAGATAGTGCCTGGATACTTTAATAAGGTACAGGTAGGGCATTCTATAGCAGCCTACTACAGAGGTGCTGGTTTCCTGGGTGGTTTGTTGGAAAGCCATGAAGGAAAAAGACAGTCTAGGTACAAGTCTAGAGCTGGGGGTAAACAGATGTCCAAAGGGACATCATTTCTGAGGACAGTAAGAACCAGTGATGCAAAAAGGATGACAGAAGAAAGGTACTAAATGTGTGGAAGGATTAGAAACCAGAACTGTGGGAGACAATAATGGTAAGAATGGGAAGACACACACACACACACACACACACACACACACACACACACACACACACAGATACACACAGACACAGAGACACATTCAGACACCTAGACACAGACACAGACAGCTGGGTGGATTCTGAGCACAGTGGGAACTTATAGCATGACCAGAATGAAAGGGGGGGAAATACCCAGTTTAATAGAAAGGTAAGATTTGATTAATTGCTGAATATGTTATTATAGAATAAGTAATATAGACTACATTATTCTATAATCAGAATTATAAGTTCTAAACAACCATAGAATAAATGTAAGAATGAAGAGAATGGACTCTCCAAATTGAAGGGCTTTATTGCTTCTCTAAGGACCCAGGGAATCGCTACTAATAAACGTTCACAACGTAAATCTGGTCTCTGAGTTGTATCTCGCTTTCTCTTTTAATGACTAATCCTAGACTGACTCACATACCTTTCCCTCAGTGCTAAGAGGGAAAGCTACCTATCACGGTCATTAATAACAAATGGAAGGACTCAGGTTCCTCACTCGACAGGAAAAGCATGAAGAGAGAACAGACTCTCAAAGAACGATTGAAGGTGATAATGATTCATTGCGGTTAAATGTCTCCAAAATCCCCCTATGGAAACACTCACCCCATCTCAGCTGTTAGGCAGTGAATTCTCTCTCCCCTAGAGCGTCTGTCAGAGCCTTAACAGGAGAGCTTCAGAATGTGGACTTTGAGAAACAGGCTCTTACAGATGTGCTTGAAGTGAGATCATACGGAGCAAGGTGTGCCCTGACTGCTGCATGCTTAGCATCCTTCTGAGAAAAGAAGCCGAGAGTAGAGAAGGGCATGTGATGATTAAGGGAGGGACTGGAGGAACAGAGAGATTAGCTGCAGAATGCCGAGGTATTACCGTTTGAATGCCCCCCGCCACAGGATGTTATGCTTAAATAGCTGGTCCACAAGGGGCAGGTGTGAAAATTTTAGGTGGGACACAGCTGAAGGAAGTAGGTCAGGGTTCAGGAGAGCACTGACTTACAGTTGACCTGGGCTCCTGCCTTACTCTCTGCTTCCCGTCCCTCAATAAGGGAACAACACCCTCTGCCAACTCACTTTCACCACCATGATGCTCTCTGCCCAAGTACACGGGGACTCGAGACCACGGAATCAACCCCCAGAAGCTAAGTCAAAACAGGCTTTCCCTTCATCAAGTTGTCCTATTTGGGTCCCAGGAAACTAGGGCTGCTGACAAAACCAGAAGCCAAGAGCATGGGACATTCTCCACAGGACCCTGCAGTCACCTGTGTAACCCTGTCCGAACCCTAGCTTTAGACTTCTGGCCTCCGGAATGGTTCATCAGTCAGTTTGAGTGCTTTGTCTTAGCTGCACTAGGAAATGAATTGCTACACACCTGTGCAGGTTATGGCATTAAAGGACAAATTTGGGCTCACCAGATACTTGGGCAAGTTGAACTTTGAGCTCCATTCTACAAGTCCCTTCCAAAAGCAGCCTCCAAGACCCAATGTCCCGATCTTTGTAATGAAGGATTTGGGTTGCATGAGCCCTGAAATGGAAACTGTGATTCTATCACTTTGAAGACAATGACACCTCTCATTCCAATATCCACTGAAGTTGGGACCATCCCGAGGCCAAAAAAGTAAAACATGGGGTTCAAACCCCAGAAACCCACGGTCAAGCCGCAGAAGTCAAGGAGGAAGCTCAAAGAAAGCATAATTAGCAACGCTGCCTTCGTTTACCATATGCCACACACAGCTCCATCTTCACGTCAAATCTGGCCTGCAGGCCTCATGCCACAGCGAGTTAATACAAAGAGACGCAGGGAGCCGCCAGATGCAGAAAATGACTGCTGAGGGGTGCCCAGGAGGAGTTTTGTGCAAGGACATGTCCCTTCCTAAACCTGCCTCAGTGAAGGTCATTTAACCCCAGAAATATGAAAACTCCTGCACAGAGAAAGGGGGAAAGAAGAAAGGAAGGAGAGAGAGAGAGAGAGAGAGAGAGAGAGAGAGAGAGAGAGGGAGGGGGGAGAGGGAGAGGGAGGGAGGAAGGGAGGAAGGGAGGAAGGGAGGAAGGAAGGAAGGAAGGAAGGAAGGAAAGAGGAAAGAAAGAAAGAAAGAAAGAAAGAAAGAAAGAAAGAAAGAAAGAAGGAAAGTAAATAAGTAAGTAAGTAAGTGCTGGCCTTAAAATGCAGCCCCCAGCCTGCCCAGCACAGGGACACCCACACTCACAACACCCACACGCTCCAGGCCGGCTGGCTGCTCATGTCCAGAAGCTCACGATCAGAAAACAAACCACACTAGCAAAGAGCCACAGGAAGCCCCATGCAAACCTCACACAGACACGCGCTACCATTTTACTTCCCCCTCCCAAAGTAAATTGTGGCTGTCAAATTACACCCTTTCATTTCTGTCAGTTGTTCACTTAAGAGTGGCTAATCAGAAAAGCCTACAGAAGTATTTAATCAGATTTTTTTTTCTTCAAATGACCTAATGCTGTGGTAGGAAACCGCTGCCAGCTCATGCTGAGGAGAAACGTAGCCCTGTCAGCATTTAATTATTATTTTAGCACGATTTCTTTACTTTCCTACAGGGAAGAAATAACTTAAATTTAAAAAAAAAGGCAACAAATGCTTAGCTTTTAGCTTTACCAGACACGGCCTTTGGTATTTTTGCTTTGTCAAAAATGGCTGGTTTGGCCCGGTGGCGTTGGTGGCGCACACCTTTAATCCCAGCACTTGGGAGGCAGAGATAGGTGGATCTCCGTGAGTTTAAGACCAATCTGTCTACAGGGCAAGTTCCAGGAGAGGCTCCGAAGCTACACAGAGAAACCCTGTCTTCAAAAAACCCAAAAAACCCAAACGAAATCCTGTTGAGACAGGATTTCATGTAATCCAAGCTAGCCTTGGACCCTTGATCTGCCCACACTCAACTCCAAATTCTAGAGTTGCAAATGTGCACTGCCATGTTGGCTAGAATTCTCAGGACTCCACCTGCCTCTCTTTCCCCAATACAGAGTCCTGCTCTTTGCTACACTGGGGGAACTGTCTACAGACAAGTGATAGCTATTGAATTCTCAGCAGCTACTTGCAAGCGAGCAAGCGACAGTGTTTACTCCTGAGGTCCCATTCCACACAAACCTGGACACAAAGTGGTACCCAAGAGAAGATGTCTATACAGGTGGAAAACAATCACTTCTCAGGACATGGAATCATTCTGGGGAAGCAGGACACGATGATTAAAGTGGTCCCTGACTGCTGGTCCAGAAGAAGTTTTGAGCCACTAATATGGCTGATTTCAAAGAGAACTTGAGATCTGCCACCCACACCCCAAAATCTGCCTCCTGCTTCTTCCTGTCCTCATTTCTTCCACCTCAGTAAACGCTTGCCTTCTAAAGGTCAGCACTCCAGGCCCCACCTCCCATTCCAGCCACCAGAAAGCTCTCTTTATCTTCCCCGCTTCAGCTATCCACCTTTCCCTAATGCATTGCTTCCCGGCCTCCGTGTCTACAGTCTAGCCTCCTTCTGACCCATTCATTCTGTGCAAGCCAGCCCAGCCAAGGGATGCTCTGATGCAAGGAGCCCCCCACCACACCATTCCCATACTTAGAACTCGCAATGGCTTCCATGGGAGCCAAAACAAATGTAGACTCTCCGAACACCAGTCTGCCTGATTAGCTCTGGAGCCTCATCCCATTTTCATACTCACCCACTTATTGTACCACGCATTTCCATAAGCAGGGTAAGTCCCTCCCCATGCCCCCAGTTATGGCCTTTGAACTTGCTGTGTTCTCAGTGCAGAAGTTCCTCTTTCTACCACCTGCACAGGGAGCTCCTGGATGTGTAAGGCTGCAAATGTTGAATCTTCAGAACTAGCCAATAGCGTTTGCATCCCTCACAATCCACACCTGGTCTTGTTTATTTACTAATTACAAAGAAACTCCTTATTGACAAGGGCTCTTCACCCCCTTCAAGTGCTGCGACCCGACAACTAGCACAGTATCTGGCACCAATTGAGAAAACCCAATTTAAAAAAAAAATGAATAAATGCTTTGTTATTCATTGCCCAAAGAAGCACATACAACAGGGGAAAAAAGCTACTATATGCATTTACACACCGTGGAATCATAGCCTTCTTAAGTCTGTTTTGTGTGGCTATAACAAAACACCTGAGACTGAATAAGCTGAAACTTGAAGAGGTTGTTCGGCTCATGTGTTGGGTAGCTTGAAGTGAAAACAGCATGGCACCACATCTAATGTAGGTCCTGGTCACGTGGGCCTCCCAGAACCAGAACCTGAAGGCCCTTTCACTAGGATTCTACCCCTTCAGGACACTTGTGTTGAAGATCAAGCTCCTAAGACATGAATGCCAGGGGACAAGCCGTATCAACAAGCAGAACTGGCTGTTTCCTAGGCAACCTACAAATTGAGCTGCATACTATCTGAAAGACATCATCTCTTCTTGTTTGGCCACCCGCCCCACCCCCCACTATAATCTGAATTACTTAACTGATGTCAGAGGGACAAGAAGGCTGGGCGTAAAGGGGTGGGGGGTTGTACTCAAATCAAGAGAGGGTGTAGGTCTTGGAAGTTGGGGTGGTCTTAGGTGCAGAGTAGCTGTGACAAGTCTTCGTTTCTTTGTGGTGTCAGCCCCACTCAGCCAGCAGGAGCCACCCTGTGATCTCATGGCCTTGGGAAGCACAGCTTCCTCTGTGGGCTACATCTCCAAGCTGATTACAAGAAGTAAGAGAAGTGCTTAACCCAGACACTCAACCTCAAAGGGACCCTGATTATCACCTGAAAACTTTAGTCCTGACAAATTAATTCCACACATTTGTGTTGAACCAGGTCTTGGTCCAGCCATAGGAAAGTTGCAGTTAAATTTAAAAGTCACTCCTGCCTCAATGGGACTCAGAGACTATCAATGGAGATGCCTTAAATCCATGCCTACCCCATGGCACTATCGCCTATAACTGGCAGGAATGAGGATAGGGAGGTTCCAACAATGAGCCCATGAACACCCGCTTCTGGCCCATTGCCCACCACCATGACTATTCCCCTTAGAGACCTGTTCCCCAGGGACCTAAAAGAAACCAAACTGACTTTATCAAGAAGAAAGGTAAGGGGCTGAGGCTGGAGCTCAGGTGGTAGAGCATCTGCCCAGCAGGCATGAAGCCCTGGGTTCCATTGACAGCTCTGGTGTGTGTGTGTGTGTGTGTGTGTGTGTGTGTGTGTGTGTGTGTGTGTGAGAGAGAGAGAGAGAGAGAGAGAGAGAGAGAGAGAGAGAGAGAGAGAGAGAGAAATCCATTCACCCAGTCCTGGTCAAGTAGAGCAAGAACACCAAGAATTCAGGGGTCACCTGCAGTTACACAGCAGTGAGTCTGAGGCCAGCCAAGGCTACATGAAACCCTTTCTTAAAACAAAAACAGACAAAAGTCAAGCCCAACCAAGGCTTCTTCACCTGGCCACAGTGCAGGGAGGAGGAACCTGCTTCAGCAGGTAACTTGGAAGGTGCTGTAATTTTGCCCACCCCTGTTGGGAGCACCCTCCTACGGCTCCAGTCCAGTGGTGTGGATGGTAGTTGGAGCCAAAGCACCTGGAACTCTAAGAGCAAACCCAATATGTCCCGCTTTAATGATGGAGGGACAACCTTGGGAAGATGAAGGTCCTGAGTTATCTGAGGTCATCTGGCCTCTAAAGGCCCAGGTCTTGTGACCTCCCCCTCAGTTCATTAGCACAAAGGAACCACATTCAAGGCATGGATGTCACAGCAAACTCTTAATCCATTCTCTCAGCAAAGTCAAAATAACTGCTTCTATAAATCTCAAAATATGATAGGATTTCAACAACCCAGAAATCCAAACTAGAAGGACCTGGGCTTCTAAGAGCTCGTATACTCAGGCCCCAAGCCCCAAGATCATCCCCTCCACACTACTGTTTGTTTTTTGGTTCTGTTTTATTTTAGATAAGTAGGTGTGGTAAGTGAAAGTAGATTTGGAGGTAGAGCAGCTGCAATTAAAAGTGATACAACTGAGATTAGAAGAGCAAAGTACAGGTTATCAAACTCTCTAAACCAAGATAAACATTAAATAAATATTTCTCTTTTTTTCCCAGTGTTTTAATTTGATGCGTATGTCTGAGTCAGTATGTTTGCACAAGTGAGTATAGGTGCCCCGGGCACCAGAAGAGGGCGCCAGATCCCAGGAGGTGAAGTTACAGGTGGTTGTGAGATGGAGGGGTCTGGCTGAACCAGGGTCCTCTGAAAGAGCAATCGGTGATCTTAACCACGGTCCCAACCATATATATGCTAAGAATTTTAGAGCTGTGAGCAGTCATGGAGACCTGACAGACCATCATCTTCATCCTCGTGGATGACAGGCACCCTCATCTTCAGGGGTGAAGAGGTGAATTCTCAGAGGGCTGAGGCGGATGCTAAAGATCACACAAACAACTAAACAACCAGAACAAGCTCATTTAACTCATTTAACTCAAAAGCTCATTTAAGTACGGGACCACATCCTTGAGATTGCTGAGCTTTTGGAGTTCACTGAAGTATCCCACTCTAGATGTTTGTAAAGATGATTTTTTTGAATTATCGAGACAAAGGTTAAATTAGTTCTAATAGACTCAAAATAGAATTTAAAATAAATATGGAAGTTCTATTAAAAAAAAAAACTTTACACTTATTTATTTTGCATGGGGTGAGGCCCACATGCCACAGTGCATATGTGGAGCTCAGAAGCCAACTTGCAAAGTCAGTTTCTCTCTTTCTACCATGTGGGCTCCAAGGTCGAACTCAGGTCATCAGGCTTGGCAGCAAGCACTCCTAACTATTGAGATGTCACCAACCTATGTATATTCATATTCTCTATCATAGTGGGAAAAGGAAGTGACGCTGTCCGTCAGGACAGAAACACAAGCTTGTCACATTTGGCGATAAGTTTAGATATATTCATAAATTCTGACCAGCTTCAAGCCAGCGAAGGAGCTGACATGGTGTTGCACACCTGCAATCCCAGTCTGTGGGAGGCAGACAGGTGGATACCAGCATGGTATGGGCCAGCGTGGGCTATACAATAGGTTCCATGTTAGCCTCACCTGCAGGGTCTCTGTTACACATATGGTGTACATACATACATGCCTACCGTTTGTGCACACACAATTTTTAAACACTCACAAAGCAAAAACAAAGATCTTGGAGTTCCCCAACCACCGGAGGGCATCGGGTCATTCCTTCAGTTCGAGGCATTCCCAGTCTCAATTGCCTTCTCCACCTAAAACACAAATGTGCCCTTCACCCCACCTCTCCCCATTCTCTCCTTTCATTGGTGTCTCCTGCTCCTTCTCTGAATTAATTAGGAAATAAAAATAGAAACACTGACATGTTTATAAAGATTTGGAGTGCTGCTTAAACATGAAAGAACAGAGGTTGGGAACACAGGGGTGATGAATTTTATTTCTGTAATGACAAATCAGAGTCCTCTCCCCAGCTGGCCCTTGCAGAAGCCAGAAGCAGGGACCTATGCACAGAGAAGGGAGTGAGGAAGGGAAAGCTGCAGAGATCCCCAGGCTCAGCTCGGAGACCACGCATATGGGTTCTAATTGCTGAAGGGTCGCTGTATAGAGGTCAAGTGGTGAGATGCCCCATAACTCCAGTAGTGGGAGGGAAGGCAGGCAGAGAGTACTTCCTCTTCTGCTTCTGGGGTGCTCCTGTCTCTGCTAACCAACCCTAAACAAGGGGCTCTGGTTGTGGGAGTCACCTCTCCCCACCTTCTACCATGCAGAATGGGGCGGGGGAGGAGGGGGTTCCATGTGCTTCTGAGTGTCCCCGAGATGCACCTACAGTTTGACAGTCCTGCCAAAGGAAATGAGCAGTGATAAGTGATCAGGGCCCGATTAGATCAGGCGCCTTGAGAAAGGTGCTGAGCCCAAGATATTTCAGAGAAATAAGGAGAAACCTGGGAATAGGCTCCTGGCAAGCAATCCTGGAGTAGATAGGGTCAGAATTGGAAATGGATTTCATGGGTAGATAAAGTCTAATAAATGGCAGGTCACTCAAAAATCATATATCAAGTCTCATACAGTGTCTGTGAAGTTTGTTATCAATAATTTAACACGAGAAGAGCCTGGCCCTTAGCAAATATTTAATTTCAAAACATACTTACTGATTTACTCAGATACAGCATGCATGGTATATTAAAAACATATTGCAAGAGGCCAGATGCCAATAAAGCTTGTTCAGGAAGCCCGCTGTGCTTGTGGCTATCCCAGTAGTCCCTTAAAGCAGGGGCTGGACTCTCAGGCCTTGAAGCTACTCCACTAGCAATTTCTAAATCATGCTAGAAAAGAAACTTGCATGCAGATGTTAGCCGAGTTCCCATGCTCAGGCTGGGTCACATGCCTGATGCCACAGGAGTGAGGACTAAGACAAGAAATAGGGATCCCGAGAGCTAGAGAAATGACTCAGTGGGTAAGAGTGCTCTATGGGCAAGCATGAGGACCTAGGTTTGAATCCCTAGCACCCAAATAAAAAGCTGGGCATGGCTGCATGGCCCTTTAACTTAAGCCCTGCTGAGGATCACTGGGGCTTGCTGGCCCCAGACTAGCTACAGGTTCAGTAAAAGACCCTGGAAGGCAGAGTGACAGAGCAGGACACTTGTGCACACCTCCAGTTTCCTCTGGCACACACACCTGTGTACACACGTGCACACGCCACACACACACACACACACACACACACACACACACACACACACACACACATGCAATCCTCACAAAGAAAGAACTGGGAGCCCCATCTGCCTGTGTGTTTTCAAGGGAATGGTATTTCACTGGGAAGAGTTCACAGGAGAGGTACGGCTCCACACAGACAGATAGGCATCATGGTTAACAAACCCCGTAAAAAGTTTTGGAGTTTCTCCGGAGTTGAGAGGAATGCACCTGGGGGATTCGAGAAGACGAGAGCTCTAGGTGCCCCCAGTCATCCCCTACCAGAAAGTACGTAGGGAACACACGAACTCGGGGCTGGAGAGAAGCTGTTGCTAATTTCAACCCCACCAACCCAAGCCACAGCCCCGGGACTGGACTCCACTGTCTCGAATGCCCTTCTGTTCAACTGGGCTGGTCTACACCTGCTTTCAGCTCTCAACAGGGCGACTTCCTATCTTTCTCCATCTCTTCATTCATCTCCACAGGAAGCTTCTCCCATCAGCCCATGTCAGGCGGCCCGATTCTTACCCTCCTGGGTTCCTCTATGTGTACATGGTAGCCCCGGGCTCTCCCAGCTCCAAAGTCCTACAGAAAACTCAGCATTGTCTTTTCAGTGCAGGAAGGTTATCCAGCACCAAAACACCCTCCCACCGGTAGCGTCTATACACAACACGACAAGCAAGCATAGCTAGCCAGAAGCTTGGGCAGCCACATCAGATGAAACATACAGTCCCGAGAAGCCTGGGTAGCCTAGATGAGGCAAGGAACCTGGAAGGTCAAAGGGAGGTGCTGACATGGGTGTGGGAGCCATCTTAGAAAAAGGCTAAGCCAGACTCGGTTTCTTCTTCATGAAACATACTGCCCTTCCCCGCCCCCCTCCCGCTTGTCATCTCAGATAAAACCTTCCCCCTCCACCAGCCCACGGAGGGGTCCCAAGAGATACTGACTCCAGAAGGCCAACATCGTTAAAAATCACTCCAGTGAGGACGCTCAGGGACCTTGCCATCTGGAGGGGCTCATAGGTCAACTGGGTGACCAACCACGTGACCTTTCAGCTTCCCGTGGAAGGAAGCATAAAGAGAGAACTGGAAGGCTTGCCTGGCCTAAGCTAAAGGTGGGGGACTGGAGCAGGAAGGGAGTCTTAAGAAGCAGATATAAAAATTCTGGAATAAAGACAAGATAGAGAATGTGACGAGGGGTCCACTCCCCACGTTTGTCAAAGGCAGATCCTCACCAGCACTGGTGAATTCTCTGCGGGGCAAAAGCCTAGCCTGCAATTCATGGTGGAACCAAATAAAGACCAAGCGCTCCAGAGACAGGGACCGCAAGCTATACAGTCAGCACTTTGGCCCTGAGAGGAATGGCTGCCCTTGGCTGGGACTGAGCACAGAAACAGCTCCTCCCTTCTCTCCTGGCACTTTATGACTTAAAGCTGACATGGAGAAGAGCAATGTTAACTAATGACAAGTTCTTATTTCCGGTTCAGAAGCCCACTCCGGCTTCTGTCTGTCTCCTTTTGGAAGTCCTAGGCAATGTTGTGAACATAGGATCAAATGGTCAGAGAAACAACATAGCTTTGGATGTTTGGGGCGGGGCGGGAGGGGCGCTCAAAACTGTCTCACCCACCATGTGCAGTGTGTGGAAAATTCTTCCTTCTATAAACCCAGGACTGGGACCTGTTCCTATTTACCTAATCAGACACTCACTGAAGTCCGGCTTTGATTTCTGCACCAAGTCTCACTGAAGCCAATTCAACTCCAGATACCCTAAGACTTATTTTCAGTGTATTTCTCATGCCTCTGATGGCTCCCAAGCTAATTTCCCAGACATCCATTTTAGTCAAATTTGGGAGCCCAGATTCCGGCTGGGGGTGGGGGGAGTAGATCTTAGAAATATCAAAACAGCCACGTGCTCCGGCATTTAGCACTCTGTAGAACAATCTAACTTGAATGCATTTAGACCACTTTCTATTGACTAATTTAGAACATTTTGCTATGGCAGACTGAACTAGCTGCCAAACTAAATACTCCACTTTAAAGCACACCCCTGCGTACGAATGTGATTTCTCTTTTTAGGCTAGGAATGTAATGTTGACATAAATGTCAAATAAAATTAATGAGAGAATGGGCCCTCAAATGGTACTCCTGAGAAGGGAATTTGTTAGACTGGGACCTTTGAGCCCAAATGTATATATAATTATATAACACTCACACGAGGAGGGGGTCTGAGTGTTAAGCTTCAGCCATTTTATCACCTTTGTCGGGGGGCATGCTGTTACAAGAGGAAGAAAAGCAGGTTGCCAGTAAATTAAAATGAAAATACCATCAGATTAGAAGTCTGTTGTGGGGAGAGACTGCAGAATTAGATGAGTGGACCATCTGCTGGGTACTGAGCCTGCTCCTCCCTCATCACTTAGAAGTCAGCTCAGCTATCAGCTGGGCCAGGAGCCTTCAGCTCTTGATTTGGTAAATGGACCTCCTCTGGCCAATCTTACCTCCCTGAGCCAGCCCCCAGCCACTTCAGAAGACTAAAGCTGGCTGGGAGGCAAATACCATGTACTTCCACTCAACAGTCAGGGCTCTAGATCTTAGCAAATCTGCTGCCTCCATTCCTAGGCCTGTGTTAAGAACCCAGTCTTTCCCCAAGTGTAGCAGAATCATAAAAGGTCACACCCATCTTGACCCAGCGTTCTGGGGACAGCGGATGAACTAGCAAGTCTCTCACACAGAATAAAAAGTGTGGAGTAAAACAGTCTGTAATGCAGGAGAAGTCTACATCTATCTCCAGCCCCAGGAAAAAGGCAAAGCAAGGCCTCCAACATTTTATTCAGAGGAGCTATGACTGAGGAGTCTGTGTTCGGCTGCTGGGGAGGAGCTGCCAACAAAACACCATGTTTGATTTCCACGCTTGTGGATGGACTCCTAAGGACCAGACAGCGTGCGTCCCATTTCACAACCTGTTCTGGGTACTCATCTCCAACGACCATACAATTCTGAAAGTCCGTAAGATTTTCTTCTCGGAAATGTTTGTGGGCTAAGTTTCTATCTCTTTGCAGGTGTTGAGATACTTCAACTCCAAAAGACCAACACATTTACCCGGGAGATCATCCTAGGAATGATTCCACCAATGAGGGGAATCAACACTCACAAATTCTTTGGAATGTCACCCACCTTTAAGTGGTTCCCATTAATTCATATGCAGAGTGCGGAGCATGGAGAGTTTCTAGTTAAATTTTAGGAAGTAAAATAAAAACACTCACAACTATCTTTAAACATCCATGCTTATGGAATTAGGAGGAGAACCCCACTCAGGATCATCTTGGAATGTCTTCTCTCCACCCCCTTCTTTGGGCTATCAGCTCATGATGAACAAGCAAAAAAAAATTCAGAGGGGGAAATCCAACTACCAAAATAACTCCTTCATAATTCATATGTGCAATCACAACCGTGATTAATAAAAACCTGAAATGGCTCCTAAAAGCCTAAAGCATTCATTACTCAGTTAGATGTCAGGATGCTACAAGAACCTGACAGCAGGTTACTCAGGCAAATTAAATCACATGAACTTACAAAGGAAACAGAAATCTTTCCAGGGTGGACTTGCAAGCTGGTGATGGTGTGTCTTCAGAGAAGGGGGACTCACCCCACTCTTCAAGGGCTCTATATTTCAGTCTTGAAAGACATAATGGGGAGGAGTGTCAGTATACTGGATTTACACAGGGATGAAAAGTTCAGAAGCCCTGCAAGGAATAAATGATGCTAGTTCCGTTAAAGGAGAGGCTAATTAATACTTCGTATCTACTGTGCACACTGGCTGGTCCATGTGCTTCTTCTCATCATTATACTCCATGCTCATATCTCCTTGGACGTCAATGAGAACGCATTCTTTGTTTGTACCAGTGTGTCCTTGGTTCTGTCTCCTAAATGTTAATGCTCCAGGCATTGGAGGCCCTTGTACTTCCCCTACCCCATCTCTCTGGATGAACTCATTCAATTATTATAGCTGTAGATACCACTTATGAGGACTTTTCAAATGCCATGACTCTCCATCCAAGCCCTGGGAGGAAACTCCCAGCTGCCTTCTTGCCTTGTGCAAAGGGTATTGCAAGCACAGGCTGTCCCCTACAGAGCCCCTGGCTCCACCAACCCACCCATTTGCATATCTCATGTTCTCCATCTGAGCCCTTAGATCCAGAGGACCATTCTTTGGTTTTAGCCAATGTGGTCTTTCACTGTCATTTAACACTACACAGCTACCGCATCCTTGGAAGGACCTTGTATGTTATCATGGTTAAGATGGGCAACCCTTGAATATTTACCTATTTAGCTCTTCACTGTTTCCTTATTCCTTCAACCAAATGGTAGCAGGAACCCTGACTATAATTTTCATCACTGCAGAGTACACACCCAACATTATTTAACTCAGTAAGTATACAGAAATAATACATTACCCCTATTTTGAAGGAGAAAAATTAAAGGCCCAAGGAGTAAAGGAACATGGAAACAAGGCCACAATTTGAAACCTTGTGTCTCAGACATCCATTTTTCCAAACACCAAGTGAGTGGTTTCCCAGAGGGGTCCAGAAAAATCAATCAAGAAGAGGAAATATACTCCTAAGATTTGTTTTTCTAGAAACAAGTTGCCCAGGACTTTTTTAGGCTCAGAATCTCTTCTTCAACCACAACATCCTCTAACAGAGAAGCCAAAGAGAAATGCCTTTGTCCAGCGCCAAGTATGCTGTAAACTTTCACAGGGCTCCATGTGAAGTATCTCTAACCCAAATCTCTTCTGTACCCAAGGGAAACCACAGTGCAGGAATTTCAATCAAACTAAGTAAGCCCACAAAACAGCTTAAGAGCTAAGGACCCCATGACAGTCCCAAATACGGATTCTACTTTCTTAAACCCTCAAAAAGAGATGCCAACCTCATTTTAGGCAAGAGAAGGAAGTGGGTGATTTCTAGACGGTTGTCCATTACCTAACCCCCAACTATATGATTCTATTCCAACATCTGGGTCACTCCCCAGAATCAAGACAGCTCTCCCCTAAGTATGTATTCCCCGTGGATCTTGCAGAGCATTTATTTGTGCTAGTAACTCAGTTGCTCCAGAACCTGTCCAAGTTGAGAGCAAGGGACACAACTTTATTCCTTCTAAATCAAATTCAACCTGGGTTGTCAGGCCTCACTTAATGGAAATTTCATTTAAACTATTGTTTAGGGACTCCCCTCTTTGTAGGGACCCAGGAATATGTTGGGGCTTACACAGTTCTCAAAGAACAAGAAATAGTTTCACAGCCTTTCCTACACTTGTTCCAAACAGGGCCACTGGAGTCCATGGGTGTGGCTTCCAGGGCCGTGGTACTTGAGGCAAAGTATCTCCAGGATCTCTGCCACACAGTGTCATGGTACTTGAAGCTAAGTCTCTGCAGGATCTCCACCACAGAGTAGGGACATATGCTGGCATAATACGGAACAGCCACACTGGCATTTGCTATTCCCTTTAGATTTCTCTAAATTCCCATCTTTCTATCTCAGACACAAAGAAGCTCAACCATGCCTCTGCAATAGTTCCTTTTCTGTTGCTGTCTTTAAAGACCATGACCAAAAACAACCTGGGGGAGGAAAGAGTATCTTTCATTTTATTCGTCCAGATTAATAACCTGTCACTGAGGGAAGTCAAGGCAGGAACTCAGGACAAGAACCTGGAGGCAGGGACTGAAGTAAGGACCATGGAGGGATGCTGCTTACTGGCTTGCCTCCCATGGCTTGTTCACCTTGTTTTCTTAGACTATGCAGGACCACCTGCCCAGAGGGCACCATCCTCAGTAGGCTGTGCCACAGCCTGCATGGTTTTGAGACTAAATTGACTGGGGTGACAGGTGATGAAGAAATGACAGACATACTTACAGAAAAGCTGGGATTGGGTGGGGCATGTTCTCTGATGGAGATAGATCAACAGCCTTGTTTATTATAGACAGCAGAATAAGGAGGGGTGGGTTTAATATAGACAGGAGAAGGAGGAGGCAAGTTAGCTAATCTGGGTAGGGGGTCTCTGTAGGGGAGCAGTCTTAGGCTGCCATCACCCAGAAGGAGGAAGCTGTGATTAATGCTTTCTGTCCACACTGTCAGCATCAGTCCCAGACTAGAAGAAGGTCCTGCCATTCCCATTAGTTTGAGGCATTGGGGTTCTTGATATGGCTATGCTCAAGTCGACAGTACACATCCACTTAGAATTTCATATATTCTCCATGGGGCTGGGCTCTCCTCTTATCAATTAGCAATCTAGCAAGTGCCCCACAGACTTGCCTATGAACAATCTAAAAGAGGCATCGTTTCAACTGAGGTCCTCTTTCCAGATAATTTTATGTTGCCTATGTCAAGTTGACAAACAAAACAATGCAAAACAAAACAAAAAAACAGAACACTTTCCCAACCGGCCATCATTACTATAAAGCCACCTTGTATCTCCAACTCCCAACATCTATCTTTCTCACATCCTCAACCATCACACGGTTTCCTAACAAAATCTGAGTGTGAGTGTACTTGTAGGTATCTGGAAGCTGACATTGGACTCCAGGTCACAAGAAAACCACAAGAACTCTCTAAGGAAAGAATGCAAACATCTTGCTCTTGCCTTGGGACAGGAGAAAGAAAACAAATTCTTCTGGGTGTTCTGGGCAATGAGACTAAAGACACTAACACTCCCATCAGGTGTCACACTGTACAGTACCCATTCTCTGAATGTTCACAGATCTAACAATCCCAAAAGCTATCTTTCTGTGACAGGTATCTACATCATTATTTCCAACCACGCTCTCTTGTCTCTATTTTCAACTGCCTGCTACATCATTTCCAGCCAACACATGGGCCCTTTAGACTCAGCAGGTCTGAAAATGATGTTCGCCCTATTATTTTATATGAAAAGAGACTATGGTGGTTAGAATGAGAAATGTACCCGACAGACTCACGTATTTGAATACTTGGTCTTCAGTTTATGGCTCTATGGGAAGGGAAGGTCATAGAACCTTTAGGAGGTGGAGCTTTGTCAAAAGAAGGATGTCACTGGGGGGTCAAGCATTGCAGCCTTACCCTACTTCCTGCTCTCACTCTTGGTTTCCTGTGTGGGGGTGAAAATGTGATCAGGCAGCTTCCTGTTTCTGCCCACAAGCCATGTTTTCCCCATCTTGATGGACTCTATCCCCTGAAACCATCAGCCAAAATAAACTCATTCATAAACTCTTTCGTGGTTAAGTTGCCTTTGGCCATGATCTTTTATCACAGTAATAGAGAAGTAACTAGTACAGAGATTAAAGATAGAGTCAGAGATTAAGTTCCTGGAAACCTAGGCTCCTATGATTAAGATCTTGGTCGGCTTTATGCTATAAAATAGCAAAACAACTTGAGGCTGCATATTTTATAGAGATACGCATTTGACTCATGATTTTAGTGGCTGAGAGGGCCAAACAACATGGGGCTGGTCTTCTAGTCAGAGCTGGCTGGCTGGTTACAGTGCAACTCAGCAGAGAAACAGAAAGGAACAGGTCAGGTGCAGAAGAGGCCAATATAAGTGGCCTTGCTTTATAATAATAGTGCATTCTTGTTAGACTCAGTCCACTCCGTGAGCATTGATGTCAATTTGGCAGTATCGTATATTCTACTCATGTCCCCACAGGCCTGCTAAAGGTTCACCCACCTCAATGTTGTTCCTATTGGGAACCAAACTTCTAGCCCATGAACCTCTGTAGGGAAGTTTCCAAACCATAGCATTTAGGAAACTAATAGCGGATGTATGCCGCCAAAAGCAGCAAGCCCAAAGAAAACAGAAAAAGAAACGGGGTCCAGGAAACAGGAAAAACATAAGAGACAAGTGAAAAAGCAAATCCCCACACAAAAGCAGTTCTAAAACAGGATGAGAGGGAACCAGGCCAAATCAGATCTGGAGAAAGTGGTGGTCATGCATGGCCTGACATAGCTGGACAAGAGCAAAAGGGGCTGAGAGTCAATCTGAAGGCATGGGAAATCAGGAAGGAAGGGAGGGAGAAGGAAGAGGGAGGGAGGGAAGGAGGGAGAAAGGGAAGGAGGGAGGGAAAGAGGGAGAGAGGGAGGAAGGAGGCTAGGAGGGCAGGAAGAAAGGAAGCAACAAAGGAGTTTATACATATGCAACCCAAAAAGTATAATGTTTGTTAAGAAAGATAGGATTTATAATCACTAAAAATTGTCTCATAATATCAACAGAATGTGAATTCAAAAGAATGGGGGAAAGGTATAAACTCTCAAAATAGAAAATCAGTGGTCATTTTAGATTGATTAAGACTCTTAAAAATGGTCCTCAAGTTGGGTTATATTTTTTTTTATTACTTTTAAACTGTTTCCCCTGTGAACTATTTGTTACACAAAGAAAAGCACACAAGACAGAAAAGCCAGCACCCGAGGCCCTGGCCATTCTCTTTCCAATTAGCACCCTGTCCTCCAAAGCATTCCTTTACCTTTTACAGCTGACCCTGTCTTCAAAGCATAAACAAGCATGCTGCCTCTAAGCTGCAGCTCCCTTCTGTCTGGTTTCTGAAGTTTATATATGTTAATCTATTTGTGGGAGAGAGCTTCTTTCACACACCGAGGCCAGCAAAACCCATGCAGGTTGCACGGGTAAATGATTTTGTCATCATTTTCATTTATATAACCGCATCATAAAATATGTGCACACACATGAATTTGTGTACACACAGGCTCACGTTTTATTAGGCTCAGATGGACACTGGGTAATTTTCTGTCTAGGCTATTATATCTATCTATAAGTTGGGGCAGATTCCATTCATTTTTTTCCACTGAGTATCTACCAGGACAGAACTGCTCACCCATAGCAACTGATTTTCTAAAGAGGTGGTACCAGTGCTCACTCTTCCCACTCATGTATGGGGATTCTTGCTTCCTGACGTCTTCACCAACTCAGTGTTTGAAGTCATCATGGCGGGCACGGAGGCACGTTGCATGTGATTTTTTTTCCCCTTTTCTTCTTATTTTATTTTATTTTGGATTTTGTTTGTTTGTTTCTTTTTTGAGACAGGGTTTCTTTATGTAACATTGGCTATCCTAGAATTAGCTTTGTAGACCAGGCAGGCCTCAAACCTGCCTCTGCCTTCCCAGTGCAGGGATCAAAGGTGTGTGCCGCCACCGCCCAGCTGCATGTGACTTCTTAATTATATTTCCCTGAGGATTTATAAACATAATCATATTTCTTGTGTTTATTGAACTTGTCCAGCCTTCTTTGTGTGAAGCCTCTGTATAATTCATTTGCTCATTTTCCAAAAAGATTTGTGTGTTAAGTATTTTGCCTTTTGTGTAAGTATGTGTACCATGTGCGTGCAGTGCCACAGAGGCCAGAAGAGGGCATCAGATCCTCCTGGAGCCAGAGTTATAGGTGGTTGTGAGCTGCCATGTAGATGCTAAGAACCCAACCCAGGTCCTCTACAAGAGCAGCAAGTGCTCTTAACCACCAAGCCATCTCTCCAGCCCTTACCGCCTCATTGTTCTATTGGCCATTTATTCTTTCTTTTATACATGCTGCTGCTATCTCTAATTTGCCTTTAACCTTCTTAACTGTGTTTTGATGGACTGACTAAATTCTTCATTCCTATCAATTCAATTTTATCTGATTGTTCCTTTTATTTGACTTTATTGGATCCTGTAAATTCTTTTCCAACCAAAATTATGAGTACACTATCCTAGATTATCTTCTGGAAATTTTAATCCTTTATTCATCACACTTATATAAAACATTTAGCTGGGATGGGTCTACATATGGTCAAAATTTATTATGTTTCTATACTGATAACCAATCATCACAGGATTATTTCTTTAAAAGACTGCCCTGGACTGGAGAGATGGCTTAGGGGTTAAGAGTACTTACTGTTCTTACAGAAGACCAATAAGCAGCACACACAAGGCAGCCTATACCTATAACCACCTGTAACTCCAGTTCCAAAAGATCTGATGCCCTCTTCTGGTCTCTGGGGTCATCTGAACACACAAGATGCACATACATTTATAAAAATAGATAAAATGCCATCTTATCTTTCTCTCCCATGGGGCCGTGTTTGTCATAGCACTGTGTCCTGTACGTACCCAAGTGGGTCCTGGGATTATTTCCACTGGCCAATCCCATCTTTCCTTCAATTACAACAGCATAATGGTAGATCTGAATATCTGTGAAAATAAAACTTTCTAATTCTACTTCAAGAATGTCTGGTCTATTCTTGGAGTTTGTGTTTCCATGTAAGTTTCAGGATTATCATATATTTTCACAGACGCCAAACTCTTTTTACATTTTGATGGGATTACAGACTCTACATCAGTCTAAGATCAACTGACATCTTTTGAAACTTGTGTCCTCCATTTCACAAGAATGGTATGTCCTGTCATTTCTTTAGGTCTTTAATTAATTTCAGTAATAGCTAAGGGTCTTTAAAAGACAGGTCTTTGTGTCTTAGACTTATCCCTAGAAATCTGAGCATTCTTATTCCAGTGTAAACTCATTTTCTATTAATTAGTGAAAACCCAAACTTCCATTCAATTTTTCATGCTTACAATGAAGCTAGAAGCATGCTAACTCACTCTCAGCCCCCAACAATTTAACTAAAGTTTCTTTTGTGCTTTTTATATTCAGTAATTTAATCTCACAGTCACTACAGTTTTATTCATTTATTTCTAACCTGAAAGCCCCCCCTTGTCTGAGGATTTCCACTTAGTCACAATTTGAAGTGGTGATAGAGTGTGTCTGTCTGAGAGCATATCTATCGCCTCTCCATAAACAATACAAAACAGCTCTATAGATTTTCTTCTAAGACTAAAAGGCTTATTACTAGTTGCTAAGAGTTTTCCTTTTTAATAAACAGAAAAAAATGTTGCACTATGTCACCTGTGTTTTCTGTATCTATTGAGATGACCATACTGTTGTTTTCTTTATTCTACTGTTTGTAGCTACCGATGGAGTCAAATAATTACACTTACGTTGTATTTCCAAAGGACAGTCACTTGATCTTTGTGTACCACTCTCTTGCTACATTCATATGGCTAGTATTCTACTTGGGATCTTAATTTAATTAATTAATTTATTTTTAGACAGGATCTCCTGGAACTCTCTCTCTGTAGACCACGCTGGCATCAAACTCACAGAAGATCCACCTGCCTCCACCTCCTGAGTATTGGAATTAAAGGCATCACTGCTGGCTAAAATCGATTTTTTTTACGGTGTATGTGTGATGTCTTTGTTAGTTTATCATGAATGCAGATGCCTGTGAAAGTCAGAAGAGGTCGCCAGATCCCCCATAACTGGAATTCCAGGTGGTTGTGACCTGCCTGCTGTGGGTGCTGGACCCCAGTCTTCTGCAAGAGCAGTAAGTGCTCTTAACAGCCAAGCCATTCTCTAGTAAACGCCACTTCAGATTTTTAAATTGATATACACAAGTAAAGCTGACCTGGAATGTTCCTTTCTTATAATGATTTTGTCAGGTTTTAGAATCAAAATTCTGCTGGCTTCTTAAAACAAGTTGGGAGTATTCCTGCCTTTTCTATTCTCTGGAAGAGTTGGTGGAAAATATGTGTTATTTCTTCCTTAAATATTTGGTGAATTCAACAGTAAAACCATCTGGCTCTGAAGTTTTCCTTATGGGAAAGTTTTTAATTACATATTCATATGAGTAGATATGGAACCTCTCAGACTGTTATTTTTCTTATACGAATTTGGATAAGTAGCATTTAAAAAAATTTGTCAATTACTTCTAAAATTCCAAGTATATTACTATGGGTTATTCATGCTAATCCATTCCTGTCTTTTCAATCTGGCTGCACATTCGTTTCTGGTGCCATTTCTACATTGGTATCATCAGGACTCCCTCGTTCTTTTTATTAGTTCTTTGGTTCTGGTGTTGCTTTATCTCACTACACCTCTCGCCTTTGTTTCTTTTCTTCCACCTGTTTAAAAAAGAAACTCAAGGAATGTTCTTTTATGGACTTTTTAATCATTGGTCTCCCCAGCTGCCATCTTACTTTTCAATTTTGAGACAAGGTCTCACGAAGCTGTCCAGGCTGAGCTTGAACTCTGTAAGTCCAGGGAAGCCTGTAACTTAAAATTCCCCTGCCCTGGCCTCATGAGTAGCTGGGATAATAGGCAAGTGCCACCAGAACCAGTTGGTGCTTCCTTTTTTACCCTTTTTAAACTTACTGAAATTAATGTCGAGAATCCTGACTTTTTTGTCTCTCTCCCTTTCTAAAGAATGCAGTTGAGGCTATAAAGGTTTTTAAAGCTACATTTCATATTTGTATGTCATAATTGTTACACTGTCACAAGCTTCCAATCTCTGGCCTGTCCTCTTTGATCTATGATCACTTAAATTTCTTTTCACAGAAACACTTCCTTGTATTTACATGTGTGTGCCTATATGAGTTTATGCATGCCACATGTGTGAAGGTGCCCGCAGAAGCCAGAAGAGGGCACCGAGATCACTGGAACTGGAGTTGCAGGCTTTTGTTAGCTATGTGATGTGGGTGCTGGGAACTGAATCCAGGCCTTCTCCGAGAGCAGCACGTGCCCTTAACTGCTGAGCCCTCACTCCAGCCTCACTGACATCTCTAAACATTCAGAGACACTTCTCCCCATTAGCCGTTGCAGACTGATAACAGTGGCAATGGTCAGGACACATCTCTATGATTTCAACCCTCTGAAACGTAAATCCTGCTTTATGGTTCAGCACATGAAAGGCGCTGGTAAATATTCTATGTGCACCTGAAACAAAGGTGTACGTTTATTCACTGCATGATGCTATAATTAGATGATACGTACTAATTAGCTTTGTTCAAGCTGTGTCTAGCCTTCCTGTTTTTTATTGTCGATTACATCAGTCAACAAGAGAGATATGTTCAAATTTCTAACTCTATGGATACCTCTAATTATCCCTGTAGGTCTTATGGCCCGATGTGTGTGTGCGCGAGCGATTAAGAAGTGAAATTGGACTCTATTATGGAACATCTTCATCTCTACAGGTTGCCTTAAATGGAAACCCACTTTACACCATACAGCTTTACAGTCTTTCTTTTGGCTTATTTTGTGTGATACAAGTTACTCCATCCTTTACACCTGACCCTCTGTATCTCCATCAGTCACAGAACACAGAGGACCAATTTAAATCCAGTTTGGTAACCTCCTGACTTTCGATTGGCAGTTTAGTCTACTTAAAACTAATGTAATCTCTGGCACACTTGGTTTTAAACATATCCCTTTTAAAATTTGTAATCAACTACTCTACTCCCGTCCTCAGCCTCCTTTTGAATTATCTAGTTATTCATTATTCTCTTTTATCTCTCTCATCTTGTTGTTCATGCATTTGTTCATCATTGTTAATGAACATCAGAATTTAAAATATGCATCCTTATCAATGGCTAATACAAATCAGTTCACCATTTCCTCTATAAGGAGCTCAGAGCAACTTCACTTCCTTCCCTCCTTGATCATTTATCTTACTCTCTGTCTATTTTAAGCTCCAAGGGGCCCAATTAGCATTGTGTATGTAGTCAATATCAACTTACATTTAACTAATTGTTGTTTCTCTTGCTCTTCATTCCTTCCCGCATTTCTGAGCATTCATCAGGAACAATATTCCTTCTATCCAACAGATACCTTCTAGTGTGTACGTCTTTAGTACCGGTCTGTTCACAATCACCCTTTAATACCATTGATCTTCTTTTCCATTCTTGAAGAGTCTTCGCTACAAAACATGATAAGCAGTTGTTTTCTTTTAGCAATTAAAGCTAGCAGTTCCATTTCCTTCTGGTTTCTATTGTTTCCATTAAGAGAGTCGGCTGTCAGTCTTACTGCAGCTCCCCTCAGGAAGACGGTTGCCCATCCCCGATTCTCACGGCTGTCTGTTTTTGGTTTTATTTTCAGAAATGTTACCGTGTGTGTGTGTGTGTGTGTGTGTGTGTGTGTGTGTGTGTGTGTGTGTGTGTGTGTGTGTGTGTGTACACTGCTCTGTATTTGTAGGGCTTCCCAATCATTCTCTGGACCTGTGAGATGGCTCAGCAGGTAAAGCAGCACATTGCCAAGCCTGAGGACTTAGTTCGATCCCAAGGGCCCCACAAGGTCAAGGACAGAGCCAACTCTCACAAGTTTTCTCACACCTCCACACACGGGTCATAGCACGCACACCCACACACATCCATACCCACAATAAACAAGGGCTGAAATCTTTGAGCTGGGAAAGGCAGCATGTGCGTTTGAGCTCAGCATTTGGGACTCTGTAAATTCAATCCAGCTTGTTGTACATAGAGAATTCTAGGCTAGTCAGGGCTATAAAATGAGACCTTCTCTCAAAACAAAACAAACAAACAAACAAACAAACAAACAAAAACAGAACAACCAAATCTTTCAGATTTCCCCCCAGTTATATCTTCTGTCTCCTTTTCTTTCTAAACATACAGTTTGGTATGTGAGGCATGTGAACCACATTTTGTCTTCACAATCTTGTGTTTCTGCCTCCCCATGTCTCATTGTTCTCATGACTGACTCCAGGGCCCCACAGAAGTACACTCCAGCTCCAGGGTTTACTTTCTTCCGGTCTACCTTCCAATTCACCAATTCTCTCTTCATTGGCACCTCCTTCATTTGAAGCAGTCCAATTAGTCTTTGAAATAGCTTCCTTAGGGTACAAGATGCCATTTACACACCAGTAAAGTCTGCAAGTATTCATTTAATGGCTGTAATGAATTCAGTCATACAGCCATAGGCATCACCAACTCCAATCTAATGCCATTTACGTCACTCCTAAAAGCACACTCCCTTGGGATTTACCGCAGCAAGTATTCTAAAAGGCCACTTTGGTTCCTATTTATACTTTTCAGTTATCTGGCCAATTGTTCGTCTTACCTTTTAACCCTCAGGACATATGAATTATAGATATTGATTAACAAAGCCACACCAATCACAGGAAATGGGCACAAAAGCTCGCTTCTCTTGTGTTTCACCTTTGACCTTGGTTCCACAGTTCCTCGATGCCTTGATGGATCTCCAGTACTCCAAAATAAGTTTCAGATGGTTGGTTTTCCATTTGTAATTTTAAGCAACTTTTCTCAGTGGAAAAGTAGACCCGAACAAACTAATTTACTAATGCCAGACACACTGACAGTCAATGCAAACTTAGTGACCAAATTTTATCATGCAAATGAGGATACCTCTGAAGATAAAAATAGGAGTTCCTGGGGATTTCACTGCATCTGTGGGCACAGGCCAGAATCACCACAAACAAATCAGAATGTTTGACTACTAAGAGTAATGGAGGGAGCACTCTGCTAAAAATAAGCAGTTAAAGACCACAGTGGCCATATGAAAAATATGAGTTCTTGTCTCTTCCCTTTGTGTTATTTGGCATTAAAGACAGAAATGAGCACTCACTGGAGTTTTGCTGCATCAGCAGATGGAACCCACTATGATACCAGTCTTCCCGGTCCTGAGTCCTGTATTTCATTAATGCCTAAGATTTGATAAATAAGACAGAATATACGTGTGTGTGTGTGTGTGTGTGTGTGTGTGTGTGTGTGTGTGTGTGTGTGCGCACATATGAGAAATTTTAGAGTTGAAAACAAACTGATTAGCCCTATATGATAAGCTCTGTGCCCCCCTCTCTTATTCTCTTTTATTGTAAATGCTATATTTTGCTTTCCTGTACAAAATGCTATCCCCTATTTCCTGAAAGAAAAACACAGTAGTGAAGGGCCCAGTGTACCAGCCTTTGAGATGGCTAGCCCTGCCTCTTGGGTCGTTTATAGTGAACTCTTCTGGGCTAGACTGGAACAGAGTCTAAGGAGAAGTGGTATTCTCAGTCAGACACAGTAGACACAATGGTGTGGCTGCCTAATTATAGCCTCGCCACATCTTGTATTTTGCAGTCTGTCCTTTCCTGGAATTTTAATGATGCCACTCAGGATATCACTTCCTATTCTTAATCTGTGTATTTTAGATGACTTGATTCCAAACAATGTTTTGGATACAAACAGCCCAACATTTTTCCAAAACACAGGCTTTATTGGCATATAAAGTGATTTGCCACATGCATGGTGTTTACATCCTAGCAGGTGGATAATAGATCAGAGTTACAGCGATGTCAAGGGACTTTCCCATCCATAGTGCATGGCAGTGGAGAAAGAAAACCAGTCAGTGAAAAGAAAACAGAATATTATTCCAACAACTTAACTTCGGCCCATATGTCATTGTCATTTACTAAGCAACAGAAAATAAAAACGAAGCATTGGAAACACTGAGCCTAACAACAAAGTAATGAGTTAACTCAAGGACAGGGGGACCCTGAGGCCAGCAGCCTTAGGTCTAGTTCATCCTCCATCCCTGGGGCATACTCAAGAGCTAAGGTCCTCTGCTTTGGATTTGCTAAACTCTGGCCTGGATGTAGCTTTGTCCCCTTGAGAAAAGCCCAAAGTCAAAGGGGAGAAGGAGTTCAGGGTTCCTAAAAGACTGAACAGTACCTGGCTCGAGGCGCATCATCCAGGCTTGCCAGCCTGTGAGTTTCCGGCAGATTTTCTTCTCTGCCTCCCATCTCCCAGTAGGAGTGCTGGGATTATAGATGCACAGGACCACATCCAGCTTCATATGTGTGTGTGTTCAGGCTCACACAGCTACTGCTTTTACCTGCTGCACCACCGTCTACTTTTCTCTTTTATGTCCTCCAAGCAACCCAGGGTCTGACCAACACGCCATCAATCAAAGTCAACTGCAAGTCCTTTCCACACTCAAAGCGCTTTGCCCTACCTACACTCCCTCATCTAATTCTCAACCGGGGCCGTATCAGTATCGCTCATCTCTCCCCATGTCTTCAACTGTGCCAACATTCTGAGACCACAACAAAGTCCAGCAACTGAGCCACCAGTTCTTACAGCAATCCAGAGGAAGCAGAGGGGCTTGTTTCAGGACAATACTATAGAAGAAATCACAGAGACAGATTTGTGTCCCTGTGATCTGTAGAGCTCTCTTCAGACCTCTCGGATTTAGCTCCCCCCCCCCAAGGTTCTTCTGACCCATTTTAAGCCTCAAGAAAACTTGAAGTAATAAGATAAACGTAAGTTGTGGGCCTTAACTCCATAGCCTTAAATATTCTTGCAGGCATCTCCTAAGAACAAGACTATTCTCTATCATGGAGAAGTTTTGCTTTTTACAAGTACTCGTATGTTAAAAACTTAGTGGTGGGGGACATTTTCAACAGCCTAGCACATGCTGGGGCATAGCTCAGTTGGCAGGGGGTTACCTAGAATGTAAGGATACCAGGTCCAAGCCCCAGTATCAACCATAGAGACCAGGCATGGTGGTGTACACCTGTAAGCTAAGCCTTGCACTTGACTCTCTTGAAGGTCAGAGTCAGTAGTTCAAGGTCATCCTCACAGTAAGCTCAAGGTCATCCTGAGCTACATGATGCTGGGGCACAAAAGTCAATCCATGAGGGAATACATTTACACAGTTTGTGCTTTAAACTGTGCAAACATTAACTTAGGACAACTATATTATATACTTAGTGGTACTAATTACAAGTAGAATATAGGTTTGAAGAACTGAGAAATCAGGTGGCACTGAAGTTTAGGGAAGAAATAAGATATATACAACCTGGGTTACTGGAGAAATGCCTCAGTGGTTTAAGAGCTCTGACTGCTCTTCCAGAGAACCTGGCTTCAAATCCCAGCACCCACCTGGCAGCTAACAACTGTCTGTAACTCAAGATCTGACACCCTCACACAGACATGCAGGCAAAACACGAATGTACATAAAATAATAAAAATAAATAAATTTTTAAAAAAGATATATACAACCTGTTCCTCCTCTTCCTGGGTAACAAATGGACTACATTTCCCAGAAACCCACTTGGCAGTTGAATGTGGCCATCTTATTAAACATGCCTAATAGAATGGGAGGAAGTGGGCAGTACTGCAATGTAGGCCTGGCCAATTAAAGCTAGTCATTCAGGGGTCACCACATTCTTGTCCCTTTCAGCTGATGGGATCCAAACAAGCATGGTGACCTAGGGTTAAAAGCAGAAGTGCTTTTAAATCATCAATGAAAGAGGGGCATGTGCTAACCAGGTCCCCCTTTTTAGATTTGTGAGAAAAGAACTCTTCTTGTTTTGATTCATTGCACTATTTTCCATTTGCTGAAGCAGCAAATTTTACCAAAATAAATGTAAGTTTGAGCTTAAGATACCCCTTAAGATATGTGTGGAAGGAAGTGACGTTTTGAAAATACTTGCTGTTCTCTCTCTCTCTCTCTCTCTCTCTCTCTCTCTCTCTCTCTCTCTCTCTCTCTCTCTCTCTCTCTCTTCTCTCTCCCCTCCCTCATCCCTTCCTGACAGGGTCTCATGTAGCCCACTTTGAACTCACTATGTAGCCAGGAGGCTTTAAACCTCTGATTCTCTTGCATCCAGCCTCCCCCAACCCCCCACCTCCAAGTTGAATGGATTATAGGCAGTGTTGCTATACTCAGTTTTATGAGGTGCTAGGGATCGAACCCAGGGCTTTGTGCAGTATAAGCAAGCACTTATACCATTTAAGCTCCATCTCCAGCCCTGTGTTTCTTCTTTCTTGTTTTCTGTATATGGCCATTAGTAGACCAAAGACAGCCCCCGCTTGGAGGAAAATTAATACTACTAAAGCAGAAACACAAGTCGAAGAGGCTGGGGCTCTCTTCCAGCAGAATCAGCACCTGGCCAGTCTCCCTGTTGAAATAACCCAAATGTATCTTGCAAAGTACTTCTTCCCAAATAATCTGACGTGTTTGTGAACCAACTAGAAAATAAGACACACTCATAAAAGAACATATGTATTCTTGTCTTTTTACCCTGAAGGAATTTAACGAACTAGAAGAATCTGAACTATTTTCATAATGTATCGGGACACAAGGGATAACAAATCCAGGAGTCACCAAAGAACAGACTATGACAGGGGGCACTGAGCTAAGGAAGACTCAAAGGGAAGCAGGCAAAAGTGCCTGTTGTAAAAACTAGTGCAAAGTAGGAGAGGAAAGGTTTGTGTTAAAACTGTGTAACCACAAGGCAGGCCTCAAGATGAATGGGTGGCTTGTTTGGATCCTAAAGACTCAGATTCTACAAATCAGGGATGATCCCAACAAGTAGGCAGAAGAAAATATTATGGTTAGAGAATTTCACATTCAGCTCCTCAAAGAATTCCCATAGGTAGTCTCCAAAACAAAGTCACAGGAAAACAAAATAAAACAAAACAAACGACAATACAACATGTCCCAGGAAACAAAGCACCATGAACAATGGGCACAGACAATGCAGGGCAGAGCTCAAGCCACAGGCTTCAAACTTTACAATGATCAGACACTAAATAGAAAATAAGTGTTCAATTAAATGATGCTCAATATCCGTAGGCAAGATTAGATAAGACACAGAATAAATTAAAGATTGTATTTAGAATCTAATTGATAGATTACACTCTCATATTTGAAAAAAAAAACTTCAAAATTAATGAACTAAATTGCAACCTTAGTAAGCTAGGAAAATAACAAAATAATGAACACCAAGATTAAAGAGAATGAAGAAGACTGGAGAACTATTCTACACTTAGCATAAAGGATGAATGAAAACACAGAGCAGTAGAGAAGTTTAACGGGTTCAACTTAGAAAGAATACAGCATAAGGACAATATTCTGAGAATCTTCCAGAACCAACTTACCATTCTGGAAATCCCAAGTAAAAAACACATTTAAAAGAAATGCAGCTGGTCACAGAGGTGTGCACCTATGATCCCAGCACCTTGCATCTGGTCACAGAGGTACATGCGTATGATCCTGGTGCTGTAAAATGGAAGCAGAGAAGCAGGAGTTCAAGGCCAGCTTCAGCTATATAGCAAGTTCAAGGTCAATCTGGGCAACATGCAGCCCTGTCTCAGATAAAAATAAAAATGATAAAACATTCATACCAAGGTTCTTTATAATAAAACTGCACGACCTTAAACAAAAAAAAATATATTTAAAATTAGTATTCTTGAAGAGTGTCCAACACAAATAGAAATTAGGCTTAGCCATGATTTCTCAGGAGCAGCAGAGGACCAGAAAAATAACAGGACACAACATCTTCAACCAAAATCCTTTTGTTTAAATCAGTAACAAGAAGATAACTCAAGGGAGTGGAGAAATGGTTCAGCAATTCAGAGCACTTGCTGCTCTTCAGAGGATCCAAGTTCGGTTCCCAGCACCCATGTCAGGTGGTCTACAACCATCTGTAACTCCAGCTCTAGGGAATCAGGTTCCAAAGCTACACCGGGAAACCCTGTCTCGAAAAACCAAAAACAACAACAACGTATAACTTAAAAAACACCTACCTGTGGCCAGCAGGATGGCTGAGTGAATAGAAGCACTTGCTACTCAAATCCGATGACTTGAGTTTAGTTCCCAGATCTCACAGTGGAGAACAGAACCAACTCTTGAAATCTGTCCTCTGACCTATACATGTAAGCCTAGCATCAAAATCCCCAGCCCCCAAACACACACACACACACACACACACACACCACTAACAAATACCTGCTGGGTATGGTGATTTAAGCCCATAAACCTAGCCCTAGGTAAACTGAGGCAGGAGGACTGCCATGAGTTCCAAGAATATCCTGTTTCAGGCATCCTGGCTACTAAAAAAAGGCCCTGTCTCAAAGAGATAGGTAAAAAGGAAGAAAGGAAAGAACAAAGGAAGGAAGAACTTTCATAAGCTTAGAAAAAAACATTTTAGTAGCTTATTGAACAAAGAAACATAATAATAAATTTAGAAGCTATTTAGAGCTAAACATATTAAAACTTCCAAAAGCTAATTTAGTTCTTAGAATCTAATTGATAGATTGGGTTTTTATATTTAAAAAAAGAAAACTTCAAAAGTTAATGAAGTAAACTGTAACCTTTGGAAGTTACAAAAATAACAAACCAATAAACTCCAAGATTAAAAAGAATAAAGACATAGGCAAAAACTAAACAGAAACACCATGAAGAAGATGCACGATGCTAAGAGGTTTCTTAATAACAAATTTCTGATGATATTGATTAAGAAAAAGCAAGCAAGCATACAAGTGATATTTTAGGAATGAATATAAATTGTGATATCATAAAGGCTTAAAACACTACCAGACATTATACACAATCATTACTTCCTAAAATGTCCAAGCTAAGATGGAAATGAGGCCCAAGAACACAATGAGCTTCATGCAGTAGCAAGAATGAAATCACATTCTCTGCAGGGAAAATGATGGAACCAAAGGACCAAAGGGGCCATAGTGTGAAGGGAAGGACGCCAGACTCAGAAAGACAGTCACAGGTTTTCTCTCGGAAGCAGAACTGAGATTTAAGACTATAAGAAATAAGAAAGCAGAGAGGAAGAATGGGGGCAGCAAGAGGTAGGGGCGAGGGGAAGAGGGTAATCGGACAGGGATGAACACCACACGTACACGCATACGCACATAGGCATGAGTATGTCATGGTGAAACAAATCATCCCGTATGCTAACTAAAAGGTCTTAGAATTGCCTGGAGAGATGGCTCAGTAGTTAAGAGCACTGGTTGCTCTCCCAGAGGACCCAGGTTTTGTTCCCAGCATCCACATGCCAGCTCACAACCATCTATAATGCCAATTCCAAGGGTTCCAACACCTTCTTCTGGCCTCTGAAGGCACTCGGTAGGCACATGCAGGAAAAAAACACTCATAAACATAAAATTAAAATATCATTAAAAAAGAGAGAACTATAGAACTGAACTACACTCCTGAATATAGACATAAAATCTTAAGAATTATCATCAAATCAATATTATCAATGCACACAGACGATTTAAAACAGTGATCTCATTCCAGAAAGGGTTAATTTATTATTTTACAATTGACTAGTGAAATTCATCAGATTAAAGGAAAT
This sequence comes from Cricetulus griseus, assembly GCF_003668045.3. Lineage (NCBI taxonomy): Eukaryota > Metazoa > Chordata > Mammalia > Rodentia > Cricetidae > Cricetulus > Cricetulus griseus. Next base: position 106,122,061 of record NC_048598.1, on the reverse strand, counting down.
GTATATATAACTCAGTGAATGCAGAAAAATAATTTGACATCTAATGAAGATTTAGAAAGTAAATAAAAAATGAGAAAATAAAAGTAACTTTTGCAGGGGACTAAGGAGTCTACGAACACCCCATCAACACTGCACTTCTAAGTATGACAGTGAACACATTTTGGGGAAGGTCACCAACAGGACATTGGGACCTCACTACACTGTGAGGGCATCTAGCCCGTGGTGCAAGGAAAAGAAACCACAGCTACAAAGATTAGCAAGGAATACAGATGATATTTGATATGATTGATTGCCTATAAAAAAATCTCAAAAGAATTTGTAATATATGATAGAGTCAATAAACAATTATTTCTGTGTACTGAATCCTGGGCACAGCAAGTAGCTCTTAGGCATAAATGTAGCACACGCTCACGAAAATAATGTGTGAAAGTTCATGCCGGCACTCATTCTAAAACCATAAACACACAGATACAGCAATAAAAGAGCATGTCATCACCAAGTGCAACAATCGGTCCCATGTGCATTCTCAGAAACAGAATGATAAGTAGGAAAAACAAACACAAAGGATAGTACACGCCATGGTTTTTAAAGTTATTCTACATTTTACTTTTGTCATTTTGTGTGTGTTTGCGCACGTGTAGATCACAGACAACTTTCTGGTCGGTTCTCTCATTCTACCATGTGGTTGTCAGGTTTACTGGCAAGTTCCTTTACCTGCTGTGCTGATTTGAATGAAAATGGCCCCCACAGGCTCATAGGAAGTGGCACTATTAGGAGGTGTGGCCTTGTTGGAGGAAGTGAGTCACTGGGGGTGGGCTTTGGTGTTTCAGAAGCCCAAGCCAGGCCCAGGGGCACTCGCTCTTCCTGCTGCCTGCCAGTCTGGATGTAGAACTCTCAGCTCCTCTCTAGCACCACGTCTGCCTGCACAATGACATGTTTCCTGCCATGACACTAATAGACTAAAATTCTGAACTGTAAGCCAGCCCCAGCTAAATGTTTTCCTTTATAAGAGTTGCCACGGACATGGTATCTCTTCACAGCGATAAAATCCTAACTAAGTCACCTGCTAAGCCATCTCATTGACTGGGTTATTTTTATATAAAATTCACACACAGGCAAAAACTAGCCCATGGTGCTCAAAATTAGGGAAGTGATCATCTTGTAAGGGAGATGGACTAGGGCACAAGAAACTTCTTAGATGTAGATAATGCTCACTTTGTTGGTCTAGGTGTTGTTATGTTCACTTAAAACAAACCAAACAAACATCAGGCTAGAGATCTATGCCCTTCTTTACATGTATAATTCAATTAAAATTTAATAATTCAATTAAGTATATAACATAATGATCCACAAACCAAAACATAGAAAGAAATGCAGTTGTAGGATACAGATGTAACTGTAAGCATAGTTGTAAAAAAATGCACTATGTTTATATGTATTTATGAGGTAGGCAGATGCAATATTTAAATACTATATACTATAAATGGTATGTATACATGTATGATGCATGAAAAATGAACCTGCATTCCTCACACCACGCAGAAAAGTTCTGGGTGGACTCAAGCCTGAGAGCTAAGGTCACTCAGCTTCAGGACCCTGAGCTGCCTCTACCTCTAAGAGAAATAAAAGTGAGTTCTACATCAATCCTCACACATGCCATCACAGGCAAAAAACATGGGTGCAGGGGGCATTGGTCTCTGAGGGAGATTAAGAATTGGGGCACTGAGCTGGATGGTGGTGATGCACACCTTTAATCCCAGCACTCTGGAGGCAGAGGCAGGTGAATCTCTGTGAGTTCGAGACCAGCTGGTCTACAACAGCAAGTTCCAGGACAGCCTCCAAAGCCACAGAGAAACCCTGTCTCAACTGCCCCCCAAAAGAATGGGGGCACTGTTGGAACTATCAGATCTAACTGAGCTGTAAAACGGGTGCAATCCAAGGTTCCTCTTGATACTTGGTGTATTCTGGGAGGACAGTTGCCCAGACAAGAGAAAGGAGTTGCTTTTCTGTGCACATTGGAGGTTTTAAATGAATTAAAACATCAGTCTGGGGCTGGGGAAATGGCTCAGTGGTTAAGAGCACTCACTCCTTTTCCAGAGGTCTCAAGTTCAATTCCCAGCACCCACATATTGGCTCACAACCATCTATAATAGGATCTGATTCTCTCTTCCAGTGTGCATGAAGACAGGTCACTCATATACATAAAATAAATAAATATTTTAAACAGTTTACAATATAGAAAATGAAAAAGGTTGTGGCCAGCACAATGACGGTAGAACCAGAGAGGCCATGTAAAGTGTGTTGACAAGTTGAATAAACAAGATCCCAGGCCCTTTCCTAAGCAGTAATGGTTAAGGACTGATTCTAGAAGGAATTAAAAGTCTGGCAGAGGACAGGTTTGATAAGGTGGGTGGGTGTCTTGGTTAGTGTTACCATTGCTGTGAAGAGACACCATGACCACAGCAACTCTTAAAAAATGGAAACATTTAATTGAGAGGGGCTACCATCATGGCAGGGAGCATGGTGGCATACAGGCAGACATGAAGCTGAGAGTCCTACATCTTGACTGAAGGCAACAGAAAATTGACCAATTTATTGTGCAGTACCCTGAGCAGAGGAAACTCAAAACCCACCCCACAGTGACACACTTCCTCCAACAAGGCCATACCCACTCCAAAACAGCCATACCTCCTATAGCACCTCTCCCTATGATATTATGGGGGCCAATTACATCCAAACTACAACTGTGGGCATTAGGAAGCCTAGGCAGGTTCCCAGTAGACAATGCAGACAGTAGCAATATTAACAAAACAACAACAAAAATTGCTCAATAATTTGAGTTGTGACTACATGCCAAGCTGTGACAAGTCCTTTTCAAGGACTCTAGGATTTTGCCTCCCCAATAATCCTTTTAAGATTTCCATGTTACTTAAGGAAACATCAGCCAATACTGGAGTCTAAGGTTAAGTAGCTCCCCCAACAGACATAGCTGAGATGGTAAAAATAAGTCAGAAAAGGAATTCTAGCATCAAAACACCAACAGGCAGAGTGGTTCAGGGGTAAAAAGCTGGGTGCATCTGTAATTCAGGTACGGGGAGGCAGAGACAGGAGGATTCCTGGGACTTGCTGGCCAGCCAGTCTAGTCAAAAACAAGAGCTCTAGGTTTGGTGAGAGACCACGTCTCAAAAAACAAGGTAGAAAGCAACTGAGGTGGACATCTGATGCCAACATCTGGTCTCCATGAGCATGAGCACATACATGTGTGTGTGTGCACTCATGCATGTGTACACACACACACATACTTACTCACACACACAACTACAGTTCTAAGAGTGGGTTTAGGAGCTGATGAGCATAGAGTAACAGAGAAAGCTCCTAAGAAGACCCTGGCCTTGATTCCCTTGTGCCTGTCATCCCCCATGCACGGCAGCTCCACCTTCAAAAGGTGTCCAGACCCAAGTACCTTCTGTAGGTGATGTTTGCTCTTCCAGCTCAGGTGAGGACCAAGGGTGCTAGGATCTGGGTGCCCCGAGAGTGGTCCTGAGCCAGGGGCCGAGAGTTCCAGTTCCCACCCACACAGTTTCAGTGTGCACAGGGCTCTAGAAGAGAACAGCTCACTCACTGTTGGCTGTCTTACTGTTCCTTCCTGGGATCAGCTCTCAGATCAAATATATATATATATATATATATATAAATATAACCTTCAACTGTCCTTGCAAAGATGGTGTCAGAATCCAAACTTCAGGAGAGCCACATTTTAAGATAGTTCCACTTAAAAGGTTGGTATGAGTTCCAGAGCAGGATTTGGGTACAGTCTGTGGTATGCAGTAGGTTCCTAATTAGTATCCTCTGAATTCCGTGGATAATCTATTTCCCTACCTTTATAAATATGTCTTATCACCTTCCTTGACCAATCCCTTAAAGCGATTTCACATACGTGAAATACACGAGCTCACACCTGTGAAGCAGGAATACGCTCTCCATCAAGTTCAAACTTACTTACAGGATCCCTTCGAGAGAAGCCAAGAGCCAGGAACACACATGGCTCACATTTCCCCTTTGCTGGTTCTAACCATTCAGCCACAAGTATGGAAAGCATAGTAGGCTGCCCATATAGCAATCAAATAAAGCAATTACAGAGCTGTTGCTGTATTTGCACACATGAGCTTGTTGAGATGTTCCCACTTCCAAAGCTAAATACTGTCAGGGAATCTGTTTAAGGGTTAGAGATGCCACCAGCAGTTAGACTGGGTAGACTATCCTGGGAATTCAGGAAAAGCATATGCTGTGGGCAGAATCGTAAGTGTATGTGCTCCTGTCAGGGGTGGCTGAAGACAATCTAAAGAGGAAGATGAAGGAAGTGAAACTCAACAATAAGGGACCTAAGAAGTCCCTCTCCCATCATTTATGGTCTTACATGGGAACACAAAAGTCGACAGGTAGTTTCTTCCCAGAAATCACCAAGAACCGTCCCCATCCCCGACTCCCATTTCTCTAGGGAGAAGATTCCATTTCACCTGGGGAAGAGGATGCCACCACTCCCAGAAAAGAAACCATCAGAGTACTTGTATGTGGTCAGTGGGTGGGAAAGGCTATGTGGTTTGGGGTTCAGGAACTGGAGGTGAGAACTAGCGGGCTCTTGGGGAATTTGTGGCTGTGGGAACGGAGTTGCCTCAGTGTCTTCATGTGTAGCATGCATCTCATAGTTGGTATTAGCCACTGATATCAACACTTGGTTATTAGGAGACTCAAATACAGTAAGGCAGTGAGTAGCATCTAATGAAACAAGCCCCTCCTCTAGGACTATGTGATTTTTCTGTCACCCAACATGGCTAATCTTGCCAAGTTATTGCTTCTCAAGAGACCATTCTACATGCTAATACTCCCAAGAAGCAATGCAACAGTCTTGATTCAGGGATATTTATTAACTCATCAGTAGCGAGTAGCTGATTTCATTTTTAAAGCCCACACAACTATTAAGTTTGCTGAATCGCAACATTTTAAACACAGAGATCTTTCTGGGTTCCCTTGTATGACATGCTAAAACTCCCTTACCATGCAGAATTTGCCCACTCCAGATCTTTGCATTTGTACCAGGCACACGCTGGGCCATACTTGGGAAAGTCCTTCAGGGACAACCACAGCAGCACACTGGTAACTGGTGGGCATCCTTCCATTAAAAAAGCAAGCTCTTGGGCTAAGTATGTAGTTCATTTTATAGAGTGCTTGCCTAGCATGTACAAAACCTGAATTCCATTCCCTCACCACACAAAAAAAGCATAAGGGTGCACACCAGTAACCAGGCAGGTAGATCAGGAGTTCAAGGCCATCCTCGACTACCTAGCCATGTTCCAGGACATCCTAGGACATATGAGACCCTGTCACAAAATCAAAACAACAAAACAAACCACCGAAAACCAACAAAAGTCCCCAGAGTAACGAGACATAGCGCTCAGCTAGCTCCAAAGCAGAACAGCTCTGTCACTGTGAATGGCCTTGGAAGGTTTGGCTGGTTTTCCATGTGCCTTCCTTGAAACGCAGGTGGGAGGAGGCAGGAGGCCTTAAACAGTCTACCCATGAAAAGCTTTATTCAGTGCAATTCAATAACTGAAAGTTACCCACAATCATTTCCATCCACTACTGCGGCCGACAATTTTGTGCTCTCTACTGGTTTCATCTTTTAGAGGAAATGCTTTCTTTAAAAAATGGTTGGAAGCTCTGTGGCTTCCTCAAACACTGATTATTTTAATCATGATCTTCAGCCCCATGCAGACAGTAGGAACATGGCAAGCACAATGCAAAGTAATGGGAGAATATCTAGTAGGAGCTACGTGTCCTTTCTTCCTCCAGACTCCCCAGCTGTGCAGCCTCCGAGGATCAATGCGAAGAGATTGGCTGTGTCCTTCAGAAGCACAGCCCACTACTGACAGCTTGTCCAGGTCTCTGCTGATTTCTCTGCACCCCCCTCATGAAAATCAAGGGTGGGGCTGGCAAGATGGCTGAGCAGGTACAAATGCTTGCACAAGATCCTACTTGGTGCTAAATAGAAAACAGAAATCAATTCCTAGAACCCTCTTTCCCCTCTCAAAAGTTGACCTCTGACCTACACAGGCACAGATGCAATTACACGCATCGCACACAAAGAAAATGAATGATAATAATAAAATAATTAAAAAAAAAAACAACGTAGAACTGAAGGGGATTTCCCTGTCCAGCACACCTAAAAGTTCTCGACACCAGTTGCATCTGGAACACAAGGGGGAACTAAGCACACTCTCCATACTGCTGTTCTAGAACACTCTCATAGTAGAGGAGATAATTGAGTCTATTTGATGATATTCAAATATCATCTCTGTGTTATCATTTTACTCAACACTCCTGAGTCTGCCAAACCGATGTACAGCTTGGCAAATCTTCCCTTCACAAGTGACACTATACGAGCTATCTCTACCCCGATAGAACAACACTTGACAAGAGACTGAATGAATCCAAGCCTTCCAGCAGGTTGACAGTGGACCAACCATATTGGACATGTTCACATGATGTTGCTGTAACTTAAAAAAGAAGCCTTCATTTGTAAAAGAGAGCACTCGCCTCTCTTGTTATCAGGCCCAGGACTTTTCATCCAGAGACTGGTCAGACCTTCTTCTGGGTCCCTAGTAGTTTCTCAGGGTGTGTTGTAAGATATAACTAATTCCTACCCTTTCCCCTTCTCACTCTGACAACAAGGGTACTCTAAAATTGTCAAGGCAAAAGTTCTCTTTGGCCAAGCTGACACAGGATCCTGAAGGCAGTTCCTTCGGGCCTCCTTAGGAGAATATTTGGGGTATTTTAAAAGGAGTGGGTTTGCAACTATGTTGGCAGAGTTCCAGGTTCTAGGGCTAGCCCCAGGTGATGCCTAATGTGAGGTCACCACTTCTAGGCTCCTGATTCCTCTAAAGTAGCTAGCTCTGATTTGTTTCCATTCAGATATTAAGGGCTTGCATAAGATTCTATTTGGTGCTAAATATAAAACAGAAATGGATTACAAAAATGTGTGTGGCCCATCCAATAAGTGGTTCTCTTGGGGTGGGGGTGTCTATGTACTTACAGCCTACAAAGAGGCTTGCTCTTCCCCCCACCTTTCCAGAATTTGGAACATCCATGAATTGAAGCAGTTAAACACATGCATATCCAATGTCAAAAAATTAAATAATCCTTTCAAATAGTCAATGCGTTCAAAGCTATGATGTGTTTTTCTCTCAAGTGTCTTTCATAAACCCACCCCTAACTTAGGCTCTCTGCTACCAGAGAAGTTGGCACATACCTGACATATGTTCTTCATGAACCAGTTCCCCTTATAAGCAAGAAGAAAAGTGCAGCGTGTTCTCTCTCTCTCTCTCTCTCTCTCTCTCTCTCTCTCTCTCTCTCTCTCTCACTCTTTCTCTCTCTCTCTCCTTTACCTTTCTGCACTAATCCAAAATTAAGACTGGCATTTGTTTGGTATTCAGGTGCCACTGTTAAAAATTTGGCCCAGCCATCACAAAATGCCAGCTTCAGTGATTATGTGAGCGACTTTCTAACAACTGAAAATGAATTAGGACTTTATTGAACATCTTGCTAATTTGTATTGGTGAAGTAAGCTTTACATGACAGTGTAAGGATTAATTTTTCTAATTCTAAAGTCAAAAAAGAAATTCACAGATACGCCAACGATTTGAAGCAAATTCTTTTGTACAGCTCCAAAGTCACCTTCTTTGAACTGTTCTCAGCCATATTCGGGGCAGGCTGTGAAGAATGGAGGTAAGTTCTAGAAACCAACAAGTCTCATTCATTTCCTTCAGTTTGTAAAAACAAGCAACTGACAGGTTTCCTGCAATGGCCGTCTGCCGTACTTGTAGATAAGAAAGTTCTCAACAGGAAATCTTGCTGAGAGAGACCAGTCATGCCATTAAACTAAACTTGCTAACCCGGAGCACTAAATATTTGATAATGTGGGACTGTAAAATACACCCAAAATCAAATGATAGACACTGCCTGGCCCTAAGCTGTTTGCTACACCATCGACTCAGGATATTAAATTGACATTAAAACATATTTAGGAGCTCTTCTGTCACCCCCCCCACCACCAACTTGAGGCAATCAGTTGAAGGAAAACAAGGGAGATTCGATGTTCTTTTAGAAGGACCAAACTGTAATTTGAGTAAGTTTTAAAACTGTTTTAAGAAAAACCAGTGCAGTGCTAAATATACCATGGAGGGAAGTTACTTCTACACAAATATAAAGAACTTAAAATTCAGGGGTCTGGAGAGATGGCTCAGGAGTTAAGAGGTCCCTTCCAGAGGACCTGAGTTCTGTCCCCAGCACCCATGTCAGGTGGCTTACAACAGTCTGTCACTCCAGCTCCCTAAAATCCCTCTGATTTCACTGGGCATGGTCACTCATGTGCCCATTCCCACACGAAGACAACAAAGACACCTACACATAATCAATGATAATAAAAATAAATCTTAAAAAAAAACCTTGCAATTTAAAGATTGACATTGACAAGATGGGTCAAAGTCTAGCAAATGTGTTGATTTTTATATTGACAAGTTTTACGGAAAAGTCTCAAAGTCAACATTTAGGGGAAGCATGCTTGGCTATTTTCCACTTAGCAAATAAATGAAACAGGGCATGGGGGAGGGGGGCAAACTTATCTTCTTGATATTCCTCATCATGAGTAAGACACAGTTGACATAAGTGTTGGTGGCTTCTTGGGGGGGGGCACCCCTAAAATTGCCTCAAAATGAAAGCGCCGCTCTCCATTCACAGGAGAGGAAATGTTTCTAAATCAACTGGGCAGTCACATTTGCAGTCTGGAAACAGTCCCCATTCCTCTTAGGAGTGCTTCCTCTCCCTGTTCAGCTACCAAGAACACCCCGCCCTTTGCACCAGGCAGTATGCATGCTTCTGCTCAGGCAGCCCGAGACAGAACCTGTCCAAAATACCACAGACCTTCATGATCAAATGCCTTAGCTCAGCCTGGAACCTGCTTTGGAGCAGGAAAACACTTTATTATACTCCCCCTGATGACCCTTCCTCCATGGGCGGCCTTCTGGTCTCTGAAGAGACTTGTTCTAGCATCTAATAGTAGACACACAATTCCACAATTAACGGCTCAAATGTATTCTTTTCAGCCTTCCCCTTGCACAACTCAGAGGTTGCAAAATGCTAAGTAAGCATGAATGCACATCCTGGCTTTCAGGCTTTCCCCTGAACTATTTTCAATAAAAATAGAGTTATGAAATCCAGGAGAGCGCAGTTTGGTTGATGTTGTAAAATGACCTTGGTTTGACAGGCATGGTCTCAGGTTTCAACAGATGTTGTGGGAAAGCTCACAGAAGCCAGCATGTTCTCCAAGCGGCTGTGATGATATGCAGGGGTTGTTGCTGTTGTTTTTAAGTGTGGTCATGGTAGTGAATGCATGTGTAGTGGGGGTGGGGTGGGGTGACACTTCTTAGTTTCTATGACAACCATGTCTCCATTCCTGGGTTACCAGACACCATCTACTTCCTGTGTCTAAATTTTTAAACCAATCAGAAAAGTGTTTATACAGTTAACAACTTCTGGACCCCAGCTTCTTCAGTGAGCCACTTTAAGGCTCGAATGAAGATGTCCACAGGGGTCACTCTGCATCTTGAGCGATCCCGTTTCATCTTCCTCACTAATTCAGTCTTCTGTGGTAAGGAACACCCCTTTTCTTGGATGTGAGCGTATTCTGCTCAAAGCAGACGCCAGGATTTCTTGCAATAGTGTGCAAGCTGAACATGATTGCTTGCTCCTCATTGTCTGTTTTCTCTTTCACTGTCTAAAGACAGATTTAGCTCGAGAAACATGCTAATTCGCAAAGCACTTAAATTATCAAAGTAATGATACAGTTAAGCATCCATCTGCTGGTGTTGCTATTTAAATGCTCAGATGAAAAAAATAGGAAAAATTAATACCAAGTTGAACAACTTGGCATTCTACAACTTACGAACAGAAATCATTGAGACTGTATTGTGAAGTCCCACATCTATCAGTGCAAGCTAGAAGCTGACATCTGCAAAGAAATTTGTCACCAAAATGGCCTACTTTATCTGGATAGAAACAACAACAACAACAACAACAAAAATTCAACATCTAGACACCCAGAGCCAGCCAGATGCACCCAGATGAAAAAGCAACCTCTCGGAAACCCGTGCACAAGAAGGCAGATCAGAAATCACGGCAAGGACTTAAAAGAAGGTTTCGGGTGACTGTTTTCCTAAGTCTCCATCTAACTGACCAATCAGTGTGAGTTAGAGCGGGCTCCAGACATCCGTGCTGTCTTCAGGGCTCTGCACCCTCAGAGCTGCTCCCCCTGGCTAAGGCAGAGCTGGCGATCAATGGAAAAACAGGGAACAAAAGGGAAATACTGATGTCTTCCTCAGCTTGGAAAGCCATTCCCTTTTTCCTCAATGAGCCAGTAGCACCCAGGCTACGACAGCGCCACGGGGGAGCTTTCACCAGCCGGGTCCAGTCCCTTCCGAGCTAGCAGTTTCGTCTTCGCAATCATGTGTCCCGACGCTAGCACAACCTGGTGACGGAAGGCTCCCGGAGCCCAACCAATTGAAACTAATAAATTAAATAAATTAATAACCCCCACGATTAAAAGCTCCCAAGAAAGACCGCGTTCCCCTTCCCCAAATGTCATTCCCAGACTATAAACAAAGCATGAAAAATAGTCTCCCGGGCTAGGGAATCTGGGTCTTTCTCCTCAAAGCAACGTTTTTCTCCCAAACCAGAAACATTCCTGCTTCCTTCAACGGATACTCACACCGGGGTATGCAGCTCCGGTATTTGAAAAAGAGGTTTAAACTGCCCATAGATCCGACGCTCTGTTTATAATTGATAGCAAAACAGTTACGACAGCGATGCTGTAACTCTGCCCCAGCCAAACTCCACATTTAACACGTTAGTTCCTTGAAAATACAAGTCATGCCTGGGGACCCCTCCAAAGCCGCCTCCCTCAGAAGTCATAACCAGAATTACATCAATTATTCGGTAATTTTTATAAATATCCATTGTCTGCGATTTTTTTAAAAATAAAAATGTAAAACCAGCTATCTACAAATTCCAGGGAAAAAAAAACTTTTCTTTCTTTTCCTTTCTGTCTTTTTTTTTTTTTTTTAATGAACTTACTTTTGAGACAAAAACTAATGAAAATAAGCAACTCGTCATCCCTGGATCTTTCCCATTCTGGGCTGCACGCTATAAATCAATCCGAAACTAGGTGCACAGATGGGGGCGGACACCTTAAGATAAAAAGCCAGGGGTGCCCCCCAAATGCGGGCAGGCTGGGCAGCGAGGCTCAGGGTGACAATGCTAACCCGGGCAGAGGCTCGCTAGGCAGCCAGCGAGCCACATTTTCGTTACCTTCGATCGCCTGCCCCCCCGCTGCTTCTCGCGGCCGCATTGGGGGGCTGTGGCGGCGCTGGACTCGCGGGGGGCCCCGCCGCCGGGTCGCGCCGTCTCCCAGCCGAGCTGCACGGATCGCGGCCGGAACACCCGGCTCCAGCGCCCGGCGCCCGCCCGGGGTCGGCGGCTCGGCTCCCACCCGGGCCCGGAGTCCTGCTGGGTCCTAGCGCTCGCCGTCCGGGCCGCGGCCCGCTCTGCAGCCTGCACGTACTGTGGGGCAGCCGGGGAGGGGGAGCCCCGGGAAAGCACGAGCGGGAAAGCCGAGCCGCCGTGGGTGCGGAGAAAGCGGAGCTCAGTGCCAAAGCCTGGGTGTGCAAAGAAAGACGCTGGCTTCAGTCGAACTCCCAGAAGGCAGATGCTAGAATGTGCAGCCCGGGCGGAAAGCACAAGCGTGGCCGGGGAGGTTTGCTCCGTGCACCTGTGGTATAGAGTGCGCTCACAGAAGGTAAGAGAGAGAGAGAGAGAGAGACATCGCGGGATCCTCGGAGATTTCAGAATACCAAGGGGGAAAAGTGGACAGTTCGTGCGCTTGAAACCAGTTTCCCCCAATCTTTTTTTTCCCTGTTAGCGGTTCTTTTTCTTTTCTTTTTTCTTTTTTTTTTCTTCTTCTTTTTTTTTGTATTTTGCATTTTGCTTTCTCTAGCTTTATAATTTGTGTTTTAAATAACAAAGCCCCATATGGCTCACCACGTAGTCATCTGATTTTCAAAAGACCTCCAAAATTACATCAAAATATGCACTCATGTATCTCCTAAGAAATCAACAAGAGAGAATTAATGGTGGCATATGGTGTGCCTCGTAGAGAAAACTTAATTACAAATTAAAACAAATGCGAAAATTCACAAATCCCATAAACCAAAAGTAAATTATGATCCTAGATTGATTCGCAGATCAGCTAGCTCATGTGCCATCAGGGAGACTGTAAAAATTCTAGGTTTCTTTCAAAACAGGAGAAAGCTGTTCGCCATACCCCTGTTCCTAGCCCCACCCCCACTCCACTCGGGCAACCCTTTGATTCTGCATTACTGTGGCCCACCTGGAAGGTGACTTAAATCTTGCTGGTGCTCCCTGGAGACAATTCCATTGGCTCCTAATTCACGATAATAGTGCTAGAGTTGGGGAAACGTCTTTGAAAGGTTTGGCAACTGGACGTATTCCTTCAGTCTTCGATACCGGCCCCTTAGAAGGTCATGATTCTGCCCAGACTGCTAATAGCAATGGTGCCATGGTTTACACCAAGAAGAAAATGAAAACCGGCGCCTTCTGACTTCTATTTTCAGAGCAGAAAACATCCCTCTGAGAAGCGCTGTTGCCCTCCCCTTTCCAATGGTGGCTACTGAAATGTAATGGAAGATTTTAAAACGTTATTAAGTAAACATCACAGGCACTTCTGCCCATGCCCAGTGTAACACGGTACCTTCATCTGTCTTCAGAGTACTGACACCTTTCCCATACCTCCAATGGGAAACACATAATGCCCAGCTTTCAAAGAAGAGGGTGGAGGGCCAGGAAAGGACTGGTCCAAAGCCACCCAGCTGCTGAGCAGTGCAGCTGGAATGCCAGCCGCAGGTCTCCCCATACTTCCAGCAGGTCCTATACCATCTGCCCCCTCAACTACTTTCCCGGCAAGTACTATGGGAATGCAGGTAGGTTTCTGGCATCCTCCTTGCTCCCTGGGAGCCCCCAGTCCATAGCATAGCCACAGAAAGCTGGTGCCCCACGAGCCCTATTTTTGCTCTATGTTGGGGACAGAACTGATTCCACTTTACACACAGAGGGGCACATTTCTTCAGTGGAAACTAACCACTTTCTAGTGTCCCCTCCGGAAAGCTGTGTGAACCCCAAGAAGTCAAGTATCCTGGATATAAGGTAAATCATTGCTGTCATCCAGGATGTCCCTGTGCAGACAGACCTAGTGGCACCTGGAGTCTAATGGGCCTTCGGGAGTCACTTCTCGGCTCTCCTGCACCTGTGGGGGAGTCAGCAGATAGAACTGTTGGGGCCTTCCACTTCCTCCTCCTCCTCTCTGTCACTTCTCATGAAGTGTCCCAACCAGTTACTAACCAGGTGAAGGGCTGACGGACATGAAGCCTAACAGACAGAAACATCAAAAAGTAACTACATTTTGCTGAGGAAGGGGCTAGTGATGGCAGACACAAGGGAAGGTATGTGTACCTTCCTGGTAAACTGCTTGAAAGGATTTGTGTAAAATTCGCTTGACGGGTTTATTTGATCTCTTTGTGGAAACACTCGAATGACTCTATAGTTATACCATCTGTGTGGCCTTAAAATAGCGATGGCTCAGCAGTTAAGAGTACTGACTGCTCTTCCAGGGGACCTGGGTTCAAGTCCCAGCACCTACATGGCAACTGACAATTGTCTGTAACTCCAACATCTAACACCCTCACACAGACACACATGCAGGCAAAACATCAATATACATAAAATAAGAATAAATAAATTAAAAAAATAGTGTGAACTCTTGGATCCGAGTCGCCTAGGCACTGGCAGGGAGCAGTGTCATGAAGCAAAGCAGCCCCGTAAGGCTGAATCACACCAGGAGAGGTATCAGTGACAAGAAACTGTCATTCATTCATTCATTGATTCTCAAATTCACGCATTCATCCAATAGTGACTGGGCCGCACTTTAAGCCAGGCTGTGGGAATGAAAATAATTTTGTCCTAGTTTGCCTCTCTGTTGCTGTGATGAAACGCTGGCCTTTAAAAGCGGCTTGCAGAGGAAAGAGTTTTTCATTCCGTTTTACAATTTCCAGGTCCTAATCCATCACCCAGAGAAGTCAGGCAGGAACCTGGAGACAGGAACCTAAACTGAGACCACAGAGGAACACTACTTACTGCCTTGCTTTTCCTCTGGCTTGCTCGGTTACTTTTTTTTTTTTTTTTTCCTAGCCAGACCTACATGCTCAGGGTTGGTGTTGTCCACAGTGGGTATTATGGACCCTCCCACATCAATCAGCTGCTTAAAAAAAATGCCCTACAGTTATGCCCACAGACCATTCAATTCTTCAACTGAGGGTCCCTCTTCCCAGGTAACTCTGGTTTGTGTCAAGCTGACAAAAACTAACTAGTACAAATGTCCTTAACGCAGACAACTATAGTAGTTACACCACTGCAGCTAAATTATATCCTTAGTGCCCTATGTTGAATAACAATGGGCCCTGTCTTGGGGACAGCTATCTTCTGGGCCATTCTCAAATGCATTCTTCTTTGAGTTGCTGAAGCTGACTTTGCCCATCTAGGTATCACAGAATCCTGGGGATGGCCAAGAAAGGAGACAAAAGGGAAAATGGAGAATGGCAAGAAGGGACATGGCAGAGAATGTCACCTCCTTTCTCTTGCCTGATGGCATTATCTGATGGGCTGCACCTCACACAGTCTTCTATCGGGTGACCTCAGGCCTCGGGCCCAGCAAACACTGATGCTTCCTATGAACTGTTTGGCCTGTGGATGTTGTTAACTTTCGACTGGGATTAATCCCTGAGAGACTTCATCATGATGCATAGAAGAGTCGAGAGAGGAAAGTCCACTGGAGGGAACATTCAAGCATGGCCAAGCCATGATGGTCAGAAAAGTGAGGCTGATCTAAGTGAGACACTGTTGCATGAGGAATTGCTGTAAATCCAGAGCCGGGGGTCCCTTGAGTGTTGAAGGTGATTGTGGTTTCCACACAACCAACCCCTTTCCCAGTATGATCGGAGATGTCCTTCTGTATATATGTTTCTCTTATTGATTGAGGAATGAAACACTGTTTGGCCAATAGAGGCAGGAAGATAGGTGGGGCTAGGAGATGAGGAGAATTCTGGGAAAGGTAGGCAGAGAAGCACTGGAAAGAGTCACCATGTAGCCTTCAGAGGAATAACAGGTCTGAGCATTCTTCGGTAAGCCAAGACCATGTGGAAACACATAGATTAATAGAAATGGGTTAATAATTAAGACAGAGCTAGCCAGTGAGAAGCCCTAGATGTCGACCAACAGTTTAATAATTGATATAGCATGTGTGTGCTTATTTGGGGCTGAGAAGGGTGGCAGGACCTGGCAAGACAAGAAAAATAACAAGCAACACCAGTGTCTCTTGCTTCACCGGACCCTACTCTGTTCCCCCCTCTCTCCTTGTCCTGAACACTTTCTAACATGTTTGATCTATGATTGTTATAATATATTGTCTCTTCCATACATGGCATTAGAAGTTCCACAATGCCAGGAATATTTTCTAAGAATTGTCAAGAACATAAAAGTGTCTGAACTGGCTATGGTGGCTAATACCTTTAATCCCAGAACATGGAAGGTCAAGTCAGCAGAATTGCTGAGGGTTTGAGGACAGCCTAGGCTACAGAGACCCCATCTTAAAACCAAACCAAACCAAACAAAAAGTGTCTGATATACAGAGTAAGTACTCAAGTTTTTAAATGAATGAATGAGGGACTGGGGAAATACCTTAGTAGGTAGTTTGCTTGCCTAGAGACCCCAAGTTAGATCCCCAGTATCACATAAAATGGGTATGGTAGCACACACATGTGATCCTAAAGATCAGAAATTCAAGGTCATCCTAGGCCACATAGCCAGAGACCCTGTGTCAAAAAAAAAAAAAAAAAAAAGGTATTTGTACTAGTTCAAGATTCTCCAGAGGATCAGAACCTGTATGTGTAGGCTGGGTTTTCTGTTAGGACCTCTGGTCAGCTCTGTTCTACCTGCCAGGTCCCAAGTAACCACATGGAGGATCCTTATTAATTATGAATGTTCTACCAATAGCTTAGGCTTGTTATTAACTAGCTCTCATATCTTAAATTAGCCCATTTTTTTTTTATCTATGCCCTACCACATGGCAGTAACTGTTTTCAGCATGGCATGTTCTGCTTCCTCTCAGTCTGGCTGGCGACTCTGTGTTACTCTGCTCTTCTTCTTCCCAGTGTCCTCTGAGTTTGGCTGTCCTGCCTAACCTCTTCCTGCCAAACTACTAGCCAGTCAGCTCTTTAATTAAACCAATCATAAGACCCCTTGGCAAAGACATATCTTCACAGTGTACAAAAAGATTATTCTGTAACATATAGGGTGAGAGGAGAGAGAGGAAGGGGGAGGAGGGAAGAAGAAATGCTGGTTGAGATTTATTCTAAGAATTTAGCTATGCCAGATGGGTGTGGGGACACACACCTTTAATCCCAGAACTGGGAGGCTGAGGCAGGTAGATCTCTGTGAGTTCACGGACAGCTGCATCGACATAGTGAGGCTCTGTCTTAAAATCTGGTTTTGCAACTGTGGAGGCTGATCTGTTCTAAGCCTTGCAGCAGCAAACTGCAGAGCCAGCAGAGCTAATGGCATCATTCTAGAACACAAAGGATGCTGAGCTTTGTAGAGATGATTCTTGGACCCAGTGGAGGATGACTTAAATCTGTCATTATTTAGATGGCAGAAGGTGACTTCCTGGAGATTGCCATTGTGCTAGTTTAGATGTGGATATGAAGGAATTTACTATTGGTGGCTTCAGAGGATCTTCTGGTGACCCGTTAGCAACAGGTAATCTTATGCCCACCACAGACAGACAGTCGGAGCCAGTCAGGGGTGAGGAGTATAGAGAAGAACAGCCTGGATTGGTGTCCAGTGGTGTCCGGTCATAACAGTGACTCTTGGCCACTTAAACTGCTCAGGCAGAGAAGTTATAAATGGGCCTGCCATTTGGGGAGGTCTCAACCCACTTAGTAGACATTTTATCGTCTTGAAATGAGTCCCACTTTGAGGCCATCAGAGCCCTCTGGAATTCTCTCACAAGCCAGGAAAGCAAGTATCCTTCTACCCTGATCACTAAACTGTAGGTTGCCACCAGCAGCACATCCTCAATTGTGGGTCCTGGAGGTGGATAACAACCCAACAGTGAGCCCAAACAGGATACTGAAACACGATAAAAACCCAGCGTAAACTCTGGATGCCCCAAACAACCCTTTTTGCCAACTCCATCATCTTAACAGTTTGGGCTACTCTGTCTAGATAGCCACCATTTATGTCCACAGGTATGTGCAGGGCTTCTGGGCTGTATACTCTCAAACTTTGAAATAATGGTAGGAATCCAGTTAGAGTGGAGGAAATCCTTGCCACTTGCTTCTCTGCATGCTTTGAGCTGCAACAAGGTGCCACTTGACATCACCCTGTGGAGTCACCAGCCTTAACATCCTCCATGACACTGATAGTCTTACCCTTTGACTAACACACTGAGGATATGGGGCAACAGCGTGGGCCCTGGACCTCATTATTTCCACCCATGATTTTAAAGAGATTCATTGCCTCCCACGGGTGATGGGACTGTCACCATGCCTCCTGTCAAGAGGAAAACTGTGACTCATTCATCTCTTTGATGTTTCTATGTGCATCTCTTCATGGCCCCAAAATGTAGGAACTGGCAGTTGTCTTGCTTTGACAAGAGAGGAGGCGAAGTGTTGGCTTATCTCCTCCATTGTAGGGTCGCCTCGTGAAAATGGCCATACTTCGTCTTCACACTGGTTCTTCAGCTCCAGCTTAGGTCCCCAGAGAATTATTTCTCCTGAGTGTAGCTGCCTTGTCAGCCTTGAGAGGAAGGCATGGGGCCGAACCCTGCCCAAAACAGTCCAAGCTGGCATGGGGCCAGCCAGCTGGCTGCTAAGCAGAGCCCTCTCCCAGCCTCTCCAGGCCCCCCTCTGGCTCCCTTTTACAGCTGTCTGGCCTCAGGTAATCATTGGCACTCTGCGGGTCCCTGGCTCTTTTCATTCCCATGTTTCAGATCACTTTACACACGTTAATTAAGCCTTAAAACACTCAGGGAAGGAAAGCCAAAGGCAGTGGGATGTTTGCAACATGCTTCTCCATGTTCTGGCTGGAGAGCAGGCTGGCCCCACACTAACCCAGCCCCACCCTCAACCAGCCCCACCCTCACCCAGCCCCTCACTCACTCAGGCCCTCTCTTATCCAGGTGAAAGGGTGGAGCTCCTGTGTTCCCTGAATAGTTGAAACCCTGTGTACATGCCACAAAGAGCCCCATATTTCTTATTGGCTTAGGACAATCATCCACGCCATTGAGGTTACCTGCCATATCTGATCCACGAGACCTTTGGAAGTAGGAATCTGGGCAGATCTGGCTCAATGTTTCACACCCAGAATGAATGTCCCCAGTCTATACCACTGTGACCATGGTTAAGGACCTTAGAATAAGAAAGGCCTTAGCCCAAATAAGGTGGGCAGTGCTGAGCAAGGAAGCCTGAGGTTGACCTCCACATGCATCCACATGCATTATCCACATGCAACCACATGCACCCACATGCACCCACATGCATGCAGAGAAAGGTGGGGCAGGGATGGAGAGACCTTGAGAGACAGGGAAAGACCTTAGACCAGATCTAGCCTCCCAAAGAGCTGTCTTTCAAACATTGTTTGGCATCATCTTATGGCTGACTGTGTCATCTGTAACACCAACAGGATAATGTCCAGCGCCTCCCCCACCCCTTGATTTCTGCAAAGGATGAGATCAGAGCATAACATGTTAAGCATCTGGCATAGAAAAGGCTAGATAGTGCAGCCTTCCCAAGCCATCTTGTGTCTAATCCCACTCAGTCTGAATGAGAGTAGTTTTGCTATCAAAGTGTTAGAGGCTCTGTAGTTCACATTGATGTTGGCGTCTCTCACTGAGATGAAATGGTAGGACATCTAAATGAGGTCTGCAGTTCAGTTAACGGTGTTTTACCAACTGTTAATCCTTAGTTTATATTAATTTATGACACTTGAGCCATTGACATTGCAGAAAGCTGGGTGAGTGGGATGCAAGGCCAGTGTAGACGATAATAATCTCATCTTGAGCCCATCAAAATTGGTGGTGATACCCAGTAAGACTAACACTTCACCCACATTTTTAGCATACTATTTTAAAATACCTCTATGGCTTCTACGAAAATAATAAATGCCAAGCCTTTTGTTACCAAAATAAGAGACAGTTTATGTTAGCTCCAGTTGTTATCACCAAGGAAAATTCATTGAGCTTCCTGTGTCTGCAAAGTGCCATATTGTACATTAAAATAGCAAACATTACCATCAGGAGAAAACCACTGCTTGTCTGGCAGTCCTTTTAAGGTAGCTGTTTGTATGTAAGATATTTGATAACCTTACTATTTAGGCTCCCAGTGCTTTCCCTTATTTCAGAGAAAACGGACAGTTTCCTAGCCATGCAGCTCCAAGCCTTCCCCACTGGTGAGAAGCAACTAGAAAGAGCTATCCTGTCAAATAGCACTATGGATTAGACCGCTTGCCACTCTGAGTACCAGGTTTGTGATGTTCACAGTGAAATGCCGAGCGAGGGAGCCTATTCTCTAACTTCATGAAGACCACAGGATTTAAATACGTTATTTCCTCACTTCTTTTAGAGCATGCAAATTGTGACGTCGTGGGGGTCAGAAAGAGCTCTTCATTTGGTGGTAAGGTGGTGAAGAACCCTCATCACCTGTCACATCAGAGAGTGTGACTATAATATGGCCACCTTACAGAGGGTTCAGTAGAGGAACCAGAGCTGAAGACGGTGAACACTGGGTTAAAACTTGTCAGCTCTCCAGGAGATCCAAATCCCTGGGAACACCTCATGGTTTGTGAGCAGAGCATCCATGAGCAAAGATTGGTACCTATGGCCCATGGGGGACTGTGATGAGTCCCTCTCATCCAGTGTTAGAGTGTCATCTGTTAACTTTTGGGGGTGGGGTGCCCTCTTCCTGTGCTTGGGGAATCCCCAGTGTCAGGAGGCAAACTGACTTCCTACTAAAAAGTGAAATGCCACAGGCCATCTTCTCACTTCCCTTGATGCTGGGGGGAAAATGCAGAATCCAGGTCCCCTCAGGAGCAAGGGACATGAAGGGGTGGGGCAGTACTTGTGATGATTATTTCCAACCATTTCATGTAGCCCAGGCTGGCCAAGGATAGCCTTGAACTTCTGATCCTCCTTCCTCCACCTCTAAGTGCTAGGATTGTAGTCATGTGACTACATGCTTGGCCTGGATGGTTAATTTTTTATCATCAGCTTGATTGGATAAGAAACTCACCAATTCTCAGCCTTTTGGCTATGGTCAAGTGTGAAGAAACTCCTAGTGCATTGGTAAGTACCTCTTGGGGTGTATTTCCAGAGAGGGTTTACTGATGGGGGGAGGCCTACCCTGAATGTAACACAATCTCATGGACTATTGCCCGAGCCTGAATAAAAGGGAGGAAAGGAGAAAGCCAACAGAAAGCAAGCATTCCCTTCTTTCCTTTCTGGTCCTCCCATATATAAGGCAGAAGCCTTCTATGGCTAGGGACAGGAGCTGGACTGGCTGCCTTGCCTCCTCTGCCATTGTGGAGTGTATCGAACCCTTTCCTTTCTTAAGTTGCTTCTCCAAGTATTTGGTCACAGTTACAAGAAAAGGCGCTAATACGATGCTCAACTGAGTAGCCTGAAGTGTGACAGCAGTTCAATGGATGCGCTGTTGGTGTCCACAGCAGGACCATAACCATGACCTGACCTCTTTCCAGCATGACTCCAAACCTTGATCAGAGCATATCACCTTGGAGCCACTTGCTCATCTCTCATAAAGATTTGCATGAGCCACTCACCATGGTGTAAAGAGATGCTCTCTCAGCTTAGACCAGTCACACCCAGCTTCTCTTGGCAGGTGCAAGAGTCTTGTCCCATCAGGTCCATGTTGGATACCACTTACACCCACCAGCCAATGTTATTTTAGCAGTAGCATTGGGGCCACATACACCCCCCACTCTTTTGGAACAATTCAGACAGCATGGGGGCTGTTGATGACCACAAAATGAGCTTGAACTAACTTACCTTGACCTCTGACACTAAATGAATCAGTCTGAGACAAGAGCAAATCTCATCTAACAAACCTCCCTGAAATGGGTGAAGTGGGCATGCTCTATAGAGGTATTTCTGGAAGTGGGAATGCTCTATAGAGGCATTTCTGGCCTTCCCTGTGGTTCTAAAGAAGCAGCACAGGAGAGGTTTGGCCAAAGAAAGAAGCAGCAATGATGACAAAACTGAACAGAACAGAAAGACCTCCATAGTTACAGAGGAACTGCCATTAGCGCTGCGTTTTTATAGAGAAGAAACAGCTCGGGATTCTGTTCAGCTTCATTCAGCCTCCTCTCTCTGTCATGTAGAAATCCTGTCCCATTGTGGTGAGCGCTTATAATTCACCCATTGACTTTTCCCTTGACACTGAACTGCACAATGAGAAACCTGCAATGTGAAACACGTCTTGTTTCAAAGAGCAAAGAGCTCTTCCTTCAAAGATTCCTTCAAAGATTGAGAAAACACGAACGTTCATTGATAAAAACCTGGAATGCAAGTTTTTCATATTCTCCCAGCAAGTTAAACTCGGAAATGGAATCTTTTTTTTTTTCCCAAAACAAAGAGGCAAAGATCTTACTAATCCTTTCAATTATACTCATGTTAGCAACCATGAACATAGTCTCAAAAGAAAGCAGAGTGGATTTGAGAGAATTGGATCAGAGGTCCCAAAGAAAGGCTGTCTACTATTCACCTTGAATTCTCCTGCATCCCATTGTTCCAAGAGTCACTTATTTAGGAAGAAGGGTGGCCAAGCCTGCAGGCCAAGTTGGGAAGAGGACCCCCACCCCACCCCCACCCGTTAACCCTTGTCTTTGGCTGAATTCTTCGAGAACTGAGAAAACTTTCACCCAGTAACCATAGGAATCCAGTTGTCAGATGTGCAGGGCAAAGAGCTTAGCGCAACTTTCAGGCAGACCTAGTTTTGATGACAAAACACAGGTAGTAGGAAAAGGGACGCTGACATAGAGCTGGAGAAACAAACCCTCTAATCTTCATAGAATTCAGAGTGGCACCCTATCATAAGGCTAAAATGGAAGGAAGGGAATGCAACCCTGGCTCCTCCCTCTTCCGGTCCTGCAAATCTCCTCCTCCTTACACTCACACACATCCTGCCCCCTGCTGCCTAAAGCAAAAGATTAGAGTCCTCCATCTACCTCGAAATGATATCTGTTAGGCAAAGGGAGGAAATGGTATTAGAGCACCGGTAACATGTTTCCTTTCTATAGGAATTAAGTGGATATAAAAGCCTTTAGAACCGCCCATCTGGCCCCTCCCATTGAAGTAAGCTAGGACTCTAGATAGTATCTAGCGGTTCAGGTTTATTGGTGAGCATGTAAGTTTGTGTTTGTGTGCACATGTGCATGTGGTGTGTATACAAGTGTGTGTGGGGGTGCTGTGCATGTGGAAGCCAGTGTTTGATGTTGACGGTTCTTCTCAATCACTTGCCACCATAATTTTGAGACAGGGTCTCTCACTGAACCTGGAGGTCTTGGATTCTTCTATGCTAGCTTGCTAATGAACCCTGAGGATCCCCTTGC
The DNA here is from genome assembly GCF_003668045.3 of Cricetulus griseus. NCBI lineage: Eukaryota > Metazoa > Chordata > Mammalia > Rodentia > Cricetidae > Cricetulus > Cricetulus griseus. The sequence continues at coordinate 106,099,204 of NC_048598.1, read as the reverse complement.
GTTTAGTGCCCATTACCGCCTTGCACTGTGACAGCCAAGAGTGTAACGCGGGTACTGGCAATCTGAACTCAGGTTCTCATGCTTGCACAGCAGGCATTTTATATTGACCAAGCTGTCTACCTAACTCTTAGAGTCTATTATTGTAATTCCAGAAAAGAATTCCAAGAGGAAGTATCTGGATATTGACAAGAAAAACTAAAAAACAGAAGTTCCTCACTTCTTGATAGCTCTGAATGAAAATCCCCATGATATGCTTTACACACACTTTGCTTTTGCTATTTTCATTTATGTGTGTATGCATGAGATGGTATGTGTATGCATGTTTGCCTGTGTGGAGACTCGAGTGCGGAGGCCCAAGGTTGATTGATGTCAAGAATCACCCTTCATCATTTTTCTACCTTATTCATTGAGGCAGGGTCTCTAAACCAAACCCACAACTCAACAGCATGGCTAGTCTTTGCTCCACAGAGCCTGTCTCTGCCTTCTGAGGTCGGGATTATAGACATGCACCATATCCAGCAGGCATTTACAGCTTTAATTAGGTTCTGGGAATCCCAACTCTGTTTTTCGTGCTTGTGTGGTTAGGTGCTTAGCCACTGAGCCATCTCCCCAACCCCTATATATTGTTTATTTGCAGGAGGTCACAGGGGGTACAACATGTGCTAGAATTTGCTTAGATGGTTGTCCTCACACTGCTTTAAAAATGATCACCAGGTCATCATATTGGGATGTGTCACCAAGCAAGTCCAGACTCATATTTCACTGGTAGCTTAGCACTGTTGTTACATGGCTCATGTGTTGAGGAAGGTGTGCCCACCTCCTTTCCCGCCCACGTCCACTCACCCCACATTCCAGAAGTTACTCCCCACCCCTTGTCCTTTCTCTACTCAGTGGCAATGAAGGGCATCTGTCCTTCCTTTCCTGGTGACCCTCTGCAGTGACAGTGGTATGTCTTGGGTTTCCTGTTTCCAGTAAACTGTTTGTGTTGAAGAATGGGAGGCACTCTTCCTCTCCTTCTCAGGGATTAGCCTTTCCGGAAGCGCTGAATAATAAAACTAGATTGTAAAAGCCCTCTCAGAGATGGAGCGGTGCTGCTTTCCTTCCCATGCTTGTCGTGGGGTGATTAGGATTGAACTTTGTTGCTGTTGTTGCTGTTACTGTTGTTCCTAAATGGAAAAGATTGGGCAGTTTTTCTCTGCTAGGCCTCAAGGATGAGTGTGGAAGGGGAAATGACCTGCCATGCCTTCTGAAATGTAAATTTGAATTTTCATGCCTTCTGAAATGTAAATTTGAATTTTCTAGATAGAAAGGAGAATACAGCAAAGTGAGATGAAGAATGAAGGCATGAACCGACCCACCAGACCTGGCTTTTAAGTTAGTTACAAGACTGTCAGACAGACATGAACTGTTGGGGTGCGGGGGGAATGTGGACTCCTTGGCTCTCAGGTTCACAATTCCTTATGGACTCAGGAAATTGATTTTCCCTCCACATTTAACTTTAAGAAGTTTGTTGCTCATTCAACAGAAGGGAAATCATGCCTGGTACTGGAAACCTAGCCAGCTTCCTGGGGCTAGTGAGATCATGGGCTATAGGAAAGAATCTACTACTGCAACTTTGCTAGACCAGGCATAATTTCTTCCTACATTCTAAATCTTATCCTCATACTCATACAGAAGTGTAGCTACCACCCCTCATCAAAGCCGTTTCTCCTTACAGCAAATGGAGACCATTACAGGAAACCACAAACAGACACAATGCAGAGATCAATGGATTGTGGGGAGCCCAGCCCAATGGATACAGTTACATCATAGCTCCTGCATCCTTGGCTCAGGGAACATCCCAGAAGAGTGGGTAGAAAGATTGCAAGAGCCAGAATACCAGGCAGTCTGCTTCGAAACAATATCTCCTAGAAATGGTTGCATAAACAAGACCAGCATCAGGCAACATGAATGGGTTTGCTAATGGGGGAGTGGGAAAAATTCACAGGGTCCCAGCCCTAGACAAAGAACTACAGGCAGCTAGTGACTGCTGGGAGAAGAATTCACTTCTCCTAGAAAGGAGCCCAGTTATTGGTTGTCCAATGCAGAACCGTCAGCCTTGTTGTACAGTAGGTGGTTTGCAGATGGGCAAGACTGGAAGCTGAGAGACTAGGTAGCTGTTAAATGTGGTCCCAGAGAGGATAATGAGGGTGTAGATGAGAGGAATGGTTGTGAGATGGCCAGGAACAGCAACTGTTGAGAAAACTAAAAGGATGTACTAATAGCTAGTTGTTATTGAGGAAGGAGGGGAAAATCTAATAGCCCTTAGATGTCTGCCTTAAGCATGTGGGTGGATGATGAAGCTATCCCAGTAAGATGGACAAACTAAGTGACAGCTAATTTTGTCAATGGAATGGGCTAGGAATACTGTTTCAGACACCCTAGGTTAGAGATGTCCATTTAACAGCCAAGTAGAGACTAGTATTTTGTTACTCTTGGAGACATTAGACTCTGTGTGTTATCAGAATTGGAATTCGATAAGATTTTTGTATTCTCAGCCAAGTATTAGAGACATGACAATCTGGTACTAACAGGGACATTAAAGATCCTCTGGTCTTCTGGCTCATGCCTTTAATCCCAGCACTCCAGAGGCAGGGACAGACAGATCTCTGTGAGTCCAAGGCCAGCCTGATCTACAAAGCAAGTTCTAGGCCAACCAGGACTTCAGATTAAGACCCTGACTCAAAAAACAAAAACAAAACAAACAAACAAAAACAAGTGAAAAGATCTCCTGGTCTGAGCCCGTTGTTTTTTCTGTTGATAAACTGAGGTGCACATAGGCTACATCCTTTCTTCACCATGATAAAACATCAGAATCTAGGGTTTCCTGGTGTAACTCAGTGCATTTTCGTTAATCATCTGTTCCTTTTTTAGTTTCTAGTGTGTGTGTGTGTGTGTGTGTGTGTGTGTGTGTGTGTGTGTGTGCCTGTGTATGTTCCAAAACACTTGTGTGGAGGTCAGAAGACAACTTGCTGGCAACAGTTCCCTCCTTCCACCAAGTAGGTCCTGAGGAATTAAACTCAATCATCAGGCTTAACATTAACTATGTACTCATCATACAGAGAAAAAAAATGTAAATGAAAAATGCTATGTATAGAGTTGCTTGAATAGCAAAATCCCTTGTGTGCTCTCTCTCTTTACACACACACACACACACACACACACACACACACACACACACACACACAAACACACACAGAGTTTCACTAGATAAAGAACAACTGCATGTCTTGCCTTGCTGGGGAGACAAACTGTGTAGAAAGCAGTTGGGCACACCTGATGCATTTAGTGTTGGCAGTCATAAGGTGAAAGAGGCCGAGGGTGAACCTGGTATTAAGATGGCCATGAAAAGAGCCAATTTGGACACTGCAGATAAAACAATGTGGCTCTCCCTGACCAATACTCCCTCTTTTGGAAGTCCCACTGACTTGTTAAAGAAACTCTATGTGACTAGATTAAGCTATTCCAGGTGTTTGTTTCCCAGCATCTTTTCTGATAAAGAAGCCACAGCCATGCCTTTCCCAAGTGTCCAAGTCCAGTCCACAAACTATAAACACCATCTAACCCTATTGAGCTTCAACTTTTGATCAGTAAAATGAAGCAGGTGATCATTTGATAATCCCTAGTCTCCAAAATCATAATTCTCATACTTGCCAAAATCAATAAAGAGAAAATAAAGCATAAGATCATGTAAGATGAACTTTTTTCCTATGCTTGGACAGGCCAGTGGCTGGCCACTCAGAAGTCAACACTGGGACTTTGAGCCCCACCCCTTTATGGCCACCCAAAACTACCTTGTCTCTGGTATTTTGTTGAATATTTAAATCAGTCAACAGGAAACACAGTTTTTAGGACTGAAGACACTTCCTTCTGTTTGTCTTTCCAATACGATCTCAGTTGAATTCACCAAGGCTGACAAAAATGATTCCCCCTCCCCCAGGGTATCATTTAAAGGCAGCACAGGGTTAACCTAATGTGAAGATTTGGTCTAATCTTAGGTCAGAGACAGTGAGATAATTTGTGACAAGCAGATGTTACAGTCTTTTAGTTGGAAGAGCTTTTTTTGTTTGTTTGTTTGTTTTGTTTTTGTTTTTGTTTTTTTGAGACAGGGTTTCTCTGTGTAGCTTTGGAGCCTATCCTGGCATTCGCTCTGGAGACCAGACCTCGAACTCACAGAGATCCACCTGCCTCTGCCTCCCGAGTGCTGGGATTGAAGGCGTGGGCCACCAACACCCGGCAGAAGAGCTTTTTTATGTTGGTTTAGAACCAATCCTTGAGTCTCCACGGGGACTTGGGCCACACCCTGAATGTCCATAGGTGGATGGCCCTCACTCAGGGCCAGAGCCTCTTTCCATACCTTCTTGGTTCGGGCAATTCTCTCTGTCTGGGATGAAAAGCTCACCACCTACCCCATATTGTCATTAATGTTGGCCCACTTTAATAACCACCAACTTTGGCACAGGTTCTGCTGGGTAGCCTCCATACTCTCTCAGATTTTGTTGTAAAGCAGGGAACAGAACATTTGCTTCACTATTACATCTCAGGCAATAATTAGCACAAGGCCCAGTGAGTAGTAGGCACACCATCTGTTGACAGCTGACAGAATGAATGAACAAACAGGCATCCTTACAGCCTGGTGTGGAACTCCCTGTGGTCAGAAGGTGGAGGGAGAGAAGGGTTGCCTTAAACATTCCCCTGACTGACTGGTCCCTCTCTCTCCACCCACAAGGTAAATCCCATGAATTCCCCTCCTGTCTTTTTATCTTCCAGGCAGACCCCGTTAAGTCCCCCTTCCTCTTCATCTCCGTCCTTTGAGTCTCTGACTCTCACTTATAACTTCAGAGATGACACTTGAGACTGTGGGGGGATTCCAGATCCCATGTTAGTTATCCAAGCAGGTATGTTATGAACATCACATCCATTTTATAGGGAAAGAAATTAGTCTCAGATGTTGGGACCTACATGAAGTAGAAAAGACCAAGGAGCCAAAAGGTCTGTTGTATTCTTAGCCTCTTTCTAGTTCACCATATCTCCTCCATGTTCTGGGTAACTCTGAATTCTGCAGTACTTCCTCTTCTCAGATGGCAGATGACACTGACCATGAAATAATGCTAACAGCTCAATGCTGTGGCAGGAACATGATTTCCATGATACCTGAGGAGCCTGCAGGATGTGTGTGTGTGGGGGTCAAATACAAATGACCCTCCGTTGCCATACTTTTTAAAATTCTTATATCTGATTTCTTTTGTTTTTAAAGAAAGGTTCTCTTTTGTTGCCATCCATCCCTAGGTGTCTCTTGATCCCCTTCAAAAAGTTCTTTCTAGTCTTCATGGAGCTAAGAAAGCAGCTTGTCAGATTCACAAGGATCGTGTGTAAAACGGGAGATGTTTGTTGAATGACAGTAAGAAGATGGAAATGAACTACATGAGGTTTGTGAATGAGCTCTGTGGTGTTTATTTCAGCTACTTGGAGGCCTTTTTCTTGAGCCCTGTTCACTGTGGCTGAGACTATTGGAAAAATGACCTCTGGGTAGGTGAGTTATTGCTTCAAAAAGCCATTGTTTCCTTTAAAATAAACAAGAATGGCAGCTCAGACAGCATTCTGCCTTCCTTGTGGAATGGATTCTTTGTTTAAAAATAAGTGAAAAGAACCTCTACAATAAAAAAATAAATGGTGGGACGGTACACTCTAGAAAGATGAGCTGAGTGAGTTACGTGGCATGGATAGCTTAGCTGAGAGGAAAATAAATGCTCTTTTGCTTATTACACTGAAAAGTCAATATGCAGCCAATGGACTTGAAGCAGGACTAATATTCCTTTGGATGTCCTTTGTAATTAAAAAGCCAATGCCCAAGCAAAACAGAGCACAAGCAAGCCCGCTGCCTGCTACACAGAGGATCAAGTGGGGGTACAAGTAGATTTGTAAAATGTATTCATAAGACATCCTCTCATCATTGATGGAGAGGATGAGGAAGAAGCTCCTTCAGAATGGCTTCCATTTTTTTTTTTTTTTTGAGACAGGGTTTCTCTGTGTAGCTTTGGAGCCTATCCTGGCACTCGCTCTGGAGACCAGACTGGCCTCGAACTCACAGAGATCCGCCTGCCTCTGCCTCCCGAGTGCTGGGATTAATGGCGTGGGCCACCAACGCCCGGCCGGCTTCCATTCTTATAAAGCTTTGTAGTTAAAATCACTATAAGCAAATAGAAGATGCTACTCAAAAATTTACCACTGAAACAAGCAGGAAACCTCACTTTCAGATGTCTGTATCCCCTTCAACAAAGATTGCTTTTTTTTAAAAGTGTGTGTGTGTGTGTGTGTGTGTGTGTGTGTGTGTGCCCATTGAGGACAGAAGAGGTTATCGGATCTCCTGGAGCAGGAGTTAAAGGTGGTTGTAAGCCACCTGGGGGTGCTGGGAATCAAACTTGGGTCCTCTGCAAGAGCCCCAAGCCCTATAAAACACTGAGCCATCTCTCCAGACCTTGTTTTGTTCTATTTTGTTTTAACATAGAAAATCATTTTGTAGTCTAGGCTGGCCTCAAACTTGAGATCCTCCTGCCTTAGGCTCCTGAGTGCTGGGATTACAGGAACGGTTACCTCAATGCCCTTTGATAAAGATTTAATGGACTTTATTTGGTCTTCATAATGTCCTTTGTGTCTCCTGGCAAGACTGTCTTCTTTACCCCTTCAGAACTTCTGTTGTCTTACATGCTCCTCTGTAAACGTACATCAGACTACTAAGTCTCACCCTCCCACCCTCTGTGAAATTCATTCTTCAAGTTCACAAGACAAAATACCCAGATCTATTGTCTGGGTGTGGCTTTTGTGGTTGTGAATTTTCTGGGACCCTAGCCCCTGCCTCAAGCTGGTACCCAAGGCAAGAAAGTCTACACCCGCTTCACTCCTTTCCCCAGTGTTCATACTATCCACCCACCAAGTGGCCAAGTGGTAAACTACCTCTCCTGTCACTTTTTGTGGGGAGATATGACCAAAAATCTATTCACTCCAGATAGGGCATCAACAACAGACAGGCCCTACTTGCTGATGTAAGTAATGAATTTATTTGGCTTACTTATAAGAACATGTGTGTGCTAGAGTTAATTGTCACCTTGGCAGAATCTAGAATCTCTTGAAGATGGGCATCTGAGGATGCCAGTAAGGGATTATCTTGATTGTATTAACTGAGGTGGAACGACTCCCACCACATCATGGGTGGCACCACTCCCTAGGCAGAAGATTCTGGAAGGAGTAAGAATGGAGAAAGGAGCTGAGCACTGGCATGCATGGGGTCACTGGACTCCTTGGCTGTGGATGTAATGTGACCACCTGCTTTAAGCTCCCAACAGCTTGAATTCTCACCATGATGAACTATAACCTGGAAGTGTGAAGTAGAATAATCCTTTTTTCCCTTAAATTGCTCTGAGTATTTTTTTCACAATGATAGGAAAACAAACTAAGGCAATGGGCAAGAGGTGATTTGCTTGAGCACAGGTATCTCAAAATAGCTGCCTCACCGCAAAGTCCCACCCAAGTCTCATGGAAGCTGCGGCACGGAGTCCTACTTTTATTTATCCTTCTAGCCCTTCCCATGATCGTGGCAGCTATGGGGCAAGAGGTGGTAATGGCTGAAACCCAAGTGGTCCTGTGACCTCCCTGCTCTCTTTCTATTAGGAGATGTTATTAGCCTCATTGCATGCCACCATAGACTAGCCGTCACTGTAGAGGTCTGCTTATTTTATTGCAATGAACATGAAGGGTGGAGCAAAGTTATCTCTGCTCCATGATGACTGGTGGTCATGTCAGATAATGGGAAAAGCATTTCACCCCAGTACCAAAAATCAAATTCATATATACTTTGTGCTCTCCAAATATAAAAGAAAGATACTGTACATTTTACAACTAGGCATTGGACAGAGGTAGATAACATTTCTAATAAACAAGATAGGAAGGAAAGCAGGCAGGAAGGAAGGAGAGAAGGAAGGAAGATGAGGGGAGGGAGGAAGCAAGAAGGAATTGCACCTCTCTTGGTTCACTGAGCACAGGATGTCGGGGTAATAGCTTCATGACATACACACTCTACCACCCACCCCTCTCTTGCTCATGGCAGGCATCATTGACTGACTACCATGTTTCTTCCTGCTGAACACAAATGTGAACTCAGAAAATTTCTAAAGATAACCCTCTAGGAAGGCTCTATCCAGGGTGGTGTGGAGATGCAGCCCAGCACTGCCACCAGTAGCTGGTAGAGTTTCCCATTTAGGCACCTGCACCCAGGGAAAGTCAGATCCTTGAAAACGGAACAGAAAATAATTCTAGAAAGGGTCAGAGGGAAGCAGTCAGTGAGTTCATTGCATAGAAATAAGAAAAGGTATTTTTTAGATTTAAGTACAGACATTTGGAGAGAAACAGAGACAGATAGAGGCTTAAGCAATGGATAGCAGGTACCCAAGGTGGTTTTCTCAAGAAAGTCACAGACGTCTTTACAAATATGTGTGTGTGTGTGTGTGTGTGTGTGTGTGTGTGTGTGTGTGTGTGTGTGTGTGTGTTTCTGTGACTTTTAAAGTTACAGTGTTCAAAGGGTGTAATTTATAACAATATTTGAAGTGTATATAAAATGTAAGTGAAGTATTAAAATTAAGTAAAAATAAATGAACTGTTGTATGTACTTCTCTTATCTCAATTATAATGTGTCTGGGGAACCACAATTCCATTTTCGGGCTCTTGGTCTCACTAATAACAGGCTAAAAATGTTATTTTTATATGTGTTTATTTACCAGGTGGTATTTGTATGTGCACATGCATGGCTGGGCATGCATGGGAGGTCAGAAGACAACTTACCGGAGTCAGTTATCTTCTTCCACCATCTGACTTCCAGGGACTGAACTCAGGTTGTTGGGCTTCTATCATTATCTACCGAGCCATCTCCTGAATCCTGACTTTAAAATAACTTAAAAACAGACTCAGAAGTAACATCAAGGACTACTAGGGCTTAAGAAAAAGAGAAAGAAACAAGAGGGCAGGCAGCAGCTGCCAGGGGGAGGGAAATGGGTAAGAAATCTAACCAGAGTTATTGAGTTAGCATCCAAGAAAACAGGCAGGTTTAGCTATAGTTGCCAAATAGCTACATGTGGATGGGTGATGTGTCTCCGAGAAAATGGTGAGACTGCCCAGCATGCTTAAGATTCTGGTCATCATCCAAAAAAGAGATAGAAAAGGGAAGGTGGAAAGTTACTCTTTTTGAATTAGAAGTCAGAAAAATGGGCGTAGAAAGATACTTCAGTGGTTACAAGTGCCGGATGCTTTTCTAGTGGAGCGTGTAGTTTGAATGTAATTGGCACCCATAATCTCATAGGGAGTGGCACTATTAGGAGGTGTGGCTTTGTTGGAGGAAGTGTGTCACTGTGGGGGCGGGCTTTGAGGTTTCTTATGCTCAAGATAGCACCCACTGTCTCAGTCAACTTCCTGTTGCCTCTGAGTCAAGATGTAGGACTCTCAGCTCTAGCACCACGTCTAGCCTGCATGTCACCATGCTCCCTGCCATGATGATAATAAACTGAACCTCTGAAACTGTAAGCGAGCCACCCAACCAAATAAGTGTTTCCATGGTCATGGTGTCTCTTCACAGCAATAAAAACCCTAAGACAAGGACCCAGGTTCTATTCCCAGTACTCACATGATGGCTCACAAACAAATTCCAGTACCAGGGGATATTATGCCCTCTTTTGACTTCTGTTGGCAGTAGGCATACACGTAGTACAAAGGCATAAATGCAGGCAAAACATCCATGTGCATAAAATAAAATAATTAAAAAACACCACTACCAGCAGCAATAACGAACCCAGCATGCACAAAGTGTTGGAAAATGGAAACTTGCTCTTTTTGCTTTTGTAGATTATTTAGACCAGGCTGTGCCCTGCCCTAAGTTACTCCATGTTGTGTCAAATGGGGTTTTTGTTGTTGTTGTTTGTTTTTTATACTCTGCCTTACCCTAAAGGACTCCATTTCACGAGTAGTATTTGATTCCATTTTGAGTTCAGGGTAAGATGACTCTAGAACAGCACCATCTGTCAGGCACTACCCGTCAGACACAGTCTGATAAATAAGTCATTCCTAAGCCAGTGGTTCTCAGCCTGTGGGCTGCAACCCCCCTTGGGGTCACATATATCAGATATTTATATTATGATTCATAGTAGTATCAAAATAATAGTTATGAAGTAGCAATGAAATAATTTTATGGTTGGGGGTCACCACAACATGATGAACTGTATTAAAGGGTCACAGCATCAGGAAAGTTGAGAACTACTGGTTTAATTTATGGAAGTAAGTTGTGTCTATAGGAGCACATGGGTGTATTAAACTCATATAAGGAAAGCCAAGCTAAGAACTGAGGGAAAGGTAAAAAAGAAAGAAGACACCTGACTTTTGGTGGCCTTGGCCCCCTATAGATCTGTCTTCTGACCACCCAGTGTGAGCATCAAAGAATTAGCAGGTAGAACTGCCAACAGTGCCAGGGACTTCAGCTCAGCTTAGTCCTCACTGTTGATGGGATCTACTGGAACTGCTGTTGTCCTTCAACTCTGCAGCCTCCAAAGTTCCCCACCTCACTGAACATGAGTCTGCAGCAGTCCTTCCTTCCTTCCTTCCTTCCTTCCTTCCTTCCTTCCTTCCTTCCTTCCTTCCTTCCTTCCTTCCTTCCTTCCCTTCCTTCCCTTCCTTCCCTTCTTTTCCCTTCCCTCCTTCTCCTCCTCCTCCTCTTCTTCTTCCTCCTCCTCCTCCTCCTTCTTCTCTCTCTCTCTCTCTCTCTCTCTCTCTCTCTCTCTCTCTCTCTCCTTCAAGATAGGGTTTCTCTGTGTAACAGAGCCATGACTGCCCTGGAACTCACTTTGTAGACCAGGCTGGCCTGGAATTTACAGAGATCTGCCTGCCTCTGCCTTCCAAGTGCTGGGATTAAAGGTGTGCACCACCACATCCGACTTTGCAGGAGCACTTTCAACTGATCTCCAATAGAGTTAGTTATTTGACCCCTATAGGGCTTACACACACACACACACACACACACACACACACACAGAGGCCAAAGGTGAGGGGCCTTGTGGGTCTTCCTCTATTCTCTCTACCTTGTTCCGTTGAGACATTGTCTCTCCCTGAATGTGAAGCCCCTGTTTTAGTCAGGTGGCCTGCTGGTGAGTGCCCAGGAGCCCCCTGTCCCTTGTCTTTCAATGCTGGGTTAATAACAATGGGCAACCAAGCCTGTTTTGTTTGTTTTCTTTTTCTTGTTTATGTTTTTACACTGGCGCTGGAGATTCAAACTCAGGTCCTCATACTTGCACAGCAAATTCTCTTACTCTGTGAATCGAATTCTCAGCCCCCTATAGAGATACCTTTTGTATTTCTCTCAGCTTCCCCCTGCTGCTGCTGTTAGACCCCTTTGAAAGTCTTTGAACTCTGCTGTGGCCTCTTTAACTTTTTCTGCAACCTACAAATATCATTTATAGATATATTTACAGTGTGATACATAATGTGTGGTCTAAGATTTAATATTAGTGGCTAGTATCGGAATAAAAGGACCTGTATTTGTCTTGTCTGGCTACGAAGGAAATTTGGATCATCTAGGAAATTACTACTAAGGAAACTGTTTCACCTCAAGAATTTACTGTTATTCAATAAATTCTGACATCAAGACACAAATGTGTTCATCTATGTTTCTGATTGAAGGGGTTAAACTCTCCCACTTTTATAACTGAATTTAGTTTTCAGTTCTCTGAGATGGACACACAGATGTCTTTTTCAACAAAGGGCCATTTATCTAACTTACATTCAGGGTCGAATGAGAAAACAACCAGAGTGCCTAAGTCTGCCTCACAGTATCACAAGGACAAACTCAGCAGCCCCCTTCAGGGTCCAAGCTGTGCAGATGTGTCCAAAAATGATAAGACTAAACCTCAGCTAATTAGACATATACTAACATAACTGCTGCTTGCTTAACCGATTAAGTTTGAGATGATCTAACCACTCCCGAAACTCCCCTTAGCTATGCCTCTCGGGGTTCATCGCCATTTTGTACAGGTGAACGACCCCACATGTATGTAGTATAATCAATGCTCTTGCTATTTGCATATGTGGATGGTAGTCTGTGGGACCCTAATGTGTTCATGTTAAGGGGTCAGGATTGTTCCCGTGCTCTGGGATTGGATGCTCTTGTATAAAGTCCAACAGGCAGTTCTTAGTATCTACCTCCATTGTATCTTGCATTTATCAAAGTGCAACACAAATGATCTTTTGTACAGTGGGGGTTCCATATGGTTGTATCGCACTGAGACACAGAGTAGCCATCTCGATTTGTATAACTATACATGATGGTTCTTCCCCAAACACCTCTCCATTGTTAGGTAAGTACTTAAGCAAATTAAGCTCCTTCAGAACTGGATCTCTTCCTTGCCTATCTTCATGTGTTCTACACAGCTTTTAGAGCTGAATAACAGTTTCCTCATTAGAAATGAAAACAAATTAAGAATGTAAAAGGTCATTAGCTGTCTGTTGCTTTTAGCCTTGTGCTGTCTAATAGGGAGGTTACCAGCTCCAAGAGGCTGTTGAGCACTTGAAATGCAGTTTGTACCAATGAAGGCATACTGTGAGTGTAAAATAGTCTTGGGTGCAAATATAAAACACACTTGGCTCTTAGGGCTTACAGAAAAGAGACTGTAAGATAGAGCATTGTTCATTTTGCCTATTGATTGATTGTATGTGGAAATAATTTCATTTTGGGATGTAGTAGGTTAAATAAGATATATTACCAATTATTTATCTCACCTTTTAAAAAATGTGGCTAATAGAAAATTTCAAATCACATAAGCGCCTCTGGCTATGGTGACACACTGATGTCACACCCCAGCCCTAGGGAAGCTGAGGCAGGGTCATACAAAGGCCCAGGTCAGCGTGGCCTACATAGTAAGAAAGGCCTTGCTAGCAAGAGAGAATTGCCTAGATAGCTTGTACTATATTTAGATAGGTTAGTGCTGCCTCTGGCAATTTTACCCTAAAACAGTCAAATGGACGACGCTGTAGTTTATTTCTGAAGATTCAGAGTTGGAGCTGAGTAATTTATGTTCATTCATACTGTGAGTCAGAAAACCCTTTTTCTATTTAGAAGAGTAAAAGTGTTTTGAGTGTCTTTAGTGAAGGTAGAGGAGGGCCACATTTCTCCCCCAGTTGGGGTAAGATAGAGAATACTTCAGGATTTTGGTCTTTATCACAACTATCACTATATTGTGGAGCCAAGACCAAAGAGTTTTGCTATGCTTCTATAAGACTATTTACAAGTCTGACAGCCAAGTATCTAGCCACTAGGTATTTCTTTTAAGAAATACTTTATTGCTGGGAGGTGGTGGCGCATGCCTTTAGTCCCAGCACTCGGGAGGCAGAGACAGGCAGATCTCTGTGAGTTCCAGACCAGCCTGGTCTACAAGAGCTAGTTCTAAGGCAGCCTTCAAAGCCACAGAGAAACCCTGTCTCGAAAAACTAAAAATAAAAAAAGAAACACTTTATTATTGGTGTGTGTGTGTGTGTGTGTGTGTGTGTGTGTGTGTGTGTGTGTGTGTACATACATGTGCCCATGTGTGGAGATCAGAGGACAAACTACAGAGTCTGTTCTCCCCTTCTACTTTCATTAGAGTCCTGGTGACCAAACTGGAGACCAAACTCAGGTTACTAGTGTTTGCTAATTGCTTTACCTGCTGAGCCATCTCACCAGCCCCTCCCACGAGGAATTTCTAAGTTCACAATAATACTCTGTAAGGTGAGAAAACTACACAGGTCATCAGCTCTTGTTCAAAACGCATATTTTCTTATTTAGTAATTTAGGAGATATGCTAAATCCGAAATCATGAAGACTGTTCCTTAAAAATGCTAAGCTTCAATACAAAATAAATTTTGAGCTTCATACTGTAGCCCCTGCAAAGCATCAATATGCAATAAAACTGTTTGTGTGTGAAGTTATTAAATATTTATATTGGAAGGGGGAAAAATCTCTGTTTATAACAATCCATTCCAATCTGCTCAATGTCTGGTGGCTGATGCTCTAAAGTCACGTGCTCTCAGCCAATGAGAGGACATGACAAACTGTTGCTGCTTTCCTCTAATGAGCATTACGGCGCTAAAACATACACTCTCATCCAATCGATCAGCTCTCTGCTGTGTTAAGTGGGTTCTACAGAGTGTTGTTTATGGTGTATGATGACATCTTTCTTTTTTCTCTTTTTGACTCCATGGATATGGCTGTGATGTGCGTACATATGGAAAGGGCGTGTTCATGTGTGAATGCTGGCATGTGGGAAATATGGCTCCTGTGTGGAGGTCAAAGGACAGCCTTGGGCATCAATGCTCACCTTCTACATTGTCCATCATGGCTTATGCCAGGATTGCTGGCCCTCAGTATTCTGAAGATTCTCCAGCCTCTGATGCCCATCTTACCATAGCAACACTTTAGCATGGCAGGTGCACGTCACTGTGTTTACGTCTACCTGAACATGGGTCCTCAATGCTTACAAAGCAAGTGCTGTACCCACAGAGATGCTCTGGCCCATGGCTTCTTTATTCGACACTTGTTTTGTACCCTGGTTGATAGTTTTGTCTTGTTGACTGTGAAAGAAAACCTGAGATAAGACTGGACTGGATTTCAGAGACTCACCACTGGGGAAAACAAAACTAGAAATCAGTGGGTAAGTAGGCTAAGTAGGTCTCTTAGGGACTGTGGAGCAATTATGCGTGAGTGTGCTCTGGAATGGGAGAACCAGACCTATCCAACACTGACAATATAGCCGTGTGTGATACTGAGTGCCCAGTGCCACAGGTATGGGACTTTCTAGGCTCTCAGAGTACTGGTTTGAATTATGGTCCCATAACTTAGTTTATGTGCACCATCGTAATTCAGACTAGATATTTTCAAGTTTATTTTAACAATTGGGACCTCTTTGTTTTTCTTTATTATTTTCTTTATTATTTATCATTTTATTTTTATTTTCTTTATTATTTATCATTTTATTTTTATTATTCTTAATTGCGTATATGTGTGTGGGTCTCCCTGTGATTATGTACATATGAATGCAGTGCCTGTGGAGACCCAGGGGGCTCCAATGTAGGTGCTGGAAATGAACTTGGATCCTTTACAAAAGCAGTATATGATCTTAACTGATGAGCCATCTTTCCAGCCTCCCCCTTTTGCTTTTAATAGGGTCTTGCTAGATAACTCAGGCTGACCTTGGACTCCAACCTCTTTCCTCAACCACCCCCCCCCAGCTCTAGGGTTATAGATGTGTACCACCATATCTGGTCTTCAGGACTGCTTCAGTAAATCTATGTTTGAAATGTATTTATTTTTATTGTATGGGCATTGGTGTTTTGCTTGTGTGTATGTGTGTATGTATGTATACCAAGTGCATGCCTGGTACCCTCAGAGGTCAGAAGAGGACATCCAGTCTCATGAAATCAGACTTATGGATGGTTGTAAGCCACCGTGTAGATACTGGGAACTGAACCTAGGTCCTCTGCAAGAGTAACAATTGCTCTTAGTTGCTGAGCCAAGTCTCCAGCCCCCAAAATCTATTCTTAAGTGCAGTAGAACCTAACATGTTTCATTCATTATACAGTCAGCTATCTAAATATCTTGAAAATAGTTAATTTTCTAAAGTGGGCTTAATCTTTTCCTTTGAATATTTTTCAAACCATTTATTCCCATGACAAACCTTTCATCAACGAAGTAATCTCTGAGCTGATTTCTGGCCATTAAATGACAAATTCTAAATCAGCAGCATTTAAATGAGAGCTGCCACCAGCTATAATTCAGCAGGTCATTGATTGCTTCATATTATTATTATTATTATTATTATTATTATTATTATTATTACTATTATTATTTTATTACTATTATTTTGGTTAAGGGATAGCAAAATTTTGTTTTCCTAAGTTGAGGTTTCAAATTGCACAGGGAAAGATGAACCCTTTAAGGAAGACAGTCTGCTTCAGAAAGCAGTTTGTATTCCGCTCTGAGTTAGAGATGGTTACCAAGGAGACCGCTCAACTTCATCAATAGCCTTCTAGGGTTGGGAATCTACAGGGATCTCTGGAAATGAGGAGAGAAAGAATGAAGGATAAAAGGAAGGAGGGATTGAGGCAAGGATAGGTTTCTCCCGATTGGCACAGAACGTTGTGATGGCTAATTAATTTTATGGGTCAACATGACTAAGCCATAGTACCCAGATATTTAATCACACAGTATTCTACATATTTCTTCTTCTTCTTCTTCTTCTTCTTCTTCTTCTTCTTCTTCTTCTTCTTCTTCTTCTTCTTCTTCTTCTTCTTCTTCTTCTTCTTCTTCCTTCTTCTTCTTCTTCTTCTTCTTCCTCTTCTTCTTCTTCTTCTTCTTTTAGGTTAAATTAACACTTCAAGTAGAAGTCACTGAGGAAATGAGACTGTAAGGCAGCACATCGTCCCATTAGCCCAAGGCCTTGCAGAGAGACCCTAACCTCTGCTAGAGAGGGACCCCTCTAGCAGACTGCCTGTGGGGTCCAAACACAGTCATAGTTCTTCTTGGGTTTACACTCGCCCTCTACCACCCTCTTTCCCTAGTCTGTAGACCCTCTGGTAAGGTGAAGGAAGAGAAAACACGGGCCTAGTTCTTGATGGTTCTGCATGATGCACATTTAGAAGAGGCCCATGTAGAAGTGGACAGCTACAGTGCTGCAGCCATTTCCAGGACCTCCTTCGAAGGCCGTGCTGAAGAGAAATCTCCAGCGACCCCACTCTGATTGCTATACACAGTTGTTTACTTTGTTTGGGAGGAAAATGGCTAGATACGCAATTGCCTTCTGGTTCACAGGTTGTAGCCAGCAGTTGGCTGGAAGGTCAGGGACTTGGAAAGAATGTGATTGGAACTGGGGAAGAAGTCTGTGAATGGACTTCTCTGCATGGGAGGAAGATGAGAGGGTAGGACTGAGGTGTAGCTCAGCTGAAAGAACGTTTGCATGGTATGCAAAGTCCTGGGTTTGATTCCCAGTACCTCATAAATCAAGCATGGAGGCACACACCTCCATGGAATCCCAGGATTCAGGAGCTAGAGGCAGGAGGATCAGAAGTTCAAGTACTATGCTGGCTGGAAGCCTGGCTACCAAGAGGGCAACGGGCTGCTCCTCAACAACAGAGGTGTGGACGAGCAGGGCAAGCATATGGGAGATCCCTTGGGTATCTTCATGTCTAACCTGTGACTAAAGTTAGTAGAAAACTATAGTGACCCCATTCAGGCAGTACTAGTTAATAACCTAGATCCTTCAGGGACAGAAATTGGGTCATGCTACCAGGAAAACAGGTATGAACAACCAAGGTCCCTTAAGTTACAGCATATCAAGAAGAAAGGTAGACTGCACCCAAGGACTCTGGTTTGTCTATGGGAGAAAAGGTCATGGCATTTCGTTTATACACAATTGAAGTGTGTGCGTGTGTGTGTGTGTGTGTGTGTGTGTGTGTGTGTGTGTGTGTGTACGCGCGTGCTCGTGCGTGTGCTCGCGGGCGTGCAATATGCTATTGGTTCTGTTTTCCTGGAACACCCTAACCTAAACATTATACAATATAATAGCATGCCACATTTCTACTGATAGAAACCCATTTAATATGTCTATAGCTTTTTTTTTTTTTTCATAGTCACCGTTACTTTGAAGGAAAAATGCTGTAATCGAAGCCTTCTGGTAGATGAAGCAAATCAGCCAGGGCTGGGTTCCCTTGGGAGAGGCCTCCCACTGAAGGAGGGTCAAGATGGGATTTTGATTTTAAACAAAACCAGGGAGGGACCTGATGAGCTCAACCATGTAGTAGGAGAGCAGAGGAGCCACCTGCATTGGAAAGCTCTTTCTCTCACAGATCCTGCCAGCCAGGCAAGCACAACTGATCCTAGTATCTGAAAACTAGACACCGAGAAAATCCAGCACTTGCCAAAAAGCAGCCAGAGGCCTCGACTGGAAGACGAAAGATTCCAAATGGAAATTATCTGCTGAGCTTTAAGAATAGAACAGAGGCTAAACAGTGATTGATAAGACCTAAGGATGGGTAAGAAATGCAGCTAATGCAGTTAGGTATATATTTTCTTTAGTAATTTGCTCTGTGGGGCTATCTTCTTTGCTTTTAATGTTTGTTATCTGTTTTAATAAAGAGATTTCTCCTTTGTAAAAGAAATCATAATTAGGTTGTAAAATAAATTAATCTTTCAGCTAATCATACCTTTGGGAGATGTGGGTTTTTTTAAAAGAAAGACTATAAAACCCTGATGTGAGAATTGTCACAATTTGGCAGCTGTACCTTAATCGTATGCAAACCACTAACAGGAATCAAACAGTCTCTTCAGGACTGAACTCACAACCTCAACCCCACAAAGAGAGGAAAGTATCAGGGAACCAGACAATATTAAAATTTCCACATCTGGATGAAGGTCAGATACAGAGCTGAGCCTTCTGCCACCACCAGCCCCAACAGTCAGGATAACCAAGCCACAGGAGAGAAACCAACTCAATGGTTTTGAACTTTTCAAGATCAGGACTCCCTCGTAATATTTTCAGGCTTAATGGAGGCCTCTATAAAATGGTAGCCAAAGCTTATGATCAAATATGGAAATGTTTAATGAGGAAAAGTTGTCAAGAAGTTCAAATTTGGGCCTGGAAAAATGGCTCAGCATTTGCTGCTCTTCCAGAGGACCTGAGTTCAGTTCCCAGCACCCATGTGATTCATAATGTAGTAGAAACTAGGATATGGGGCCTAATTGAAGGAAGTAGGTCACTGGGAGCATGCCCCACAAAGACAGACCTTGTTTTGGGCCACTTCAATGACATGAGCAATTCTTTCTTCCCCACCTGTCTTACAACAAGCCTAGAAAACAATGGAATCTCTGAAATGGTGTGCATTTCCTCTTTTAAAAAGTTGTTTTTGTTGGTGTCACAGCAGTGGAAAGTCTGACTACCACAGGCTCTGTTGCCAGGATGCTGTCTCACTGGGACTAGGGGTAAGGACCAACAATTTGCATTTCTAACAATCTTGCACAAAAGTGGTGATAATCCAGGGGCCCAACTTTCAAAACCACTGCCTTATAGCAAAAAGCTTAGGTTTCTTTTTTAAGATTTTATTTTTATTACATGTTTGTGCGTTCATGTATACGCACACGTGAGTGCAGTGCCTTCTGAGGCCAGAAGAGAGCGTCAGATCATCTAGAGTGGGAACAACAAGCAGTTGCAAGCTGCTTGACATGGGTGCTGGGAACCAAACTCCAATTTTCTGAAGGAACAATTAGCATTTGTAATTACTGAGCCATCTTTCCTGACTCACAGATTTCTTAATATAACAATGCAGGACCTTCAGGGTCTGGATCCTGATTATTTTTTGAATTTTGCTGCCTTCCTGGTTTGCCCTTCATTCATCACTCATTTATTATCTGAAGCTTAAGCAGCACCTCCATTTCTCAGAGTGCCCTCCAGACAAAATCAAGCCATCTGTCTTTCACGTTCCCACTGACTTTGTGTTTATCTCAGAGTGTGTCTCTGAGTCTTTGCAAGCCATCCGTGTGCCCAGGGCTTCCTCACCCACTACCTCTGTGCCCTGTGAAGACACCCACATAATCATCTATGTTAGCGTCCCCAACTCTGCATGCTTTAGACTCAGTATAAATAGCAAATGAACGACTTTTTAATGACACTGTCTCTAAGACAGAAACCCTGCGTGCATTCTGCTGGCTCGCACCCCTAGGACTAGGTTGTTACCAGTGACTTAGAGTTCAAGATGATGCTTGCGGCAAAGAAAACAATCTGCTAACTTCCAGAAGCTATTTATGATCTTGATTAAAAATGAAGATATATATATATATACATAAATACTTCCTATGAAAGTAAAGAAACATGAAAAGTCATTACTGGAAACTAGGACTAATAAGATAGACAATAAAGCAAAATCTTGTGTTTGTCTCAGAAATTCTATATGGTTCAGTGGAGACTGAAGATGGTTGCACATTCATCCCAAAGATATGGCATCAAAACAAGGACATCAGCACGTTAGAAAACTTTTCTAAATACTTTTTACAAATATCACCAAGAAACCCCATAAAGAACAATCTTCTGATTGGGTTATAGTAACAAAATATAGAAGGACTTTATTTTTAGATTCTGCACAGGTAAGGAGAAAGAAAGGGAGTCCATTAAATCACCAGATGAGACTGCAAGTAAAAAGTGAATTTTGGGGCTGCTGCGATGGCTCAGTGAGTAAAGTGCCTGCCACCAAACCTGATGACCTGAATTCAGTCTCCATGACCCACATGGTAGAATGTCAGTACCAGCTCCCACAAGGTGTCCTCTGGCCTCCACACATGTGCATGGCAAATATGAGTTCATGTGTGTATGCTCTTATAAACATATATACATGCATACACATACACTTGCAAGATGGTAGGTAGGTAAATAAGTAGATAGACAGACAGACAGACAGATATAATACAAAATTTTAAGTGGACTTTATGCCCTGAGCTTGGCATTGTTTGTTTTTCATCATCTCCTAGATAGGTACAACTGAAAAGAGGTGTTTATTTACACGAGTACCTGTAATTTACATTATTACATAAGTCTGTCATTTTATTGTTGGATCCTACCTGAGGCAAATGTGGCCTGATTACTCATCAGAGAACTGCTTTTTAAATTTATGTCCATGGGTGTTTTGCATGCACATATATCTCCTGATGCCCACAGAGGCCAGAAGAAGGCATCAGATCTCCTAGAACTGGAGTTACAGATGGTTAGAAACTACCATGTGGTCCCTAGGAATCAAACCTGGGTCCTCTGTAAGAGCAGCCTGTGCTCTTAACAGCCAAGCTATCTTTATTCTCCATTAGAAGGTTTAAAAAATGTATATTTTCAAGGCTGGAGAGATGGCTCAGAGGTTAAGAGCTCAGAGGTTAAGCTGCTATTCCAGAGGTCCTGAGTTCAATTCCCAGCAACCACATGGTGGCTCACAACCATCTGTTATGAGATCTGGTGCCCTTTTCTGGTGTGCAAATATACATGGAAGAATGTTGTTTACATAATAAATAAATAAATAAAATCTTAAAAAATGTATATTTTCAAAGATAAAACTTACCATCCCTGGTCTATAAATGCTGTGACCTGTCAGTTACTTGTCCCTCTCTTACTTCCTCCTCTCTCTCCTTTCCTCTCTCCCCTCTCTTTTCTTCCTTCCTCATGACTTCTCTGACTTAATTTATTCACACAAATTTTGGTATGTGCACATACATCCCCTGACTTCTGTTGCTTCCCTTGGCATCTGTAACTTTTCTGTTGTTAAATGATTCCTCCCCATGTTCTGATAATATCTTCCAAGTTCTGCATGGCCTTGAACTCTCTGCCATCAGATCTGCTTGTTAGGATATGCCTGGCTTCTCCAGATGCAATGGTGCACATCTGTCATCCTGAGGCAGTGTGGGAGATGGAAAGAATAGAATCATCAGGAAACTGTCTGTGCAGGACATCCTGGAGCACTCAGCATGGCAGCACACATAAGAGAGACCACGCATTAGCAAGGTGGAAGGTGAGAACCAACTCCTGAGCTCCGGTGTGGGTGGGGGCTGTTTGTAAGCCAGAATGCCGCCTCCATTATAATGAGCCTAAACTACCACCATCCAATCCAGTAGCCACTAGCCATATTCATTTAAAGAAAATAGAATACAATAAAATTAAAAATCTAGATCTTCAATTGTACCAGTCTCATTTTAAATGCTTAATAGTTTTAGCACACAGCTAGTGGCTACCATATGAGCAAAGTAAATAGAGAGTATTTCCATTTTCATGGAAAGTTCCGTTGTGTGGTGCACTTATTTTTAATTGCCATATAACACATCACAACAGGAAGTCTGGATACAGGTTAGCTGGGTCCCCTGCTCAGGGTCTAACAAGGCTAAGTCTAAGTGTTGGCTGAAGTCACCTTTGAGGTTCAAGATCCCTCTTTAAAACTCATAAACTGGTGACTCTCCTTGATTCTTTAATGGCTGACCGGCTGCTTGCAGCTACTGGAGGCTGCTGCCCTAGGGTACTTTCCATGTGACTTCTCCAAGCTCTTTCTGAAGTTCTACTTGTTTCATGATGTCAGGCCCACCCAGGGTAAACTCCTTTCAAAGTTGATTCATGGGTTAGACTAACCCAAGGACATTGACTGGCTCTGATCACACTTGAGGGGGAGATGGGGCAAGTGGGTCCAGGAGTGGGGGATCTTGGGGATTACCTTAGAATTTTGTTTACTATAGACAGCACTGATTAGAAAGAGGGAGGGAGGAGGAAGAGAGAGAGAGAGGGGGGGGGAGGGAAGGTAAGAAGGAATGAAGGAAGGAAGGAAAGGAAAGGGAGGGAGGGAGGAAGGAAGAAAGAAAGAAAGAAAGAAAGAAAGAAAGAAAGAAAGAAAGAGAAAGAAAGAAAGAAAGAAAGAAAGAAAGAAAGAAAGAAAGAGAGAACGCTTCTAAGAAAAAAAAAATCACGTAGAGGGAAGCTTTGGAAAAACCATAAGCTCCAGGTCACAGAGCTGTTGCTATTGAAATAATCTCTGATTTACCAAGGTCTGTGTGGATCAGGGCTACATACAGTAAGTTTCCCTCCCAAGGAAACTGTAGCACTGTTTTGTCCGTGGCCATGGAGGAGTAGAAACAAGATCCTTAGAAGGAAGCACAAAACAGTGGTGGGAAAATTTCAGTAAGTGCTTGCCTTACAATCCCCAGAACTCATGTCAAAAATAAATAAATAAATAAATAAATAAATAAATAAATAAATAAATAAATGCCAGGCATGTTGGCATGCATTTCCCATCTCTGCACTGAGGAGATGGAAACCCGTGGGTCCCTAAGGTTCACTGGCTGGCCAACCTAGACAGCGTAGCAAATTCCAGGCCAATGAGAGATCCTGTCCCCCAAAAGAAGGTAGCCTAAGGAATGACCCATGAGGATGGCCTCTGTTTTCCAAATGCTTGTATATATATGTGCACTCAAGCCTACATGCACACTCATGCACACAGAACAAACACAAAAAGGTATTAGCCCATAAAGGCTGACATTCCCATTTTGTATTTGCTGCTGTTACTAGCTGGATGGAGTTCCTAGCCTTAAGGAGTCTTGTACCACACAAACCCAATTGCTGCTTAGAGGAACCAACTGGCTTGCTGGGTGAACCCCCTGGCACCTCAGATGGCTTCTGTCTGAAATGGGGACGGCCGGATCCTCTGGGACAAGGTCTACAATTCATAGTATCTTTCGGCTGCAGCCGTGTCCTGCTGTGACTTGGGCTCAGGGAAGGAGACCTTGCAGACAATTGTTAGGGTGATGTGAGCAGACCGAAAGATAAACAAACAAAACCCCCACCTTACTTACCCAGGATGTGGTTCCCCTGAATATCAATCTTAACCATTGATTATAAAGGACTCAAAACAGTAATTGTTAATTTTAAAGAAGTGCTACTTAAAAATCATGTAGGAAAAAATACTTATCAGCCTGAAGAAAATTACACCTATAGAATCTTAAATTTCACAAAGGAACTGTTTTTCTTTTGGGGTTTTTTGTTTTTGTTTATATGCTCCATGTAATGATGTTAAGAAATTCTATTTCAAAGCTATACCTGGATCTGAAATGACCTCTCACAGTAGGTCATCCTTTTAAAAACAAATGTCTTTCCTTTCTACATAAGCACTGCATGTTTGCATACTAACCACCATTAGGGCTTCCACTGGGTGGAGATATTTTATGGACATTCATCCTCTTGCCATCAGAACAACAGAACAAAAATATAGGCATATTAGCGCTAATAACAAAACCAGAGTCCAGAATGCAGACTTTCCTGTCAGTGAAATTTGTTACAGGCTCAGTTTTCAGTCCAATTTCATCCATTTGGAAGCGCTTCTGCTGTCAAGCAGATTTTTGTTTTATCATTTTAATTTTGATATTTTTTTCCCTTCTCCATCATATTTTTTTTCCCCTCCTGTGTCTGAATCACCTTTTTGTAGAGGGTGGGAAACAGCTTTTTTTTTTTTTTTTTTTTTTTTTTTCTCACCCGCTGCTATGGGGAGGAATTGATTTGGCGCACAGAGATATTTTCCCTGTGTTGTGAATAGAGTTAATTTGAACAGAGCTGTTTCATTTTAACAGCCTCGACTTGCACAGTGTGTATCATGCCAAGCAGCTTTGTGTATGATCATCGACTGATGTCAGCATGGTTCTAGAAATAGTATTTGATAGTTAACAGCTGCCGCAGAGCCAAAAGGGGAACAGGAGACATTGTGTTTCAGGAGCGTTCATAAAACTTGTGGCTATTGTATTTATTTATTTATTTTACTTCTTGAAGAAATTAAATAACAGTAAGAGCTTAAGATACCAGGTGTACGGAAAAGAACTGTACTCCTAAGTAGGTCAAGTGACTTGAAGAACCTTGACATTCTGTGTAATACAGCTATTGTGCCTTGAAACAATCTTTGAGGAATTTAATGTAATTTTGATTTGATTTATAATTATGTCCATAGCCTACATCATGGAGCAAATGTTTACCTTTGTATCAAGAGGTGGCAGAGCACTTTCTGCAAAGAGCAAGATAATGAATATTTTAGGCATTGTGGCCTGTTTACAATCTCTGTTGCCACTACTCCGCTCTTGTTTCAGGGCTAACACAGCCACAGACATTATGCAAATAAATGGCCATGGCTGTGTGCCAATAAAACTTTATTTACAAAACGGGTAGTGGGCTAGATTTGACCAGAGGCCATATCTGTTTCACTTTTGCTTTGAATGGTCTGTGAGCAGATGCCGCACACTTCCACCCAGCATACCACAGAGGTTAAACGTACTGAGACTCTTTCATGGTCTTATGACTCAAGTTCCACACACATACCCTGTGGAAACCCAGAGTCCTTTAATAGCCACAGGGGGGTACTTAATTATATACACACACATGCTCGACAACCACACTAATGATGGTATGAGAGTAACTGAGCAATGCATATGCTTTTATGAACTGAGAGGGGAAAGACCGTGATCTCTGGGGTGTAATGAACCTGATTTTTCTTCCTTTCCTAACTTTGCTTAAGTTAATATCACCCTTAAAGTTTGAATTATCCTACAAATCTCCAGGTTCATTAACTCCTGTTTAGAGTGTACATCATCTTAATGGGACATATTTTATAGTGATGGGAATCACAAAACAATACTGTGTTCCAAATGACCTAAATGCTTCATTGAAAACATTGCATCGTGCACTAGGAAGAAGGGGGCTCTGATTATTTAAAGATAACTTGAACAAGGGGGAAAACAATCTCAGGAAAAAAAGTTGAAGCAGAGGCTTCACATTTTTTTTTTTGATGTCCAAGAATATGCTGGCGGTAAAGTATTATTGAGAAAACGTTTTCATATCAACTCCATGGTCCCCCTTAATAATGAACTTAGGGTCACGACAATGACTAATCCAATGGTATACAAAGGTGGATTTTGCAATGACTTGTTCCCTTCACATTTGTATTTATGTATCACATTTATTCTAGAAATTTCATTTTAGCCGTTGGCATTCCAACAGCAAAGCAATGCTGTCCAGCCTGGGGGTTTCTTCTCATGTAACATCATTTCCATTGGTAACTTCCCACAAAGGCACCACTTCCCCCAAACACAACTCTTGCTCTATGCCTCATTGTAAGATCTCTTCAGTGCTGCATTAGTATCCCTCAAGGCTAATCTCTTTGTCATCCTTCAGAACTCACGTTGGTCACCTCAGGACCCTTTCCTTGTTCTTTCTTCTCACTAGGAAACTTCCAATATCACGTCAGAGCTAAGACGCGTTTTTTTATTCTTTTTTCTCACAGTCTCTCCTTCACCAAGTCAGAGTGATCTTTGATAAACATGAATCAGATCTTGCCACTTCCCTTCTGACATGCCCCTCTAGTCCATGGAGAATAAACCCCAAACTATTCTGTGCCTGGCAGATTCCCTTGGAACTGACTCTTCTAGCCTAGATTTTCAACCGCTTCCTGCTTCTCTCTCTCCATCTGCCTCTCCATTCTCATCAACCCCACTCATTATAGTGTCTTTCTCCTTGGGAATCCTTGCACAAGGAATCAGGATCATTCGAGGAAGGCCCAATTTAAAGGACCTTGGCACCAAGAAGTGGCTGGTGTACAGGGACCAGCAAGGACAATGATCTGTGCTCACTCAAGGTAAGAAGCTATTATAAGGATCCTAGAAGAGAGAGCTCAGTAGAGAGGGGACCTAGACCATCACTAGCTAGCAGAAATCAGTTTACAAGGACATGGACCCACCATGTCTTCCCCTACACCTCTCTTCCTTGGATTCTCCATTGGCTGAAACCAATGGCAGCCATTAGGGGAGGCTGTGCATCAAAGCAGCCCTCTGCCAGGAAGCCTTCCACTGACGGGGAAGAGCAGGGAAGAAGGTAGAGAGATTGGACTTTGGGAAGCAAGTGGAAGGACCCTGTTACAACCACACACATAGCTCCAGATGCTAGCAGAATGCTGGGGCTTGGCTTAGGAACTTCCTTTTGTATTGATCATTTCCCTCCAGAATTCTTCCTTCTGGACATTTCCCTAACATTCCAACTCTTATGGCCCTTTCACTGGGTTCCCTCTTATGTGACTATAGTACCTGACAGCCTCACATCATGGTAATTGTGTATTTATCAGTGTCTTCCACTACCTGATAATGGCCCTGAGGTCAAGGACTCCTTCCTTCCTGTGTATCAATCACTATTCCCCCAGCACTTATCCCTATGTCTAGCTCATAGACTCTTGGTTTGTATGTGTTGAATGAATTAACCAGAATTACGTTCTTAACCCTCCATGTAGCCAAGGTTGTGATAATCACTGAAATCCACACATTTCCTTACCACACTTGAGAAAAGAATCAGACCTAAGTGCTAGTTTGAATATACCCAGCTAGAAAAAATGCTATCATAATTAAATAACACTATCAGCACTTTAAATGGCCAATTCATCATTTTTATCTAGATTCTTATCTTCCCTACACACAGAAGATAAGGCACTTGGCTCTTTGGGTCACTGTTTTCTTATTTGTAATAAAATAGTTTGGCCAGTTTCCACGATGTTTCCCAATTCTTTATTTTGAAGGTCCTAAGTGATGGGCTCCATGAGCTCCATAAACTCGGCATGCGTCTCTTCTCATCCTCACATCCCCAGCAACTTGCCGAAGAGCTCAGGGAATGTTGAGGTCTATATCCAAACCTCACTCCACACAACCTTGGCCCGTGCCAACCTGGACACTTGGCTCTTCACTGCCTCTGTCTCCTCCACTGGAGGAGTGCAAAGCCTACGCCCAGCACTGGAGAATGTGGCCAGATGTGAGAGTCAATGAATCTAGGACTCCAGACGAATGGCCAACACTAAGTTCTTGCAAATCATGTTCCTAAAACACTGTATGATTAACATACATGTTTCTAGTCTCTAGATCAGAAGATGTTAATTAATTCCTTGTGTTTGTGCTAAAATACTAAATATTACTAAGATGTATAATCAGGATTTCACAGATATTGCTAATATATTTACAGGAAAGGGCATACACTAACTTTATTTCTGGTTAAATATACACATAAAGTCAGTATGTCTACATTAAAATGAGCAACAATATGACCATTTTAGGGAAGTTTTTTTTGCAGGGGGAGGGGCAAGACTTTTCTGTTTCTAATAAAAAGACCTACCTGATTATCATATTGTTACCTAATTATTCCAGAACAAAATAGAGTGAGAACTTTATTGGGTTAGATCTTGGCCAGGGAGTTATATTATCTTGCAAATCAAGTTTCCGACTATCTCATTAAATATGAGAAGGTGTAGCAACAAATTTAATTACGTAATGTGACTTTTCTTGTCATTTTCCCCCCTCAACTATTTATGCTGTTGGTTTAGCCCATCTGGCTTTCATTTGAGAAGAGAAATCATAAATCCCACAAACCATCCACAGACTCTTAATCCTAGTGAAGACTGGCATTACTTTAGCAGCATAATGTTTTTCTTTCCTCGGGTGGAAATAGATGTGCAGCTTTCTAGTGGATTAAAAAAGACAATTGAGAAATTCCCTATTATCCACATGTATGGTATCTTAATTTCCTGGTATAATAGCAAGCCTACGAACATAATTAATTATGTTTTAAATGCAAATCGTTGACAACAGTTCATCTGGTTGAAATTATTTAAACCACATTAAGAAAGACCTACACTCTAATGCTTGAACTTATTTTTGTAAAAAAAGAAAATTCCATATCCTCTCTTAAGCTCAGCAATCTCTTAAAAATTTCACGTAGTACTCACAGCAACCCCAGAGAGACAACTAGACAAATACAACTGATTTATATGCAGATTTCAACCTATTTACCACACTTAGTAGTAAGAGACAAAATATTATATGCAGAATGCGTTCATTTAAATTTTTGATCAGATCTTCCTGCTGCCTGACAGAGCAAGCATGTTCCAGGAGCAAGTACATTTCAGAATAGAAGTCTCGAGCCAGGTTGATCTGTAATGAGAGGCCCGCACAACAGTCTAGCTAGATGATCCATTAGTTTCACTCATCTTGACGGACAAGTATCGAAGCAAAGTGTATCAATCCTGAAATTTCCACAGTGAGCACTAAACTGGCTGAGATAATGACAGCTCTTGGAGCCACAGTGCTGTGGCTCCCACAGAGGTCACCTTTCCCCACACTTGCTTCTAAGACATCTGTTACATATGATACACAAGATGCAGGAGGAACACGCATGCTAGTTAGCGTCACGTTTGTGTTTGTACAGTGCTACACCTTAAAACAAACACAGCTCGCTGGGCAGTGGTGGCGCACGTCTTTAGTTCCAGCACTCGGGAGGCAGAGGTAGGTGGATCTCTGTGAGTTCGAGGCCAGCCTGGTCTACAGAGCTTCCCTGCTAGGGCCCACGACTTCCCTTTTGATCAGGTTTATGGTACCAGTCATGAATTCTTTCCTATATGGTACCAGATCCAATCAGAAGTGATTGGTTGTTCCCATAACTCACTTTCTACTATTGAGCCATTGAACAAGTCTTGTCTAGTCTGTCAGTAGCCAGTTCGTAGTGTAAGTGGGGATGGTATGGCCTTTTTCTGAATATAGTTATATATACCAAGTTCCCATGGTAGGTAGGTAAACCTCATAACATATAATCCCACACTCTGGTTCACATTTTTGGTGGCTTATGCTACACATGGGCCAATGAGAAATTCAGATGTATTTCCAAGCCATTGTGTATTAGATCTTTCTTTGTTGTTGTTGTTGTTGTTGTTGTTTTGAACAGTGGTACACTTGTCATCTGACCAGAATAAAGAGGTGGTAATGAAAGCTGATCTCATTTTGAGCTATATTTAAACAAAATAATATTGATTAGCTCTGTCTTTTTAATTATGGATGTAGATGTAGAATGTAAGAACAATATGCTTATTATCATTTATATATCCTTTAAGCTAACCTGTGAATTTTCTTACTAAATTTGTCTGTCTATCATGATATTGTTACTGAATATACACCTAGACCTCCAGATCTTTCTCCTATGTCTGTGAAGGATATTTGAGGACATATTTGTGGTGATATCTTTCTTGCACAAATAAAGCCTGTCTGGGGATCAGAAAATGGAGCTTGCCATTAGCTAACCATAGAGGTCTGGAGGTCTGTACAGATAGACAGGAAGTAACGTAGCTGGGCAGAAACAGGATATAAGCAGGGAGAAACAGGAAATCGCTCTCTTCTCTGCTGAGACACTTAGGAGGTAAGGTATGCTGAGGCTTGCTCCTTCTCTCTGATCTCTCAGAATTTCCCTCTATATCTAACTCTGGCTTTTTATTATCTAAACCAATTAAGAATTCCTTTTACACATATTCCCTCCATTCTTGGAAATGGAAAAGTAAAGTTTGAATGTACTTTCCCATTTTGCTCCATCGATGAGTTGGCATCATCTCCTAACAGAGTGATGGCTCTCTTCCCACCTCTGTGTTAGAAGGCTTCACACTGGCTATGGTGGGAGTGTTCACACTTCCTTGAGCAAATGTTACCATCAGAGCTTCATTCCAGATTGTTGACTGTATTTCAGTCCACCACGCTTTTGCATATCTTTGAGGGTTGATGCAAAGCAAGTCCTTTTTAGAAGAGGTTTGGGGACATAAAGAATTGATACCTTGATGGCTATACCAGCAGACAACAACCAGCAGACAGGGAGCAATGGGGGCAATGCCTGTGCTCCGGGGGCAGCTGGGCCTTGGCTTGGTAGGGGCAGTGTCTGTGCACTTTAGTGCAGTTTGAGCCCTGAAGAAAAGCAGATCCAAATAGCGAGAAATGCGCTTTTCTGTTATTCTGATGCCCAGAGAGACACTGCCCTGAGGCTCTTTGGGAAGTGAAGATGACAGGTGGCACCTTCTTCACAAAGACACATTTCTAGTTAACAATCCTCAGGACTGGGCTATACATGTGTTGTCTAACAGAACTTTCCTGCAGTGATGGACGTGCTCTGTATCCATGCTGCCAACGATGTAGGTGCTCACTGCATACAACCCCGAAATGTGATTGGCCCGAATTGAGATTTGCTGCAAGAGTAGACTAGACACTGGATTTCCAAGACAGAGCATGGAGAAGGAAATTGAAATGTTACACTAATATGTTAATATTGATCACTACCCAAATGGACGTATCATTACTAATTAAACTCATTTTAACCTGTTTCTCATTAATATATGGATTGCAGCTATTAAAACCTTTTAAGCGAAATACATGACACATTCCGACCAGGTTCTAGGGGGAAGAAAAGATCCCAGGAATGACAACAGACAAACAAAGCTAGATTAGCAGACGTCAAGAGACACGTTTTGTACTGCAGCCTCCTCTTTGAGAATTGCTAGATTGCTCAGAAAATGCCCAGCCAGTGGCCAGCATGCTGGGTAGGTACAGAGCAACACACCCAGACACTTGAAACTGTGAACTGACAACCGAACCTTCTTGCTTCAGTAAGTGGGATTTTAACACAGAGATGGTCTGCGGCTGTCCACGGGGGTGGGGGTGGGGGTTGTCACAGTCAGGGGTCACGAGTCAAACGTACACTCCTATTCCCAATATCTATGTCTTCTTTCTAATCTTAGGAAGACAAAGAACAATACCATGCTTGAGAATTTATGTCAGATCACAGCCTCCTTTGAAACCTGCACTGTTCTTCCTGATGGAGACTCATAAGGCATAGACTAAGGTTTAAGCGCCCAAGAAAGTCAGAAAGAATGGAAGCTGTAGAAGGGTCTAGCCTTCATTATTTTAATCTCAAGCCTTCAGACTTCTTAAGGAGGTTAAAAGAAACCCAACACAGTAATTTAGAAACACATGTCAAAAATTGACTTTTTAATTTTTTTTCTTTTTAGAAATAGACTCAGCTTCTGAATCCATCATCAACAACATCTCAGAGACAGGTTGAAGAAATATCTCAGTGAAGTACTTTTATGTAAGCATGAAGACCAGAGTTTGGGTCCCAAGAATCCACAGAGAAAGCTGGGTGTGCTGGGGCAGCAGAAACATGATGCTCCTTGGGGCTCACTCCAGCCAGTCTAACTTAATCGATCTCCAGCCAAAAGTCTAGCTTAATCAATGAAACTTCGGGTGCACTGACAGACCTGTATCAAAAATTAAGGCAAACAGTAACTGAAGAAGATACTCAACGCTGACCTCTGGCCTCCACATATATACACAATGTACGTGTGCATACAAACATGTATGTGCACACACACATACGTACATACACATCATTGAGAAAGACCACTGCAGCCAGTGGAAGAAAAATAAGTTTGGTTTTCACCTTTAGGAAATAAAGGAAATTCAACCCATTGAGTCTTCAATGTGACCTTCTTTGACATCCTTTGGGTCAAGGAGGCAAAGATCATGTTCTAATCAGAAAACTCAAGCCAAGCATAAGTTAGAGAAGCATCCACACCCAGGCCACCTGCAGAGCTTCGGAGAAGGAGCAGCCCTCGGTGGGAGCGTGCCTGGTGTATAGATCTTACTTTCTTAATACACTCCTTCTGGGGCTTTTTGCATTCAGCACAGGGAGTGGGAACTGTAAAAATAGACCTCATGTTTCTGAAGAAGTGAAAGACGTATTGCATAATGGTGGCAACTACATCTACTAGAGCCATGTGACTGCATGCAAACATGCAACTCAACTCAAAAATAGCTTCCATTCCAGGCAAGTGGGGGTTTTTGTCTTGTTTTGTTTAATAAAAATGTGGGATCACACAAGTAAAGTTTAAAAAGAAACTGATATTGGAGTAAATAGACTGGCGTTAGTTAGTTAAAAAATCTGGTCAACAAATTCACTTAATTCACATTGACTTCTCCCCAGCTGTGAGTCTCGGGTTATTACTCTCTTTACTTCCTTTTTCTCTTTGTAAGAACTCTACAAAAATGGAAAGGAAATAATCTGTAAACAGAAAGTATCGATTTTTGCAGAAACCCTGTAAGGCACAAACCCCCACCTCCTTCCTTCCTTTTCATCCCCAGTAATAAAGGGAATGAGAAAAACACTCTGAGGAACTGTCAGGAAGAAAAGGGACCGCCTCTGGTCCTCACCCACCCCTTCCCATGTCTCTTCCTGAGGTTCAAGCAGACCCTTGGGTCTGTGTGAAAAATTTTCCCCCTTGATAACCATTTCTCCAGTGAAGCCAGACAACAAATATTAAACAATTGTTATGTGCAAGACATGAGCTGGAGGGGGAGAGGAAAAGAGAAAAAAAAGAACATTCTTTTTAAAAAGCATAAAATCTAGGGATGTAGAAAGGTACAGTGTCAAAAAGTATACAGTGAATGGAGTGTTAGGAGACTGTGGTTCAAAGTTGACTAATGCATAAGAGAGTTTCTGTGTCAGGAACCCTGGAGAACCTGTACTGTCTGCTGATAGAAGTCTAGGTGCCTTCTGGAAAATGCAAGCTTAAGAGGAGACAGCAGAGAAACTAAGATTGTCCAACCTCAGAGTAGACAGACAGGCTGAGGACAACATGGCCCTCCAGTCACATCTCTGAGTCTTAAGGGAAAAGTCCCAATGGACAAAATCCTCCCCCTAGTAGACTGTCCATGGCACAGCCAGCATCCAAGGTCACATCATCTGCCTCCCAGTGGGGCTATTTTTGGAGCCCATATGACAGGGCACTGACAGTGTTTAGCAGCTGGACAGTCCAGGCAGAAGTTGGATCAGAGAAGACAAATGAGGGGGACACTGTGTGCTTGCCATTGTGATCCCCAATGGCACCCCAGCAGCTTCAGAAAAGAGATGATCCTTGAAAGTCTTCTCTTTGTGGACATCAGCAGTAGGAGGGTATCCTGGGTAGCTGAACAGCAGGGAGGAAGGTGAAGGACAGCTTAGGACTGATGAGTAAAGCCAGGCTCTTCCCATGTCTGGTGTCCATTTATGCCTATGTTTTCTGGGCATCATCTAAGTATTGGGCTCTGCTGGAAATGCTGGGGACACAGTGATCAGCCAGTTAGACTCAAGTGGCCTCGTTCTGCTTGGGCAAACCAACTATTTGCATAAATGATCATTCTGTTGGGTTAGAGCTATGAAGGAAGAGAAAGACCTGTCAGGTGCTGCTGGTGACATCAAGAGAGTCTGAGGGTTATAAAATGTCTCCCAGAGTTAAGAAGCAGTTGGGCAAAGGAAGCCATGTGAAGAAGTCCTTACAATCACACTTGCCAGGGCTGTACAAAAGACGGTTATGACCATTCTGTGGCTGTGACGATTGCATGTGTCCTAGGTTCTAAAACATATAAATAGGAGACCCAGGGGACCCAGGGGAAATTGACCATCCAGATCTGGGAAGGTTTCTGAGACAGGTGTTTTCCCCTGACTGAGTAGGTTTTTGGAAGGTGAAGAACAGAGGTAAATTGCATTTTATAAGGGAGAAGAAATAATACATGAAACACAACTGCATGCCAATACTATGAGGTAGCTATAGATTTTTTTCCTCCCTCCTCCCTCCTCCCTCCCTCCCTCCCTCCCTCCCTCCCTCCCTCCCCCCCTCCCTTTTTTCTTCCTTTCCTTAGGAAATGGAATCTCTAAAAGGTGAAACTGAAACCATAGAAAGACCCACTGAAGGTCACCAATATATTTGGCAACACAGCTGAAATATAACCAAATCTAAATTGACCCCATGCAGCCTTCCTGAAAGCAGATGGTACATAATAAGCTTTTAATGGCGGCTGTTACTATCGACATCAATGCAGGACTACAAAGGCTATCGTGGTGATGCGCTCAAGGCAGCTGGGTAGAGAGGAAGGTGACTGGAGTCGGATGGGATAACAGTGAAAGTCACACGCAAGCTTTGAAAACCTGTCAACGTGACCTGAGTACGCTGGGCAAAAAAACATCCAACAGAAGACTCAGCAGATGGCTCAGCCTGCTAAAGCAACTGCTGTACAAGCTCAAGGACCTGGGTAGATCCCCAGCACCCATGTGAATAAGCAGGGTATGGTAGCTTGCACCTGTGCCTCCAGCACTGGGGAGGCTGAGACATGAGATCACTAGGGCTTGCTGGCCAGCAAGGCTCGCCTAATCAGTGAGCTCCAGGCTTAGTGAGAGACCCTGTCTCAAAAACTAAGGTTGAGAATGACAGAGGTAGACATCCAACACTGGCTTCCAGCCTCTAAGTACATGAGCACACACATGAAAACACACACACACACACACACACACACACACACACACACACACACACTCCAGCTAACGCATCAGCAATTCCATTATCCCAATATCCCGGAGGGCAGAACCCACAGCCTCAGTGTTCCTGGGGTTTGTCCTGAATTATGAATAACTAAAAGAAGGAGCAAACTATGAGAGTACATTAATGATAGTTGACGAAGCCTCTGTTAAAAGACTATATTTTGAAAACTGAGGTCTGAGAAATCATAGGCAAAGTACTTTGAAAGCACTTGACAAATTGTATTTCAACACTAACATGAAAGGGACAGTGGCTCTCCTGTGGACATGCTTACATTTCCAGAAGTGTGGTGCAGACATAAGGCAGCGAGAGTCATGAACAACAATTTTATCAACAGTGGGCTTGGTGGTCACCCTGTCAAATGCCTGCTGAGGATGCTGTGGGTACAAACTGAGGGAGGTGAATGGGGATTATAGGACATTGTTGGGCATCCGTAGACCATATCAGTGACACACCTTAACCATCCCTATACCTGCTAACACACTATTTAGTGATTGTGTATAGAGACAAGCCACAACCCTTTCTACTGTTGATCTGATTTTGCTATTATTTTGGATGTATGTATATGTGTGATGTGTTTTACCTGTGTGTGTGTGTGTGAGAGAGAGAGAGAGAGAGAGAGAGAGACAGAGACAGAGAGAGACAGAGAGAGACAGAGAGAGACAGAGAGAGACTGAGACAGGGAGACAGAGAGAGACAGAGAGACACACACACAGAGAGAGACAGAGAGAGAGAGAGACAGAGAGACAGAGGTCAGAGTCAATGCCAGCTATCTTTCTTAGTCATTTTCCACCTTATTTTTTGAGATAGTGTCTCTCACTGAACCTGAAACTCACTGACTTAGTCATACCAGCCATCCAGCAAGCTTCATCAAGCTCCAGGACTCCATCTGTCTCTGTCTGTGTCTTCCCAGTCCTGGGGTTACAGGCATGGAAGGATAAGTCAGGCTTTTACAGAGATGTTGGAGTCTGAATTCAGTCCTCATGCTTGGGCACCAAGCATTTTATTGACTGAGCTGTCTACCCAACCCCTCTTTTGGATTTTGTAAGACGAGATTCAATCAACTCGTGTGTTCTCTAACCTCTGGTCTTGGTTTAAAAGCTTGAGAAAATTTGCATTTGAAGTACATGGTCGGGCAAGCCGAGGTAGAGGAGGTACCATATCCCTGCTTGGATAAGACAGGTAAATACCTGTTACTTTAAAGAATTTGATATGTATTATATAGGAGACAAAGAGTTCTCAAAAACACCTGCCGGGGTGTGACAAAAATCAGCTCCCCATTCTAGAAGAATCTCAGCTATCTTATGAGGGAAGTAC
Organism: Cricetulus griseus; assembly: GCF_003668045.3. Taxonomy (NCBI): domain Eukaryota; kingdom Metazoa; phylum Chordata; class Mammalia; order Rodentia; family Cricetidae; genus Cricetulus; species Cricetulus griseus. The sequence goes on along the minus strand of NC_048598.1, from coordinate 106,063,054 downwards.
CCAACCATTATACACAATATTTCCCCCAAACATACCTGATCTCCATTAATCAGGCTTATGATGTACTGTGGTTGAAGGAACCAAAGGCCAGACACTTTGAAACAGGCCTTATAATGGCCATGTATCTGCCTCTACCTAGCTGCTAAGACGGTTCATTTAACCGAACTTCAGCTGAACTGAATAGTTCTTAGAAATGCAATAACAATCTCCAACAACTGGCTGTGTGAGAAAGTATATTCTGAGTTCTAGAAGAGGGAACAGAGGAGGAAACATTTCTAGGAAGGAGAACATTTGGTCTCCGAGTTCCTACCAGGCAAGTCAGCCTGAGCTCTTGGCATCCAAGCCTCTTCTGCTGTTATACTGACCTGTTTGCTTCTGTACGAGCTAGTGTGAGTACATGAAGACAGACATTTAAATAGAGCAGAAGACAGACATTTAAATAGAGCTAGTGTGAGTACATGAAGACAGACATTTAAATACAGCAGAAATATATCCTTTTTTCCTACAAAAAAAGATATGTTACCACAACTGGCTTTGTTTTTGTTTGTTTTTTCTTACTTAGTTTAATCATAAACTTAACTCTGCAATCCAGCTAGACTTGGAGGGGAATGAGGAAAATATGGAACCCAAAGAATTTCAGTGAGAGCAGAGATGACAGGGCATTGTGAGCAGATGGGGTGGGAATGCTCTCCTGAGCTATACAAGGAATGGTCTGGTAGGTAAGAAGCCTGCAAGTCAAAAGAATTAGAGTTGCCCACAGTCGGAAATGGTGATCTTCTTGCTGGTCTTGCCATTTCTGGACCCGAAACGCCCCATGGCTTCTACAATCAATGTTCATGCCTTCTTTCACCTACCTCCCTTCTTGGACATGCTTTTTCTTTTGTAATAAGCTAGCTTCCCTCCCTATTTCTAACTATGTGTCCCTGTGCAATCCTTTCTCCAGGGACTGATGATCCTGGAGCCAGGTGACCTCTGAACTCAGAGTCTCAGCTGGGCACTCTATTCTTTTTTTTTTTTTTTTTTAAATTTTATTTTATTTTATTAGTTCTAGTTAGGGAACAAGCTTATTTCAAGTCCCTTCTCCCTCTCCCTCCCCTCACCCCCAAACTTTCTCCCCCACCCCCAGCCCATCCCCCCAACCCCATCCACCCACTACTCCCCAGGCAGGGTAGGGCCCTCAACGGGAGCTCAGCAAAGTCCACCAAGTCTTCCTATGCTGATCCTGGGCCCTTCCCCATGTGTCCAGGGCCAGAGTGTAACCCTTCATATGGGATGGGCTCTCAAAGTCCCTTCTTGCACCAGGGAAAAATACTAATCCACTACCAGAGGCTCCCTGGAGTGCAGAGGCCTCCTTATTGACATCTATGTTCTGGGGTCTGGATCAGTCTTGTACAGGCCTCCTGGACAGCATCTGGGGTCGATGTGCTCTCCCTTGTTCAGGCCAACAGTTCCTGTGGGTTTCTCCATCCTAGTACAGACCCCTTCGTTCTTCATTCCTCCCTCTCTTCAACTAAATTCCCGATTTCGGCTCATTGTATATCTGTGGATGTCTGTCTCTGTTTCCATCAGCAGCTGGGCACTCTAAACAGACTTTCCTAATACTTGGCACTTTCTCACTGCCTCTGTGGCTGACTTAAAAGGTATGACTGGCTTTTTCCGTTTCTCCCCTCCTCCTGGCAGCTGCCAGGATTTTCAGCTACCCTGGCTGTTGTTTCTCTCTCAAATTCTAAAACAATAACAGCAGCAACAACAATCATAAACTAGAGCTTCCTTCCTTCTGGGTCTCTTTTAAAATTATTTTATTGGTGAGACCAAGAACCCCCCAAAAGGAGCCTGTTTCCCTAGTAACAAAAGTTCACACAACGGTTGTGGAGGGAAGGTGAGAGATGTTTGGTCCATCCGACTAGGCATTTACTCTTAGTGAGGATCAGAATTGATCTTAATGAGAAGGCTCTGGGAACCGATGCTAAACACAGACAGCACTTTAAGGAGTGGTCAGGCATCGATTTACTGTTGGAGGCAACTTTAGTATTTTAAAATCTTTCTGAAATATAGTACTTATGTAGGTTATGTTTTTCTTTAAAGAAACACCAGCTAATGTACATGGATAATTATTTTTAAAGCTTTTTTTTAAAAAAAAGTCAACAGCCTCATTGTGATGCTTTTTGCTGTCAGCCCATACTAAAAGATTCATAGCCTGTATTGATTTTTCTTCCCCCAAAGACATCTCAATTTTCAATATGCCCGAAGCCTCTCTCTTCCCATGGCATCTTTTCCTCACTTGCTTGGCTTTGGCCTCCTGCCACCTTCCCAGGAAGTCCATTTTCCAAATCTGTCTGTTCTGTTTTGATTTCAGTGATGGCACATGTTTTGAGATACTGCACTGTCCAGGTGCTCTTAGAGGTTATATGGGGGACATGTGGGAGTTAAGAAGCCACATTGGGCATTGATCATCCAAAAACCTGATTGTGAGGACCAGCCCACCAGCCAAAGGCCCCACTGGAATCAGGGGGAGAAGTCCAAGAATCAGGATGTCAGTTAAGAGTACCCACAAGAGAGCACAAAGAGCAACCTGTCTGACTGTGGTCTCCTCTTCCTCAGGATGACTTTCTGTTTCTCTTGGATAGGCATCTTTGTGGCCCAGGCTGGCTTCCAACACACTATGTAACCAGAGACGACTTTGAACTTCTGATCCTCCAGCAGCCAGCTTCTGAGTCTTGGGATTGCAAGTGCTCTGCAATCAGAGGTGTGCAGCATTCTGCCTGACTTTCTGTGGCATGGGAAACTGGGGCTTCATGATCACTGGGGAAGTATTCCACTAACTGAGCTACACCCCCAGCCCTTGTTTTTATTGTTGTTTTGGCTTTTTGTTTTGTGTTATTTGGAATTTTTGAAGACAGGGTCTCACTTTGTAGCTCATGTTATCCTGGAATTCACTAGGTAACCCAGACTGGCCTTGAACTCTCCATGGTCCTCCTGTGTCAGGTTTCCAAGTGTTGGGATTGTGTGTGTGTGTGTGAGCCACCACACTTGGCCTCCACATCTAATTCTTTAATATAATAGTTAATATAACCAACTTTGTGTCCTTAGGGTTCACAGGAAAGCGATCCCTGATAGGGTCTTAGGAAAACCAACAGCAAGAACAAAACAACAATAAACAAAGCATGGTAGGAATAGCAGAAAGAAGCAGCTACTACAAACACCTCCTGAAGCTTTAACAGTGTGACTTATGTATTCCCTAGACCAAAGGCTGCCGAGAGTCAAAGGTGTCCAAGACACCTTGTTAATTGATTCAGATGAAGCAATAGATGCTCAGAATGCTGTGTTGAAACAGGCTCTTTGGCGATGCTTTTGCTGAAATAGTGCTGCCTCATTGCTGGGCCCATGAGGTAACTAGAAGCCTGGCATCTCTGTCTCCATTTCCTGTCTCCTTTGTCTCTGTCTACAAAAGTCATGCTGTGTCTCTAACCTCTCTCTCCTTCAAGACCAGAGGCTTAGAGATAAACCATCGGCTTAAAGCTGCAGCCACCCTGGATCCCAGGGACAATAAAACTGCACAGAAGACAGCCCACATCAGCACCCCAAAGATGGACTGGGGGTGTGTGTGTCACTGCACCCTTCTATCTCTTCTGCTTCCCAAATAGTGACATTTAGCACATGTTTCTGCTGTTCGCCAGTCCACACTTCCAGTGAGGGTACTGGGATAGGTCACTGAGCCTGGCTTTTGAGGCAGGGGTGGGGTGGGGCTGCCAGATACCAGGATTTCATGATAATCAGATTGGAAGAAGAGCATGCCATGTATAATTCTGGAGAACCTCGGCATTTGGGGCACAGGAAGAAAGAAGAGCTTGAGAAGTGATCCGAGTAGGAGCAAAGACTGAGGAACGGATGAAATCCTTGCATCAGGAACGAGAAACCTGGGGGAGAGGGGAATGGCACTCCCAAGGCCCTAAGTGGGACTTGGAACACAGAAACCCTGAGGACTAAGAAATGTTTTTTTTTTAAATAGAAGCTTCTCCTTAAATCCCCCCCCCCCTCACCACACACACCTGCATAAGGGCTCTCATGCAGGAGCATGCACATGGAAACCAGGAATCAATGTCCGGTGCCTCCCACAATCTCTTCACCCTAGTTTCTGAGACAGGAGTTCAGAGATTATTAGTAATCTAGAGATTATTAATTTGGCTAGTCCCCAGGAATCTGTCCATTCTGTCCTGTCTGCCCAGCATCAGAATTACAGGTATGCACTCTATACCTGAAGTTGATGTAAGTGCTGGGTATCAAACTCCGGTCCTCATACTTGTGTGGTAGACTCATGACTGGCTGGCTGAAGCATCTCCCAGCCCCTTCTGTTTAAACTCTCTTTCTTTCTCTCTCTCCCCCCTCTCAGATTTATTTATTTATTATATATTATGTATACAGTGTTCTGCCTGCAGGCCAGAAGAGGGTACCAGATTTCATTACAGATGTTTGTGAGCCACCATGTAGTTGCTGGGAATTGAACTCAGGACCTCTGAAAGAGCAGCTAGTGCTCTTAACCACTGAACCATCTCTCCAGCCCCAAGTTGTTGCCTTTTATTGTTTGTTTGTTTTTGTTTTTGTTTTTTTTTTTGAGACGGGGTTTCTCTGTGTAGCTTTGGCTGTCCTGGAACTCACTCTGTAGATCAGGCTGACCTAGAACTCACAAAGATATGCCTGCCTCTGCCTCTTGAGTACTGGGATTAGAGGCGTTCAACCACCACCTCACTTAAATTCTTAAATGAATACAGACGCATAGTTGACCTTTGCCAGTGATAGGGGTTGAGAAAGAGCAGACTGGATGAAGTGACAGAATCTTAGAGATGGGATGTTTTAATTTAACCGTCTCATTTTCTGTAAAAGGAACCAAAGAAGCAAAATCCTCAGTTATTTTTTTTTTCTGCCCTGGCATAGCTAATTAGGGACAGGGCTGTGATTAGAATTTAGATCATCTGACTCTATCTCAAAAGGAAACATTTCAGACATGAATTCTATACAAGGGACATGAATAGATAATTCACAAAGGAAGTGCCAATGGCCAACAACAGGGGAAAAATATCTGTTGAACTCCATGTGTAATCACGTAGCACTCAGTAGTTTGGGGAAACAACACACACCTGTATTGCTGGGAGAACTCTAATGGTAAATTTTGGTTCTGAAGCTATTTTGGTGACAGAAATGACAATCTAGCATAGGGATTAAAAATATCAGTCTTAGGCAGGTAAGATGACTCACTCACTGGGTAAAGGATGCAAGTCAGAGTTTGAGTCCTGGAAGGAGTAAAGGTAGAAAGAGAAGTGACTTCAAATAATGCATGCACAGGCACTGTGTGTGTGTGTGTGTGTGTGTGTGTGTGTGTGTGTGTGTGTGTGCCTTAAAATCAGACATACTCAGCTCAGTTATTAGCTAATGTCTAGGCACAAATTTCAGTTTCCTCTAATAAAGGCTGATATTAATAGAACTTATTAACTTGTGAGGTTTAAATGAAATATGTTTATAAAGTGCTGTTTCAAGGATGTTTCTCTCTCTCTCTCTCTCTCTCTCTCTCTCTCTCTCTCTGTGTGTGTGTGTGTGTGTGTGTGTGTGTGTGTGTGTGTGTGTGTGTGAGTCAGGGGAAGGGGGAACTAGGCAACCTGTACCCCCTCCTCATAAGGCCCTATGACAAAGCAAAGCTCGATTCTATCAAAAGTTTGTTCTGGGAAACCAAGCCAATGAGTGTATTGAGCCGATTTACAGAGTTGGGTGAGTGGCTACTAACAGGAGAGGGTGGGTGACATCAAAGTGGGTGACATCAAAGAGGCTGTGCAGAAAGTCCTCACTCCAGTATGGGTGACAGCTTTCCCATAAACACACAGAAGGGCCCCTCCCAGTAGTTCTTCTCAGCCTATATACCCTGGTCCATCACAGAGATCAGAGACCACATGGACACAACTGGTTGGGAGGGGTGGCTGGCTATTCAGGTGAGGGTCCCATGTGCCACCTACTTTCTCTTTCTATGAAGGAATATCAGTAGTCAACAAGAACAGGTAGGGTGAGTGTGTGTACACAGGCAAGCTGAACTCCTGAAGATGGCAGCTGTTTGGTTGGGGAGAGAGAGCTGAATAAGTAGGAATGAGAATGGTCAATAGCATAGCTCCTGCAAATGGTATTAGAATGATCGTTAAGACATTTTACAGACACCCTCATGTGTTCTCTCTGCAATTTCAGGTTCAGAAATTCTGCCTTACAGAAACAGTCAGAACCAGACACAAAGCTGATGCGTACACAATCACCAAAACATCATTCATAGTACTGAAAAATTAGAAACACAGATTCCCAGCGATCAGATGGGTAGATAAACGATGGTTCATGGGTTGATGGAGCATTATATGGCTGTTTTTTTCCATTCATTTATTTAGCTCATAAATAAAGTCATGCACAATTATGATACATAATAAAGTATTTCACAATGGCATGGCTAAATTAATCCAATTAACATGTTATATCACACATATTCATCATTTTTGTTTTGAGAACACTTAAAGTATACTATCTCACAACTTTTAAAATATAGCATATTGTTATCAACCATATTTATCATGCTCTCAGTAGACCTCAAGTCTTCACAGAGTCCATGCCTCTTGTCCAACTGCAGTTTTATATCCTTAAACCAATCGTTTCCCCATTGTTAAAAGACCCACATTGAAGCCTAATAGCCACAACTCTGCTCTCTGTTCCCATAAGTTCATCATTTCTTAGGTTACACATAAAATTGAAATTGTGTGACATTTGTCTTCCAGTGTGTCACTTATTTTTTTTTTGGCAAGCATATAACTTTACTACTTACTAAAGATGAAATCAAATTTGCATGCACAGGTGAGCACTCACTGAAACACCTTGGATTCATCACATATTTGAGTTTCAATTAGCATATATATATATATATATATATATATATATATATATGACAATAATGGCAATATGTTATGCATCAATAGCAGCAACAGCTTTTCCAGGTTCTGCAGTCATTTGAACAAAATTGTAGAGACATCCAGCACACTCCATTTAAAAAAACAGAAAACAAAACAAACAAACAAACAAACAACAACACAACAAAAAAGTAAAAAACAAAATCCCAGAAAACAGCACAGTTCTGTTACTCTTGTGGTACTTGGCACCATTTTTTTTTAATTAGCTTCTCAATCATCATCTGGAAGGAAACCATTCTGAGCAACATCATTAAAAACAGCTCTGATAAAGCATGGTCACTACTATGTATCATAAAGCAGGTCCACATATGAGTGAGTACATATCATGTTTGTCTTTTTGTGATTGGGTTACCTCGCTCAGAATGGTTTCTTCGAGTTCCATCCATTTTCCTGCAAATTTCAAGATTCCATTATTTTTTTTTCTGCTGAGTTGTACTCCATTGTGTAAATGTAACACAATTTCTCTATCCATTCTTCGGTTGAGGGGCATCTAGGCTGCTTCCAGTTTCTGGGTATTACAAATAATGCTGCTATGAACATGGTTGAACATATGTCTTTGTTATATGAATGTGCTTCTTTTGGGTATATGCCTAGGAGTGGAATTGCTGGATCTTGTGGTAGACTCATTCCCATTTTCTTGAGGAGTCGCCATACTGATTTCCACAGTGGCTGTACAAGTTGGCACTCCCACCAGCAGTGGAGGTGTGTTCCTCTTTCTCCGCATCCTCTCCAGCATAAACTGTCATTGGTATTTTTGATTTTAGCCATCTGACAGGAGTAAGATGGTATCTCAGAGTTGTTTTGATTTGCATTTCCCTGATGATTAAGGATGTTGAACACTTTCTCATGTGTCTTTCAGCCATTTTAGATTCCTCTATTGAGAATTGTCTCTTTAGTTCTGTACCCCATTTTTTAATTGGATTGTTTGGTGTTATGGAGACTAGCTCCTTGAGTTCTTTGTATATTTTGGAGATCAGCCCTCTGTCAGATGTGGGGTTGGTGAATATCTTTTCCCAGTCTGTGGGCTGTCATTTTGTCTTGCTGACTATGTCCTTTGCCTGACAGAAGCTTCTCAGTTTCAGGAGGTCCCATTTATTAATTGTTGATCTCAGTGTCTGAGCTACTGGTGTTATGTTCAGGAATCAGTCTCCTGTACTGATTAATTCAAGGGTATTTCCCACTTTATCTTCTAGTAGGTTCAGTGTGACTGGGTTTATGTTTTGGTCTTTGATCCATTTTGACTTAAGTTTTGTGCAGGGCGAAAGGCTTGGGTCTATCTGTAGTCTTCTACATGTTTGCATCCAGTTATGCCAGCACCATTTGTTGAAGATGTTCTCTTTATTCCAGCGTATATATTTGGATTGTTTGTCAAAAATCAGGTGTTCATAGGTGTGTGGGTTAATATCACGGTTTTCAATTCTATTCCATTGGTCTACCTGTCTATTTTTGTGCCAATACCAAGCTATTTTCAGGACTATAGCTTTGTAATAGAGCTTAAAGTTAGGGATGGTGATGCCTCCAGAAGTTCCTCTATAGTACATGGTTGTTTTGGCTATTCTGGGTCTTTTGTTTCTCCATATAAAGTTGAGAGTTGTTTTTCAAGGTCAGTGAAGAATTGTGTTGGGATTTTGATGGGGATTGCATTGAATCTGTAGATGGCTTTTGGTAAGATTGCCATTTTTACTATGTTGATCCTGCCTATCCACGAGCATGGGAGATCTTTCCATTTTCTGGTATCTTCTTTAATTTCTTTCTTTAGAGACTCAAAATTCTTACGGTACAGGTCTTTCACTTTTTTGGTTAGTGTTACTCCAAGGTATTTTATGTTGTTTGTGGAAATTGTAAAGGGTGTTGCTTCTCTGATTTCTTTCTCCACCAATGTGTCATCTGTATATAGTAGGGCTACAGATTTTTTTGAGTTAATCTTGTATCCTGCCACTTTGCTGAAGGTGTTTATCAGCTGTAGGAGTTCCCTTGTTGAGTTTTTCGGGTCACTTATGTAGACTATCATATCATCTGCAAATAGTGAGAGTTTGACTTCTTCCTTTCCGATTTGTATTCCCTTAATCTCCTTTTGTTGTCTTATTGCTCTAGCTAGAACTTCAAGAACAATATTGAAGAGGTATGGAGAGAGTGGACAGTCTTGCCTTGTTCCTGATTATAGAGGAATTGCATTGAGTTTCTCACCATTTAATTTGATGTTGGCTGTTGGCTTGCTGTATATTGCTTTTATTATGTTGAGGTATGTTCCTGTTATCCCTGATTTCTCCAGGACCTTTATCATGAAGGGGTGTTGGATTTTGTCAAAGGCTTTTTTGGCATCTAGTGAGATGATCATGTGATTTTTTTTCCTCAGTCTGTTTATATGGTGGATTACATTGATGGATTTTCGTATGTTGAACCATCCTTGCATCCCTGGGATGAAGCCTACTTGATCGGGATGGATGATTTCTCTGATGTGTTCTTGGATTCGATTTGCCAATATTTTATTGAGAATTTTTGCATCAATGTTCATGAGGGATATTGGTCTGTAGTTCTCTTTCTTAGTTGTGTCTTTGTGTGGCTTGGGTATCAAGGTTATTGTGGCCTCATAAAAAGAGTTTGGTAATGACCCTTCTGCTTCTATTGTGTGGAATACTTTGAGGAGAATTGGTATTAGCTGTACTTTGAATTTCTGGTAGAATTCTGCACTGAAGCCATCTGGCCCTGGGCTTTTTTTGGTTGGGAGACTTCTAATGACTGCTTCAATTTCATTAGAGGTTATAGGTCTATTTAAATTGCTTATCTGTTCTTGATTTAATTTTGGTAAGTGAAATCTGTCCAGAAAATTGGCCATTTCCTTTAGATTTTCAAATTTTGAGGAATTTAGGTTTTCATAGTATGACCTGATGATTCTCTGGATTTCCTCTGTGTCTGTTGTTATGTCCCCCTTTTCATTCCTGATTTTATTAATTTGCATGTTCACTCTTTGTTGTTTGGTAAGTTTGGATAAAGGTTTGTCTATCTTGTTGATTTTCTCGAAGAACCAACTTTTTGTTATATTGATTCTTTGTATTATTCTCCTAGTTTCCATTTTATTGATTTTAGCCCTCAATTTGATTATTTCCTGGCGCCTGCTCCTCTGGGGTGTATTGGCTTCTTTGTTTTCTAAAGCTTTCAGTTGTGCTGTTAATTCTCTACTGTGATTATTCTCCTGTTTCTTCATGTGGGCATTTAGCGCTATGAACTTCCCTCTTAGCACTGCTTTCAAAGTATCCCATATGTTTGGATATGTTGTGTCCGCATTCTCATTGAATTCTAGGAAATCTTTAATTTCTTTTTTTATTTCTTCCTGGATCCATGAATTGTGCAATTGGGTGTTACTTAATATCCATGAGTTTGTAGGTTTTCTGTAGTTCTTGTTGTTGCTGAATTCTAATTTTAAAGCATGGTGATCTGTTAAGACTCAGGGGGTTATTTCAAGTTTTTTTTTACCTGTTGAGGTTTGCTATGTTGCCAAGTATGTGGTCGATTTTAGAGAAGGTTCCATGTGGTGCTGAGAAGAAGGTAAATTGTTTTATATTTAGGTGGAATATTCTATAGATATCTGTTAAGTCCAATTGCGCCATAACTTCTATTAGATCTTTTGTTTCTTTGTTAAGTTTCTGTCTTGTGTTTCTGTCCAGTGGTGAGAGTGGGGTGTTGAAATCTCCCACTATAAGTGTGTGCAGTTTTATGTGTGATTTGAGTTTTAGTAATGTTTCTTTTACAAATGTGGATGCCTTTGTATTTGGGGCATAAATGTTCAGAATTGAGACTTCATCCTGATGGATTTCTCCTGTGATGAGTAGGAAGTGACCTTCTTCATCTCTTTTGACTGATTTTAGTTTAAACTCCAATTTATTGGATATTAGGATTGCTACTCTTGCTTGTCTCTTGGGTCCATTTGATTGGAAGATCTTTCCCCAACCTTTAATTCTTAGGTACCGTCTGTCTTTGAGTTTGAGGTGAGTTTCTTGTATGCAGCAGAAGGAAGGATTCTGTTTTCTTATCCATTCTGCTAATCTGTGTCTTTTTGTAGGCGAGTTAAGACCATTAATGTTGATGGATATTAATGACCATTAATTATTGTTCATTCTTGTTTGTTTTTGATTTGGTGATTGTGGTGAGATTATGTGTGGGATTCTGTCCCTTTTTCCTTTTGGCTGTTGATAAGTTGGGATTACCTATTGCCTATGTTTTTCTGGTTGTAGTTAACTTCCCTGGGTTGGAGTTTTCCTTCTAATACTTTCTGTAGGGCTGGATTGGTGGATATGTATTGTTTGAATCTGCTTTTGTCATGGAATATCTTGTTTTCTCCATCTATAATGATTGAAAGCTTTGCTGGGTATAGTAGTCTGGGCTGGCATCCATGGTCTCTTAGGGTAGGTAGAATATCCATCCAGGATCTTCTGGCTTTCAGAGTTTCCAAGGAAAAGTCAGGTGTGATTCTGATGGGTTTTCCTTTATATGTTACTTGACCTTTTTCCTTTGCTGCTCTTAATATTTTCTCTTTGTTGTGTATGTTTAGTGTTTTGATTATTATGTGTCGAGGTGACCTTTTTTTGGTTCAGTCTATTTGGTGTTCTGTAGGCTTCTTGTATTTTCATTGGTATGTCTTTCTTTAGGTTTGGGACAGTTTCTTCTATGATTTTGTTGAATATGTTTTCTGCGCCTTTGAGTTGGATTTCTTCACCTTCTTCTATACCTATTATTCTTAGGTTTGGTCTTTTCACAGTATCCCATAGTTCCTAAATATTTTGTGATGGGGATTTGTTGGACTTAAGACTTTCTTTGGTTGATGAGTCTATTTCTGCTAGTGTGTCTTCAACCCCTGAGATTCTCTCTTCCATCTCTTGTATTCTGTTGGTTATGCTTACATCTGTAGTTCCTGATCATTTACCCAGCTTTTCTATTTCCAGCATTCCCTCAGATTGTGCTTTCTTCATTGTCTCTATTTCAGTTTTTAGTTCTTGAACTGTTTCCTTGAGAGATTGATATTGATTGACTTGAAGATTGATATCTTGTATTTTTTGGTTTGTTTTTTCTTCCATTTCTTTAAGGGATTTTCTCATGTCCTCTTTGAGATCCTCTATCATTTCCCTGAAGATGTTTTTAAGGTCATTCTCTTCTGGTTCATCTGCATTGTGATGTTCAGGTCTTACTGGTGTATGGTTCCTAGGCTCTGGTGGTGTCATATTGGGTTTTCTGTTGTTGGATGTTTTTTTTACCTTGTCCTCTTCTCATCCTTTCTTCTGGTGGGTGTAGCAAGAGTTTCTTGTTCTCCTGGTGGGTGTGGGACCAAGGTTCTCTTCTGGTAGATGCAAACAGATCCAATACTCTGATGTCAGTCCTCTTCTCATGAGTGGAGGTGTCACTATTCCCTGGGTGTTGGCAGTGTTCGGGCTGCAGGGTTCTGGGCCTGTGAATGAAGGCAGGCTGCCTCTGGGTGTTCGGTGTTTGGAACCCGCTGCCGAACTGCTCCGGCAAGCAGGTCGCTTGCATCAGGTGACTCTCTATATGGCTGTTAAATGTCATGCTGCAATGGAACACTAAGTTTTCTGGCGAGGTGGATGGGGGGAGAATCCATAGTAAGTGAAAAATCAGGTCACCAATATATAAGCATAATGCTATTTTGTAATAAAACACATTATTCTATAGAGTTGGGAAGTACTGCATGGAGTCAGGAAGGAAAGGATTGCATATGACTCCACACTAGTCATACAAGCATGTGTCACTCCATGCTAGTCATACAAGCAAGCATGTGTAACTCCACAGTGGTCATACAAGCATGTGTAACTCCACACTAATCTCCTTGAATGGAGGAGAGCACAGAGTTCAGTGGTTTCTGTTGTAAACTCTGTAACAAGATTAAGGGAACAGGAAGAGTGGAAATAAGTTTGTTTTTCTGATACTATCACAACTATACAAATATTTGTGTTTAACCAGCCATTCTCAACCCTCCAGGTTTGAAAGGACCTGAACGGAAATTACATTTTTGTCGTTGTAAATTCATCTCAGCATGTTGGGATTTCCATATTTAATTTCTATTAATGCTTTTCAGTGCCAGCGTGAAAACATATACCGCAGACACTCTTCTTCCAGGGTGTTTCTTATAGAGGACTGATTAGACTAAATAAAGTAAAGCAGCAAGCTAAACAGGCAAACCCTCAATGGGCAAACGCTGAGAAAAAGGTGCAAAGGTTGGTTTGTTTTCTGCCTTCTCTCAACATATCCCGGGAAGCCTGCAGAGGAATTGTAGCACAAATGAGAAAACTATGGAGCCCAAAGGAGCATGTGATCATTTTTTCCTAACCAATGATTCCAAACTGTTCACTTGTGGGACCCTCCTCATTGTACACTGTGTGAGGTTTGGAATATACACAGCAAGCAGGTCTACAGATACAAAGGGGTGGGGTGGGGTGGTCCATCCTTACTGTTTTCAACTTTCATTTGGCATCTAATTAAATTGTACACACTTTCCTAAAAGTGTGTTGTTGGTCATGTTGCTCCACCTATCAACTTCCTCAGTGTCTTCATTTCTGCTCCTAATCTTACAATTACTCTGCAAACTATAGTAAAAAGCAATCTTACAAATTTGATTTTCCAGTAAAGAGCTTGAACCTATTGAAATTATAAGATATCTAGGCTTCTTCTAATAAATAAGTATATTATTTATATTTACATGATAAATAATATACAAATAAATTTGTATATTAAAAACATAGATGTCTGAGTATTACATTAGTTCAAAATCTGATTGGTAGGACATTAAAGATGAGTGACCACCAAGATATCAAATATTCAAGTGCTGAGAATGGTAAAAACTTAGCAAACTCTTGTCACTTCTGTGGATAGACTTTGCGCATTTATATTCCGGGTGGGACAGCAGCACTCTGTTTTTAAAGAGACTTTCAATGTACTTTCTTACATAATGTCTCATTTGAATATTTCAAGAATCTATGAGCACAGCTTCACGAACTGATTTTGCTTTACAATGATCAGAAGTTAAATGATTCCCCCCAATAGTGTAGCTACTTGAGAAGGTGAGACAGGCATGGAAACCAGGTCTCAAACCCCAAATTTACTTCTTTTGGATCCATGTCATCATCTCCAAAGTCACATAGCACATTTAAATTTGCATTTTTAGATACCTCTGAGGGTGATTTGTGTGGACTGAAAAGGTTATTCCATGGTTACATTTTTATATATATTTAACATTTGACATAGTAAAGCTATAAATTGGAAACATAAATTTAAAAATCCTTAGTCTTATAGACTTGAGATTGGCAAACTCTAGCATGTGGGCTGAGTCTGGCTGCCCACTTGTATAAATAAAGTTTTATTGGAACACAGCCACATTTATTTATTTACATATTGTCCATGGTTGCTTTTGTGCTGTTATAACTGAGTAGAATAGCTGCCACAGAGCCCACCAAACCTGAGATAGTTACTATCAGGCTGTTTATAGAAAAGGTTCAACAACTCCTGTCTCAGATTTAATTTAAACACCTTATTCTTTCTAAAGCAAGTAAAATCTGATAGTCACTCGGGAAGAGTTTTTTTTTTAAGTTTTTTTTATAAACTCAGTTAAAACTTCCTTAAATATTTTAAAATAGATTTCTGTTTAGCGTTAACTCATGCCTATCTTAACCAAAAGTTTCCAAGCATTTGTATTATTCTTGTAACTGTATTAAGCCTTGTTGACTTGTAAGTATACATATGTCTGACATAGCTACATAATTTTATAAGTATGTTGCTTTAAGTGTGCTTAAGTGTTCCAATACTTTGCACAAATGTGGGAAGGTTTCAATTTAGCAAACATAAGCCTGAATCAATTATAATTCTTATTTACAACAACAAAACAAAAAAAAGTTAAACACATAAGGAGTCCTTCTTTACATAAAACATGAAAGCTACACAACTGATCCTCTTAAACTATTTGATGCTTGGATTAGTTAATTTTTCTGTTGCTGTGGCAAAGCTCCATGCCTGAGACAACTCTAAGAGGAAGCGTTCAGTTGGGCTTTATGGTTTCAAACTGTTAGATGGAAGGGCAAAGGCACAGCACCAGGAACTCCGAGAGCTCACATCTTGATCTGGAAGTAGGAAGCAGAAGGAGAACCTGGTATGCCACTGAGTCTTTAGAAACCTCAAGTCTGCCAGGAACACACCTCCTCGAGGCATCAAGGTCATACTTCCTAACTCTTCCCAAGCAGTTCTGCCAACTGGGGACCAAGTATCCAAACCTAAGAGCCTTATAGGGGTCATTCTCATTCAAACCACTGCAACGCTTAAACTGAATTGATGTCAACTTTGGGGTTTGGGTTGACTTCGGGGTTGCCTGGCTCAAGAGAGACATATTCTTATCAGGAGGAACACTCGGCTCCACTGGGTTAGAATTGAGCCCTGGGATGTGTGTTGAAAATTGATGACAATTAGGTTTGCTAAGGGCCAGTCCATCCTCTGAACTGCCTCTTGCTTCTGCAAACTGCAGAGGCCAAGTTTAGAGAAGGCTTCAGAAACCCTAGAACTTGGAGACCTCAGTAATGAAGGCTTAGGCCAATGCCACTAGGACAAAAAGTCTGGCCCCTTGCAAACTGGAAGCACAGGATACATGGACTGGGCAACAGAGGAAGGCCTGGGACTAGGACTCAGGAAACACAGGAAAATGAAGGGTGTAGTAGCAACTTGTATTTTGCCTTGCTCTATATGTATTTCTTACACCTTAGCAACTTTCCCTTTCATCCTTTCCCCTTTGTCCCTTGTCCCCATATAAAGGAATTGTTGGTTGCCATTGGGTATCCTTTAGTCTATAGCAGTGGTTCTCAACCTTCCTAACTCTGTGACCCTTTAACACGGTTCTTCATGTTGTGATGACCCTCACAACCATAAAATTATTTTTGTTGTTATTTCCTAACTCTAATTTTGCTACTGTGATAAATTGTAATGCAAATATCTGATATTCAGGATATCTGATATGTGACCTCCAAAGGGGTCTCCACCCACAAGTTGGGAACCTCTGGTCTATGGGTTTGTAGGACATGAGGTGACAAGGTTAAAGGGGAGGAAAAAAGCATCACCTAGAGGTGGATATGAAAAGTGTAGGTTGGCTGGCATCTCATTTGTAAGGTAGTGAGGACCTGTCATTTTTCCTCATGACTAGCCAGAAGTGTCAATTTAGGGGACAGTGTACTCAAACATTTAACAGCTAAGGCCTGGTCTCCTAGTGGACAGAGTGCCTATGAGTCGTCCCAACCCCCTCTTCCTACGCGTTTCTCTGCTGCACAGAGGAACACTACAAACTCCTTTTTCAGAGTTCCTTGAAGCAAAGTTCTAAATATAAATCAGCTTTGCAGGCGTGCTTGCTTGCTTCCAACTTGACTTCTGCCGTTTCTGTTGGCAGGCTTGCTCCAGGAGTCATTGAATATTTCTTCCACTGGGTTAACAGAGGCCCCAGTGTGTAATCAATGGCTTTGTAGGTGTCAAGTAGGGACTGGTCATCCATTTTGCTGGTGAGCTTTCATAAGGATGTCTCATGGTTCTGAAGCTGGCCCTTGTGTAGATGTTCCTTGACCATGATGCTCTAGATGTCAGCAGCTTCCTAACAGACTGATTTCTGATTGTGGCCATCAAGGTATGGCTTCTAAGCTAGCAGTTAGAGTAACAGTTTCCTGATGCACAAAAGGTGGGGATTCCTGAAGCTCAGAGAGCATTTCCTCAACCCAAACAAGCATGTAGCCACTAATCACACTAAAACACACTTCTTTTGTTTGAACCCTTTAGAGTGGATCCCAAACCCTGGCATGGAGTCCCCACTGAAGGACCCTGTCCTGGTCCTGTCCTTGGGTGTCATCAGGGTTCTCCACCTTTTCCGTGTTTTTCTTGTATTGCAGGCCTCACAGTCTCATGTGTATTTAGAAAACACTTCTCTCCAGATCTCATCCTATTATGCTATCAGTAATTTCAAGACAGTTATTCTCTGATGAGCTGTGGTTTTCATTCCACTTTCCATCTTAGGCACCTCATTACCCACATTGTGTTCTAACCTTCCAAGGTATTTGTGTACAGAGCCCTTGAGCATGGCTCTGTGATTTGGACTTTCCCTTTCTGCTTGTACTTCCCCCACCCCCAAAACCTTTTAACTAAAGTGTCTGTCTTATGCCTGGTCAAAATTCCATTTCTCTGTGGACAGTCTAGCACTAATTCAGGCCAGTTGGAAATAATTAGGATAGTGGTTTGGTTTTTATTTTGAGATATGTTCTCACTAGGGTCCATGGGGTGGGGCCCAAACTCATGGGGATCCTCCTGCCTCAGTCTGGCAAGTGCTAGGTTTTCAGGAATGCACCCCAAAATAGGAACATTTTAAGGCTTATATTAATGATGAAGGTTATGACAGTCACTGCAGACACATTGACTGAGCTTCACAAGGCCAGTCTCATTTAGTCCTTCCAAGTCCCCAAAGCTAATGAGCTGGGTGCCATTTTGAAGACGAGTAGCCTGAGGCCTAAAGAAGTGCTATAGTTAGGAGGTGAAGTAGCCCCTGAAAGGGTCAAGAGTTGAGAGCCTGGTTGCTAATGCATCAGTGTTCAGAGCTGGGGCTAAGGACGGATGGGGGCTGGATGTGAGTTAATCCATTGATGGAGTGATAATCTGATGGCATTATTGGAAGGTGGGACCTGGAGAGAGGAAGTGGGTCACTGAGGGTGTGCTTTCTTTAGACTCTTTCCTATAGTGTTGGTCTATCCCTTCCCTGGCCCTATGCTGCTCCCCTTCACTGAGAGTCCAAAAGCAATGGCATTGCTGGCCATGGACTGAAGCTCTGAGACCATGAACTTCATTCCTTCTATCTGTGCCAGGTGTCTTTGTGACAGCAAAGACAAGAGTTCAGAAAGTACAAACGCACACAGTTAGCAAGCGTTGAAATCATGTCTGTGTCCAGCTCGGCCTTGTATTTGACAAGAAGGAGTATTCCAGGATGGGAGAGTCTTCCAGTGACAGAAACATCTACATTGTGCTGCGGTCAAGAATACTGTACATGCCGTGGGAACACAACCATTTCTGAGGCGACAAGATAAGCACTTTGCTTTATCTCATTGCACTATATAGGAGATGAAGAAAGAAATGAAATGGGAAGCAGAAAGAAAAAAAAAGGATAAAGGTATATAGGCAAATGACTGAAAGTAGAGAAATCTGGAAAATGGAGAAAGATTAAACAGTTCATATTAGGATAAGCTGCTAAAAGATGAAAGCAGTATAGATAACGCATATAGCTAGTTTAAAATGGGATCAGATAAGAGACAGGTAGACTGTAATAATGATAAGATACTTAGCACAGAAGGTCACTGGTGACTTGAAAAAGAGGAAAGGGGAGCCTGAAAATGGATCCAGTGTTTGATAAATATTAGGTTCCCGAGGAAACAATAACCATAAAGGATAAGGCAAAAAACCCTTTCAATCTTGGAAACCAGACTGCAACAGCTGGGAGGAGATTGTCTCCACATCAGGAAATTATGTGGAAAATCTATCGAAGTCCTCTGAGTTCCGGTATTATTAATAAAGTAGGACACGCATAAAGCCTGTGGGCTCCCCTGGACTGACGGATGGTTGGGCTAACTCATGTGCATAACAGCTTTCATCTGAAAAAAAACAAAACAAAACAAAAAAAAAAACCGGCCATTAAAGAGCTGATCCTGGCAATTCTATTTGCCAAGCACTTGTGGACTCTTTCCAATATCCTGCAGTTGAGTTGTTCTGGGCTCACACTAATGAATGACCTTTGTGGAAAAGAACTGTAGGATAATGAATGAAAAACCAGAGAGACGACGGAGAATTACCAAACAAAAAAAAATTGAAAGCGCTAATTTAACGATAAAACTCACTGTTATTTCTTCGTTTGTCACACTAACAAATCCAAAGTTGATTCATTCAGTCACTGGCCCTTTCCATTAAAAATTTATTAAGTCCGTATAGTGTTATAAGGTTGTTTATCCTCTCCAATACTAGATAAACACACATTCTTATTTTCAGAAACTTGATTTCGCTTCCAGAATTTATCCTCTCCTCTCCATCATGTCCTTATAACGATCTGTTTTTGATCCTGGGAGGAGAAAATGACTTTGTGCACTCCTGTGGAGTAGGAAGGAAAATCAGGAGTTCAAGGCCAGCCTAGGCTACATGACCCCCCCCCACACACACACACACACACACGAGAGACAGAGACACACACACTGAGAAACAGAGAGATGGAGACACACAGAGAGACTGATAGATTTGAAACATTTACTCTTGTTGCTGTTTTTTTCTTTTCTTTCTTTCTTTCTTTCTTTCTTTCTTTCTTTCTTTCTTTTTTTTTTTTGAGACAGGGTTTCTCTGTGTAGCTTTGGAGCTCTTCTTGTTGTTTTCTAAGATGTGTCTCACTGTGTAGACCAGGCTGCCCTCCAACCTACAGTGGTCTTCCTGCCTCTGCCTCTGTCTCCCCAGTGCCGCGATTACGTTCTGTCGTGTCTGGCTATAATACTTGTGTGTGGGTATTGGTATGCCAGGATGGGCATCCTCTCCTTCCACTTTCCATGGCTTCCAGAGATCCTACTCAGTTGTCAGGCTTGTTCAGCAAGTGTCTTCATCTGCTGAGTCTTTTAATCTGCCTCCCTATATACTTTCATTTGGTCATCTCTCCAACCACGAACTAAAAAGTAGAGGAAAGTAGTCTTGAGAGAGGTTACTCTGACAAAGCGAAGGATAAGAAAGCTGCAAGTGAATGGTCCTTCGAAGTGGAAAAGGTTAGCTGTAAATACGCTTTTGAACTACACCGTGAAAGATTTTTCACTCTGAGATTATGGCTGTTCATGCCTCCAGGTTCAAGTGTTGCTCAATCAGCAAGGTGCTCAATTCATGGTGATTGCTGCTCCGGTTTCTTGTTGATCGAGAATATGCATAATCTCAGCCCAGATACATTTACCATAAAAATGAATATAAGAAATAGGTTTTGATTTAAATTTTCCAGTTGCAGTGGATCGAGGAAAATATATGCAGAACATTAGATGTGAAAAGCTCTGATTCAAACAAGACCGAAGAGTCGGCTTCACTATGTCCCTAATGTTGTCTTCGAATTAGATAGCAAGCTTTCCCTGTTCAGAGCCCTTGTCAATTTGATTAAAATCACAAACACGTGATAGACTCCGCCTCAGTTAAAAATACTCTCAAGCCAGAGAATGAGCTTTGTATTTACTAGTGGCTTCTTCTGTCCTAGTGAGACCTAGCAAGAGGTAGGGATGGTGTAAACGTTTTAAATTTAAAACCGTATAACCGGATTCTCCAGGTGAAGCCAGTGCAGATTGCTAATTCGGATTCAGAATCCAGCACAACCTTCCAGACACCGACATGTTCGATTTAAAACGGCCCTTAAGAAATGCAGCATTTGTCACAACGTTGTCTTAGAGGGCAGTATTTGGATGTCTCCCCGTTTTCTGTATATTCTCTTTCTTATACTAAAGCGGAAAAGAAGCACGACCTCAGGCTGCTGGTGTGTGCGTGTGAGAGAGCGCGCAGGCACATTTCTGCCTAGTTTAGACCTTGTCGGGACAAGAAACTCGGTCCCCACGAACTGGAAAATCTCCCAAGCTGTGACCCGCCCCGGTCGGCCGGGACGCAAATAAGGGCCACGGCTTGCAAGACCCGGTAACGCCCCGGGTCTGCTCGATGGCGGAACCGGTCGGGGCGAGCTGGGGACGCCGCCGGGGCCGCCCACGCGGGGCTCAGGGCTCGCGCTTCCCGCAGACGCCGCCAGCATCAGGCGCGGCGGCTGCGCTGCCATGGCAACCGCGGCCTGCCGGTGCCCGCTTCCAGGCGCCGGCGCTCCAGGCCGGGCGGGGCGGGGCTGGAGTTGCTAGGAGACCGGCAGCGGGCGTCCGCCTCCGCGGCGCGGTCTCCCGGCTTCCACCCTTCACCTACTTCAGCCTGGCGGAGACAGAGGTGGGGGAGGGTTGGGCGACCACGTGGTGGCCCAGGGTCTCAGGGCTCCTTCCCTCGTCCGAGGGTACCCCCTCTCGGCCTACGTGAGGTCCAATCTCCCCTTGACGCACGAGCATTGTGGTCCGTGCCAGGGAGGAAACACTTCAGCATTGTTTCTCCTCCCCTGTCCTCGCTTGATCTAGAAGTTCCTTAAAGTCCCCAGAAGGCTCGCTAACCCACTGTTCTTTCCGGTCTAGAAGGATCCATGTCTTGACATCAACCAGGAGCCGTGCAAAGCACTTTCTATATGTCATCTCATTTTTTTTTTTTTAAGCCCTGTGATATAGAGGTTAGTTAACTCATTTTAACATAAAGGTAGCCAAGGTCCAACAGCTGGGTGGGATGGAGCCAGGATACTCATGAGGTCCTCTAGTCTTGCTTAACGTCAAGGTCCTTGCCGTTTTTATATTGCTCAAACTTCGAACGTAGGCTGCCTCTTGGCTAGAGCCCATTCCCTCTGCTGTCCAAGCACGCATACCCCACAGCAACTGGGACATGCTGTCTGGGACAAGGTCTGACGAGGGGATTGAGACCTTGAAATCTGAGATGTCCTAAATACCTTTGGAACAAAACCGTTTACACTGTGATGTATCACTGATAATTTGCAGATGTCCCTGTCTGTAAAGTACTACCGGAACCACAAGAAACACTGAATTCATAGGAAAGAAAGAAAATTGAAACCAAAGACTGGCTTGCTGTAGTTATCCCAGGCTGGGGTAGACACTGTGAGGGATATAAAAATTGTTTTCTACTAAACCATGTCTGTCCATGAAGTTTGTTTGTTTGTTTGTTTGTTTTTGCTAGGGAACTAACTGTTGGGTTGCCATGGATGTGTGTGCAAGCTATTTATTAAGGTGAAGATCCAGCCACAGCTTGATCCAATGCATAAATTTCACAGCAAGGGTATCCCTTAGTAGACAAGCGTTGCTAGATTTATCACCCCCGACCCCACCACCATCGCTGCAGCTCGTTGGCTAAATCCTACCTGGAGAAGGTTTTGAGCATAGATATCTTGGGAGCTTGGCTGGGCCAGAAAGGAAGTTCTCTATTGGAAGTTGGAAGTCTGAGCCGTGAAAAGAAAAGTGTGCGTGGGTGAGTGGGGGGCCTGGCAGTATGGGGAGAGATCACCAGCAGCACCCATTTTACAGTCTACCCCCGGGGCCCACATGCCTCTCACGGTAGTCTACTCCACATCGTTGCAGCTTAGTCAAGGTTCTAACTGGTGACAGATTATATTGTGAGATAATCCATAGCCACTGATGCTACAGCTAGTCCAAAGCAATATCTGATCTACATCTCTCTAGTCTACCATCTAGTCTATTGCTATCATATTAGTTACTACTACCAAAGCAATGACTGATAATCGGCCATCTCTCTAGTCTACCATTTATCCTATTACTACTATCACCATCTATGAGCCCTTGCACTAGGTTAGGTAGCTCAATGGACCAAGTGAGCCAACACTGATTCCTTGAGAAATCAGAGCTCCTTAAAAACATGTCATACTAGTTGCTAGAACTGGCTTATTTTCAATTCAGCCTGTGTGACTCTGAAGGCAGCTAGTGTCACTCGGGTGGTCTAGCTGAGTAGAAACGTATGCTTCCCTGCCCCTTCATGTATCAGTAGTTGCTGTGGAACAAACTTTGTACACTGTAAATATGTATTGCTCTCATTGTTAATATAAAGCTGACTGGCCAATGGTTAGGCAGGATTTTGGGGACAGAGAGGATTCTGGGAAGGAGGGTGGAGTCTTGGGAGTGTGGAACAGACCCAGAAAGAAGCAAGATGAAATCTGCTATGTTGAAAGAAGGTACTGCCATGTGACAGATTGTAGATTAATATAAGTGGGTTCTTTGAGGTTGTAAGAGTTAGCTAGTAACAAGCCTGAGCTATTGGCCAAGCATTTATAATTAATAAGAAGTTTCTTTGTGGTTATTTGGGAGCAACTGTCAAGACACAGAGAAAGTCTGCCTACAAGTAGACCTGCCTCCTGCTCATAAGGGTCAGTTATCACTACCAGTGTAATAACTACTTTCTTTGTTTTTATGGGGGGCCAAAATGGGACCGGAGCTGTAGCTCTTAATTAGGTTTTCCCATATCCCTTAGCACAAGCCCACTGCCTGAGAACTGTAAGGATGGGAAGCATACACTCTCCAGGAGAACCATTGGGAGCAACAGTGGGCCAGGCTGCCCTGTTGTTAAGGCCTATGTAGCCAGCTCAGTGGGCACACCACCTAAGGGCTACTGGTTTAAGGCACACACTGCATCCTGAAGAATAGCACCCTGTATTATTCTCCTTGATGACAAAATACCCAAAAAAGCAAAACTAAAGGAGGAGGGTTTCCCGAGACTTGTGTTTTGATAGGTCATGGTGGAGAAGGAAGCAGTAGGAGCAAGAAGTGGCTGCCACATTGCCTTTGTAGTCAGGTAGCAGAGAGAGATGCTCATCTTTCCTCCTTTTCATTCAGTCTGAGATCCTAGTCCAGGTGATGGTGCCATGCACATTTAGGATGGGTCTTCCTCAGTTAAATCTCTCTGGAAGCACACTTGCAGACGCAGAGATGTGTCTACTAGGTGAGTCTAAATACAATCAGACTGACAATGAAGATTCAACACCACAATTCCAACCCTGTCAACACCCAAACACACTGATAATAAGTCCATAATGTCCCACCCCAGCTCCTGTAGGCTCATGGCCATCTCAAGATGAAAATGCAGTAAGTCCGACTTCAGAGTCTCCGTAGTCTTAACAGTTGCAATGCTGTTGACCTAGAGTGGTGGTCCACCTTTAATCCCTGTACTCCAGAGGCAGAGGCCTGTGGATCTGTGTGAGTTCAGGCCAGCCTGGTCTACATAGCAAGTTTCAGGCAAGCCAGGGTTACATTGTGAGACCCTTTCTGAACAATAATCATAATAAATAGTAATAATAACAATAATAGCCAGAGTCTCTTCTTAGACACAAAACAATCTTAACTATGAGATCCTGTAAAATAAAAATAAAACTTTTAAAAAGTTCCATTCTTTTGACATACAATGACAGAGAATAAATATTCACATTCTAAGTGTGAATGAGGGCCTAGTAAGCAAAGAACAGCCTAACACAAGACTGAGAACCAGCAAAGCAAACTTCAAATCCTGTAGCTCCACTCCAGCATCTGGGATGCTTGGTAGCAGCATCTGGATTCTGTTGGGTTTGATCAGCCCAGCCCTCCAGTTGTACCATCTGTATCACACAGAACCTCTCTCAGGCCGGTTACACTCTGTGCCTGCAACCTTCCTGGGCAGACATCTGCAAGTCCTGACATCTCTAGCATAGCATGCTGGGGTCCCCACTGCAATGTAGGCTTCACCGTCACAACTTCATGAAATGGTCTCTCAGGGTTTGTTTGTAGAAAATCCAACACTGACATATATTACCTGGCCTTGGCAGATGTCAGGAACCTTGGTGCAAGCCTCTAGGCCCCAGTAACTGTAGCCTAACACCCTTCAACCACAATTAAAGTTGCCTACAGCACCTTGGAAGTCCATCTGGGAAAATGTCTCCTTAGGCAATTGTTTCACACTGGAAGCCACGTCAGTACATTAACATTTTATACTCTTTCTTTTCCCAATAAATCTGCATTGTCAAAGGCTGGCACTTTCTATGGAGTCTGCTTCTTAGGGTCTTCTTCCTGTTATCTGACAGCCTGAGGGTTTCTCTTAAACAATTACGTCGGCTTTCTCTGAGGTCTCCTTGACTTTAAACCTGTTTGGACTCCCTTCCTCACCAAATGGCACATTTTATAGCTATCTGTTCTATTTGGCTGCCCTCTGTCCTTGAAAATACGGATAAATGCTGTGACCAGGTAGGTAGTCATGCCAGTGTGATGCTATGCTGTCTTAAATTTTCTTCTTCCACTGCTTCTGAATTCAGTTTCACTCAAGTTTTCAGGTCACAGGTAGAGTACAACTGGGTTCTTTGCCAGAATGTAGCATTATTCACCTTTAGCTCAGTTCCCAAATAGAGTCCTTGTTTCCCCCTGAAACCTCATGAGCCAGGCTTACTCTAACTGCATTTATCTCAGTGTTCTGGTCTTCCAAATTCTTACTAGAATGTCCCACTAAGTTCTTCTTACAAGATGATAGGGTTTCTCTAGCTATAGCTCCAAACTTTTCCATATGTCCCCACTCTCATTGGGTGTCATTTCTAATGTAGCACCTGTATCTCCACAGATGGTAACAGATTGTGGCCACAGTCTGCTAGACTAGAAGCTGCTGAACAGTCTGGTATATTGTGTGAACAGGGGATCTCAGAGTCTCATGCTGCTCACAACTCCTCTCTCAAGAAAAATGAGCTAAAAGTGACAAGACCCTCTATCTGTTAGACATGCTGAGTCCTGTTCTCAGGGATCTTATCAAGATGCTGTAGGCAAATAAAAAATTTTAAAAAGGCCTATCTAGATGTAGATAGAGCCTGTTCAGTCCATTTGGAGAAAAATGAAGCCCTTTCCAGAGTGAAAGGGGTCCTACATAATCAAGGACCAAGTTTCTGGGTTTTTGTTTTGTTTTGTTTTGTTTTGTTTTCCTCAAGGAATGGTACTACACTATGATTCAGAGTTAGTTTCTGCTGCTAATAGTTTGGGCGTTGGCATTCAGCAGGACCAGCCCATTGAGAAGTAGCCCGTGTTGTGTATTTAGACACTGTCTCCATTTCTATCACTGTTGCTACTGCTTTCCCAGGTTTTATCAGGAGTCACTGAGGAGAAAGGCTAGCCCTTCCTAGAGGTGTCATCTCACCAGTTTCCGTGCCTCTTGTGTAGTGTGTACTCTTTGACAGGGATTAGTGTGCCATGTCTACCACTCCTATTGTGCTCACTTATATAGGTATTTTCCCATATAAACCCCCTGTCTCCATCTTCCAACATGTCCTTCTGGTCCCAGGACAAACCTGTGCAGTCATCTACCACTACCCCTGAGTCTCTATGTACATTCTCACCTAGGCCACTTCCTTCTTGATACAAAGTGGATTGTCAGGTCATGTCTGAAGCTCTGTTAAAACAATTTATCTTCAATGGTCTCAGTGATACCTCCCAGGGTGTGTGTGGGGGGTCATGTTCTGGAAGTCATTGTTTTCAGTTTGCACCAATACAGTGATCTAACTGACTGACTTCTGAGCTAGCCTGAGATACACTCTCTTCAGCTGGTCCTGGGATTCCCCACGAGGTCATAGCAATGATCAGGTGAGGGTATATAGTTGGCAGATGACAAACCTTCATGCAGCATATTAGTATGTTCTGGACATGCCCTTCTATTCAATGACAGCTTGCTGTTTCCTCTGTATTCTCAAAAGCCAGTGGCCCTTTCCATTTATACCCTAGTACATTCTTAAATTTTACTTATTCTTTTTATTATTTACGTGTGTGTGTGTATGTATGTATGTATGTATGTATGTATGTATGTATGTATGTATGCCTGCATGAGTGTACATGCACCATGTGCATGCAGTGTGTGAGGAGGCCAGAAGAGGACATCACATCCCCTGGAACTGGAGTTACAGGCAGTTGTGGGTGCCCTGATGTGGGTGCTGGGGACTGAACTCCTATTTGAGAGCAGTCAGTGCTCTTGACTGCTGAGCCATCTCTCCAGTCCCTACTAAAACAACTTCCCAAGCGTGAAAGTTTTAGTACCTGATGAGACAGATAAAGAACGCCAGTAAGGTATGTAAAGAATTCTTTGCTGATGTTTTACCTGAAAGTACTAAATATTCTCATATATGTTTTTATATTTAGGTAACAGATCGTTATGTAAAGCTTTTATATAAAATAAAGATAAGACATACTTCTAACAATTTTTTTTAAAAAGCTACGAAATGCCATCTACCACCAGGGATGGGCCCTGTTATCACTCTTTTAGCAAATAAGCAAAATCTTGAATCCCTTCTTTAAAGTCAGACTCCTAGTGACAAGTGACACTATCTCTTGTGGGCAGGGGCCCTGAGTTGGACTGTAAGAAGAGTTTTTGTGTTCCTCTAATTTATCAAGCAAGCTAGGAGAAACTGGATAAGGGGACAGGAAAAGAAGACTAGGAGACAAAAATAGGAAGATGTATTTGGCTACCATATCAAAAATACTACAATTGTAGTCTGTGAGCACGCGCTATAGCTAAGCCACACTCGGATCCCTAATTCACAGAGACTGCAGTTGTTACAACCTATGAGCAAAACTGCATTATGTGGCAGTGGGTAGCTGGTAGACTCTCTATACCTAGACTGCACAGTTGAGAGCATCCCCTTGCTCATAGTTTATCTACCAACCTGGTAGAATTATAATATCCATCTGTGAATCTCTCTGTATCACTGAGAGTAATGCCCTGCTCATGTCAGTGTAGAAAAACATGATCCCTAAGCTTAACTAGACATTATGATAAGAACACCAAGAAAAATCGATGGAGCCCTTTACATCTGCATAATCCAGGCCCTTCACAAACTTTATTTACTATTCATGACAATAATGTGAGGTGGGGTCTTTTGGGATTTTAATTTCAACAAGAAACTTGGGGCTTCTTGTAGTCAAAGATATCTTTCCAAGGGTTAATACTTGTCATGGCTCAACTGTTACTCAAGGTCTGCACACTGACTTCAGAGCCTAATGCTACCACTTAGAACTGGGAAGAGATGGAGATCAACGCAATGCAATGGGCAGAGGCAGGATGTGAGTTCGAGGCCAGCCTGTCTGCAGAGTGAGTTCCAGGACATCCAGGGCTACACAGAAAAACCAGAACAACAACAACAACAACAACAACAACAAGTCCAACCTATTCCCTACTTGAGAGCAATTGGAAGATAAGATTACACTTACTTGACACTAAATTCCACTGTTGATATTCAAAATATAGGCATGGACAGAGCCTTAAAATGTTGGCTGAGGGCTAGAGAGTAGGTAAGAGCCCTTGATGTACAAGTAATACCCAAGTTCAAATTCAAGCACTCATGTAAAAAGTCAGGCATGGCATATGTGCCTGTAACCCCAGTGTTGTGGTAGACAGAATTAGGAGGATATCCGGGTTTGCCAGCTGCTGGCCTAGCTCCAGGTTCAGTGAGAAACCCTCTCTCAAGGGAAAGAGATGGAGAATTTTAGAGTAAGACCATTGATGGGTCCTCCTCTGATTTCCGTAAGCACATGGGTGAACAAACCTAATACACACAGGTGCATACACCACACGGGCATTCACACACACCCCCAAACAAAACTGACTGACTGACTGAATAAATGAATGACTGAATGAATGAAATACTTTCAACAGGGTATGGAGCAAAAAGAGAGCAAACAGAATCTTCTACTTCTATTACTGCAGCGAGCCACATACCTTGGTCCAGTATGTAGGTATAGTTGTCATGAATTTTAGCTCTCCTGGTACTTACCTGACAGCCTGAGTTAGGGAATACGATATGCTTTTCTTGACTTAGAGTTGAGAGCTGAAATAATTCATAAGAGGTAAGTGAAGGGGAAAGCAGCTATTATCCCTTACAAGTGCTTCTTTTCTTATTGGTCTGTATATAGGTGGATACACTGAGAACTCTCCACATATCCATTTCTGCATTTGTCACCGCTTAGCACCTACAGTGATGAGTGGGTTATAGAATGGGCTTCAGTTCCAAGAATGTGCTCAACTGTGTATGCAAATATCTTTCTAAGTCACTTAAAATAACAAGTTGCTTAACACCATACATTCAGGGAATTTGGTTTCAAACGCTGGAGCATGGCCCCTCATTAGGCTCGCCTGTTACAAGTACATGGAATGAAGGATGGCTTCTTCCAGTCCCAAGTGCCAAGTCCCTTTAGGTATGTCAGAGTAAGGGACAAAGCTTGTCTCCTCATTCCGTTCATATTTTAGGGGCTAGAGTCAGGATTTGATTTGTTAATGGCTTTTACGGTAAGTTGTTACCTTTTGAAATAACTCTATTGTGCACAGGACATGCATATGTGTGGACACTAGTGTGCCAATGCACACACGCGCTGTACGATTTGTGGAGGTCAAGGGATGATGTTGTGGGGTCAGTTCTCTCCCTCCTTGGCTTCTGGGGATAGAACTCAGGTTTTCAGGCTTGCACACCAAGTGTTTTACCCACTGAGCTACCTTGTTGACCCTGTCCTGGCTTTTTCTTTTCTTTTGAGAGAGGATCTCACTATGCAGCCCTGATCTGAAATCCCCTACATAGAGCAGGTTGGCCTCAAACTCACAGAGATCCTCCTGCCTCTGCCTTTGGTATATTGGGATTAAAGGCATGTGCCACCATGCCTGATCTTGTTCTGGCTTTTTAAAAGACCATGTTTATATGGTAGAGACCCACTAATGAATTAGCAGGCTAGTCACCATTTAATGAAAGTGAACTCAGGTACTAGATTGTACATTTTTGTCTCCTTAAAAAGACATGATATATCGAGGCTTCATGTTCTTTGTCTCTTAAGATTTACTTTATTTTTATCTGTGTCTTGGGTGTGTGTGTGTGTGTGTGTTGTTTGTATGCATATATATGTGCAGGTACCCATTGAGGCCAGAAGAGGGTGTTGTGATCTGCTGGGAACTGAACTCCAGTCCTCTGCAAAAGCAACAAGTACTCTTAACCACTGAGCCTTCTCTCCTTTCCCTTCCCTGATTCTCACAGCCTCTCCTTTGCCTTTCTTCTCCATTCAGCTGCCATCTTGCCTATGACACACAAAGCAGATCACACACCACGTCCTAGGTAAAATCTTTTGCTCACAGAAGCAATCAGCGCATTTGAGGCCACAAGTTCCTGCACTTCTTAGGGTACCAGAGGCTCTGAATCCAGCAAGGGCCCTCTTCCTATAAATAAATGCCATCTTCTCACTGTGTTCTCTTAAGGCAACAAGGTCAAGACATGTTTCTGGGGACTTTATAATGAGGGCAACTATCTCAACCACTGGCTTTTATGACTCATATCTGTTCTCCAGACATCACAGTGGTGATTCGGTTCCAACATGTGAATCTGGGAGAGATACAAGCATCCAAGACCTTTCATTATTACTAAGCCCATACAGCTGGTGTGCGGCCATTGAATTTACTAATTTTAGGTGTGAGACCCAGAAGGCACCCCATGAATCATTTAGTAGAACCTCTTTATCTTACAAACTGTAAGGGGGGACACTGGGAAGGGCACCAGATTCACTCACTGCCACACAGAGGTGGATCTGAGACTCAAGACATTGCCTTTGCAAGGCAGACATCTTCATGTTACTGCAGGTGGTGGCTGTAAAGTCTTGTGCATGGACCACTGGTAGTAGACCAGGAGTCCTACTGGCTGTTTCTAGGCCAACCTCTTTTATTCTTATTCATCATTTTGAAAACTTATTTTACATACCAGCCAGTTTCCCTTCCCTCCTCTCCTCTGGTTCCCTCCCCCTACCTCTCTTCTACCCCCGCCCCCATCCACTCCTCCTCTATCTCCATTTAGATGGGGTAAGCTAGGCCAACCTCTTAACCAGTAAGGAAGTCATTATGCTACTGTTCAGTGAACCACCATACTCACCTGAGTAGCTCTAATTCTAGTCGTTGGCCAGAATCAGAAATTGTCCTTGGTTCTGTCCTGACTAGAGGCCAGTACTAGAGGAAGAGAGCTCTGGCTTCCTGTGCTCTCTCTTTTCACCTAAATGATCACCCCTCCTTGGAAATTGTAGCCGAAGGTGTGACCCCAACTCCAGCCTAGACCCCACCATCCCTTTTGGTAGGCAGCTCTGACTTGGCTCTCTTTTATGGTCTTACCAGTGATGACATTCATCTTTGGCCATTGTGTGTCTCGCTTGCTCTCTGAAGCCCCTGCCCTCGGCCTGCGACTGCTTGCTGACACATTTACTTTCTTGGACCCTAATTCAAAGAGGCATGCCTTTCTCACTTCCCCTTCTTCATCTCCCTTCTCCTGGCAGCTGCCAAGATCTACAGCTTGCATGCTCTGTTGTTTTCCTTCCAAACTCTAATAAAATTGACCACGAGATTCCTTTCTAGTCTGTTTCTACACTCTTTATTAAGACTAAGGGCCCAAAATGGAATCTTGGTTTCCCTGATAACAATAAACACATTCTGAAGTTGCTTCCTGCAGCAAAGTTAAGAATGTCAGCTTCTGGGCTGGAGAAATGGCTGGGAGCACGGGCTGCTCTTCAGAGGGGCACAGTTTGATTGTAACTCTAGCCCTAGGGGATCTGATGCCCTCTTCTGGCTTTCTTTGGCACTGCAGTCATGTGGTGTACAAACACACATGCAGGCAAAACAACCATACACATAAATTAAAAATAAATCCCTTTTTTTTTTTTTTTAAATTCCAGCTTTACCCACAGAGAGAGATCTCTAAAGAGAATTCAGATTGTTATGGGTGGAAGGTGGAGCTACGCTTCTTTCTCCTACCCCACTGCCACTGACCTCATGAAGAGTACAAATTCTCCACAAAACTACCACACCGACCACTGGCTGAATTGAGAAGATTTATCCATCACCTCCAATTGGCCTGAGCTGGACAGGTGCCCAACGTTAGGTATAGACAGTCTAGGAG
This sequence comes from Cricetulus griseus, assembly GCF_003668045.3. Classification (NCBI taxonomy): domain Eukaryota; kingdom Metazoa; phylum Chordata; class Mammalia; order Rodentia; family Cricetidae; genus Cricetulus; species Cricetulus griseus. Next base: position 106,031,497 of record NC_048598.1, on the reverse strand, counting down.
AAGACAGATACCACAAGAGGCCTTTACTCCCTATGCATGACCCATTTACTCAGGGCAGAAGCCTCTGTGGAGAGGGTGTGTGTGAGAGAGAGAGAGAGAGAGAAAGAGAGAAAGAGAGGAGAGAGAGAGAAAGAGAGAGAGAGAGAGAAAGAGAGAGAGAGAGAGAGAGAGAGAGAGAGAGAGAGAGAGAGCATTCCTCCACACTAGACTCCCAAGCAACTTCTGGCACTCAACAAGCATATTCTCCAGTTAATTTCTTTTCTGGCCTAGATTTAAGTGATGATGACAGTGATATCATAATACAAAATTAAAAATTACCAGGCACCAACTATTGCTTCAGATACAGCAGTGCTCTGCATCCTACAAAAATTAAGAAATGTGCTCAACACAACACAGCCAGAAAGTGGACAGCTTTCCACTCAACCAGCTCTTTAAGTCTGGAAAATCGGTATCCACGGAGAGCTGCGTCCTGAGTGACTTCTGTGGACATTCTGAGAAGCCCAGCAATACAGCGACCTTTAGCACCCTTCCTCCATGGAGATGGAAGTGAGGTTCCAGAGGGTTTGTAACGGACTCACTTGAAGCCCGGTGAAGCCCCTAACTCCACCAACCGGGCAGCAACCGCTTTGCCAGGCAGTTGGGGGCTACTGCGAGTTCCAAACAGCAGAAAGGCATGTTCAATGCTGCGCTTTTGGAAAATTAATCTGGCTGCAGTCTGGAAGACAGACTGTCTTTTCTCAGCCCACCGGTATCCGTTGTAGGGCCTGACCACGGCTCCAGCAAGTGGCAGAGCGAGTCAGGCTGTGTCTGCTGTGTCTGAGGCCTGAGTGCCCCCAGCCTGACCCACCTGAAGCTGAGGAGAGGCCTTTGCCCCCTCCTCCCATCCCCGAAAGCCCCCTTTCTTCATAGTGGGTGCTGTGCACCTCACGGGCTAGGAACTTCCTCTTGTTTTTAACCCACCATGTGGGGCCCTTCTCAACAGGAGACAGTTCCTTTGAATAGAAGCTACCCTGAAAAGCCAAACCCCACCAGCAGCTGGAGCTGGTAGGGCTGCTGTACTTCCTGTTGGGGGCAGAAACCACAGTGTTATTTATACCCAAAGCTCTTTATTCATGGCGCTTTACAAAACACAAAAGGGGCAGTCCCTGTCTTAGGGAGCCAACAGACCACAGACACACATGAAACAACAGAGTAGTCAACCCCTCCTCTCTGCTGCACTGGGCTCGCACAGTCCCCACCACTGCCCTTTTGTTTCTTTTATTACCTTCCCCTGCGAGGTCTTATTATGGAAATAGACTCCCAATTAACACATCAGGTTCCCCTTTCCAAAATGTCTCTGAAATGTGCCTGGACCATGATGCCGTTCACTCAAAACACCCCCTACGATCTTTATTTTGTTCTGCTCTTCACCCCGCTTGTATGATTTGTTTCTCTGTATTGAAAGCTTGTCAGCTCCCAGGACCTGGCACGTATTCATTAGGAGGACGGTCCTAGTGTGATGGAGAGCAAGTCTGAGTGAGGAACTGGGCAAAGACTCAGAAAGCGCTGATGGGAGCAGCGAGCGGAGCAGCGTGGGGGTGATGCTGAAGACCATGACCCAATTTTGAGACCCAGGGTGACCAACAGCCAGCTGTGTGGGATGTGACTCTTCACTTCCCCTAAGCCAGACTTCGACTGGGTCATAAAAGTAGGCATCACTTTTTACATCTGTGCCTTTCAAAGTCCCTTTGTTCTCATCTGCCCCTGGGCCCTCCATTCCCTCTCCCACCTTTCTGAATTCTGCTGGTGTTCAAGGTCAAAATGAAGTTTCATCGCCTTCTAGAACTTTCCAGGGCTCCTCAAGTTCTAATTAAAACCCTCTGGCTGGTTTATCAGTCAAATAGAAAAGGGGGTGCAGACACCAGTGGGGTGAAGAGGCTTGCTGGCTGCTTTGGGGCAAAGCAATGCCCTATCTTCTCTTCACTGCACTCAGCAAGTACCTAGCACTACCAAGAAGCAGGCCTCCTGGTACTGGGAGGACCCAGCCAAGTTGTAAAGTCATTACTGAGTACAGGTTCTCTGCACTACACAGGGTGGCCTGGGTGAATTGTGCTTGCCTATAACTCAAAGATTCTGTCTTCAGAATTTTGGATTGGTGTGTCTGATATGTGTCTATATCTTATTCTACTGGTAGGCTGTGTGTGTGTGTGTGTGTGTGTGTGTGTGTGTGTGTGTGTGTGTGTGTGTGTAGGGCAGAGATGTTATTCCTAGGGTGCTGTTGCTTTTTAAAAATAATAATATTTTGGTTTTTTTTGAGGTTGCACTATAATTCCATCATTTCTCCCTTCCCTTTCCTCCTAAACCCTCCCATATACTCCTCCTTGTTTTCTTTCAAATTCATGTCCTCTTGTTTTTCATTCATTGTTGCTACACACACACACACATACACACACACACACACACACACACACACACACACACACCAACCTAAATGCAACCAGCGTAGTCTATATAATGTTACTTGTGTGCATATTTTTCAGGGCTGACCATTCCCCTGGAGAAGACTTTTTTTCCTACTTGTTTCTTAGTTCCTTGTAGTTCTTTGTCTAAGGTTGATGCCTTGTAAGCCTTTTGGGACTGGGTCCCATAGCTGCATTTTGAATGGTTGTGGTTTTCTGTAATAGTTTTCATCTGTTGCAAAGAGAAATTTCCTTGATGAGGGTTAAGGACTACACTTATCTGTGGGTATAAGACAAATATATAGAATGTGGTTAGGGATTATGCTGGCTTAGTAAAGGGATGATTGTAGGTTCTCCTCTGAGATCCATGACTTCACTAGCCCTAGGTAGTTGGCTTGGTTTCCCTCTTGTTGAGTGGGTTTTAATTCCCAATTAAAGAGCCCTTGGTTACCACCAAGGTATACATGCCACTGTTACACCCTTAGAGTTATCATGCCACACTGGTCATTGTTCTGGTTCATAAGCATCATAGCTTATGACTGTTGTTTGCTTCCCTCCTTTGGAAACTTTGTGGTATCTTCTGGTACCATAAAAGTCCTCAGGGAGGAAGGATTCAGGTCAGCTCCACCTAAGGGGCCTTTGGTCCCAGTGTCTGAAGTGCATGGTTTCTTCAGCAATAGGAACTTACCTTCCATATCTAGGGGGCAAGCACAGTCAAAAGCAATATCCTATAATGTTTTAGGAGCTCCATGGACAACCCCAGCCAACAACTCAAAAGAGGGCTTCTCATGCCTAATGTTTGGGGGCTTTTGTAGGTAGTGTATGGCTCTTGGAGGGAATATTGTCAGCCCAAATGGGAAAATTTCATTTAAGTGTGTGTGTGTGTGTGTGTGTGTGTGTGTGTGTGTGTGTGTGTGTGTATCTTATGTTATAGGTATTTTTAGGTAGGTAGTCAACAATATGACTCAACAAACTCCCTCACTGGTCTGGAACTCACCAGGTGGGCCAGGTTTGCTGCTGGCCAGTGAGCCCCAGAGTTCTGCCTGTCCCTGCCTCCCCAGTGCTGGAATTACAAGCAAACACCATTGCACTCAGCTCTTTTGACATGGACCCTAGTGCTCTAACTCAGTTCTTTACACTGAAAAGGCAAACGCTCTACAGGCCTGACATCTCCTTGCCCATGCACACAGGCTTTTCTTGTTATAGTATCGGAACTCTGCATCTCCACAAAGTCCCTCTTCTGCTTTTGGGTGCCCTTTCTTGGCTTCACGTCTCTCCCAATGGTTGATACCTGTGACTGGCTACAGAGCACTGAAGCCAGAAGCACCTGGGAAGTCTTGTTCTCTTTGGGGATTCATGCTTGATAACTAAGTGGTCCAAAAGATGTAAACCCAGCACTCTCTAATATTGAGATACAGCCCGAGATGTAATACAAACTCCAAACAATACTCTCCATGGGCTTGGACAGAAATGGCCCTTTTGCTTGGGCATTTTGTCTTTTCCATCCAGCTTTTTTCTTCCTTCCTTTCCCAGTCAGATTGATTTTCCCAGTGCACCCTTAAGAACTCCCTGCAGCCAGGTGGTGGTGGCGCACGCCTTTAATCCCAGCATTTGGGAGCAGGGGCAGGTGGATCTCTGTGAGTTTGAGACCAGCCTGGTCTACAAGAGTTAGTTCCAGGACAGGCTCCAAAGCCACACAGAGAAACCCTGTCTCGAAAAATCAACCAACCAACCAACCAAACAAACAAAAAGAAACTAAAACCAAAACAAAATGAAAAAACCAACCAACCAACCAGAAAAACTCCTTGCAGAAACATCGCATCTCCAGGTCCAGTTCTGGGGAAACCAGGATGATGCACAGAACTTCTCTTCATTACTAAGATCTCATATTTCAGGCCTATTTTTAAAGTCTATATCTTTTTCTTTTTTTCTTATGTATGTGTGTGGAGGTTGTATGTACGAGTGTATGTGTGCATATGTTTGGGCACATGTTCAGGTGTGGTGCTATCCACTGCTGCCAGGATTCTTTCTTGTCTTTTTTCTATTTTTATTCATTTGAGGCAGAGTCTCTCAATCAATCCAGAGCTTACAGACACAAATAGTCTTGCTAGACAGCATGTCCTGGGGATTCCATCTCAGCATTCTAAGGCTGGAATCACAGGTGGGATGCTATGATTTAAGTGGAATCTGGAGGTCTTCTTGCTTGTGTGGCAAGCCCTTTAACTACTAAGCCACCTCCACAGCCTGAAGTCCGAATTTTAAGTTTAAATGTGTATACTATCTAGAAAAAAATCCGCCTGATAATTATCATGTAATGTGATGGTAACAGGTACACAGTCAGAAATTTCTTTTTAAGATTTACTTTAGTTATGTGCCTGTGTGTGTATCTGTGTGGGGGTATGTGCATGTGAGAGCAGCCACCCTCCAAGGACTCAGTTCTCCCTGGAGCTGGAGTTAAATGTGGTCATTAGCTTTCCAGTGTGGGAGCTGGGACTCGAACTCTGGCCCCCTGGAAGAGCAGCATGTGTTCTGAACCTTTGCATCATCTCCCTAGCCCCAGAGATTACAAGTTAAATGTCATTCTATGTGCTCTTCCCAAGCACTGATCTTGTCAGCCTTCTCACCAGGAGGTTCCAGTCATCTATCTAGAGTCTGCATTCTTGGTGTTATAGCTCAAGAATGCTCAGCACCATGACCCTCCAACTCCTTCTGACAGACTCACTTTGGTGACCAAGGGAAGGAAACTGCTTTTCTTTCTCAGGTAATAAGCCACCAACTCTACTTACTTCATTAAAACATCTCCCGGCAATGCCAACACCTTGCTATTCTGGCTGCTGGGGTGTGTGTGTGTGTGTGTTTGTGTGTGTGTGTGTGTGTGTGTGTGTGTGTGTGTGTGTGTGTGTGTGTGTCCCTGCTCTACTTACTTCATTAAAACATCTCCCGGCAATGCCAACACCTTGCTATTCTGGCTGCTGGTGTGTGTGTGTGTGTGTGTGTGTGTGTGTGTGTGTGTGTGTGTGTGTGTGTGTGTTCCCTGCTTCTCCACCCCAAGCCAGAGGCCTGAGATCATGGGTTTTCATTTGTCGACTGTGCTCAGGACAGGGTTAGGGTCACACCTGTCGAATTCATTCATCACAGGGTAGTGAAAAGCACAGAAGACTTTGAATCAAGGCAGGCAAATAGATTTTGTGCAAGATTCACTCCATTCACCGGTCCAGGTACCTTTGCAAACAAGAGTCTAAATTGGCAACTGAAATGTAATTTCCCAGATTCCTTTAGCTCACTGCCCTGGGGTTCATTTGAGTTTTTGTTTTTTTCCCCTAGCTCTATTGTTTGCAACTCAATCCCTTTTCCTGTCTCTCTGAGAAAATTTGGAGCTTTCTTGAGTTCAAGGGTTTTGGTATGCTGGACTTCTAAGCAAGTTTATTAGGAGACCTTCTGTTTACTCAAGTATACATCAGGTCCCAGCTGGCCAGCAGGGTAAGCGAGACCCCTTGACATTGTTCCAAGCATGGACTCTGTAACAATTCATCACTGATACAGTAATGTGAGGCAGGATTGTCTTTAAGAAGATGTGGGAGTCCACACTAGTATCCTGTAGGGAAGGGGCTGTGTTCCCACCCTGTACAAGTACACATGGCAGCTCACAACTGTCTGTAACTCCAATTCCAGGGGACCTGACACCCTCAACACAATACATTCAGATGAGACACCAATGCACATAAAATAAAAATAAAATTAAATTAAAAATAAAAGAAGTGCATCCCTGTAGGGAAGGGGCTGTCTTCCCACCCTGTAGAAGTGTATCCCTGGAGAGGAGGGGCTGCCTTCCCACCCTGTAGAAGTACAACCCTGGAGAAAAGGGGCTGCCTTCCCACCCTGTATAAGTATATCCCTATTCTGGGCCACAGCTTTCCTGCTGTGGCTTCCTCTCTGGGTCTAGGTTTCGACAGTGCTTCTCTTGAGCTGACTTGCTGTGGCTGCAGAAGTAACAGTGTCTGAATGCCGTTGGCAGTTACCATTTGGGATTCAACCCTGAGTCTGGACCTTGTTATGTAGGCATTTTCAGAGCATTACAGCTCAGCTGCAAAAGTACTTTGGCTTAAAGGAAAAACACAGTAGAAGCTGGCGGCTAATCTAATAACTTAATAGCATTCACCACCCTTTCACAGCAAAGATTTCATTGGAAGACTCCAAATGAGGATTTCTGAAAGCACAGGGACACATTCCGTTGGTGACCGGGTTGTCCCCGATGAGCTCTAGTCTTGCTTATTAAAGCAGATATCACAACATGGCTTCAATATAGCACTGTCCTTTGGATACGGTAACGAAGGGTAGTCTCAGACTGCCCAAGAATCTCAGGGGCCCTCTGCTTTACACTCCCTCTGCGTTCTGTCCTTTCTCGGGCATCTGATTTCTTTAGGATTCTGGGGATTGGTTTTAGAGGAACATTCTAAGCACCTTTGAGATATGTCGATTCCTAAAACCCATATTTGATTATTTGGTTTCCTTATGACTTTATTCACACATACCTAATTCGAGTTATTCAGCCAGGCAGGTTAAATATTGTGAGTACTTGTATATTCCCCATGCGGGCAAGGAGAGCTTTTAATACTCTATTAAAGTTGTTTCTAATGATGTTGAAGTGATCCTCATGGCAAATACGAGTTGAACTTCGTTTTCAATTGACTATTTCCCTATTCAAGAAAACACTTAAAAAGAAAAATTTAAATGGCCTCTTGTTATTTGTGAGATGTGAGTGATCACTCTTAAAATTTTACTGACCCTGATTAGATAATTTTAAAAGGGAAGCAAGATTTCTCTAGATTAATGGTGGCAGAGGGTGCGCATTGATATTTCCATTGGAATCTTTCTCTTTTTCTCTCTGTCTTCCCACACCTCCCCCCTCTTACAATAGCTTTCTGTATGATGAGACATCTTACAGACCTTAGAAGGTGGCTCTCAACACAATTGAATAGAAATGTAGGGAGAAGGTTGACAACTTTCATACGGTTTCCACAAAATGTCCAGGAGTCTATCGGTGAAGTACTATCTGTTGGGTATAAGGCTTTTATCTGAACACAACACAAATACTCTATAAACAGAACAAAATAATTTTGATCTAAAAATATATCAGTGGGAGACTGGTAATGTCACTCAGCTGGTAGAGTGCTTATCTAGAATATGCATTTGGGTTCAGTCCCCTTGGGGAGTAGAGGCAAGGGGATCAGAAGTTCAAGGTCATCTTTAGTAACAGAGCAATTTCAAGGCCAGCTTGGGTTACATGAGACCCTGTTTCTCATGTATATATAGGGCTGGGAATATAGCCCAGTGTCCTAAGTTCAATCTCTCGTAATACACACACACACACACACACACACACACACACACACACACACACACACACACACACACACTTGCTAGAGGTGAGCCCTCTTTGGCTAATTGAGAATGGAGTCTAGAGGAGAGACTTGTGAAGCCCCTTGTAGAGATCTTAGAGCTGTTTCTGACACTGTCCCAGTGATATCTACTTGAAATTTGTTGTCTATCCAGCATTTCCTTCTTCATAAAAACAGACTTTGTATTTCAAAATCAGGTAAGATGAAAGCTTGACTGATTGCTATTTCTGAAGCATTTCCTCAGAATAGCCAGAGTGATTGCTATCTGTCCTCTCATTACCCCTAAGATGGCATTTGTCAAAGATGGAAAGAACCCTGGATTTGCCTTGACTCACGTTGTCCCAAGTGCTGCCAATTTAATTTCACTCTCACAGATAAGAGGCCAGATCATCAGAGCCAAGGCTTTTCTGCCAGGAAAGGAGGGGCATCTCAATGTACAGATGGAACAATGCACTCTTCTTACTGTAAACTGAGCATCACTAACCACAGTCGGGTGGCTTTAGCAGCCACCCAGCATTCCAGATGCTTCTTGATTGAGATCTTTACCCCCCTCCCGCCCCTGGGAAAAGATTTCCCTCCAAACCAACAGAGTGACCTGTAGGGTCTGCATGAATTATACACTTTGCTGAGGTTGGCTATGGTTTTGGCAAACGAATTCTTGGGAGTCTTCAGAAAAAAAAATCTGTTGTGAATTTAAAAATGAAAAATACATGTGAGATCATGTCGCTGTCCAGCTGGAAACATTCAGAAGTGCAGCCCTTATGGTGCTGATGAGGTTCGTACCCAGATAGGGTTTCTTTGTGTAGTTCTGGCTATCCTGGAACTTACTCTGTAGACTAGGTTGGCTTTGAACTCTGAGGAGGTTCACCTGCCTCTGCCTCCTGAGCCTGGGATTAAAGGTGTGCACCACCACTGCCCAGCTCCCCTCGTAATTCTTATGTGAAGGCCTTAATGCCTATACCTTAAGATATGACTATATTTGGAGATAGGTTATTTAGAGAGGTTATTCACTAGAGCTCATTAGAATTCACACGCTTTCTGTATCCATTCTTCAGTTGAGGGGCATCTAGGTTGCTTCCAGGTTCTGGCTATTACAAATAATGCTGCTAGGAACATCGTTGAACAGATGTCCTTGTTGTATGAATGTGCTTCTTTGGGGTATATGCCTAAGAGTGGAATTGCTGGATCTTGTGGTAGACTGATCCCCATTTTCCTGAGGAATTGCCATACTGATTTCCAAAGTGGCTGTATAAGTTGACACTCCCACCAGCAGTGGAGGAGTGTTCCTCTTTCTCCACATCCTCTCCAGCATAAACTGTCATTGGTGTTTTTTATTTTGGTCATTCTGACAGGAGTAAGATGGTATCTCAGAGTGGTTTTGATTGCATTTCCCTGATGGCTAAGGATGTTGAACACTTTCTTATGTGTCTTTCAGCCATTTTAGATTCCTCTATTGAGAATTGTCTATTTAGTTCTGTATCCCACTTTTTAATTGGATTATTTGGTGTTTTGGAGACCAGCTTCTTGAGTTCTTTGTAAATTTTGGAGATCATCCCTCTTTCGGATGTGGGGTTGGTGAATATCTTTTCCTGTTCTGTGGGCTGCTGTCTTGTCTTGCTGACTATGTCCTTTGCCTTACAGAAGCTTCTCAGTTTCAGGAGGTCCCATTTATCAATTGTTGATCTCAGTGTCTGTGCTACTGGTGTAATGTTCAGGAAGCGGTCTCCTGTACCAATTCGTTCAAAGGTATTTCCCACTTTCTCTTCTAAGAGGTTCAGTGTAGCTGGATTTATGTTGAGGTCTTTGATCCATTTGGACTTTAGTTTTGTGCATGGTGATAGACATGCATCTATCTACAGCCTTCTACATTCCAGCATCCAGTTATGCCAGCACCATTTGTTGAAATGCTTTCTTTATTCCATTGTGTAACTTTAGCTTCTTTGTCAAAAATCAGGTGTTCATAGGTGTGTGGGTTAATATCAGGGTTTTCAACTCCATTCCATTGGTCTACCTGTCTATTTTTATGCCAATACCAAGCTGTTTTCAGAACCATGGCTCTATAACGGAGCTTGAAGTCAGGGATGGTGATGCCTCTGGAAGTCCCTTTATTGTACAAGGTTGTTTTGGCTTTCCTGGGTCTTTTGTTTTTCCATATAAAGTTGAGAATTGTTCTTCCAAGGTCTGTGAAGAATTGTACTGGGATTTTGATGGGGATTGCATTGAATCTGTAGATTGCTTTTGGCAAGATTGCCATTTTTACAATGTTGATCCTACCTATCCAAGAACATGGGAGATCCTTCCATCTTCTGGTATCTTCTATAATTTCTTTCTTAAAGACTCAAAATCCTTTTTTTATTTTTATTTATTTATTTTCTAGACCTTTAGGTCTTATGACTTACTATTTATTTTTTTTGCAGATTTTTTATTTGAATTAGAAACAAGATTGTTTTACATGACAATCCCAGTTCCCTCTCCCTCCCATCCTCCCCTACCCCCCCCCCAACTAAAACCCTACCTATCACATATCCTTTCTGCTCCCCAGGGAGGGTGAGGCCTTCCATAGGGTGTCATCAGAATTTATCGTATCCTTTGGGATAGGGCCTAGGCCCACCCCCATGTGTCTAGACTCAGGGAGTATTCCTCTATGTGGAATGGGCTCCCAAAGTCCACACCTATGATAGGGATAAGTACTGAACTACTACAGGAGGTCCCATAGATTTCCGAGGTCTCCTCACTGAAACCCATGTTCCTGGAGTCTGGATCAGTCCCATGCTGGTTTCCCAGCTGTCAGTCTGGGGAGCAAGAGTTCCCCTATGTTCAGGTCAGCTGTTTCTGTGGGTTTCACCAGCCTGGTCTGGACTCCTTTGCTCATCACATGAGGGAACAGGAAGGTTGAATCGGGGAGGAATAGAAGATAACAAGAATGGAGATACCATAATAGAGGGAGACATTTTAGGTTTACAGAGAAATCAGGCACTAGGGAAATGTCTGGAGATCTACAAAGATGACACCAACTAACAATCTAAGCAACAGAGGAGAGGCTACCTTAAATGCCCTCCCCTGATAATGAGATTGATGACTAACTTATATGCCATTCTATAGCCTTCATCCAGCAGCTGGTGGCAGTAGAAGCAGACACCCACAGCTAAACACTGAACTGAACTGGAATCCAGTTGCAGAGAGGGAGGAGTGATGAGCAAAGGAGCCCAGACCAGGCTGGTGAAACCCACAGAAACAGCTGACCTGAACAAGGGAGAGCTCTTGGTCCCCAGGCTGGTAGCTGGGAAACCAATATGGAACTGATCCAGACCCCATGAACGTGGGTGTCAGTGAGGAGACCTCAGAAATCTATGGGGCCTCTTGCAGTAGATCAGTACTTATCCATAGCATAGGTGTGGACTTTGGGAGCCCATTCCACATAGAGGGATACTCCCTGAGTCTAGACACATGGGGGTGGGCCTAGGCCCTATCCCAAAGGATATGACAGACTCTGAAGACCCCTTATGGAAAGCCTCACCCTCCCTGGGGAGCAGAAAGGTTATGGGATATGTAGGGTGTTAGTTGGGGGGCAGGGGAGGAGGGGTGGGAGAGGGAACTGGGATTGACATGTAAAACAATCTTGTTTCTAGTTCAAATAAAAAATGGAGAAAAAAGAATTCACACCACACACACACACACACACACACACACACACACACACACACACACACACACACGTGCTCGCGAACGCATGTGCGTGGTCAAGTGAACCCACAATGAGAAGGCAATTGTATTGCAAGGAGATGCGCCTCTGAAGGAACCAAACCAGACACTTCCCTCTTGGACTTGCAGTCTCCAGACCTGTGAGGCAATAGGTTTCTGTGGTTTAGCCTCATAGTTTGTGGTCTTCTAAGCTGGCATCTCAACCTTGACCTCATGTCACACTCTGCTTTGGTTTTTCACAGCACAAGATAATATGGATCTATTCATTTCTAGCCTCATTACCTTGTCCCCTCTATGAATCAAGGCTTTGATACATAATAGGTGCTCAATAAGTATCTGATCAGCAAATTACTTAATAGAAAGGACTCACACATGGGGTGATATCCAGTAGCTCACTTCTCAAGTCTCTACAGCGGGCCCATTTGAGAAGCATAGGCATACAGGTTTTAGAGCCTGTGTTTAAATCAAATGAACCAACTCTCTCCTTAGATGGACAGTGAGATACTAAAACGATTGTCACTGGGTCAGGCCCCTGATAAACGACATTCAACTGAGCCTAATAACTAGAGAGGTACCATGTGGGAGCTGTGAATATGAAATCAATTCAAGAAGAGAAAATGTGATTTCCCCCCCTCCTCTGCTTTCATGGTCATTATATTATATTTAGAATAATTATAGAAAAACACACCAAAAAGCAGCTAATGTTAAAAGGCAGAGATACTTGAAAGTCTTTGGACACCTCACTAGCAATAATTTAACCAAATAAGATTACCATTCCAGATCAAAGGTAGCAAAATTCTAAGAGGTGGGGAAAAGGGCTGTAGAGTGGCTTTTCGTTCCCACGTATCGTTTTAAGGCCATGCAAATGCCCAGCAGGCATAAGAACAGCTTTTGTTTCTAATCTCCATGAGGAGGAGTACTGATGTCACTGTTCTTGGAAATACAGCTGGTGGATTCCATCACTCATGAAACAGATTAGTCACGCAGCAGATAAACAATAGAGTAAAAATTAATAATGGTACTGCAGGGTGGAGTGTCTCTGTCATGGGATAAATTGGCAAACATGTGTGGCTGCTGCTATCTGAAGTTCTGTCGTGGTATTGTATAAAAATCCAGTATTATGTGCCAAAGGTGCCTGTGATGTACCTACTCAAGCAAGCCTTACATTCATTTGGAAAGTGAGCCCCTCTCACCGGAGCCTGCACTAGGGCTGTGACCTTGACTGAACCCTTGTTGCAGGATCCCTCCAAACCGGTTCATGTTCCATTAATCTTCATTGCATGAAGAAATGAGTATCAAATGAAAGTAACCCTATGGTGGCTTTCCAGAAGGCTAGCACCAATGGCTGCATTTCTTCAGTGGTCCAGGAGCAGTGAATTTGAACCTGTTAAAATCTTTAAGAGGGCTTTGGTCAGCAAACTCTGAGGGCTGGGGTTGGAGGAACTGGTTCATAGACATCCAACCCAACAATTCAGTCATGCTTTATATTCGACGCTGAGATCAGAGAGCACCTGTACCTACAGTTGCCCCCTCCTGACCGTACCATCCGTGAAGTGAATGTCTGTTATCTGTGTCTGCCCAGCATATGCTTCCCCTCCTTCAGGTAACAGCACCTCAATTTTCCTTTCCACACTCTAGGCTCACATAGTAAAGGTGGAGATGGAGCCCTCCCTTCCTAGCCCCAAGCTTGACGAGGGACAAATAGCACAGGTTAGGTAAGTCCGTGGTACCTCTCCATTTGACTACAGTGATGGATCCAAGACAGGTATTAAGAATTCAGTCCCAGGACTCTATAGGACTTGGTGGGGTTCGTTCTCTCCTTTTGTACAGATATTAAATTTTGAGTTATAAGCCTCATGCTATCCAATTAACCATGTTAGCCAAGATGTAAGCCATTTTATTTCTTGGGTACAGTTATGCCTGTACCTGAGTATCTTGGTCCTCTTGCTCACACCACCATCCCTCCCTGGCTTCAGCAAATATCATATCAGCTGATCTGTCACAGCTTGCCACAGAATGATTTGAATGACCAAGAGACACAGAGCGAGCGTTGCTTTAGTTTGTATCTCAGTGCATGGTGAAAGCAGTTGTTAATAAAAAGGAGAAATTAAGCACAACCCTGTAACTGGAAGTGCTACCTTGCCTCCGTGTACCGGAGTCTCCAAATCTATAAAATGGGAATAAGCATTAAAAGCTGACTTAGAGTCTGACTGAGGGAATTAAATAAATCAACACTGACTCGATTGTTATCCTGTAATGTGGTTATCACTGTTACACCCATTGAAAAATTATGTCCGTGTCAGAGTTCTTTGTGTGCCTGTGAGTTCATGGGAGTGTATGTATGTGCTTATGAATGTAGAAGCCCGAGGACAACTTCCAGGGTCATTCTGCAGTTGCCATCCACTTAGTTTTTTTTCAGACAGGGTTTCTCATTGGCCTAGAACTCACCAAGAAGGCCAGGCTAGCTGGATGGTGAGCTCTAGGGATCTGCCTGTCTCTGCCTCCCCCCCCCCCCCCCGCCCAGCATTGGGCTGACAAGGACATGCCAACAGACCTCGCTTCAGTGCCAGAGTTTTGTTGTTCTTCATGACGCCCTACAGAAGCACCAGCTTTGCACTGGAACCAAGTTAAAATAATTATCACTGATAATTAGCTCTGTTCGTTACCAGGTAAACTGATTCTTTCTTCCATATTAAAAAAGGAAACCTGTGCGGGGCATTGGTGGCTCACGCCTTTAATCCAGCACTTAGGAGGCAGAGGCAGGTGGATTTCTGTGAGTTCACCACTAGCCTGGTCTACAAGAGCTAGTTTCAGGACGGCCTCCAAAGCCACAAAGAAACACTGTCTCAACAACAACAACAACAACAACAACAACAAAAAAGGGAAACCTGTAACCAAGAGTCAGTCCAGGCATGACAGTTGAATTCCAGGCAGCAGCAATGGTAGACAAGCCAGAGGCTCCTGGGGGACAGTGTCCCTTCTCATGGGGAGATATCAGAGCCCTAGGTTCCGTCTGCACCCGTGGAACCAGCCAAAGTTCCCTTCACTAGGGAGATGAATATTTTTAGAGAATTGAAGGAAGAGGGTAATGGTGGCTTAGGCTTAAATCTTAAGGCTGTTGAGAGAAAATAGCAGCGTTGGTAATTTCTCCTTCCTGTTGAAGCACTGGAGTGGAGTACCTACCCCTATATTAAACAGGGAAGTGGAGAAATCTAGTTCACATGCCAGAGCGAGACGCACAGGCCTACTTGGCCAGAGGTTTCCAGCACACGAGAGTTTTCTAAGAGAAGAATTGGGGAACTGGGCCAAACTGCAATATAAGAATCTCCTCCTGGTGAGGTTAAAAAGGGGGGGGGGGATAAGCTTAACTTACTTCAGAGACACACTGAGCCTTCCCCCTCCCCCCTTTCTCTTTCTCTTCCTCCTCCCCCATTTTCCACTGTGGCAAAACATGATATAGAATTTGCTACTGTAATCACATTTAAGCATATATCTGAATGGTACTGAATATATATCATTGCCACTAACCCTTTCCATAAGTTTTCCATTGTCTCCAGTTGAAACACCATGCCCATAAAAACCACCTAAAATGACAGCCACCATTTTGTTCTCCTTGTCTGTGGATTTGGTGGGTCTAAGAAGCTGACAGTGAAGAAATTCTACAGCATTTGCTAGTCTATGACTGACTTGTTTAACAGTCTGAAGTCTTCCAGGTTCATCAAATAATTCCTTCCTTTCTATGCCAAATAACACTCAGGCTGTGTATATTAACACCTTCCAGTTGTCCATTCATTTGTTGACAGAAACCTAGATGATAGCATTTTTTAAGGATTGTTTGAGTGTCCCTCAAAGTCCCACTGGGGTCAAAGGCTTGGTCCCTACAGCGGCATGGTGGGAGGTCGTGGGACCATTGGAAAAAGGGAACTGATGGTCCTTAGATCATTGGAGATGTGAGGATGTGTGTGATTTTCATATTGTTTCTATTGTATTGGTTTCATCCCCAAGTTTGAGTATTTCTTACCATCGTCTCCTTTTGGGTGTGATTTCTAGAGCTTTCAGGTGTGCTGTTGTTAGTATGTGATCTCTCCATTTTTTTCCCCCATGTGGGCACTTAATGCTGTAAACTTCCTCTTAGAACAGCGTTCATTGTGTTTCTTAAGTTTGGGTATAATGTGCATTCATTTTCATTGAATTCTAGAAAGTCTTTTTTTTTTTTTTTTTTTTTTTTTTTTTTTTTTTTTTTTTTTTTTTTTTGCAGTGGCGGCGGTTCGAGACAGGGTTTCTCTGTGTAACAGCCTTGGCTGCCCTGGAACTTGCTTTATAGACCAGGCTGGTCTCCGAACTCACAGAGATCTGCCTGCCTCTGCCTCCTGAGTGCTGGGATTAAAGGTGTGCGCCACCACCACACAGCCTAAAAAGTATTTATTTCTTGACCCAGTTTTTATTCAGTAGTGAGTTGTTCAGTTTCCATGAATTTGTAAGTGTTCTGTTTTTGATAGCCAGTTTTAATCCATGATGGCCAGATAGGAAACAGGGTGATTTTTCATTTTTCTTGTGTCTGTTGATTTGTGTCTAAGTATATGTTCAGTTTTGGAGAAAGTTCCATGAGGTGCTGAGAGAAGGGTATATTATTCTGTGTTTGGGTGAAATGTTCTGTAGATATCTGTTAGGTCCATTCAGTTTTTAACATCTGCTCCAGAATTACTCTGTTTAGTTTTTTTCTAGAAGACCTATCTATTGGTGAGAGTTGAGTATTTAAGTCTCTATCATTTCGTGAGGGTCAATATGTGATGAGCTGTAGTCGTGTTTCTTTTACAGAGTTGGGTGCCCTTGTGTTTGATGCATAGGCATTAAGAATTGCAGTATGCTCTTGGTGGATTTTTCCTTTGGAGGGTATGTTATAGTGTCTATCTCCTCTGATTCATTTTGGTTTGAAGTCTGTTTCGTCAGATCTTAAAATGGCTTGTTTCTTAGGTTTATTTTCTTGGTATATCTTTCCCCCTCTTTTTATCCTGAAGTGATGTCTATCCTTGATGTTAAGTTGTGTTTCTTGGATGCAGCAGAAGGATGGATCTTGTTTGCTCATCCATTCGGTTAGTCTGTATCTTTTTGCTGGGGAATTGAGACCGTTAATGCTGAGAGATATCAATGAGCTGTGTTTGTTGATTACTGTTATTTAGTTGTTGTTGTTGTTGTGGTGGTGGTGGTGGTGGTGGTGGTGGTGGTGTGTGTTTGCTCTCTTTTGACTTGCTTGTCTGGGACTATTTAAATATTTCTTCTATTTTCTTGTGTGTGGGTAACTTCTTTGGGTTGGAGTTTTCCTTCCCTCATCTTCTGTAGGCTAAATTTATAGATATTGCTTAAATTATTTTTATCATGAAATGCCTTATTTTCTCCATCTACTGTGATTGAAATTTTGCCTGGTATAGTAATCTGGGCTTGCATCCGCAGTCTCTTAGATTCTGTAGAGCATCCAGGTCTTTAGAGTCTCCATTGAGAAGTCAGGTGCTATTCTAGAAGGTCTGCTTTTATGTTACTTGGTCTTTTTCCTTGGCAGCTTCTAATATTTTATATTTTTTCTGTATATTCAGTGTTTTCATTATTATATTCTGAGGAGAATTTCTTTTCTGGTCCATTCTATTTGGTGTTCTGCATGATTCTTGTACCTTCATAGGCATCTCCTCCTTTAGGCTAGGGAAATTTTCTTCAATGATCTTGTTTGAAGATATTTTCTGTGCATTTGACCTAGGTTTCTCCTCTATTCCTTTTATTCTTAGGTTTGGTCTTTTAATAGTGGTCCAGATTTCCTGGCTGTTTTGTGCCTGATTTTTAAAAAAAAATTTAACATTTTCTTTGATTGAGCTATCCATGCCTCCCATCATGTCTACAATGCCTGAGATTCTCTCTTCCAGCTCTTGTTTTCTGTGGGTAAGGCTCACCTCTGAAGTTCTTGTTCAGGCTCTAAAATGTTTTCATTTCCAGATTTGCCTCACTTTGGGTTTTCTTTATTGACTCTATTTCCACTTTCAGGTCTTGAACTATTTTATTCATTTCCTTCCACTGTTTGTTAATGTTTTCATAGGTTTCTTTAAGGGATTTATTCATTTCTTTTTAAAGACCTCTATCATATTCACAAAGGCTATTTTAAGGTCTTCGTCTTGTGCTTCAGTTATGTGACAATTCCCAGGGCCTGCTGTGGTAGGGTTGCTGGGTTCTAGTGAAGACATATTATCCTGGCTGTTACTGATTGTGGTTTTATGCTGGTGTTCAGGCATCTGGGGTCTCGAATATTGTAATTCTAGATGCTGATGTCCAGTATTCTCTGTTGTCTGGGTGCTTTGCTCCATAGTTTCTGTTGCCCTGTATGGTTCTTAGGGGGTGTGGTGGTTGTGTGCTGCTTGGTAGGGAATTCTTCTGGGATCCTGCTTGGTATGGCCACTGGGGTTCTCGTAAAATATGTCTCTAGGTATTGGGAGGGCTGCGGGTGGTGCTGAGAGGGTTCACAGGCTGGAAGAAAGCAGGGTGCTCCACCAGGATCTACTTAGTTCCCTGGGAGTAAGGGCAGAGGAGAAGCCACAACAGGCAGTCTGCTACAGAGCCGGCATGAGACTGGGGGGGGGTTAGATTTGCAGAAGAAGGAGACAGAAAGATCTGCAGTTAGCCTACCCACTTCTCTGGCTGCAGGGGTCTGGGGGTTACCAGGAAGTGTCTGCTGGAGTTGAGGGCTGGAATAAAGTGATGAGTGAGGGGAAGGAAGGTTGGAGGGGAAGATCTGAGTGATACACTAGAGAAAGGGGCAGAGAGGGATGGTCTGCTGCAGAGCTGGAGATGAGATTGTGGGTTGGATTTGGAATAGAGGTGGGAAGAGGTAAAGCACTGCAGTTGGCTTCCCTGAACCCCTGGCCAGAGTCTCCGGGTGTTCGCGCTCTCTCTCTCTCTCTCTCTCTCTCTCTTTCTCTTTCTCTCTCTCAAACTCAGTCCTTTCATCATTGGGAACTGACCCTCGCTATGCATGCCACTATCTTTTGTTAGAAAGTATGCGCCCTTTGCTACAATCCAGCCTCTTCAATTTTCTATTAACATTGGGATAGTCTTTTTCCATTTCCTTACTTTAACCTACTTGTTATATTGAATTTCTTGTCAACAAGATCTAATTGAATCTTGCTTTCTTATCCAGACACATTCTGGCTTTTAATTAAAGTGTTTTAATAGAGAGTGATTACCACAGTGATGGTGTGCTTGGATTGGAGTCCACCATCTTACCATTGTGTTTTCTACTTGGTCATCTGTTACTACTTTTCTCCACTTTTGCTTTTTTCCCCCAGTGAGGAATTATTTACGTCATATTAGCTTGTGGGCAAGTCTGGGAGGGATGGTCTTGACTGTTTAGTGATGCAGGAGGGCTCAACTCACTGTGGGTGGTACCATTCCCTAGGCAGGTGGCTCTGAACTACATAAGACAAAGAGGTGAGTAGAAGCCAGCTGTGGACCAACTAGCAAGCAGCAAGCTTCCATGGTTTCTGCTGTACTTCTTTGACTGTGAAGTAATTTCCTTCATTAGAAGTGACACAGTGTGGGATAGCAAGCAGACCTGCCTTCAACCTTCTGCCTTGAGTTCCTGCCTCAGTGATGAGTTCCACTTCTCAGTGACAGACTGTCCTATAGAATGGTGAGTAGGAATGAACACTTTCCTTCCCTAAGGTGATTTTGGTTACAGTATTCGGTTTTTGTTTTTGTTTTTGTTTTAAACCACAGCAACAGAAACAGCAGTTTACGCATACTCTCCTTAGACAATGTACCCCTCCTCACAGATCGTCATTTCGGAATTCTGCTTGCACTGGCACCAAAGGCCATGCAGTCCCATGACTTTCTTTACTCTTTCCTTGAATTCCTTCCACTGATTTCTTGTGCTCCTTTACTTCTCATTATGGTCCATATCTTGAGAAGTCTGTGTTTGGGCTTCTTTTTCTTGGCACAATCCAATGCCATGCCAAATGCAGTTGTCCTGCTACCAACCACCAAAGAGGGTTCTGAAACCAAATGCAAGATGATATCTGGTTTGGTCTTGTACATTTTGGCTTGTTTGCCCCAGTTCCCCTACCCCCCAAATTTCTGTCTTAGGTACTGCTGTCTTCCTCAGGTGAAAGACATCGCCAACCATAGAAATAGACAGTTGTGTGTAAACTCTCTGGGTCCCGATTGTTAACTGTGCCATTCATGATGGTAGCAGATCCTCAAGCAGCTAAGGAGCTGGCCAGATTCTTAATCACTCGACTCTACATCAGCCACTTGATTTATGCTGATGTTATATTCCCGAGAAGTGCCAGTTAATTCAAAAACATGTACAGCAAAATGATTTTTATCACAGAGATGAAGAGAAAGCAAAGCAAAAGAAATGCGCTAGTTGGTTGCAAAAGATTCCAGTCATGTAAATGGTTTTGCCATATTGCATTAATATGAGCAGTAAATAAACAGTTTATGAGGAAAATGGAATATATTAAAATTTATTCATGGGATAACAAGGAAAAAATAGCCACAAACTGATGGAGTGCTGGCCAGCGTGATCTGCAAACACTAGTACATGGGTCTCCATTTGCTGCACTTAGAATTCTAATGTGTGAAGTCTCTCATCAGATTAGTGGCACTCCCAACCAAACAGCCGTTATTCTTTGTGGCCCTGCTTGAACTTGTCCATAGCACTTTCACAAGGGTAAAACATATAGCCAAAGCCTGTGATACTAATACTAATACCAATAAAAGAAAGAGCAAACAATGACAGCCACAGTGCTGGCTCTGCCCTGAACACTTACAAGGACTCATCTGCTCGCTCTACATGTTCTCATATTATCTCCATTTTAAGGGAGAGAAAAAATGTGCTCGGGGACAGAATGACTTCCTATGGTGGGAACTTTCAGATGCCAACTTGGTTGCCCCAACCCTCATATATTTTTGAGGATGTTTTTGAACATTTGGATGTTTCTGCAAAGGTGTGTGAGTGTGTGTGTGTGTGTGTGTGTGTGTGTGTGTGTGTATGATTATACACATCCACATGCACACCTAGAGACCTGAGGATGACTCCAAGTTCCCTGTTCTAGCATTTTCTGTTGTGTTACTTTTAGACAGGATCTCTCAGTGAATCCGGAGCTGGGCCGCAAGCCCCAGCCACACTCCTGTTACCTGTCCCACTCAATGCTACACTTACAGGCATATGCAACCACACCCAGCTTTTTACATGGATACCCGGGGTTTGAAGTCAGGGCCTCACACTCATCCACTGAATCATATCCCCAGTCCCCTGGGTTGTTGTTGTTGTTGTTGTTGTTGTTTTTCTCAAAGAAGATTTGTGTTTCCTGGAATTCCAACACTTAGGGGGCTGAGGCAAGAGGATTTCTTTGAGTTCAAGGGCAGCATGGGCTATCTAGCTAGTACCTGGCCAACCAGGGATATATAGAAGTACCCTGCCTCAGAAAAGAAAGAAATGTGTAGGTTTTTGAGTGAAGCAGATGACTTTCCATAGTATGGATGGGCTTCTTGCAGTTAGCCGAGTGCTTGTCTAGAACAGGATGATCACCTGCCCCTGAACAAGAGGGGTTCTGTCAGACAGTTCCTTCAGAACTCACCTGCCCAAGCATTGGCTCTTCCCAACTCATCAGAAGACTCATTTCTGCTTGAGCTGCAACTCCTTTCTGGGCCTTTGGCCTGCCAGCCCTGCTTGGGCCAATCAGATTTTAAACCTACCAAACCCAAAAATTGTGTGACCCAATTCTTTTAAGTAAGTGTGTGTGTGTGTGTGTGTGTGTGTGTGTGTGTGTGTGTGTGTGTCTGTGTGTATGTGTGTGTGTGTGTGTATGTGTGTGTGTGTTTGCACACATGGCATGCTTGTGGAGGTCAGAGGACTATTGATGGGAGTTAATTCTCTCCTGATACCATGTGGGTCCCAGGGACCAACTTGGGCTTGACAGAAACTGGGCCATCTTAAAATAAAACACTGCCTTGGTAGGCAGATAAGATACATACATCATTTATACTTAAAACATATGTATATTATTTACTTAATGTTTATATGGTTTGCAAGTATTTAGTTTATATATGCATGTCTTTCTCTATATAAATAAATAGATCCTTCCTGATAATACTTGCCTAAGATTGTATAGCCACTAAATAGTAGAGTCAGCTTAAAATCCTGTAGAATAGTGGAAGAATTCATACTTTTGACATGTGCCATCCTAGTCTTTATCAGGGCAGTAGCTTATGTCCAGTTGGAGGCCTGTACTGATAGTTTTTCCCATTTCTTTATAGTAACTGACCATATTGGTTAGGGTAGACAATATAACGTGTCTAAAAAGTCAGTTTCTCTAGCAGGCAAACCCCAAAGGTCCAAGGCTAACTCCATGGGAAACTTAGTTCTCCTCTGTGTGTATGTGACTGGGCAATCCTGCTTACCAGGCAACATCCTCCACGCACTCATTCAGGAATGGAGGCTGCTGGAGTCCTGCCCTCACACATAGCTTCCAACCACCCGGGCACTTGACTACAATGTGGCCAGCCAGAAGGCAAAGGAACATTTTAGATTATGCACAAGGAGCTTTGGTACACATTTCTGTGGATGTATTATATGTTGGTGTAGGGGTGAGGGCTGCATGTGTGTGTGCATGCAAGTGGAAGCCAGAAGATGTTGGTGTCTGTCCCAACCATTCTCCACTTCACATTTTTGAGGCAGGGTCGCTTACTGTACTTGGAGACTACCCATCAACTAGACTACCTAATGAGCCCAGGCATGTGTCCCATGCCTGGCTTTTTATATATGGCTTCTGGGGATAAACTTGGTCCCTCAGGTTTGTGATGCAAGCACTTTCCCAACCAAGCCATCTCCCCAGCCCTACTGGAAGCCTCTATACTCCCAAAGGGATTGGTTTCTGGGGGAGAAAAAAAAAAAAAAGGCAAGCAGCTTAGGTTGTATTACTCTGAAATTACTCATGTGTGTCTATGTGAAAATTTTCTCATTTTTCTTTCATTTTATTTCAAATTGCTTTAATTAACATGGTCTAAACTGAGAAAGAAGCAGGTGGATTTTTTTTTTTTAATAAATCAATCAAACCAACTGACAGGGCTCTTCTACGTAGCTATCAAGATAAGAATTTGGAGACAAGCATGGAGACAGATTGTAGAAGGCCTTGGATGTCAGGACAGAGCTTGGTCCTGCGAGATCTCTCAGCTTCTCCCTCTTCTCTGACCTAACAGCTGGACAATCTGCAGGCCTGCCCTGGAGTCCACCTAAATCAGCCACACCCCTAAATCAGGCCTGGTACTTTGGCTCACACTGCATGTCCCCCAGTGCTCTGCTCCGGGCCGCTCCTCAGTTACTACATTCTGGGTCCTTCCATGGGAATGAATAGATTTTAATAGTTAAACGAGCTCATTCTCCTCTGTGTCCCTGGTGAGACACAAGACACGTGCCCCTCTCCTGACCTGGATGGAATCCAGCTTCTGAGTACATGGGGCTGAAGGGCAGACTCTGGTGCTGGGTGACCTGAGCAGGTAAGGGCAGACCCTGGCACTGGGTGACCCGAGCAGGTAATGTCATGCCTACTCAGTGCTCACACCTTGTAGTCACAATGATACGATGAGCACGCTTGCCCTAGCAGAAATGGCGCTAGGGATTAGATGCTTCCTCTCAACATCCCCAGGCTAGAAGCACAAGCTAGAACAAATGGGAGGGGCTCAGTGGAAAATAACTGGGAGGAAGCTCCCAGGGTTTCGACTTGGAAAGGGCCCCTCAGCAGCCGATTTTCTCCAACGTAATGGGCTGAAAAGCTACATCTCTGTAAAAGTCAAGAAAAGCCTAACTGAGTGCAGCTGCCGTCCCCCCATAATTAGATCTGGGGGATTATGGCTGAGATGGATGGAAGATATCAGATGGCCACTGCTAGAAACACTTGCCATCCCTGTCTGACTACACCACTAGACACTGGAGTTCTTAGCAGACCCACATATGTTTGTTTTTAATTAAAATGTGCTGAATGAACCGTTAGCTGCTCCGAAATAATGAAGAAAAGCAACACAAGACAAATCGGCTAATTGACAACTCCAAACACTCCATTTTATACCCCTCAGTTATGTTAATGGAGCTTTCCAATATGTTCTGCTTGAAATAATAATTACACAAACACAGTTACATAATAATCTAAGAGGTAGATAAAAATATATAAATAACAACAGCAGCAAAACCCACAAGTGGGTCAGAGGATTACAAACTCATTCTCTCAGGCTTTATCCCAATGAGTATTTATGGAGTGCTTGCTGCTCATTAAGGACCAGGCCATGGTGGACTAATGCCTGGGATGAGGTCACCCCAGGGTTTTCAGACATGCGTTGTTGTGTAAGGTCACATGTTCTGTATGTGTGGAGGAGCCATGCAGAACACATCTCCAACCTCGTGGTGAAATAGAAGAGAAAGGGCCTCTTCAGAGGGAGACGATGTCATTTTAAGCCATCTGAAAAGCTAGTTTATGTGAAGGCAAGGAGCCTGGCCAAGAGTTCGACAAACCACATTTTGTTCAGCGCATGCAAAACTAGCACAGTTGCCTGAAATATGTGTCCGGACACTGTGGACACAGCTCAAGGTCAGAGGGCGGCCATACTCTAGAGCACCATAAACACGGGTCTTACTGGGAGTCTTCCAAGGACCATGGCAGAATTTCAGTCATGAGATAGACAGAATCCGGGCCAAAATCGGGAGTGATGGCAACTGTCAAATGTCTTTGGATGTTTTGTGGAGATTAATTCCTTGGCTGCGTAGAATGGTGGGGGATAATTTAGTCACTGAGTAGCCCTGCCCTTCACTGGGTATCAATGGGATAAATGAACTCCTGTGCTTTTGGAGTTTATTTACAACTAAAATGCAAAGCCTCGATCTCATCCATATTCAATCAGAGAAAATTGTGGTTCATCCAAGACAAGACTGGGAGCCAAATTTGGGGCAAGGCAGAGGGTTACATCATCTGAAAGGGCTGGAAATGAAGTGTAAATTTGAATATCATCTGTATATAAGTGATAATTAAAGCTGTGAGACTCAGTACGTGCCAAGAGAGAAAGTCAATAAAAACGCAAAGCAACAGTGTCCCTGGCCACATGTTACTTCTGAAGATTTTTGTTTTTAAGTTGGTGGAGGCAAGATTTTTCTTTCCCACTGAATGATTTCACAACCAGGACCACAAATCATTTTCAAGGAGCCTTGAACCCTCTGCAGACACTGAATTGTCACAGTGTCAAGCAAGATAGAGGGCTTTTCAGTAAGATTTGTATCACAGGGAATTGGGAAGCCAGTCCCTTTAGTTTGGAGAAGACCTCTTTCTTGTAGAGAGATCATTCCAATAACTAATGTTAAGAAAGGCACCATTTCATCTACGGCCATACCACCCTGAACTTGCCCAATCTTGTAAGCTAAGAAAGGCACTCTTTCAGGTCTTTCCTTTTCAAGGCTGGAGTCAAATTTGGGAGGAAGCCCGGGAGGCTCTCACCTAGATACTGCATACCTTTATTCACACCATAAAGACACTACCTGGCTTCTAACCTATTTGTGAATGTATCCTGCATGGGACAATACAGGCCGAAGCTTGAATCCCCTGAAATGAAGACCAGCTTATGAAGAATTCTTCCTGTTAGACCTCCTTTGGCTTGCATATCAGATGTCCTGCATATCAGATATTTACATTATGGTTCATAACAGTAGAAAAATTGCAGTTACCAAGTAGCAGCAAAATAATGTTATGGTTTGGGGATCAGCACAACATGAGGAACTAACTGTATTAAAGGGTCATGCGCCATTAGGAAGGTTGAGAACCACTGCTAGAGACTGACTTGGGACTCATTTTGAGTTTGACCTTTTTTGTCCATAGGAGACTCAGAAAAACAGGCAAAGTCCTCAGGGATGGGTTGGGCAGGGTGAACTTACCTATGAATGACAGTTGTACTGTAGCCCTAGCCTTCCCATGCCTTAGAATGTAGCTAATTTTACAAATGGGATGTTTGAAGAGGTGAGCTCTAAACCAACATAGATGGGGTCCCTATAGGAAGAGAAAACTGAGACCCAGCCATGTATGTGTAGGGAAAAGCCACATGAAGACACAAGAAAAAGTAGTCATCTACAAACCAAGGAGAGGCCTCCAAAGAAATCAATCCTGTTGGCAGCCAGAATTTTCTGACTTCTAGCCTATACAAGGGTTATGATATATATATATATATATATATATATATATATATATATATATATATCTTAGCAAACTAATCTGTGGGATAAACAATAGACAGCTGTGTATGTATTGTCCACAGAAGTCCCTCCTGCTTTAGATTTTGACTTGTTCAGCCACTGTGCCATTTTGACCACATACATACATACACACTACATGCATACGAGTTTAACTTTTCTGGGCTTTGGTCTCCTTATTTCTAAACTGAAATAGAGAGCACTTTATCCATTACATTGCTGTATTGAAAGTGGATTCTGAGCTAAATCCCTATAAACTTTGCTCTTTCCTTTCCTGCACAATTTTAATCCAATGGCTTCCGAGTATTTTCTTCCTCCAGTGTTCTATGCTAGTTTAGAAGTTAGTTCAGCTTAGTCATTTACTATATAACTTTAAGAGAGTGACTTAGATTCTCTATAACCTGTCTCCTGAGGCGACAGCTGTCTGGACCCTGACAGAGGACCATGCACTAGTGATCAGGACAAGTTGTTTTCAGCCTGGTAACATAGGATCCTGCTACTTGCTTGGGGAGAAATGTTGATTACTCCAGGCGCTATATCCCTTTATGTATTTATCTCCAGAACAAACAAGTGCTGGCACGGAGGAAATGGTATAAGCAGTAGGAACAGCCACTGGCTGCCTTTCTACCGCAAATGCAAAAGTGTTCACAGGTCTAGGCACTTGGAAGTACGGGAGTCAGCCTGATTTACATATTGAGTTCTAGGCCAGCCATGGCTACATAGTAAGATCTCATTTCAAAAAATGTTTCCAAAAGAAT
Organism: Cricetulus griseus; assembly: GCF_003668045.3. Classification (NCBI taxonomy): domain Eukaryota; kingdom Metazoa; phylum Chordata; class Mammalia; order Rodentia; family Cricetidae; genus Cricetulus; species Cricetulus griseus. The sequence continues at coordinate 106,004,934 of NC_048598.1, read as the reverse complement.
TAAGCTTCCTATAGCTGCACAGACCCAAAATTCAGCCAGTATCATTCTTTCGAGGTCAAGATGAAATGAAATCCCATTTAGTTCTTTTGTGTTTTAACTTCATTGCAACAAAAATTTAAATTATCCTTACATATGGATATGTTGGCCATCCTCTAAGCTTTTTAAACCTCTTTCAAAATTAGAGGAATATAGAAAATGCAAAGACTACTACTACTACTACTACTATTAAGAAAGCATTCACATTTGATTACACTTGTTTCCAATATTTTATTGAAAATAGATGTTTCCATAATATAATATATATTCCATAATATAAAATATTTCCGTAATATATCCTGCTTATGGTTCACCCTCCTTTTATTCCTCCCAGTTCTTCCCTTAGGCTTCTAAGAGATGGTAATGAGATAGATATAATAAAATATAATGAGATAAAACAAAAGCTAACAAATCAGAATAGGCAAATCAAACACACAGCCATCTAGTTTGGCGCACACCATTTGTTGAAGAGTGTCTATTTTCCAGTGTGTATTTCTGCTGTCTTTACAAAAAGTGAGGTGTCTATAGGTATGTGGGTTTATGTCTGGGTTTTCAATTTTATTCCAATGGTCAACATGCCTGTTTTTGTGTCAATATCATGCTGTTTTCACTACTACAGCTCTGTAGTACAATGTGAAGTCAGGGATGCTGATGCCTATAGCAGTTCTTTTGTCATTCAGGATTTTTCTTTTCTTTCTTCTTTTTTTTTTTTTTTTTTTTTTGCTACCCTGAGTTTTTTTTTTTTTTCCATATGAAGTTGAAATGTGTCCTTTCAAGATCTGTGAAGAATTATGTTGAAGTTTTGATGGGGATTGCCCTGAGCCTGTAGATTGCTTTTGGTAGAATGGCCATTTTTTACTATATTAATCCTTCTGATCCATGAGCATGGGAGATCTTTCCATCTTCTGATCTCTTCTTCAATTTCTTTCTTCAATATCTTAAAGTTTGTATCGTTCAAGTCATTCACTTGCATGGTTAGAATTACACTAAGATGCTTTGTATTATTTGAGGTTGTGAAAGGTGTTTTCTCCTTGGTTTCTTTCTCAGCCAATTTGCCATTTATATATAGGAAGATTACTGGCTTTTGAGGTTTAATTTTGTATGCAGCTACTTTGCTGAAAGTGTTTATCAGGTTTAGGAGTTTCCCTGTGGAATTTTTAGGGTTGTCTATTCCGGGGAATTTTTAAGTTGGTATGGTATATCCTTACCATATCATCTGCAAATAAAGACACTTTTGACATCTTCTTTTCCAGTTTTACCCCCTTGATCTCCTTCAGTTGTCTTATTGATCTAGCAAAGATTTCAAGGACTACACTGAATAGGCATGGAGAGAGTGGTCAATCTTGTCTTGTTCCCAATTTTAGTTGAATTGCTTTGAGTTTCTCTCCATTTAAGTCAATGTTGGCTATGAGCTTGCTGTAAACTGCCTGCATTGTGTTGAGGTGTGTCCCTTGTATCCCTATTTTCTCCAGGAATTTTTAACATAAATTTCATCATAATTTTTAACATAAATGGATTTCATCAACAGCCTTTTCTGCATCTAATGAGATGATCATGTGGTTTTTGTTTTTCAGTCTGTTTATACGGTAGATTACATTTAGTGATTTACATATGAACCATCCCTGCATCTCTGAGAAGAATCCTACTTGGTCATGATAGATGATCTTTCTGATGTGTTCTTGGGTTTATATTGAAAATATTTTATTGAGAACTTTTGCAGTTATGTTCATAAGGAAAATTGGTCCATGATTTTCTCTGTTAGGTCTTTATGGTTTGGGTACCAGGGTAACTGTGGCCTCATTAAACAAAGTGGGAAATGTTCCTTTTGTTTCTATTTTGTGGAATAATTTGATGAGTATTGACATTAACTCTTCTTTGAAGGTCTGGTAGAATTCTGTGCTGAAACCATCTGGTTCTGGGCTTTTTTGATTGGGAGATGGTTTCCCTCCCATAATTTTCTAAGTTGATTCTTTGGGAATTTAACATCATGAACCTAAATTCCACTCATTTCCCAGTCCTTCCATGTCTGCCCTGCACCTTTGTAACCTCCATTTCCTAAAGGGGGAAAAAAACCAACAAAACAAAACAAAACAACAACAACAACAAAACATTTTGTTCCTCCATCTTTCCCGCCTCTCCGTCACATATTCATTTGTTGTAGTGGCATTGGGAGCTGCTATGTGTCATGCAGTATATCCTTTTGGTCAAACAGCTTTCCTTGCAAATGTCCATTGCAATGAGTTGTTGGTCAGGTTCAAGGCCTCTGGCTTCTGGCACACTATCAATACTCCTCTCAGAGATTCTGCAGTTTCCTCTAGTCATGGAGATTCTGTAGCTATGGTTCCACAGGACTGGTCCCTTACACACCCCGGTAGGTTATGGATGGGTTAGATGTTGGGGTAGACCAACTTAATGTCCTGATGTGGGCCTGGGTGGTAGCTGAGTTGGTCATTCTGGGCCTCCATTGGGACTGCCCCCTTCAGGAAAGAATCAGGGCTAGCTCTCCCTACAGCATGTGGATGGGGGAGGGCAGCCACTGCAGCCAGGGTCTGTGATAATGTCTGTGGCCTGTATCACCACTGAGGGCCATACAGATGCCCATGGTCTGGGCCACCACCTGAGGCCATGTTGATATCCGAGAACCAAGCTGTTGCCAGGCCATACTAATCTGGGTGGCCTGTGCTGATACCTGAGGCCACATTGGTTGGGAGACTTTTAATGACTGCTTCTATTTCTCTGTGTTACAGATCTGTTTAAATTGCTTATCTGATCTTGTTTTAACTTTGGTAGATGGTATGTATCAAGCTAATTACCTGCGTCTTTTAGATTTTCTAATTTTGTGGAGTATAGGTTTTTAAACTATGTATTTATGGTTCTTTGCATCTCCATGGTGTCTTGTTTTTAATGTCTCTCTTTTCACCTCTAATTTTGTTAATTTGGCTATTCTTTCTCTGCCTTTTAGTTACTTTGGATAAGGGTTTGTCAATCATATTGATTTTTCTCAAAGAATCAAATCTGTTTCTTTGATTTTTTGTATATTTTTAATTCTGTTTCTATTTTCTTGATTTCAGCCTCAAGTTTGATTATTTCCAGCCATCTTCTCTTTTTGGGTGTGATTTCTTCTCTTTGTTCTAGAGCTTTGAGGTGTGCTGTTAAGCTACTGGTATGAACTCCAGTTTTTTTTTGTTTTTTGTTTTTCCTTAATGTATGTACTTAGGGCCATGAACTTGTCTCTCAGAACTGCCTTCATTGTGTCCTGTAAGTTTGGGTGCACTGTGTATTCATTTTCATTCAATTCTAGGAAATCTTTTAGTTCTTTCTGAATTTCTGTCTGGACACATTGTTCATTCAGTAGTGAGCTGTTCAGTTTTCATGAATTTGTAAGCTTTTCTGTTGTTGTTTGTATCCAATTTTAATCCGTGGTGGTCAGCTAGGATCCAGGGATTTTTCAATTTTCTTGTACATGATGAGACTTGCTTTGTGTCCAAGTATGTGGTCAGTTTTGGAGAAAGTTCCATGAGGAGTCGTTTCCAATATTTTAAAGACAGCACAGAGGATTGAACCTAGTGGCTTCAGACATTCTAGTCAAGTGCAATAACACTTAGATACAACCCCAGCTCTCCAATATTTTTAAAAATAAATAAAACACTAAGTCTTGTTGACAATCAGATTTAATTGACCCTTTTAGAACATTTATGTTTTCATACACATATAAAATATTGATATAGGTTTGTACACATGCTTCTTGCCCATGTGTAGTAAGTGATATCACAGGGCACATACCAAGGCTTCAAAAAGCTTTTCATATATTACCCCTTGTTCATGTAAGAAAATTTTATGGGATCCCTGGCACACCAGTATGTGAAACAGGTGTGCAATCAAGCATTCACTACATATAAATCATAAGAAATTTATTTTAAAATTTATCTTTAAAAAATCCCCTGGGGAGTTGGAGAGACGGCTCAGAGGTTCAAAATGTCTGCTGCTATTTCAGAGGACCTAAGTTCAGTTCCACTTTGGGTGTCTCCCATCTGCCTGTACCTCTAGTTCAACAGGACCCAAGTTGCCCTTCTGACTTCTGCAGGCACCTGCATACATGTCCCCCACCAGACAAAAATAATAAAATTTTTGGAAAATAATGAAATAATAATTCTTTTGTATACATATGCTTGTACCATGTAGTAAAGATAAAAGCAAATTTGGACACTAATGAGATAGACATGCTTGTTTATTTTCACGTAAAGAATTAAATCTTGTCTGGATATCTGATACCACACATCAAAGAGCACTTGCAGTATTTTTCAGGGTAGAGCAATATTTTGATTTTTTTAACTGTCACTGTTGAGAGTGCTATTTTACATAAACATCCATCTCAAAATGGCAGAGCTCTGTCCAGTGGCACAGCAGAAGTGATTGGAGATTCCGGTCTAATCCAAACGCAAGTCCACCCAACAACTTTTAGTGAAACTCCAGTCAGCAGCTCAAATAGATTCTAAAAAAAAAATCAAACATTCTAACACACAATCCAAAAATTTATCACTTTGATACTTAGATGCTATTGTATGATGGTAGAAATATACTAAATTTCATCATCTTCCACCATTATGTTTCAATAAAGGTAGAAAACTTTGTACAGTATAAATGTTACAATTTATCATACACAGAAGCCTCAAGTCTGAGCTAAAGTGTTTCCAACAGTGTTGGCCGGTGTGTGGCAGGATGGTATTCACAATGCAAAGTGTGCACAGGACCTTGTGTTCGGAACCAAGGCTACAAAGAAGTCACATGATCCCAGATAAGTGAGCACTTCAGATTCATTACTTGTTTCATTTAAAATAAATTTTTGGCCATTTGACATTCAAAACCTTTTTACCATTATAATTTTTTCTAATACCTTCTCCCCACTTACTGACATGATGCCAATCTGGGGTTGTGATCCACTGTTTGAGAAGCTGAGTCTATCTATATACCTTTGTGTGTCATGCTCGCTCAACATGGTTTGGCTTTCTGAGATGGAGACCATGGTTTCTCATGGATCCCACTCACTTGAAGAACTGTGTTAGGAGCTAAATTATATCCCCTACCAAATTTGCATATTAAAGCCTTAACCCCGGTACAGTGGTTCTCAACCTTCCTAAAGCTGTGACCCCCTAATATAGTTCCTCATGTTGTGGTGACCCCCAACCATAAAATTATTTTCATTGCTACTTCATAGTTGTAATTTTGCTACTGTTATGAGTTATAAATATTTTTGGAGATAGAATTTGCCAAAGGGGTTGGGACCCACAGGTTGAGAACCCACTGCCCTAGTACCTCAGAATTCAGAGATTGTTTGTTTGTTTGTTTTTAAGAAAGGTGATTTGGTTTAAAGGTTACCAGGATAGACCCTAAGTTATCTGGTATATGTATAAGAGAATGAGAGATTTGAGCCAGGCAGTGGTGGCACACACCTTTAATCCCAGCACTTGGGAAGAGAGCCAGGTATATCTCTGTGAGTTCAAGGCCAGCCTGGTCTACAGAGAGAGTTCTAGGACATCCAGAGCTACACAGAGATACCCTGTCTCAAAAAACAAAAAAATAAAACAAACAAACAAAAAGAATGAGAGATTAGGACACAGTATGTGTAGAGAAAGACAGAGTGACAAACCACAGTGGCCTCAGAAGAAACAACCCTGTTAACCCGTGGCCTAGGATTCTAGAGTCCAGAACTGTGAGGAAATTGAATCCTGTTCTTAAAGCCACTTGGGTCATGGTAACTTGTTATAAAGTCCCAGAAAACTAGTATAGGCAGCTATTAATTCCACAGACAACAAATACCAAAGTATTAGTGGCATTTAGATAAGAACTAGGTACAAATATGTATCTGTGCAAATGGCTACTGTGCACACATATGAGACTATCCCTGGGGTAATACTCACACAAGAAATTGCTATGTCACTGGGATACACATTTTCAAATCTACAAGATGCTGCCAAATGCTCTCAAATGTGTCTATATCGAGTCCCATCCTTAAACTCAGGGAGTGAAGTAGCAGATCCCCCATTAACCTTGCCAACAGTTGATATTTTCAAACTTAAAAATTTCTGCCAGTATGATGGGGGGAACCTTATTGTTTTAACTGCACTTCCATAATTATGTATGAAGTCAAATATTTGAATATATTTATGTATTCATATTTGCTTTCTATAAATTTTTAGTTCACAGACTTTGCCTGTTTTTCCTTTGTTTTGAAGAGGTTTTTTTTTTTTTCTACCTGATCTGTAGGGATTCCATACTTGCTTGATAATAATCTTGCCTGCTAGATATTTGGTGAATACCTTTACCCAGGCTACAGCTTGTCTCTTAATTTTGTTCATTTAACAAAGGGTTTTAATTAGGTATAATCAGACACGGCTCTATTAATAGTTGGCTTTTTAAAATGCTGTCTTAAAGCAAATTTTTCTCTCCCAAAATTCATGAAGGTATTGCCTTATCTAATAATTTTGGATTTTTTTTTTCATTTAGATCTTCATTCCTATGATGGAAAAATGTAGGGATTTGTCTTTCTTTTCTTTTCTGTTTGAAGGTAAATTGGCCCCATATTTACTGAAATATCAAATACTCATTTAGGTCATTAAAAAAATCCAGTGCCCCCTCCCCCATCTAAGAGCATCTCATTTTAAGTAGTGTATTTTTTTTTTAGATGAATTCCTTCAATGTATTAGGAGAAAAATGTACTGCTAGGTAAGCAAGCAAGTTGACCTAAATGGATATTTGGAAAGGAGCCAAGCAAATGCTGGGAGTATCTGCCAAGACCTGGCTTTGATATGGGAAGAGCTGACCTTAAGACACTCCTCCTGACAGTCACTAGATAGCAGGGCCGGGTGTCTTCCAAGGTCACTGTACTGATAAACTGTAAGCAGAAGGGAATCTGCTTCCTGTCTTCCAGAGCAGTGGCCCCTGCAAGGAAATCTCTGGAATCACATGCTGAAGCCAGCCACAGAGTCATTCTCCTCTAGGTTTATGTGGTTGTATCTGTGTATCAAAATGATCCCTTTGGCCAACAGGACATGGTTGAGCCAGGAAGACTGCATGAGACCATGACAGCAATCATGGAGGAGATGACTAAGGGCATCTGAAAATAAGCTGTCAATGGAGAAGAAGTAGAGAGGCATGACTATGATAGAGTGGTTGTTGGGGTCAGGAGGAAAATGGAAGTGACAGATTCCTGACCTTTTAAATTGCGCGACTGAGTAGGGATCTGTGACTAGTGCCATTCATTAAAGCAAGGGAGATGGGATAAAGGGTTGCGGCAATAGAAGATTGGCCTCCATTTGGGGGAAGATTTGTTTGATGCACCTGTTAGGTAACAAGGTGGACCTGTGTAACGATAACTCTTCCCGCCAGCCGCCTGAGTTCCGCTGCCACATTAGGGCCCCAAATAACACTCAGAGTCTTATATTAGTTACAATGCTGCTGGCCAATGACTAGGATTTCTTATTTGCTAGCTCTGTCTTAAGTATCAACCATAACCATTAATCTATATATTTTATAAAGACTTATCAAGGATGCCAGCGGCATGTGTCCCCTCTTCCTGGGATCACATGGTGACTCTCCTTCTTTACTCTATTTCCCAGAATCCTCCTTGACTCCTAGCCCCACCTATCTTGCTTCCCTATTGGCCAGCAGTGCTTTATTTATCAACCAATGAGACAAACATATACACAGAAGGACTTCCCCCACCAGACCTGTCCAGTTAGCCACTGGATTTTTGGCTTTGGAGCTCAGAAGAGGGATGTGAGATGGAGGTGCAGGTGTGGAAGCCATCCTCAGTGAAGAGAGTGGGGGCCAAGAAGACCTCAGGAGAAGAACATGGAGAAGGCAGAAGAAGGGTCCCCAAGGCTGAGATGACTCAATAAACAGGAGGGAAGAGAGTCAGGGAAGGGTGTGAGTGTCACAGAAGCAAAGGAAGGGAGCTTGTGAAAAGGAGGGATTATCAACAGGAACACGTGCCGTGCAGACCACAAAAAGGCAATGCCTGGAAGATCCATGGGACATACACCTGGGGTTCACTGGGATGCATCATATGGATGTGAGCTGGGAGTACTACTTGTGATGTCCTGGCCACTCCCTAAGGCCTGTAACAATGTGAGAGGTGTGAGTACCTAGAGAAAAAACCTGCTTCTATGCTGTAAGGAATGACAGACACGGGACAGTAAGGCCAACAACTACCAATTCCAATGTACCATAAAACCATCTGGGGGATTTTTCTTCTAATATCAAAACCTGCACTACATATTCATCTGGCCCATGGTGGAACATGGGCAAGGATACATTTTAAAAACTCCACAAAAGAACATAATATATAGCCATGGTTCAGAGTGCATTATTCTCCTACCTTCCCATAAATGCGCTCAAACTACATCTGAATTTGATAAGCTTATCCATGTCCCACCAGGAAAAATATTCTCTTCCCTCCCCACAGGACTAATTGCCAAATACCAAATATTAGGTGCTATCTTTTCCTTGATTTGTTCAAAATGAAAACTTGAGTCCTATTTGAAAGTGTATTCCTTTCTAGAGTAGACCACTAGCTTTGAGAAGTGTAAGAGCCCCCGAGTCAGTGTGGACTCCAGGCTTAGCTCCCTTTTTTATGTGTTTAAGGTTGGGATGAAAAGTGTTCCCAGGAGGCTCCTGTGTTAAAGCCTTGGTTTGTGGCTGACAGTGCCCTTGAGAAGTGACTGGATCACAAGGATGCTGTTAAGTTCATCAGTGGGTTCACCAGTCATAGTTGAACCATCTTTTAGAAAGTATACTCCAGTCTGAGGGAGTCTACATCAGTCCATCTTTCTCTCCCTCCCTCCCAACCAGCATGGGGTGAGAAATTTAGCTCTTTCTCCCCACCATCTGCCTTACCACAGCCTGAAAGCACAGGAGCCTTCCTACCCAGGGGAGCCAAACAAGTCTTTGTTCCATTGCATCAATTTTCTTAGGTGTTTTGTCACAGCATCCAAGAGTGGACCAATACAGCATACATCTCACAACTCCTGATCCTGGGCTTCTACAGTATCTCCAAATACTGCCTACCTTTCAGAGTCTCTGAAGCATTAAGTCCTACAAAGCCCCCAGCACACTGACCAGTGCATGACAGGTCGGTGATACATACAAAAATGATTATTAATCATCAATATCATTATACAGGTAATTATGCATTGCATGCAGTTATATGTTAAATATAATTATATTATATTACATTTATTATTATTATTATTGTAAGTTGGCACAGGCTTTTTATTTGCTAGAATACTTTGTAGGTTTTTGTGTGAAGTTGTATGAAGATAATTTTCACCTTTTTGGCTTTGAAATTTTGTTGCTCCTTATTCCCTCTTTTCCTCTGTCAACTCCAGGTGTGTGGGTCCCAACAGACCTTACAATGTAGGCAGAAGGACTTGTTAAATGCAAAATGAATGAACAAAAGGGCCATGGATTTCAAAGAGAGCAATGAGGGGCATATGGCAGAGCTTAGGGGAGTAAAGGGGAGGAGGGAATGATGTAATTATGTTATAATCTCAAAAATAAAAGAAATATTTTGAAGACTCCTGTTTTTGATGAGCACCGACTGCACACCAGGCATGCACCTGCCTATTACAGAGTAGCAGATGTATGGCTCCAAACCCATTGACTCTGAGAGCAGTCAGCCACCCACCAACAGCATCTACTTTTGACATTCCATCTTGGAGTGTTGGGCTTCCAACAAGTATAGAACTTGTCCTTGGGGAGGGGAGCTACATTCCTCCCCAGCCTACCTTTCTGTTATTCATTTTATCTCTGTCCACTTGGCTTTTTTCTCCCTACATGTCTCTTTTCTTTTTTCTTTTCTTTTCTTTTCTTTTTGAGATACATGATTTTTTAAAAATATACTAATATGTAACATGCACTTAATCCAGAAAATGTAGAAAAATAAAGAAGTGGCAAAAAAAGTTTATCCTCAATCTTGGTGTTCCTCTTCCAGAACATCCGTCCCTCCTTTCTTCCCTTCCTCCCTCCCTCTGTTTTTTATGGAAGTAAAACAATCTAAGTTAAAAGCAGCAGTTATCAGTCAGAGCAATTTTGCTCCCAGGAGGACATTTAACAATGTCTGCAGATACTGTGGCTTACCAAAAGTAGTAAGCATCCTACTATGTGCAGGTTAGTTCCATCCCTACTCTGCAACCCTACCCCCGGCCCCTGTAACATATTTCATTTACCTACAGCCTGTGGTTGTCTTTGCCTTACAAAGCCATTGAGTAGTTGTCAGAGACATTATGTCGCCACAAAACCCAAAATAAATTTGTGCCATAGATGAAATTTTAATTATTCAATTATCCACGTTTTTTAAAAAGCATAGAGAAGCAGGGGACATTCATTTTAACATGTCTAAAGTATCATTTATACCTTGCAATCAGTGAAAATTATTAATGAGCTACTTCATATTCCTTTGTCTTTGCCATGTTAGGCTGTCATTTTGGCTCATCTCAATTTGGCTTAACCACATGTTGAGTTCTCCTGTGGCTAGTGGCTATAGTATGGAACAGAGAGAAATTATGTGCTCTCTCTCTCTCTCTCTCTCTCCATATATATATATATATATATATATATATATATATATATATGTGTTGTGTGTGTGTGTGTGTGTGTGTGTGTGTGTGTGTGTGTGTGTGATTTTTATATTTTTATTATTGAAAACAACTTTAAATTTAAATGTATTTTGATCATATTCTTGCCCTCTCCTAAGACCTTCCAGTTCCCTTTCACCTTCCCTACCCACCCAACTGTAAATTCTTTCTCAGAAAACAAACAAAACCCCAATACAACAACAAAACTCCCCAAACCCAGAAAGAAAATAAAATGACACCCCCCCAAAAAACCAACACTAACAATGACAACAACAAAACCAAACTGTAACCAAACAAAAGCACATCAAAAACTGCAGAGTCCATTATATGTTGGTCAACTACTCCTCAACATGAGGCCTACCCCAGAGTGGTTGATACACTGGAGAAAGCTGATTTTCCCTCTCCCAGCAGGTACAAACAACAGTTCAGTTGTAAACGTAAGCTATTTTTCACTTAATGTGAATACATCTTTTCATGTCTACTATATATTCATATATTACTTTTAAATGACTCTATTCAAAAGATCCCCACTTCCTGGACACGTACACTGCTTCTGAGTTCCATAATTATGAGTCATGCTGCTATGTTAATAACTCATACCTTATTGTTTGTGCTGCTGTGGCAAACACCATGACCAGCAGCAACTTGGGGAAGCAGAGGGTTTATTCACCTTACAGCTTGTAGTATCATCCAGGGCAGTCAGGACAGGCACACAGGCAGGGCCTAGGGCCAGGAGCTGATGCAGAGGCTGCAGAAAATCGCTGATTACTGGCTTTCTCTCTGTAACTTGCTCAGCCTGCTGTCTTATAGCTTCCAAGACCATCAGCCCAGGGATAGCACTGCCTACAGTGAGCTAGGCCCTCCCACAGTGATCATCAATCAAGAAAATCTACCACAAGCTTGCCCACAGGTTACTCTGACAGGGACATTTTCTCAAATGAGATTCCCTCTTTCCAAATGACTCTAGCCGTGACATAAAACTAGCCAGCACAATTGACCTCTTACCAGTTTGACACACCGATACATCATTATTCAACTAGAGCCTTTTCTTTCTCATGGGTCCCCAAGATGTCATGTTAATATTAACACCACAATATAAAAGCATAAATAACATTAAAAGCCCCATAGTCTTTAAAAGTCCATTCTCTTTAGAACAGCCAGATTCTCTTTCAAAGTTCAAGACCTTTTAAAAATCCAGTCTCTAAAATATCCATACTCTCTCTTAAATGTTAAGTCTCCCTAAAACCATAAAGTCTCTCTAAAATTTCAAAGTCTTTGTAGAAGTTCAGTTTCTCAACTGTGGGCTTCTGTAAAACAAAAAAAAAAAAAATTCTAATACTTTCTTATTCCCAGAGGGAAGAACCAGGCACAGTTACAATCAGTCAAATAAAAAAGCAAATCTAACAGTGTAAGGCTTAGTGTTAGACTTCTGGGACTCACTCAGGATCCTCTGGGCTCCAAAGGGCTTCCACAGCAGCTCCACCTCCCAGGTTCTGCTATCCACAGCACACCCAGCTTGTCTCATAGATTCAGGCTGGCCATACCCCACGCTTGGCAGTCATCCCATGGTACTGACATCTCCCAGATTCTAAAATCTCCACTGCACCTGGGCTGCCCCTTCATCAATAGCCTCTCCTTGGCTCTCTTCGGGGACTCTGCCCCTGCCACATGGTGCCAAGCCACAGCCTCTCTCCATGGCCCCTTTAAGGCCGGGGTTTTCACTGCTAATGAGGCTGCCCCTAACTGTTGGCCTGTCCTGACCTCTCACAGTCCCAAGTCTCAGCTGATCTTCATGCCCTCAAAACCAGGACCACCTGGGAGACTCTTACACTACTAAGTTTGGCTGCTAGCATGAGATGCAACCTCAGCTGCCTCTGGACCACAGTTTCTGTGTGCCACGATCCACCTGCCTCTGCTCCTGAGTGCTGGGATTAAAGGCATGGGCCACCGCGCCTAGCCAGTTTCTTATTTAAGATAGCACTCTCATAGCAGTGGCTCTCAAGCTTTCTAATTCTGTGACCCTTTAATACAGTTCCTTATGCTGTGGTGACCCCCAACCATAAACTTATTTCCATTGCTAATTCATAACTGTAATTTTGATACTGTTATGAATTGTAATGTAAATATCTGTTTTCTGATAGTCTTAGGTGAACCCTGTGAAAGGGTCATTCGACCCCCACAAAGGGGTTGCCATCCATATGTTGAGAACCACTGCCTTATAGAGTCATTGCTTCTCTCTGAAACTTCACACTTCAAACCTCAAGTATCTGTATTGCTCTCAATATTATCCACCAAGTTCCTACAATGGTTCACCAATATTTGAACACCCAATGCCTTTTCTAGCCCAAAGTTCTAAAGTCTTTGCACAATCCTCCACAAAATACATGGTCATGCCTGTCACAGCAACACTCCATGCAATGGCTATTCTTGTTTGTCAACTTGAGTACATATGGAATTAACTAAAACCCAAATGACTGGACACACCTGTGAGGGATTTTTTTTCTTAATTGAATCTTTTGAGAGGCTGGGGAAATTGCTCAGTGGTTAGGAACACTGGGTATTTCTCTAGAAGACCCAGGTTCAATTCCCAGCAGCTACATGGTGGCCCACAGCTGTCTGTGACTCCAGTTCCAGGGCATCCCGGGCACCAGGCATGTACATGGTACCCCTATACATGCATGCAGGCAAAAAACCTGTACCCATAAAGTGAAAAATAAATAAATCTTTAAATCATTTGAAGTGGGAAGAGCCACTTCTAATCTGGATCTTTGAGGTGGGAAGATAGAACTTTAATCTGGCCCACACCTTTTGCTGACAGCCTATATAAAGGGAGTGGAAGAAGCAAGCTTGCTCTCTCTTAGCCTGCTTGCTCTCACTCTCCCTAGCAAATCCATTCCTTTACTGGCATCAGAGCTGACATCTTTGGAATTCTGGTGTATACTAAAGACCAGGTGAGACATCTAGCCTGTGGACTGAAACACTGCTGGATTCTTGGACCTTCCATTGGTAGACGGTAATTGTTGGACTACTTGGATCTCAATTTGTTGAAAACACACACACACACACACACACACACACACACACACACACACACACACACACACACACACTCATTCTATAAGTTTTGTCCCTCTAGAAAACCCTGATTACTACACCCCACAACCTGATACCAATTTCTGTCTTATCTAGGATTTCTATTCCTGTAATAAAAACACCATGATCAAAAGCAGCTTGAGGAGGAAAGGGTTTATTCACCTTAAAGCTATAGTCCATCATCCATGGACGTCAGCATTGTCAGAAACTCAAGGCAGGAACCTGGAGGCAGGAGCTGAAGCAGAGGCCAGGGAGGAGTGCTGCTTATTCTCCATGGTTTGCTCAGCCTGCTGTCTTATAGCTCCCAGGACCATCAGCCCAGGAGTGGCACTGCCCACAGTGAGCTAGGTCCTCCTACATCAACCATCAACCAAGAAAAATCCACTACAAGCTTGCCCACAGGTAATCTGGTAGGGGCATTTCTTAACTGACGTTTCCTCTTTCAAAATAACTCTAGGGTCAAGTTGACAGGAAACTAGCCAGCACACTCATCTTTTATCTTTTCTTCAGGACAGATTTCAAGTTATGGGTCAAAGAACACAGACACTTTTTTTTTTTTTAGGCTTTGAAAATACATTCAATGTATCTTCCCTCCAAGATGGCTAGGGAGATTAAGTAAGGTAGAACATATGATGGACATAGGGAATTCAAGAAAAGTTAAGAGTTGAAACAATGGTACCTGACCCACTAAGGTGCCCTGCAGGCCTCATGCTTTTTCATCTTAATCTCTAACGACTCTTTCCACTTTAGACTGGCATTATCAATGTCCAAGAATGGCCATTTATTTCATGAGCATGTTCTATGACTCTATGGGTTTTTACAGCCCTTGCATATTTCCTATGCCACACTGGGGTTTTATTACTGTTGGTTCAACCTGAAGGAAGAACATAATTTTCTTATATTTAGGATTAGTTTCTGTTTTTTACTATTTTTGTTTTTGAAACTAAAATATAATCACATCATTTCCCACCCCCTTTTCCTCCTTCTAACCCTCCCTATGTTTCCCCCGATTTCTTACCAGCTCAATCAATAGCCACATGTACTAGAGTTGGGCCATTTTTCACTTGTTCATGACAATTAGCAACCATTTATATCAGTCAATTGTGACAAATGAGCCTAACATCTCAGTAGCATACAAACCACTCACTCACAGGTGGCAATTCAAGTTGAGTGCCTACAGGGACATGGCATTCCTGTGGCAGACAGAAAGAAATGAGAAAGAGTGAGAGAGGCTCCCCTGCATCCCATACAGTCTCTTCTGCTCACGTCTCATTGGCTAGGTTATGTCACCAGATCAGTGTCAGTGGGGCAGAGAAGTATATTCTTCCCAGAAGAGACATTACAAGTCACAAGGCCTACCTGATGATGGACAGGAATTGAAACTGAAATAGATCTCTACCAGGTTAAGTCAACACAGTTGAGATGAGCAGGCTGTGTACCTACCCGAAGTCAGGAATGCCCCTGCATGATTCGCTGTGATCCTTAGAGGGATATGATGTCTTCCCATGTGCCTTAAGAATTAATGAGTGCAGAGACACTCTGCTTAAAGCAACCATGGGTCCACCTCACCCCACTTGCTTCAAAGGGCAAGCTTGCAGGTCAAGAAAGAGGTCTGTGTGCCAAATCATTTTTGTTATTAGATAACTAGAACAGAAGTAAGTCCCAAATGCTCTTCCAGCCATCAAGCAGCACACACACACAATGGTTTAGGGTGAGGGCTAGGGATTAAACCCAGGACCACATGCATTATAGGCAAGTGCTCCACTGCTAAATCACAGCCCATACGCCTATACCTTAATTATTTAGGTAAATGTACTGATTCCTTAGACCAAGGTAGGCTTTGTTTTAGCTACATTGCCCGTGAGACCAGTGGGTGCTATGATCATTGTCAACATTAGCAGCAGCAACAGGAGGAGGAACAGCATGGTTGTCACCGTTACCTCCATCACTTTCAAAGGCCAAAGTCAGCAGCCATTCTCTTAGGCCTAGCCAATAGCTCCCTGGTTGGCCGAAGGGACACCGTTCTACAGAAAGTCTCTGTCCTGTACTGTGAGCCTCAGGCTCTAGGAGTCTGACTGGTTTCAAAATCATTACACTTTTTGAATGCTCATAAAAGCACGGCCCTAAAATCCGACACTAGACAGTTTTAGGATTAATAGGAACATATTAAAATTACAAGCCATTCTACCCCCAACCCAAAAGAAACAATTCCAGGAACATAAAAAACGAAAAGGAGTAATGCACGCTTGCTAAGGTATGTCACTTCCTATTTCAGTCATTTACTGATGTAACAAGCCTTTCTGGATTGATTAGAGGAACTGCCACTCACTCTTGCCAGCCTTTCAGGTAGGGGAGAAGTGCCATGCATCTTTCTTGCCCAGCTGGAGATTTTGGTCCTCTTGGCCACACCTCCCTGCTTCTGTCATTCTCATGAAGGATTCAGCACCCAGAGAAACACTTGTCATCCTGGAGCAATGGCACTGGGGAGAAAAATTGCACGATCTTTACATCCACTGGGCTGCTGAGCCTGCTGGAACCTTGAAAAAGGTCAAGAATGAAACAAAGAATATTTTTTTCTTTAGCTGTTCTTAAACTCTACTTCCTACATTACCTGGGCCCAAATCCCACCTTTGTGTGAATTCCCAGTTGAGGGCAGTTTTCCTTTCTCTGAGCCCCAATTCAACCTCCCTGGCTTTGCCATCTTTTTGGAGGTCTTCACTGCCTTGTAGTGTTGGTTACCTTCCTGGATGGATCAGAATGGCCACTGATGGTCCAGGTGCCTTCCCAGGTGGTCTTGGGCTAAGCCTATGTATGGCCCCAACAGGACCTTGGGGAAACAGAAGCTATTGTCTTCTTGTGGGCTGTGAGACAGAGAGCCATAATGCTTTATCCCTCAGTTCAGCTACACCTGGAATTTTTATGCTGGTCCTCTTGATCATGTTAGCCAATCCATTCTGTTTTCTGATGATTGGTTTTTATCATCTCAACCCCAGGGACTGCTAAGATCCCTTGGCCTTGGAAACCCTTAAGAAAAAAGTGCAGGGAAGGAATCTTATTGTAACACCTCAGGATTGTTCAAGCTTGCCACTCTGCTGTTGTCATTGTGTGCTGAAGCTCCCATGCCTCATGTTTGGGTCCTAGTTGGTAGAAAGGTGAGGAGTGAGTATTGGGTGAGAAGATGTATTACTGGAGCTGGCATGTCTGCTTGTACTCATGTTTGGGAGGCAGTCAATGACACAGCACATCTAATGCACAGAAGGCCAAGACTTCTATGTGTTCTATCTGGGCAGCCATTTACCTTGGGTGCACAATAGGTAGCCTGAGTCACCTTAGGTGTTTGTGGCTTAAAATATTAAAATACTGTGTTGGTCACCATTCCATCCTTTTGACAAAATGTCTGGCCTATTCAAGTTGTAAAGAGGGAAGAATTTTTGGGCTTATGATTTCTGAAGCTCAGTCTGTAGCCATTTGGCCTGTGGCTTCTGGATCTGTGGTGAGTCTACCTCATGGCTGTCAGGAAGAAGACAGATGGGGTCTAATATCTCCTTTAAGGGCCTGATGCCTCCAATGACCTAACTTACTGTAGATTCCACATACTAAGGTTCCGTGATCTCCTGGTAATGCTATAGGCTGGTGACATCTGGGCCTTTTGGGGCCATTTATCCAAACTAGTAAATACCAGATACAACTGAAACACATGAAAGGCTGGTAGGGAGGTGGAGAAAATTATACTTCATGGGTAGAAAAACTGTGCTCCATTGAGATAGTATACTCCATGTTACTTCACCAAGCTGGAATTATGATTATTTTAGAATCCCTTTCTCTGCCAGATTCTAAGGTTGATCATGGGAGAGACTGTCTCAAGATAGAAGACAAAAATGAAGATGTGGCCTTAACTCTGCACAGGGTGTGAGACACCACCTGTTGCTTCTCTTGTGCATTGTGGCCAAGCCACTGGCTCCCCTGACTGTATGGGTAGCATCCAGGCCTACTACTCTTTGGGATCTGCCCAGTATCCTCTCTCCAGTGTCTTCAGATTTTCCCAGGACAGGGTGTAGTTCCATAGCAAAAAGTGCCAGTTCTGCTTTAGGTCACATTCATACTAGACAATGGAGGTGTTGAGGGACAGATGCTACCAGCTGGTCTCACAGTCTATAGTCATTTATCATGTGAGGGTTTCTCTCTCTTTTTTTTTCCAATTCGCATTCTCATCCTAGGTTTTTTCAACATAGTCCTTTCACTCCATCCAAGTACAAACACAGCCTTATCTAAAACGCTACAAAGTTAGAAAGCTCAAAACAAATTTTATACTACTGCTGTACAATAAAAGCAAAAGGAGGCAATGTATACATTGCCAAGGTTAACTTGCAACATCCCCATGAATGGCAGGTGATAATGGGGGTGGGGATAGGTTCCACGAGGACCCTGAAGAGCTAATTGGCTCAGCCAGGCAGTGGTGGCACATACCTTTTGTCCCAGCACTTGGAAGGCAGAGGCAGGTGAATCTCTCTGAGTTTGAGGCCAACTTGGTCTACAAAGCGAGTTCCAGGACAGCCAGGACTGTTACACAGAGAAACCCTGTCTCGAAAAGCCGGGAAAAAAAAAGAAAAGAAAGAAGCAACTGGCTCGTTGGTGTGATGGGTTCTTCTCTTCAGCACTATAGGTTACTTTGGGCCAGAAGATTCTGTGTGTGGTGGGGTTTCCTGTGTGTGACAGGATATTCAGCAGCATCTGTGGCAATCACACGGGACACCAGGAACAGCCTCATCCAAATCTGCACAGACCCAGATCCAATCCAATATGGCTCCAGGCCATCAAGATGGCTCCAAGAATTGACAATCTTTGGAGGGATCAGAATCGCCTGTGGTTCAGTCAGCATTTCCCTCTTCTTCCTCACTGTCTGGCCTTCTGCATCTTCACAGGGAGGGCAAACAGCCTTGTGGAGGCTCTTCACCAACTTCCATGACCACAGAGGCCTACTCCAACCTTACTCCAAGTGACCCACAGTGCATCAGCTCAGGAGAGATTATGACTTCTGTGGGCCAGGACACTTACTTTACCTTCATGGACTTTCCTAATATTTAATGTTTTAAAATTCTGATTTATAACTGCTGGCATAAAAATATTATCTAAGTTGGATTAATGTATCCATTATTACACTCACTGACACTTCTGGGAGCTTAAATGCCCTGAATATTGTGTGCCTTGTGGACAAGTTGGTCCTGGGTATGTGTCTTTTAATAAAACTAAATGGTAGGTATATTCCTATCATATCTTTTTGTATTTGTTTGGCTTTATCATGCTTGTCCTGAGTTTTTATTTTTGTTTCTGGTTTTGGTACTTTTTGAAATACAAAGGATTGTATTATGTATCCTCAGCTGGCTTGAATGAACTATGGCATGTTCCTGCCTCTGCCTCTTGAAGTGTGCACCACCTTGCTGGACAGTTGTCTTCTTTATAAACAGATTTTAAAACATAAGCAATCATTCTTAGCTTCTTTTGAACTGCATTTAAAGGAACCACACCAAGTGCTTGGTGTGACACTGTGGACAGAGTTTCTGTCCTGCCTGGTCCCACAGCTATTTAGTCCCAAACAAATGCACAGAGGCTTATATTAATTATAAACTATTTGGCCGATGGCTCAGGCTTCTTATAGGCTAGCTCTCTCTTAATTATTAATCCATTTCTATTAAACTATGTATTGCCTCGAGGCTGTGGCTTACCCATAATGATCCGGCATGCCATTCCTTTGGCTGTTTCATGGTGGCTCTCTTTCTTTGTTCCTCTTCCCAGCATTCCTAGTCTGATAGCCCTGCCTATACTTCTTGCCTGGCTACTGGCCAATCAGCATTTATTGACCAATGAGAGAAACACATATTCATAGCACACAGAAGAACATCCCCCATCACGAATGGTGACAGCAGAGTCAAATTGAGTGGAGACCTCCCTTGAGTGAGTCCACTCTCAGCCTAGTAGCTGGGTCAGTGGGAATGAAGGCTGCTATGGCTCAAATGTCCCTTCCAAAACTCACATGTAACTTCACTTGCATGACAGTAGAGAGAGACTTTTAAAAGTTGGTTAGGTCATGAGGGCTTTGCCCTTGTGATTAAACTAATGCTGTTATCATTTCAGGTTATTTACCAGAGGAGTGGACTCCCGATCAAAGGATATTTGTTCCCCCTCCCCCTCCCTTCCCAAGCATGCTATAATTCAGCAAGAAGGCCTACACCAGATGCAGCCGCCCCTGATCCATCACAGAGAGGCAAATAAACTGCTATAGTTTATGACTCTCCGAGCCTGGACAATTCTGTCACAGCGATAGAAAATGAACAAAGACAGTTGCCATATAGAGAATCCAGAGGAAAAGGTGAGTGTGGAGTAAAACTCCCCCTGAAAAACACATCAAAGAAAACGCGTGTCTCTAAATGAAATTGTAGACATGTGGTTCCTATGTATTTCCCATTAGATTGTTAATGATGGGACGTAAATCACCTGTGGAATCAGAGGCTCCAGTCCAGGCACCAGTGCCTACTGGCGCCAGCTGTTTTTGATTAGCTAGGAGTCTGGTGCCCTGAAGAACAACCTGCAGTTTTCGAGGGACAGGAAATTAGCCGTCAGCCATCTTACCTTCATTCCCACATTTTCCTCAAGCTGTCCATCCAACAGATATGAAAAGGACAAACTGTGCAAATGGTGGGAAGTCAGATACAGGCTTGCTTCACATGGCCCCAACAAGTGTGGCCATTAACAGAGTATATCCTCTTCAGAACTACAATGCCTGTTCTAGACAAGACGTCCGGCAGGTATCATCATGGATGGTCAAAAGTGCGTATCAAAGCAAAATTATCCTTTAGCAAGGACTGTGTGTGTGTGTGTGTGTGTGTGTGTGTGTGTGTGTGTGTGTGTGTGTGTGTGTTTTAAACAAAGAAACATCAGGAAACCATTTTGTAGCTGAAAGAGCCAACCAAAGGCAGGGGAGTTTAAGACAATGTTATGAAAATTGCATAAAACATCATATCAAAACCCCTGGCAGTGTCAAAAAGCAAGATTCCTGAATCCAGTGTGTAGCCAAAGAAGAAAATTCAATTTCAATTTTTCACTTTGTCTGCCAATTTTTATAGCACTTCATTTAAAATGAAATCTCTGAAGAATCAATTCAAATTAGCTTTACAGTTTTCCCCAAAGAATCCACTTTAAAATAAATTGAATCGGAACATGTGACATAAGTGAGCATAAAATTCATGTTAACTAGTCCAAAGGAAAAACTTCTCATCATCAGGAAACAATCTCACATGACCATGCTAAAAATAGCCTTCAGATTGTCAGTTTCAAAACGGGATGAAAATTGGGGGACTTGTTAGAACAATGATATGGTGCATTCCCTCTAATGAAATGGCCTGGAATTTTGTAATAAATTACAAGAAAAAAATCCTTTGGGCAAAACGGAAATGCCAGACATGAGTTGTTTTCCTATGTGGAGTGGCAGCCATGGGAATATCTTTAGCTGGACCAGCAGCTTCTGGCTGCCATTAACCATGGGGTGCAAGCTGTGTCCTAGACTTTGCCTCTCTGTTCTATGTTGATGAGGTCGACCTATCATAAGTATTTATCATATTTAGGTCCTTAAGGTCTTTGATGACAGTGACAGTATTTTAGTTGGTTTTATAAACACCCATTGTTTATCCCTCACACAATAGAAGTTTCATAAATGTTTGGTGGGGGGGGGGATAGACAATGACATACAGAATGATTGAATGGACTTATTGTTTAAATTGGATCATACTTATTGTTTTTGATTGCATCTTTCTCCCCAGTAGCTGGGGTTGGAGAGTGTCTTGTCTTTTGTGATGAGGAGGAGATGGTGGGTGGTTGGGAGCCTATCTTTTTCTCTATTGAAGTTGAGAATCGAGTAACTTGGTTAATCATGGAAGTCTTTCTGGAGATTTTCAAATGCTCTGCCTGAAAGAAACCATACAGAAGTTTATTTTGATGGGACTCATTGCCTGCCATGAACTATATGGTCCATGTCTTTTTTTTTTCTCACAATACTCATTTGGATGGGCTTCCTTTCCATCCTACCATACTCCATCCTACCATACCTACTGTATACTGTATAGCGTCTTAAGGTGTACATTTCATTTCCCATTACTTTAGCCTCTGCTCCTGCTTCTTCAGTCCATTCACCATGAATGCATTCATCTGATCATCCTCCCTCAAGTGGTTGTCAGAGGCTCAGTGGTAAACAGAAATAGTAGCTATTGTGATACCTCAAAGCATTATATGCCTTACACTGTCATATGTTATGCTAATTTCATAGTCTCCTAAGTCGATGAGGCACTGCTATAATTCAAGTGTTCTATGCAAGGCAACTGAGGTACAGAAAGACTAAATACCTGTCCAAAATGACAGCTCTATCAAATAGGGAAATCAAAAGTTGAACCCAGTAAGTCTGGCCCCGGAGTCACAGGTATATCGTACTATTAACTGTAGTCTTGACCTCCATCACTTTTATATTCTAGTGGGAGGAATGGATTTTCAACAATTCTACCATATCTTACATATTTTATATTGATTTATTTTTATTTTCTCTGTGTAGATGTTTATCTACATGTAAGCCTGTGTATCATGTGTGCAGTGCCCATGAAGGTCAGAAGAGGGCATTGGATTCCCTGGAGCTGGAGTTAAATAGTTGTGAGCCATGTAGGTACTGGGATTGAACCTGGATCCTCTGGAAGAGCAGCTGGTGGTCCTAACTGCTCATCCATCTCTCTAGCCCCCAAATCATGTAACTTTAACTGTAACAATGTAGTGACTTTTATAGCTTCTGATGCCAACATGATCAAATCTCAAATCACACTTGAGTCAGTGCTGCTGCTGTTGGCTTCAGTTATGGAAGTCACAAATCCAAATAATTTGTCACTTCCTTCCTCATCCAGTGCCCAGCCCACATTAAGCACATCACTAATTCTCACATCCAAGACATCTCTAACTCTTGTCTCCCAGCGCTTCACTCTAGCTGATCAGCTGCCGGTACAGACCTTGCAAGCCTCCTCTTTTCTCTCCTACCCTACCTCCTGAACTCAAACTCTCTGCAGCATGCTCATACTCCACCATGTTGTAGGTGTTCACAGGCCGGCCGGCCGATACCTTAGGCAGATAACCACTTGCAAGTCAACAGAAGAGCTTCGGGGGGAGGGCAAGACTCCTGGCTTCCTAATTTGGGTCTTCTGGTTTCCAGGACTGTAGGAAATATATCTTGACTATGTGAGGCAGTGCTGGGCATTTGTGACAGTAGCCTGGGCTGAGTAAGACACTCTCCACCACAGAAACCTGTCGCCGTCACAATCTGCTTCATTCTAGTGGCTAGATTCCTGATAAGAGAGGGCAGTGACTGTCTGGGACTGCATGAGTGTGGCATGAGAGCCCGATACCAAGTTGGTACTCTGTAACTAACTATTCCCTGAAAGAACGTGTAGACAGGTAAAACCATCTGAGTAAAACAGATGACCAAGCAGCACTTATGAGTTTCCTTCTGAGAAGACTCACTTTAGGCCTGAGTTGCATCCAGAAGCAAGGACACTCTGTACTAGCTGGTGGAGGTTTTTGTGGGAGTTTCTGAAAATGTCCAGAAGTCCAAGTTTTTAGTTCCTCGGAGAAACACTATTCAATGAAAATTTAATCTCACAGATTTTACTTTTAAAGAGGCAAGTAGGGTTAAGAAAAAAAAATTGCTCCTAGAACTATAAATCCAACATTATTGCAATTGGAAGAGAATACACAAGCATGAGAAATGCCCTCATCTGATTAACAGTGTGCTTGAATTCAGTCTGGAAAAATGTCCTTGCTGGTTATATAGCGAGAGCAACGGGGACTTGCCGCATGGAAGGAGGTTGAAAGACATGGGAGGATTTCCTTTGAAGTCTTCAGAGGACTCCTCTTTTGCAAGGAACTCATTATTCACTTAATTATTCATTCTGTTTATTTACTGTATAGTTATTACACATAAATATGGTGTAACTCCCCAGAATGCTCAAACACCAGATGCCAGGTCCCTCCGCATTCCCCAAAGACGGAGCAGAGCCATCGCCGTGAGAATTCAAACAACAACTAAAACCCAATTAAAGCCGTGCCAGCATGTTCATTTCCAAAAGAAAAACCCTGGAATGAATCAGCTTTTAGTCACCCTCCTGACTGTTTCTGCAGAGACAAACAAACACAAATTCCTGAAAACTAAAACTGGAAATAACATTGGCATTTGCATGGGGGCTCTGTTGAACTGTGGCTTAGGTTAAGTTGACTTTCTTTCGTTGCCAGTTAATTCAATTTGATATCACTTCTTCTAACCTCTGAATCATAAGAGGAGAAAACGGTGTTGCGCTTTTTAAGTTTCCCACATGTCAGGCGCCTGGAGCCCCAAGGTGACACATCCAGGTTGCAGCTGGGCACCCCTGGGTTGCAAGATTCTCTTCCTGGACCTCTTGCCTATCCTTCAGACTGGACTGGCATCCTGTGGAAGTAAACACGCCACTCAAGCTTTTTGAAAGGGCAATGGCTAAGGACAGAGGAGGCCAGCTTCCTATGATGGTTCAGAGAGAAACTGTGTTAGTGAGGGTAGCACAAGGCTGGGGATGCACACTGGAGATAGTTAGGAAAGGTGGCAGGCATTTGACTGTTCACAGGTCCCATTCCGTGATGGCATTTACCTTATGAAGAACGAAGTGACTTTTAGACCAATGTGTGACTAGAGCCAGCTCTGCTTGAGAGCCTTGGAGACACCATTATTCCCATGTCCCATCTGTCACGACATCTCCCTAGGAAGCCACTACTTCAGAAAGACCCCGATTTCCAACACAAGATCTACTCTAAGCTCTTCAGGATCAGATAAGCCCAGCCCGGAAAGGCCAGGGGTCTCCACTGTTGGTGGGCCGGCTTAGGGTCAGCCTGCCCCTTGCTATTACCAGCCCTATTCCTTCTCCAGAGACATCGCTTGTGTCCTTCTTCCTGTGGCCACAAGAGTAGAATGCAATTGTCTGGGGAGCACTAAAGAGCACGGACACTCAAGAAGCAGGGACTTGAACATCGATGTTAGTGAGTTTCGAAGCCATGTGCCAATTCACCACGTCCCAGGAGTCTGCTAGGAAAGACACCTGAACCTCCTTCCTTTTTTTCCAAAGCAGCGAATAGCATGATTGGTTTTTCTTTTTATAGCGAGAACATTGCCATTCCTGGTACTTGAGATTAAAATATGTTTACCGCCTCTTCCTTCACAGGGCCTCACGGCTGTTTTTTTGTTACCTGTTGCAAATATTTTCTCCTCACGCACCCTGATCTGGAGGGTTTTTGCTGAGAAGGCAAAAGCATTTTCTAATCTATTCGGCAGCCACATTGTAAAGTGTCAGGCCCACCAAAACACAATAGGCCTTCATTAATAATGTATGGAGTAAGAACTCTGTGTAACATCTCATTATTTTTTCCTTATTAACATAGCATTAATAATCCGTTGCCGCTTTAAGAAACCTTGTGTGTAAAAGCCTAGTAAATTGTTTTGGCTCCAGTGAAAGAAATTAAACGACGACACCCATGATATCATGAAAGGAACGTAGAACTGGAAAAAAAAATCAATTTCAAATTAAAGTAAAATAATTCTTATGTTTCGATTTTCAAAGCAGCTGCTCTGTCAGATTGGCAGAGATGGAACTTCATTATTGGAGGTCAAAGGTAAGTGTGCCGGCACCCTCTCCCTGTGACCGGCATTTTAAGTAGAGCTGTTCCCGTTTCTTCTTGTGGGTGGTGTGTGAATGGAGGTGAGGGGTGGGCAGAAACTAAGGGCTGGAGGTTTAAGTGTGAGACTCTGTGAGCTCCTTTACACCACCTGTGTCCACAAGACTATCCAAATCATCAAAACATGGACTGGATGTTCCTGTAAACAGAGAACTGACCAGTGTTCAAGGTAGACCCCCACCCCTTGGAGCACCCCACTTCAAGTAAGTCTTACAAGTTCTGTATATTTTACTCCAAGATGAAGAGGACTCAAGAGTTCTGAGGCAGGTGACTGCCCTCTAAAGCAGTTAGCAGGGTTGTCTCATGGGAGGTGGTGTGATCATGCGGCCTGGAAGGGTGCTATGACTTTAATGTTGGAATTTAAGTGCCACTGTGACGTTAAGAGGTGAGTGGTCCATGATGGTGCTGCTCTCATGAGTGGACTAATTAATTGAAGGTGGGTTCATGGCTAAAGGGTGAGTTCAGACTCAATCATTCATTTGCTCTCCACCTCTTGCCCATTCTGAAGAAATAACACAGCAATAAAGCCAGCCTTTGACCTTGGACTCCCAGCCTTCAGATCCACAGCAAGTATGTTTCCATCCTTAGTAAAAGAGCCAGTCTCAGGGGTTCTGGTATAGCAGAATGGATGGAAGAAGAGTGACCAGGAAGTGTGCTGCAGAATGTTAGTCCCTCTCAACCCCCTTCTAAGGAGTTGACATAATAGTGTCTTTGTATGAGGGTAACAGAGCTGGTATGAGATGACTGGACCAGGATGGGCACCGGATCCCAGAGCAATCATATGTAAAGATGAGCTGCTGGCATGCTATGGAATTGTCCAGGATATGGTGGTCAACAAAGCTTGCAGCAATGATGGTGCCGTTCTGTTCTACACTGTTCCATATGGAAGCTACTAGCCACTGTTGCTTCTATTGGATGCTTGGATGATAGTCATGGTATATGACTACATAATAAGGAACTGATATTTCTTTTTTAAATGTATTTTATTAATTCTTTCATATACACATACAATGTATTTTGATCATATTGACCCCAACTCTCCAACCCAACTCCCCCCAGATCCACTCTTCATTCCCTCCCCCTCCCCGACTTCACATCTTTTAAAACAAAGCTATAACCCATTGAGTCTAGTATATGCTACCCATATATACATAGGTATGAAGTCATCCACTGGAATGTGGTGGACATAAAAGGGGGTCTTTAAAGAAAAATGACTTTCCCTCCCCACAAAGCCATCAAATGCCAATAGCTGCTCAGCTATGAATGGGTGCTTGTAAGCCCCTCCATGCAGAAATGCTGACTAGAGGGGTTTGCAAGCAGGGCTTGTGCCAGCAATCCCAGCTGGTGTGAGCTTATGAGTAAAGCTAGTCCTAGCAAGTCCAGAAGTCAGTGTTTCACTCTTGTCCTCCTGTGTCTCTGGCTCTTACAATCTTTCTGCCCCTTGTTCTGTGACAGTCCCTGAGCCTCTGGGGGTGGTTTGTGACACAGATGTACCATTTGCGGCTGAGCATTCTACTAATACTTATTCTACGCACTTTGCCAGTTATGAGTTTCTGCATTAACAACCACTAACCACACAAAAAACTTGTCTGATGAGGTCTGAGAGCTGCACCCATCAATGAATATGGAAATATAAATTTAGAGGATAGTCTGATACTGTATTTAATTAGTGAAATAGTAGTAGTAGATTTAACCCTGGCTAAATACCTCACCATGGTTTCTTGGCTTGATTTATGATACCAGAACACAGTTGGTTACCCCCATAATATCTGTGCCACTACTGTACACATAGACACATAGTGACATGCCAGGGTTTAAAGCTGGGTAAAATTGTTTATGATTCCCCTCTCTCCCAACAGACTGCTTAGCATATTCCATTTCTAGTTAATCAATACAGAAATCTAGAAAATGTGGGACTTTTGAAAATATACTTATTCTTGAAAATGTCATACCCTTATGTATAATATTCTGGTCACATTCCGCCCTACCCACTTTTATCCCATTCCCATCCCCACCAGCCTCTCTATCTTTACAAGACTCCCTCCCACTTTCATGTCTTTGTGTGCATCCAGTGTAGGTACGGGTGTGGAGCTATCAACTGAATCAATAGGCAATGTACTTATGGCTATACCACCAAAGACAACAACCACTAACGTTCCCTCCCCTAGAATCTACGGTTTGCTAATAGCTCCCTTGGAGGGGGCAGGACCCCCAGGAACTCCTCCCCCACTTATGACTGATTGTTGATGGACTCAATCGTATGCAGGTCCTACACAGGCAACCACAGCTGCTATGAGTTCATGCCATGGTCATGAAACAGCATTTCAGGACCTTCTTGCCCACTATTGGATGGACACTTAGGATCTTTTCCTGCCCCTCTTCTGTGATGTTCCCTAAGGCTGAATGTTCAAAAGTCACTTGTTTTTAGCACCCCGACCAGCCATGAATCTGTGCATCCACAGCTGCTTGCGGCAAGTAGAGGCTCCTCTGACTGAGGCCAAGAGGATGTCTAAGGATTTAAAGAAGAAACCATAGCAGCAAACGGAAAGGGTTCTAAAGAAAGTGATTATGGAGATAAGATCAAAACTCGAGAGTTGGACTTAGGCTACAATTAGAAGACATTCATCCTCTTGCCTATAAGGGTAGGAGAAGATGATTCTAGGGCTCGAGAGATGGCTCTGCAGTGAAGAGCACTGGCTGCTCTTACCAAGGACCTGGGTTTGAGTCCCAACACCCACATGGCATCCACAATTGTTTATAACTTCAATTCCAGGAGATCTGACATCTTTTGGCCTTCACGGTCACCAAGCATGTAAGTGGTACACATACATACACGGAGGCAAAGCACCAAATGCATAAATTTTTTAAAAAAGGAATATTTTTGGAAATCCAAAATCTCAAGAATCTAGGAAAAGGGGCAAGCAAGATGTCTTAGTGGATGAAGGCAACCTGGATTTGCTCTCCTGAGTGAGTATAAAGGTGGAAAGAATTGACTCCACAAAATTGTCTTTTAAACTCCACTTATATGTGATGGCATGCACGCACACAAACACACACACACACACACACACACACACACACACACACACACACACACAACAAATAATAATAATAATAATAAAATATAGAGAAAACTAAAAAAAAGGGATCAAAGAAAGAAAAAAAACAGCAAATTAGTACAATGATGAGGGCCCAAACAATGAAGTCCAAAATAAGCATAAAGAGAAGCAATGAAGCCCAAAGTTGATGTTTTGAGGTCAACAAAACCAGTAAACCCCTGAAAAGAGATATCATGAATAGGTAACTATATTTTGTGTATGTGGTTAGGACACACACAATAAGGAAATATAACAGGAACTATAAAAGTCACCTTACAGTGATTCAGACAATTTCCAGGATCTATAAGGGAAATGATATGATGTACGAAATCACAATGTAAAGACGACATAGGCTTTGGTCCATAATAACTTTTATCAGGGGGTTGGGGAGATGTGCTCCAGTGGACACAGTGATTGCAGTATAAGGACATTAGCTCCATCCCCAGCATCCATGTACAAGCTGGATATGGTCCATGCTTGTGATCCCAGTGCTCAGAAGAAAGAAACAAAAAGCCCCAGGACTCACTGACCAGTTGAATTCAGTCTAGTTGAATAGATGAGCTTCAGATACAGCTAGAATCCTGACTCAAAAACTAAGGTGAAGAGAGACTGGAGGAGACACCCAACTGACCTCTGGCTTGTGTATACACACAAATGCATGTACTCCTGCATAGAAAAATAAAAAAAAAAACATGTACATGAACACACAGACACACAGACACAGAAGCACACACACCTTTCATGAAAGACAAATTAACTTTGTGAGACAAACTAGTTCTAGAGCTATCTCTCATTGGCCATGCTGTGTTTCGAGGCTGTAACTCTGGGACAAGCTGAGGTGCTACTAGGCATGCAGGGAAAATAGTGGTATGCTCCACTGTGAACGGGCCTTTCTGCCCTGCCCCCAAGACTGTCTAGGAACTATGGCTTATGGGTGTCTTGCTCCTACAGCCTTCTCAGCACTGTGAGGAATTCTGATGTTCAAAAGAAATATAAAGGGCCTTTCTTTTCACAGATCCAATGCTAAGGAGTCTTTCCTTGAAATGTATATTGAAAGCATATAATAGAGCGGTGGAGACTTTGGGTTTTTTTTTAGTGATCTGCAAGTGTGATCCAAAGTAGGTACTTCAAAATCCGTGAGGTCTTCTTTGTCAGAGGCCAATCAAAATCCACAACAGGCTGAGAATATATTTCTCTACACCAAAGATCTGACCCCACAAGGCTGGCCTTAACAAGTCCCACACAGAGGCCTATAAAATTGCCATAGAAGTGGTCTGATATTATTATATTATTATTATTATTATTATTATTATTATTATTATTATCATGTATGTGTATGTTGTTGGGATGTAGGTGTGTGTGTGTGTGTGTGTGTATGCCATGATTTCACGTGGAGGTCAGAAGACAACTTTTGAGGAATCGGTTCTCTCTTAACACTTTGCATGGCAAGTGCTTTTGCCCACTGAGCCATCTCATCAGCCCCTGCCAATTTTGTTTGGTTTTGCTAATATACCTTTTAATGTTATTTTGAGTTGTTATATACTGCCTTTGCATATTTTTCTTAATATATTCTTACTGTAAACTTGAATAGTGGCAAGGGATCTGATGTCCACCACATATCAAGATCTGAGTTGTAAACAAATTTGCTAAAGTTTTAGAACAGTTTTATATTTACAGAAAAATTATGCAGACAGTACAGACAGTTCATGTGTCCCTGGCACTGAGTGTCTCTTGTTCTTAGCATCTGGCTTTGGAACAGGTGCTTACTGAAGTCAATGAACTATGACGGGTACATTCTGACTAACTAAAGTCCATACTTCATTCAGGTTTCCTGTGTTTTCATCTCATGCCCCTTCCTGTCCTAGAATCCTTTTCAGCCTATCATATTTGGTCACCATGGCTTCTTAGGCGACTCTGGGGGCTTCTCAGGCTTCCTTGCTTTTGACAACAGTTTTGAAGAGGATGCTGCGGGTACTTAGACTGCCTACTCAGCTCTTAGAGGACCCATCTTGGTTGTTTCTGTTTTTTTTTTTAACAATTATGAATAAAAATGATATAAATATTCTGTATGGGCATATATTTCAAATCAGTTGGGTATAATATCTGGGAGCTTGGTCTCCAGATCATGCGGTAAGTCCATGTTTAGCTTTCTGAGACTGTGTGTCTTCCAAAAGGATTGTACCATTTTGCATTCACTCCTGGCACTGAATGAGACTAGATATTAATTAACTAAAATAGAGAGAGAAAGGAGGGAGGGGGAGGAACATGCAGAAGAAGAGGGGAGAACAGAGAACAAGAGACGTGTTAGATAAGCCATTTACACAGACCTTGTGCAACGGGAGTCTGATAGGACACTCTCTTTAAGACTGGGCAGTGAAAGAGACATTCGAAGAGATAATGGGCAAGAAGTTTCCATGTGATGAAAAGCATAAAGGGTCCTGAAATTTTGTTTTCTGCTGGTACACAGAGGGAAATTCTGCTGGATCTATGTCTGAGTATCAGCTAAGAAATGGGTTAAGCTGAATCTTCAGTGGCCCAATGAGTGCTACTCTATTTAGGGTTGTGATAGAGAGAACAAGGAGAAAGAGAGGGTGGGAGGAGGGAAGGAAAGAGGGAAGAAAGGAGGGAAAGAGGAAGGGAGTGAGTGAGTGAGGAGTCCAATACCAGCCAGTTGCAATAGGGAAAGCTTGTTAAAGAAACTGACTCAAGGGCCATCCCTAAGACATTTGACCTTAGAAAAATCATTTAAAATCAAGCTTGCCTTTCTTATTCAAAATAAGAAAGATGCCCAGATCTGACTTCTGTCTTCCAATGGACTGACTGTTGCTATGACAATACATTTAATATATTTCCAACCCCTTGGTCGAAATTTTCCCCATAAATTCAATATTATTGGAATTGTTCTTTTTGAAGTGATATATTTTAGGGAACTTAGCTGTTTTGCTCTCATTCGAGTCTTTAAGGATCAGTAAAGCATAAAGTAGGGGATGTATTTTAGTCCATGTTTTCATATAGATTAATCTGTACTCTTCTCCGAAGTTAGAACAATGTTCTCTTTTATTCACATTTCTAACTACTTTATCAATTTAACAGAAGAGAATTCAGACGAGACACTATATTTTATTGTGTTAGATTGTTTACAGGCTACTCTTCAATCCTCATGGCCAATCCAATTCAAATTTGTTTTACCAAAGAAAAGTCGCTATGAGCTGCTTAAGGACAATGGATTTCTTTTGAAAATTACCACTTTTTGTTATTTATTCTTGTGCACGTGTGGGTGCACGGATGTGCAGGTGTATGTGGGGGGGGGCAAGGGGTTGACATCTTCTCAATTGTTCTCCACCTTATTTTTTGAGGTAATGTCTCTTACTGAACCTAGAGCTCACTGATTTTGCTAGACTAGCTGGCCAGCGAGCCCTGGGGATGCTCTTGACTCCATCTCCCCTGTGTTGAGGTTACAGGTGCACATCCCCACACCAGCTTTTCATGAGGGTCCTAGGGACTGAACACAGGTCTTCATGCTTGCACAGAAAATATTCTACCTGCTGATCACTTTCACCAAGCCTCTGAATTTCAATCTGCATGTGTATATATACATATACAGACGTACATATATATATATACATATATGTATATATGTATATATATACATATATATATATAAAAGAAATTGTCTAATTCCGTATTGTCAAAATTTTCAAAAGCTTTAAGTCAAGAAAAGCAACAAAGCTCATTTTCATTAATCTTAAATGTATGACTATACTATGAATAGCAAGTACAATGATTGTGGAGATGCATTATTTAGACTTTATATGCCAGCAAAATGTTGCTTAGTGGGAATGCACACCAATGCAAAGGTGCTTCTGTTGTACTGAGCATTTCTAGAACTTTCTTTTGAATAATTCCCCAGGGTCTAAAGAACCTTTCATTCTGGTCTCTGAAGCTGAGTTTGGTTGGTAACCAATGCAACTTTGGTTACTTCTTTGGTGGCACATAAGATGGGAACTGATTTTGAACCCCTTCCATGCAAAACCCTTGAGCTGGATTGAAGGAATCTGGGTCACCTCATTAGGGTTACAAACAAAGTGTGACTACAGAGTCTGGGCTTATATCACAGCCAAGTAGGATAGTCTGTCTGTTGTCAAGCTGACCAGCTAGAACACCTACCTTAATTCTCTCCACACCCTCCTATAACTTGACCCGAGCTGTTTACTGAGACCACTTCCTCCTTTATTAGAGGGAGTGGGGCTGGTATTTATCTCAACAATTTTAGTAATAAAATAAAGTGAAAGAAAATACCCAGCATTAGTCCATTATAAAGAGACAACCGTGAAGAAATAACATTCATTAGGATGTAGGTGAACCAATAGTTAGTGTTTCTTTTTCTTTTTCTTTTTCTTTTTCTTTTTCTTTTTTAACAGGGTCTCAGGTAGTACTGTTTAGTGTTGGAATTACAAGTATGTATCACCACACTTAACTTTCCAACGTGTAAAATGAGATTTATTTATTTATTAATTCATTTACTTATTGAGACAGAATCTCCCTAAGTAATCCAGGCTGGCCTGGAATTTAGTATGTAGACCAAGCTAGATTCAAACACAAAGCAATTCTGCTTTCTTTCTTCCCAAATGCTGTATTAAAGCCTTGTACCACCATATCTGGCTGTTTTTTTCTTACTTACTTTTTTGGGGTACATGTAAGTGCATCTGTGAGTGTGAATTCATACAGGTATGTATGCACATGGGTGGAGGCCCATAGAAGCCAGAGGTCAGCCTCTAGCCTTGTTCCTCAGGAAACATCCATTGTGTTTGGAGACAGGGTATCTCACTCCTTGAGCTCACTGGTGAGGTTAGGCTGGTTGGACAGAAAGCTCTGGGGTCATCCAATCTCTCTAGTGCTGGGATTACACACCATCCTCTCTCTCTAGTGCAGGGATTACACACGAGCACACTTGGCTTTTTAATGTATGTTCTGTATGTTCCAGGGATCCAACTCAGGTCTTCATGCTTGTGAGCACAGACTATCTTCCAAGGCCCTGAGTTTTATTTATTTTTTATTGTTCTACTTTCTTATTATCTCATCAGATATTAACCCTGAGATTATTACTGTTCTACTTTGAGTAAAGATTTGTTGCACTTTTTGTGTTTTGGGGTGATGGGACTGTGCTTGTCTGTCTCTGTGGCTGCTGGGTGAGTCATGAACAACAAAATTGAAAATATAAATTGATACCCCAATGGAGAAGGCTTTGAAAGGGTGAGCCGCAGGATTAGCCACTGTCCAATAGAAAAGATAGTGACTGGAAGGTCTGGAGTAGAGGACAGTCATTTTGTCTGTGTTTTGGGACGGTTCCTGACATGCCAGACTAAAATTTCTTGATAGCAGTATTTGTATACACCTTATACTCACTTTACATGAACAAGCAAAAGAACAAGTTACTGGATGGGAGACCTGGCCAGGATTAAGTGCATGGGCAGAAAGATCAGGATAGAATGGAAAAAAAATCAGGAATGATTTACAAGGACAATGTCAAAAGGATCTGGTGACTGAATGTCAGAGCCAAGGAAGATGGGGAGAAGGGGAGACTCCGAGGCAGCTGGCTTGGATGACAGCTTGGGTGGGGGATGTGCAGGGAGGCTGTCATCAACAGAAATAGAAAACACAGGCTAGGAGAACAATTTTGAAAATTGGGGGGAACAATGCATCTGATTTTAGTTCAGTGAGTCTGCACCGAGGTGGGAACGTCTGACTGGTGAGGAAAAGCACAGGCTTGGAGTTGAGCAGAGGTCAAGATCAAAGATAAAGTCTTGTTTATGGAGTCGTATCAGTCAAATCGATAACTGGACTCACACAGAGGATGAAATCATCCTTGGAGACTGTGTTGATCAGGAACGATTGGCCAGTTAGGGGACTTAGGAAAATACTCTCACTTACAGACTGGATCTGGGACAAGAAATTGGAAAAGAGAGCCTAGAAATACCATGACAAACCTGTGTCGTGAAGGTTGCAAGAGGACTCCAAAGGCCATGCCACCACCTCAGACCCAAGAGAAGGGACTGAGCTGGTGTATCCATACATTTGCAGCTTGTGGACAACCACTCTGAAAGCTGCAGTAGCAAGGGAAGCCCAGAGTTGGACCAAGGAGGGGCTCAGAGATAGGCTGGGATGGAAACGGTGGCACTATTCTGTTCCATCTTCAACTGCTGCTTCCGAATTCTCTTCAGAAGAGTGTTCTCTGCTGCCCCATCAATGCTAATGTCACCCAGGACTCTGTCCTTGGCTGCAAGCTTACAGCAGTGAAGGCTCTCTGGGTTTCAAATAACAGAAAGCAACTCCAGCTGGCTTGAGCGGAAAGATTTATTGGAAGGATGCAGTTACCTCACAGGACCCAAAGGTCCTGAGTCTTGCATGTGAGCTCTAACCAGAAACCAAGCACCACAAGGCTGCTTCTCCCTTACTGCCTCCCCCGGCTCCCCCC
The DNA here is from genome assembly GCF_003668045.3 of Cricetulus griseus. NCBI lineage: Eukaryota > Metazoa > Chordata > Mammalia > Rodentia > Cricetidae > Cricetulus > Cricetulus griseus. The sequence goes on along the minus strand of NC_048598.1, from coordinate 105,969,817 downwards.
CTCGTCACCATCTATTTTTAAGCCCCTCTCTGTTCACTGAAAACCAGCTGCTCGGATTTTCCAGGCCACGTGACTGAAAACATGTCTGCTGCCCACCCTTGAGTCATATCCCTTGTGAAGCCTCTCAGGGGGGCACCTGAATTGCACTCATAGTTACAATGTCCTCTGAGTTTGTCAGCTTGCTGGGATCAGACCAGCAATGTCACACTGCACAGGCAGTGGTACGGGGGACTGGGTTCTGGAAGTGAGAGGATGGAGAAAGCCTTGCCTAGTCAAGAAGAGGGTAAGGAGAGGAAGGTGTGTGGGTGGCTTCTCTGGCTTTGTTCTTTCCTCAGAGAGCCGGGATGTTCTGGAGCAGCAAATTCAGTGGGGTGCATCTTAGAAGAGGTCCCAACCTAAAAGGCTGCCCAGGACATCATCTTCCTCTATGACCAGCCCTGGCTGCATGCACTTGAGTCCTTGGGGACATGTCCATCCCTTCTGGGTGAACCAGAGTTGAGTGGGGTCAACCAGAGCCTATCCCTAGATGCTCAGAAGTTGGATCTAGATGGAGCATGGACCAGTTCTTTTTGAGGATGGCATAAGGCTGTTGGTAACTACAGGAAGAAGCGGGAATCTGGAGGTGCTGATAGTGTTGTGGGCCCTGGGACCTACCTGCACCCCTGCCTTCTCTCTATTAGGTCTTATAAAGTTAGCTCAGTGATTTTTTTTCTTTTTCCTTGTTCAAAGTAAATTCTCTTTGGGTAGTTTTCTGTCATTGAGATAAAATGCCTTGTCTAATCTAGAGTCATGGGAGTTGCACAATAGGCATTCCCAGGCTCACCTCTTGCTTCCCACATCCATGGTAGGAAATGACTCTTCCCTTTCCCTTGTCACCTTGCTAAGGACAGACAGGATCCAGACAAAAGTGCAACACACAAGTTTGGAACTCTGGCTGTCACTGAAATAATGGGTCTGAAAATAAATACTATTAGCGATTTTTTTTTTTGTATTTAAGAAATCTAACATCTCTCTTTATGTTTTGAGATCAGGATCAATGACTCAGTTTGTCTACTGTGATGAAAACACTTGCTGAACAAAGTCCAACTGGAACACTGTGAACAAAATCATACACGTCTCAATGAGACCAGTAATCCATTTCTGTCTTGGAGATAATGTTTCATTCATGTTGAGAAATGATTTTCATTCCTTCTTCATTTAGTTTATGAATGTTTGAATAAGCCTTTAATTTTTAACAAACTCTATTTTTGGAGTAATTTTAGATTTATAGAGAAATCACGAAAACAGTGGCGCTCCTGGATACTCCTCACATAGTCACTCCCGCTGTCACAAGCAACAGAGAAAGCCTGAGCTTGGCTCATCTCTACTGTATGTTCCTAGGGGCCCACCTAGGAGAACAAATTAGATTTTAGTCGAATTCATTTGGTTGTCCCATATCCTTGGATTCCTCTGGTTTATCACAGCTAAAAACTTTGTTTTTCTTAAGGCTATCTGCTAATAATTTATATGAGCATGAAGCTTGTTTAATGATTGCTCCACTAATTTATACTTCTGCTTGATCTTTTAATGTTTAACATTTTAAAAACAAATCACATTAATTTCTTTTACAAATGTTAATGCTGTGAGATCTGCCAAGAGTTACAATGGCAATATCAGTATTTCAGAATTATTTTTAATAGATGTTATGTTGAATGCTCAGTGTCTCGATTTGCTTCAGGAAAGTAGTCATAGGATTCTAGGGGCGCGGTACAGTGTAGAGATTCCTAACAGTTCCGGATGGTTGAAGCTTCAGGTGCCCAGCAAAACTACCTAGAACCAGAAGTATGCAGCAGAAGCAAGCCAGCTCAGGCTAGATTCTCTCAAGTAGGAAGCCCAGGTCCAGGCTATCTTAAAGGGACCCAAAAAGTCACACTCTTTTGCCCATTAAGACGCCAATTGCATTCTCTATATAAAGAATGACTGGCTTCCTGGCCTGAGCTGTTCCCTGTGTTCGGTACAGTCAGTGCCCTGTCACTGATTGCACTCCAGGGACTTTATATAAGAGAAGTCTTTGTTTTCCTAGCATTTGCTCATTCCTTGGACCACAGCAAGCTTAAATGAAAGACGATGACACCACTAGCAGAACACAGCTAACCCTCCCCAGAGCTGGTAAGAGCTAGGGATCTGGGCAGGCGAGGGGTGGAATGTGAGCAGAGCCTCCATCTTACAGCAGGACGAGTGCAGAGCTGATAAGAGTCGAAAGGAAGAAATCACTGGGTGGCAGGGCCAGCAACAGCAGCCTGACTCAGGGCTCTTAGCAACACAGAAGGAGATTCCAGTATCAGCATCCAAAACTATAATTAAGAGTTTACTCACAAGCACACACAGCACCATAAAAGAGTGAGGTCTGCATGACCTTCAACTAGATTACAATTCATTGATCTGTCCAGCTTTGCCAAAAGTATAGTCCACAAGCATCCGGTTGGCTTCACTTTGCCTGTCCATAGTTCATGGCGTACTCAAAGTCTCTGAAGCTGACGTGACCGTCTGAATCTTGATCTGCTTCCCTGGAAAATGACACGGAAAGTTATTCACACATTATTCCTGTCGGCACCTCCATGTCATGAGCACACTGGAGTCTTCCCTTCTCTGCGTGTCAGCACCAGGGAGGAGCAGCCCTATCTGAAGAGCAAGGGTGGTGCCTGTGCTCCCCTCCCCTACATGGCTAACTCCTACTAAAGTATGGAGGAAAGAAGGGGCATTTATAAAAACCTGCAGAAACACACACAGAATGTGTCTGAGGGATGGATCTAAATGTATAAACTCTACAAGAAAGGGAGGAATAAAGGGCCAGGGCTGATAGAGTGTGAGGCTAGCACACACGAAGCCCTGAGTTAAACCCTAGCACTGCACAGAACTGGGAATAGTGGTGTACACCCATAATCCCAGCACTGGAGAGGTGGAGACAGGAGGATCAGAAGATCAAGGCCATCTTCATCTACACAGTGCGTTTGAGGATAGCCTGGGCTACATGAGAACCTGTCTCAAACGAAAGTAGGAACGATTATTGTTCTATGTGTTGATCTCATACATATTATATACATAACATATGTATATACACATACATATACTCATCATATAACAAAATGTGAGATTAAATAAATGGGAGGAAAATGTTTTAGCAGCCAACGGTGATGACAACAAAGTCTGATGTCCTACACACCACTGTCTTTACACCTTAAGACTGCAGAATTCTAGCACCAGTTCTGGGTTTGAACCAGTTTACACACAGAGCTACTGAGCCTTAAGGAGACTTAAAACTTCTCTAAGGAGCACGCTGCTGGAGAGCAGCTAAAATCCAACTCAAACAAGGACTGTGAAACTCTGAAGTCAGGGCTGCATAGACTCCTGCCATTGTCACCCTATATAACCAAGACACCACCCAGGAAGAAGTTCCTGCACGGCGTGTTTCCTCGCTGGCTTCACTCATATCCTTGGAATCACCGTGAAATACTCGCAATACACATACTAAGCTTTTCTAATTCCTATCAAGAGTGATGGAGATGTGAGCCCTTGACTAAGGGTGTGGGAAGCCTCCGAGGGGGTGTCCTTGGAACCTCTGAGACATGGCTCTGCTCCCTGAACAGGCAGCAGAAAATGGCACACATTCTAAGATTAGGTACACCCAAAGCACAAAACATGGCCAGCAGCAACTCATCAGCTCTGCCACCAGGAAAAAAGCTATTAAATAGCATGTCTGAAAGGATAACACACGGGCATGGTCCCAGCTCCTCTTGGGGACATCCTGAAACAATGCAGGACATGCCTTTTTCTGAGCGTCTGCGGTTGAGGCAAATGACGTTCTGCAGAAAACAATGGTAGCAACCATGTCACAGGGCTTTTAAAAGCAAAGACTGGCCTAAGCAAGAAAGCCACTAATCACTGTAATAGTTTTAAAGCAGGCTTTTAAAATATTGAATTCTAAAATAAACTTTCTGAATATTTCATGCCAAAGTCTCTGAAGTCTATAATGGTTCTGGATAGAGTGATGATAATTTTTCTTTCTTTTGAAGTAGAGAAAAAAAAAAAAAACCCTACTTCTCTGCCCCAGGGCAAAGACCGTGTTGCAGTGTGTTGGGATAAAATGACTGCATACCGTGGAGGCTATTCTTCTTGTTATATCTCTTGGTGAAATATGCATGGTGATTTCATGTTACCCAGCATGCAGGGCACAATGTCAGATCTCTTCTAAGGGATTTAAAACAATCACAGGATCGCACATCACTGACTACGGATATAAACCATCCCTTCGATAAAATTAGATAATTGATGATTCTTCATAGTGCCTACGTATCTGATTAGATGAGCAGCCTTCTCTCCCTTTCTATTCTGAATTGGTATGTCTGAACTATAAATCTCACAGGGCGAATAACATAGAAGAATACTCTTAGGACAAACTGCTTCTGGTGATATCTTGAGTGTGTTTTCACTCACTTAATGGGGCATCAGGAGACTGCAGAAAAGCGAATCCCTCTGCCCATTTTTTCCCCCTGTAAGCAACCTGTTGTTATTTGTATTAACATTTAATTATTCTTGTTGTCTTTGCTACAGCTTTCCACTGGAAGGTGGGTACACTGTCACCAAGCATGTGAAAGGGGAAAGTCCATCTATATGGCTTAGAGAAGGCATGTGTTCCCATACCAAATGGAGAGATATCTGATACATCCTGTTTATGTTTAGGATGAGACGTGGTACAATAGCTGATGCTTGTTCCTGTTTCACACATATGAACAGGTCCGGTCCTTTCAACTTGAGCAAACAGGAAGTTGAAGTTTAAGAGCTAAAAGTTTAAAAGCTATATGACATACAGTTTTTATTACCAACACAAATATTCTGTGGAAGACGAGGACACCACACTCAGTCACAGTGTGATAGGAACAGACAGGTGGGTGGGGAGGGCTGGAGACATGACGAGGGAAAGACTGCCATTAAGTAGGAAGGAATATCATTTCTGTGTACAGTAAAGCCTTCGACCCTGGTTCTGAAACCGGAACATACTGTTTCAGTGCCACTCTGCAAATGTCCAGCACCAAAATATCTCATCGCCTCTCAGCGCTACTAGGAATAATCTCCAAGAGTGCAAGGACTTTTGCCCACAGCTGTCTCCACCTCTTAGCTCACAGCAGGCAATGGCTGTGGTGTGTTGCTTAAATGAATCTGTGGAGTAAATGGAGCTGGGGGAACCTGGGACAATATTACCTCCCAGGAGGTGTTGGGATTGAATAACTTACCACTGCCAACCGTCGGGAAGGCAGCCAGTGAAATAAAACATGGGGAAGAAGCCACCTCCAAATACCACCCAGAGATTCACGATAAGTCCACTATGGTTTGTGTGCTCAGCTGCATTCAGCAAACGCAGAGTAAGCATGGGGACAACCACAGGAGAGATGGGCTTTGGACAACAAGGCTGCTGAGTGTTTTGATTGTAAGAGCAAGGTAAACTCCATCCTCAGAAAAAACCAACTTGAGAAATTCGCTGCATGGCACAAGGCTGATTCAGCTTCAGTCAAGGAACCATAAACCGTTCCAAGGAGCACTCAAACTGTGCCCACCCTGGACAAAGTGACCCCATCCAGGTGGTCAGACAATGACTAATTTTGGCAAATACAGCTTCTTGTCACAACTGTCCTTGTCAGCAACTGTTAGTATCAATTTTGAAATCCCTAGCCCCCATGTCAATGAATCCAAAGGTCAACTACTCTTACCCAATTCCGAACAGCCAAGGTAAGTTCCACCCTGCTTGTGGTTTTTTCCTTTTATAAACCCCTTAAAATTGAGGCCAGGCACCCTTTTCCTGTAGCTGCTGTGCCAGTTTGCTGGACAGGGTCCCTGCTGAGGCTTGTAACTTAACATTAAACCTTATGCATTTGCATCAGTGAGTCAGATCCTTGGTGGTCTTTTTTGGGGTGTCACAAACTTGGCATAACAGTGATGGATGAAGGAATCCCTTGACCGTCAGGCAGGATGGGTAGATGTATCCAATCCAAGGCCCATCCATGTGCAGCCAAGGGAGGCTGTGAATATGGCTCAACATAAAATCATAAAACATTATTAGAAAGAGAAAGAGAGACAGAGACACACACAGAGGGATAGAAAGACAGAGAGATAGAGACTCTGTGTGTGTGTGTGTGTGTGTGTGTGTGTGTGTGTGTGTGTGTGTGTGTGTGTGTGCGCGCGCGCGACTTGATTATGTGGGTCTCAAGGATGACCTTCATAGATGACAATGCTATGTCACCATATCAAAAGGCTAGATACACTAACAGGATATGGAGTCTACTTTCCCATGATGGAACCAGTAAGGAAACCCTCTCTGGTAGAGATCTGGCCACGTATCTAAGCTCAAGGCTTAGAATGGGCTGTTGAAAGGAATCGAGCTCATAGAGATGCATGGGAGGAAAATAGATTGCTATTAACAGTAACAAGTGCTTTCTAAGAATGCAAGTCCAATGACATTAAAGGCCATTTGATTTGTTTTTAAGATGCATAATTGGGACCTGCCTGGAATTGCTTTTGGCAGTAGGGACTCCAGAGAGCTGGCTGCTCTGTATGTGTGACTCCCCGTGAACAACTGAGGAGCTTTTGGGAGGAAAATCTGAGGAGAAAAGAGAGGCGCAGGAAGAGGGATGCAGGAAGAGAGGTGCAGGAAGGGGGTACACCACACAGGGAGATGGAGAAGACACCAAAAGCCCTCCAGTGAACTGATACATTCACCAGGAGAGAGCATCCACGGTGCTGAGTAGCATCTTCCTGACCTCCACTCAGGGTTGTGATGGATACGCATACTATGAGGAGCTTGAGGGTATGTGCCTGTAGTCAGGGGCCGAGAGGACCAAAGAGAGCGCTGTCTGAGCAGGAGAAGTAGGGAAGAGGAAGGCATGTGGGGAATGGTAGTGTGGTTCATCACCTGAATTAAGTCACAGAAGAGAGCGGAGGGCCAGATGCTCTCTGGAAATACGCAGGAATCTTGAAAAGTGTTTAGGTTCCTATAGGATGGGGTTCTATGCAATCCTCTCTGGACTCAGGAGCGCAGGAAGACCTTCAATGACTGTGTGCAATGAGACTTTAATAGGACTGGATAGACCACCCCACTGAATACCAATGTTTTCACTTCTCTAAAACAAACATTCTTCCGTCTACTGTATTACAGTAAGAAGTGCTTTACGGTTACTTTCATGAACATTAGAAGCGAATTGATGTTTTTTTTTTTTTTTTCTCTCTCTCCTGTACATCCTAATTGGTTAATCAGAGTTGTCTCTTGGTGATGCTGTGTAGACTTTGGTAACCAGAGTAGGTACCTCCCTAACCAGAGGCTGTGAGGTCTGAGCCTCAGGGAGCCTAGGTTTCCCACTGTGATCTCTCACAGACCACAGTATTGCCTACTGACTTCTGAGGGAAAACTAACGTTATCTGTGTGTGTTCATATACATGGGAGTGTACACGTATGTGCAGGTGCATGAGGAGTCCAGAGGATGAGCCTTGGGTGTTGCTTCTCGGGTGCTGTCCACCTTTTTATTTGGGGTAGGGCATCTCACTGGCCTGGACACTGACACCCAGGTGAGGCTAGTTAGTTAACAAAGCAGTAGGGATTCACGTGTCTCCTTCTCCCAGTGCCTGGATTACAAATGTGTGCCACCACATTCAGCTTTTTAAACATTTTTTATGAGCGTTCCAAGGATCGAACTCAGGTCCTTGTGCTTGAAAGGCTAGCATCCAATTAGTTGAGCTGTCTAACCAACCCCAAGAGTGCTTACTTTAATAAAAAAAATATGCAAATAATGAGTGTTTCTCTAAAGTAGTAGCTGCTTCTTATAGAAAACATTTCTATCAGAACCATTTCTTAGAATGCCCTGAAAATACTTGTTTCTTGAAAAGTTGTTTTTGTTGTAAAATCATTTCAGAGTAGCTCTTGGCAGGTTTCCAAAGGCAGATTTCAGACTGGAATACTGGCTCTTCCAAAGTTACTTAAGGAAAAATGAGAAACGAAACAAAGAGACAAAGGAAGGTTTATAGATTGTATTACATTAAAACAATGCAATGTTCTTTATTAAAAACGGCATAAAGACAATGAAAATGACATTTTAAACTGGAAACAAGAATGCAAGCTAGTATCTTTGTTACAATTGCAATCCTATAAATATCTATATTCATTTGCGTGGAAGTTAGAGGTTCCATGCTAAGTAGAGTAACGATGATGGGGTGATGGCTACTGCGGTCTTAAAGTATTACTTAAGGAGATGGCTTAGCGGGTAAGTGCCTGCTGTGCAAGCATGAAGACCAGAGTTCAAATTCCCAGAACCCGCCTGGAGCCAGACACAGTAGCACACCTCTGGAATCACAGTGCTCTTCAGAGAAATGGGAGGGAGAGGCAGGAGAACTGCAGGGATCTTGTGGGTCAGCAGCAAATACAAACAGCCCCTGTCTCAAGCAAGGTGGACTGATACCCAAGACTTCCATGTGCATGCCTCCATACACAAAAAGGTGGAGACACTAAAGCGCTCCCTAGTATGACCTATTTTTCTCTTTAGTCTGAATATCCGGAACAGCCTGTTTCCCAATGCACAGGTCCTCAGGAGCTAGAGCAGGGTTTCTCAACCTCGGCCGAGAGTTTTGTACCAAAGAGTGCTGTGTTACAACAGGTGTGACTATACACAGTGGATGCCCAGCAGGGTCCCCGGCCTCTATCCATTAGATGTCAGTTACAAATGTCTCCCCAAATTGCCAAGTGTTCCTGGAGTGGTGGAGGCAGGAGGAAAGACCAAGTCTCCCTTGGTTCAGAACTACTGAGCTAAAGGCACCATGGTTTGAGGCAATCATTGGGAATATTCTAGATAAACCCAAATGTACTAAAACAATTGCTTTGTCTGGGGGATGCCTCAGTGGATAAAGCACTTGACATAGGAGCACGAAGGCCTGAGTTTGAATCTCCAGAACCCATGTAAGGCTGAGATAGATCCCTGGAAACTTCCAGGCCAGCTCTCCTGGTACATGTAGTGATGTACGGCAACAAAAAGGAATCCTGGCTCAAGCAGGGTAGAAGGTTGTCCTCTGTCCTGTACCATCACATACGTGTGCCACACTCACACACATAATACACGCAGACATGCACACACAGTATATATCATACACACATGCATACGCACAAAGACACACAAAGACACACACACACAGACATACAGATTAAAAATCAATATCTCAAAGACATTTCTTCAACAAGTACTTTGAGCTTCCCCAGAGGCACGTGCTTCCTAAATGGATGATGCAGATGATGGCCCGATACTGTGTCTGGCCAACCCTAGGTTTCTGATGGAAAACAGCTCAGTGAAGACCCGAATTGAGGGGCTCCTGCTGCTGGAAGCAGGACTGCCAGACATCTCTGTGTTCATAGCAAGCACACTGACAGTCAGTAATTATGTGAGTCACTGCCATCATCAAGCATGGTTTTTGAAAGCTGACACCGTGTTTGATTTTCTTGAAACATGAATGTGAAATTCAGCGTGGAAGCAAAAATTTAAATGAGAAAAGTTTTTATGGAGGGCAGTTTTGGAAAAGAGGAAACGGAGAGAGCGCATCTCTTTCTTTTTGGTTCTGTATGGAATAATTTCAATGAAAGTCAAAGCTGCCATTCTGTTAGGGACAAAACTGTCATATTGACAGAACAGGAAGAGTAAAAATTATCCACCAGGCAAGGAGTCCCTGCTGGGGAAGAGAGGACCCGCCAATTGAAGATGCGGTAATGACAGCTTCCCCCACAGCAGCCTTCTCTTGTGAGGGCCCTGGTGCTTCTCTCCACTGGCGAGCTAGCCTCTTTGTTGATGAGAGTCCTGCAGGGCTCTGCAGCAATTGTGTTGGTAATGTGTTTATTAATTTTACCTTTTTAAAGACACACATTAAGAAAAGCCACTCAGACGCACAGGGAAGATTAAAGAGATATGGGATAATTTCTGGTCTTTCCTGGGTGTCTATGTGTCTGGCAATTTCTTCATTGTATACTTGGCCCCTTTGTGTTCACCTTATACTCTATACCCCACTTTTACTCACACTGTTGCTGGGAACACTTTGCCTCAGCCATGCCCTGCACCAGGTATCTTTAGATATTTGCCTGGGACTGCTCAGATACATGGCATGTGTGCCCATGCACCCACACAAACATAAACCACAGAACTAAATGGTTTTATGGCCCTACAGGGCCACCGTTGACCAATCAGGCAACAGGATTCAGTGGATAAACTATTAATCGTTGTCTCTTGGACATAAACTTTGAGGTCTTTCTTTTGGTTCACTGATGGTTCCAGTGTCACTCACTGTAGTACTGAACTCGACAGCAGACACTTGTGTTGTTCCTTGTTTCACCATAACATACACTCAAATCTTCCTGCAGGCTATGCATTCAATAGGAACCCAGGCTCGGACCATAGAAGGTTTCTTTTGGGAGATGCAGTTCCTTTGAATGGCGCATTTAAATTGCCATCAGCCCAAGCATGTCACTTCAGATTCTCATTTAGTCGAAAAGGATCTCAGGACTTGAAGCAGATCCATCTTCAGCTATTTTCAAAACGCTTTTTAGAACAAATTAAATATTGCCTTTACAAAGACAGCTCAATTTGAAGTTGTGGACAACTGAAATGACAGTTATAGAAAGCCATACCAGCAGACTTCTCATCACTGTCGCATACACATCCATTCAATAATATTTCATCTGTCAACAACAAATAGAAACATTAAGCCTTTAAGTAACCCTTCATTGTGAAGACAACACACACCTGAATATAAGATCCTCACAGGACAATTTGGGAGGTAGAGGTACAGGTGAGAGCCCAACAGGTTTAGATGGACCTGTTGGATAAACTATGAATAATACAAGGTACCCAGACCAGACCAAGAATAAAGAATTTAAGAAGCCATGGAGACCTCCTTGGGCCTCATTAGCGTCAAGCGCAGTTAGGAATAATAATGAAGAGGTTGCCATTAGTTACTCCCCCATATCCAAGTTGCCCACTCTGCTAGGTAGCAGCTATTACATTAGTGGGACAGATCCCAACCTCAAGGTCTAGACATAGGACTGAACTGGTCTAGGTCAATCACTGTACTCTTATCTCCTGCTTACCATAGTGCTTGGTTCAAGAATTGATTGGTTTATGCCAGTTAATACCTGGCATTCCTTTCTTGGACACCAGTGATTGGAAAAGAGTTGACTCAAATGTAATAAATTCTGGAGATTCTGTCTGCAAGCTGGAGAGGTTCTTCCAGTTTGGACATCTGGGATGTGAACAGCATTTTCCTTCCATAAGGGTGCAAGTCTTCACACAGCCCTGGCATCCAGTAGTACACAGAGCTGACAATTTGTGCACAGGCATTCAAGTGCTGATTGCCAGCTGAAAACGGGGCTGTCCACATGGATAGGAAGGCTCAGAACAGCCAAGGGAGCTATAGTTTATCAAAACATACCTGATCCTTGTCCTGTGTGAAGGTTCTTAGTCTCTGACCCAATAAACACCTTGGTATTTCAGGCCTTTTGTAAAAGACTCCTTTCCATTGGCAAGAGAAATCACCCTAATATGTCCTGTATCCTGCCTTCAATCCTTTCTAAACCTGGGAAGACGAGACAATAAATATGGGTAGCCTCCCCCTTGTATGGAGTAGATATTTTCTCAGGCCCCCAGTGGATGCCTGAAACCATGGACAGCATCTAGTCCTCTGTATACCATGTTTTTGCTACATTCGAGTATCTCTGGCAATGTTTAATTAGGCACTGTGAGAGAGATTAACCACATCAACGAACAGCACAATAGCACATTGATAACTCGACATCATGATGAAATTGCTACCACTATTACTGTCACACATTGGGGCCACTATTAATTTATTCCCACAAATGCATTTATTCAACACACAGTTATTGCCTCGGATGAGCTAAGATATGGGGACAGCTGTGAGCAAAAGCAAAGTAGGCCTCACCAACAAGGACAGTGACTAGCTACAGGCAGCTAGAGTGCACATGTGGCCATGCTGGACAAGGAAATGACTTACGGGATAAGGAAGATGGCATTCTATTAGAGTGTTCATCTCTTGAGTTTCTACTTAATATTCCTGGGCTGAGGTTCTGAATAATTATATCTAAGGAAAGTAAAATCCTGGATAATGGGACTACTGTAATTTTGGGGGGAAATATTCTCTCATTATGATTTTTTTTCTTAGATGCCGTCTCAAGATCATTGTTTTATTTAGTTCTATAATTTAAAGAACCAACTTGCTGGTTGCAGCTATTGTGATTTCTGTTTATGATACATTTATTTATTTATTTATTGACAGAGTCTCATGTAGTCTAGGCTGGCCACCAGTTCAGTATGCAGACCTTGAACCTCTTCTCTTCCTGCATCTGATTCCCAAGTTCTGGGACTATAGTCATGAACTACCATGCCTGGATTTTTACATGGTGCTGATGGGCATGGAACTCAGGGCATTGGGATACCCAGTAAGCAGTCTACTAACTAGGTTACATCCTCAGCTGTAGGGAGACTGTGGTGTTTGTGTGTGCTTTATGTATGTAGTACTCACATACATATGAATGTCTGGGCACAGAGGAGAGGGGGACACTGAGTATATCTTGTTCTATCACTCTCCACTTTATTCTCTTAAAACTGAGTTTCTTGATGAACCTGAAGCTAGGCTGGCAAATGGCAAGCCCCACTGGTTCTTCTTCTGCATCTCTACCCCAACAGAGCTGGGGTTATCACTGGCTTTTTATAAAGGTTCTGGGGACTTGAACTCAGGACCTCATGATTGCCCAAGTACTCTTACTTGCAGAACCACTTGTCCAGAACCTAAGTATTATTCTTAATCTGATAAAGTAGATCCTCCAGCCGAAGCAAAGGGAAAAGTTGATGGAAAATGCAAGCATGGTTGGTAAAATGATGTTATCTTAAAAGACTCACTTTTGGCTGGGCGTTGGTGGCACACGCCTTTAATCCCAGCACTCGGGAGGGAGAGGCAGGTGGATCTCTGTGAATTCGAGGCCAGCCTGGTCTCCAGAGCGAGTGCCAGGATAGGCTCCAAAGCTACACAGAGAAACCCTGTCTCGAAAAACAAAACAAAAACAAACAAACAAACAAAGACTCACTTTTTCCTAATTATTAAGTTTTAAGAATGAGGAATCATCAAGTTAGACATATTTTAAAAGGAGAAAAGAATGTAAGTTTAGATGTCTAATTACCTATTGCTTATGGGCCTGGGGATAAATACAATCAATATGTGGCCCAGACTCCCACATACGGCAGGCAGTCTGATATTTCTTCTGTAGCAAGTGTTTTAGCAGAGTCGCTAACCAACACTGATGCTATCTTGTTCTTTCAGTTCAGTTCTCTGGAAAAGAAACTCGGATAAAAGAAAACAGCAGAGACCAGGCAGCCCTAAGGATAGGGAGGAGAGACAACACAGCATCTTGAACTAATCATTAAAAAAAATGGCTTCTTGGACTCTTGGGTCACTTGCTCTCTCTATCCTCAATGCTGTGTCAGGCTGCCTCTGGGTATGCCAAGGAACTGCCCAGATAGGAGTTCCTATCTGAGCTGGGCTGTTCCAGGACGTTGTAACCTTGGAGAAGGCTTTGTGACCACTGGAAAATCTCTTAGCAGTTCCAATCCCTAGCTCCTCACTTGTCAATCTGAATGACTAGATGATAAAGTCTGAGTTAGCTCTAAAACGTGTCGGGTCTGAACCAGAGCTCTGTCATACAATCAGCATCTTTGACTAGAGAACATTCAAAAAGCAACCCAACTTCAGTGAGTCACTTAAAAACAGTAGCTGGAGTCTTTGACCCTGTGGATGGGCCTAAGGAATCATCCACAAATAAAAATGCAAATGAAAAGAAAAAAGACCTGACATTCAACAGCAGGAAGCATGAAGGGGAGAAAGCCATTTCTGTTTCAAATAATCACTTCAGCTGAGATACCCAGTGTCATCTTGAACTTGATTATGAGATAAAAGAAATGGGACAGAGATGGTAATCATTTAATCTCTTAAGAACAGCTATTCTGGAGAGCTTTTCACTCCACGTTCAATAGATTTCTAGCAGGTTGTGATCTGGCTAGAAAGAAGGCATAATGATGAGGAAAATTATGTTTTCAATAACACACGCTCTTACAGTACGAGTCTGTCCACAAAGGAGACAATCAGATGAACTCTGACCACTTTAACAGATGGCGTAATGGCTCAGTGCACAGATGCGGCCTCCCTGAAAGCAACAAGTTCACATCCTTGACTGGAGGTTTCGGAGTGAGCTGAACTTTCAAGTGTAATGCAGGAAAGATTACACAGTGCCAGATGAGAGTGCCGAGTGTGAGTGGGTTCAGGGGCTCGCAGAGATGGGCTCAGAGAATACAGCTTAATGAGCTTGATTTTGCTAATGCAACAAATAGAGTTGAAGTTGAAATGTGAACTACAAACACTGAGCCATTTGTAGATGCCCTGCTAATAACACTGTTGGCCACTGTTTGGTGGGAAGCTTGCCTTGCAAAACCGCACTGCCTTGGACTCAGAAAAAGACCCGATTGTCAAACAATGCTTATTTTCTCTGATATGGATAAGGTTTTTGAGTAGAATACATTTTTAATAAGATGGAACAGAAGAACAGTAGAAGTTTGTTTACTTGTTCTTTTTAAAAGAAATTCAATTAATCAAATCTATAATTCATCTGAAAAAACAAATATTCCATAAGATTCAGAACTTGAAAAAAATAATGATGTTGAACCAAATAATGTGAGTCTCCCTCCAGTAATTAAAACAGTCTGATCATTATGAGTCAGCAAGCAATAAGCAAAGGAGAGCATTCTGAAATGTGATACAGGGATTTAGCAAAGGTCACATGAGATGTTTGGAGTTGGTGGGATGAAACATGGCTGTAAGAGTGGAAGCTTTGGTAACTGGCTACACAGCTTGGGATGGGGAAACTCACATAATGGTAGAGTCTGCTTGCCAACAAAAGTCTCTGTTCCTCCTTACAGTACGGCAGTGAGGCTACATTTCCAGCCTCCCTATAATTCCAGCAATGGGATGCTACTAGAATACCATGTTTCAAAGAAGGGTCCAAGATATTACCAACCCGCCAAGGACTGGCACAGCCAGATTCTCAAAAACACTCTCATCCAGGGCCAGCAAAGACTCACCAGAAATTCAAATCATTTACTCCATACAGCTTGGTTACAGAAAGTTTATTGTAAAACTAGGAGAAGTCAAGTTTTATCTGCCCCTCCCCCCTGTAAGAAAAGGAGATATAAAAAATCTTTAGTTTTAAATAATACATTTGGGAAAGTAGATTTTTACACTTTGGCCCATTTTTCAAGGATGTACACTGGTGGGCTGATGGGGGGTCTGGCTTTAGTGCAGCAAAGTTACAATACATTATTTATGTTTCATTTATAGCATGCTCCTAGCATTTAGAAATTCTGGGCCTGCAGACAACAATAAACATCATGAAACGGAATCATTTCATAACAAAATAATTCCCTCAAATTATCAGAAGTATTCTATTAATGAAGGCTCCCTGTTACTAAAAAGTCACACCAAATGGGATGTCGATCCAGAGAGACGAGAGGTCAGAGGGCATTACAAGCATTTAGAGAATTATGACACATACAGGGAATGTGGTATGGCCAATCACATCCCCGGTCGAAGTGCAAGAGGGGACATCCAAAGACTGGCCCCTGGAAGCTTCTTAATTTAATAGCTAGAAAAGCTCCCTCCTTCCCTCCAGCTGAACTAGGGTCTTGAAGTAGCTAAGCTAGTGTCCTAAAGCCAAGCTGTGTCACTAGCCCTATTTTATGTTGACATAGGGTTCCGTGTAGCCCAGGCTGGTTTTGAACTCAAGATCTTCCCACTTTAGCCTCCTAAATGCTGAGATCACAGGCATGGACTTGTTTTCTATTCCTGCAATAATGTAATTCTCAAAGCTAGTGTGGAGGTGGAGGGAAAAAAAGAACTGTGGCCTAGGGCAGTCTCACAGACTGTAAATGATGTGTGGCCCCTCCCCTGCCCCCCACTCCAGACAGGCCTCTCCCCTACAGCCTAGCACTGAGCTTCCTGCTGAGGCCGGCAGAGTGAGGAGGAGATGACTCTGAGGCTTTAGGCTGAGAGCAGACACCGGCTCACCAGGGGCTTCAATAGTGTGCAAATCATGAAGGGACATTAGAGATGTTGGGGGGCCCTTCCTAGCCTTGGGAAGAAACTGCTCTCCCATAAATTGCCACACTAATACCGATTTCAGGGATTCAAATTACCAGCCCGATCCAGCATGACATTCTCTGCCCATTATCTAGTTTCTCCTGCCTCCAGGCAGGGCCACATCATTGATTACGGAGCGTTTCAGCCACTAAAGAAGATCACGCTCATCATTAAGGACATTAAGTGTTGATCTGTGCTGGCTAAGTGACTTAAAAGGTTCGTGCCCTTCTAGTAACAACTCCAAGAGGCCATTTCAGGATATTTATTAAACAAATTAAGTATTTACATTATGCTCAAGCTCAGAGGCACAGCAGTCGAGTATGAGGGTATCAGAGAACAAAACCAAGAGACTGTGTGGGAGAAAGTTCAGCTGGTTTTGCTCTCCTAGACGAGGAGGCAGGGGATCCTCTAAATGTTTGGGGGGAGAGTCTGAATTGGGCAGGTCCTGATAGTCACCTGCTTCCCAGTGTGCCCAGTGTGCCCGCCCTTCTAGAGAATATGGCCTACTAGCTACACAGTGAGAAAGACTGGGAGGATTTCAGGAACTCTTCAAAACCTTAAGGAACATAGGAAACGGAAATGTCCCTGTTTCCCCACGCTCCATATTCTTAGTCCATAATCGTTATGATCCTGCTCTGCAGAGCATTTGTCTCACCCTGTGGTAGGAGAAAAGGAAGCCAGGCTTCTTTGATATAGTGGCAGTACATGAGGGCTGGCCCAACCCTGTAGTTGTGAGTGTTCTTCCTCCTCCGCCTATGGAACACTCAAAGGGCAGGGACCACGCACGGAAGCCTTGCTCACGGTGCTGTGCCCAGGACTGGTCTGATCCACAGTGCTGTTTAACAAGTTTAAGTGCTGGCTACATGAATAGACGCACAGAAGAGTCTACAGATGGAAGAGAAAAACAGAACTTTCCATGCATGTTGTCCTTGTCGTACCTGACAGAAGCCATTCAAAGAACAGCTTATTTCGGCTCATGGCTTGAGGGAAGATCTGGTATGATGGGACAGGTGTGGTGTCGGGAGCCTGAGGTGGCTGGTCAGACAGCATCCACAGTCAGGATGCAAAGATATGACTGCTGCTGCTCAGTTCACTTTCTCTTTTGGGAGGCCTCTGGAACAATGGTCGTTACATTCAGGGCAGGTCTTCTGATTTCAGCTCAATGTAGACAACCCCTTACAGACACGCCCGGAGAACTATCAGAGAATGTACACAGCAGGCTGTGCCTTGCCCTCAGTGACTCTATCCTGGATAACAGTCAAGACAGAAGAACTCAGCACTTTGTACACCTGAGCAACCAGCAGACATTGGGATTAAGTCAATACCTGGACTTTCCCACAGCTATCAAGACACACAACAGAACATGGTACAACGAAAAACTATTAACACCATATGTTGGACACACTGAACTTCAATCACTTAACAAAGCAGACCAAAGACATACAGGATGTGTTCACATCAGCCCACACTGTGGAACGCTCAACTATTCCTTTATCATGGACCACCATGGTGTACCACTCATAGCTTTTGCTCAGGAGATGACCAACAGTAAATCCTCAGCGGCCCTCAGACTCAGTGTGTTTCCTGCTGTCACTGCCCACTTCACGTTGTCCACACAGCTCACTCCTGAACACATCGGCCGCTGGCTTGTGAAGCTAGGGTCTAACACTCTGCTCGGGCTGTATGGCCCTGCCCTTCCCCATCTTGTTGTAATCCTGGGAAGTGCAATGTGTGGAGTAATGGAACTTGGAACAGGACAAAGAGCTTGTGCTTGCTGTGGACAGAATGCCAAAGTAAGTCAGGAACATGTGGTAAAGTGGAGCCAGTGGAAGTGACAGAGGCTTGATGGCCTACCAGTGCCATCACTCATTCTCAACAGATGACAAATCGGCATTGCTTTGAGCCCTCAATTCTGTGGTCATTTGTTACAACCACACAGCAAACTAATACAGGGAAGAGAATGAAAATAGTTTTGGGTAATTTTATTATGTTTGTCATGTCTTTGATGTAAAAAAAATAGCCATTTGGAAATAATCATCTATAGTCACTCACCTACCATGTTAGATGATCCTTAAACATCATTTTATCTTTCATGACCTCAGTTTTATTATCTATAAAAAGAAAATACATTTAAGCTTGGTTCGTTTTAAGGCTCAGGGCTTATGAGCTGGGGAAGGAAGAAAGATGTTTTTCTGTTACATACCTGCCAGGACTTGGCAAACACTGAGGACAAAGTGATATTAAAAACAGTGATCTGTACAAAAGAAGGAGAGGGCTTCATTTTTAAAAAGAACTCAAAATAAAAGAATCAGGGAATACCATAATAAGAAACGTGTTGAACTTGCTGAAAGAAAACTACAAGATTCCACTGAGACATATAAGGGGTATTTGAAAATGGGAAGGGACGGCAGGATATGTTCCTGGATGGCAGGACCCAACACTGTAGATGCCAAATTCTTCTCAATTAATTTGTAGGTTGAATGTAATTTTCATCAAAACCCCAAAGGAGTTTTGGAACTTCGAACACACACACACACACACACACACACACACACACACACACACACACACACACACACAATGATTCTACCATTTGTCTGGAAAACAAACAAGCAAGCAAGCTGAGCTGAAAGCAACTTGAAAACAATAAAGAATTAGGCTTAGAATATGTCCTAAGGAAAAATAAAAATAAAAAAGAATGTATACTAAGAAATGGGGTGAGAATCCATATGTTTCTGGAATAGGAGTAAGGTGCAAGGGGCAAGACAGCCTGGACAGGTCCCCATATATGGAAAAGAGCTGAATGTAGAGCAGAGGCTGACCCTGGTTGGACAACAACACAAAACAAAAATGAAGAAATAAAAAAACAAAGCCAACTCAATATAGCACATAAGATCAACACACACACACACACACACACACACACACACACACACACACACACACACACACACCATGGGAAACTGGCCAGCTACAACTATTTGAAAGAAAGGTGTTTAGCTCTTCAGCCCACAATCTGTACCAAATTAAATTTCAAATACATGGAAGTGCTAAAGGGTTTTAAAATTCATAACAACCAAGAAAATCTTAAGGCAAGGAAAATTCACCTAGTATAAATGTAATAGAATAAACTATGAAAGAAAAGACGACAGATTTGAACACACAAGTTTAAATGGGCCTGGTAAGACAGCTGACAAGACAAGCTTGATGACCTGAGTTCTGTTCCTGGGACCCACATGGTGGAAGGAGAGAATTAATTCCTGCAAGTTGTCTACTGACACCCACTTATATGCTATAGCAAAGTAAGCCCACAAATACACATGTACATAATAATAAAATGAACAATATTGTAATAAAATCAGAAAGGTAAAACATCTGCACATCAAGAAGGCACTGTAAAAGGGAGATGAAAACAATAAACTAGAAAGCTAGTTGTAATAAAAACAGAAACAGAGAGAGGGGACTAGTAAGACCTAGTTGCTATGGAGGGAGAAGTGGGAAAAACCAGTGGCAGAGACTTACCTGGGGAGGGAGATAGGAGGGGAGAAAGAAGAGAGCGGGAAGGAAGAGGGATAAATAGCACTAAGGATGTTTTAAAAAGCCACGGGGCACTATATTATGCTTACTTAAAATTACATATAATACATATACATGTATGAACACACAACACAAACACACACACACACACACACACACACACACACACACACACACACACACACACACACACATGCTCCTTCCTCCCAAACATAAACTATCTGAAGAAAACCCCAGTGCCATGAGAAACTTTCAATTTGTTTGAGCCCAAGAAACCCTAAACAATTTAGGCTACTACTGTTGTTCTTAGTGATGTCCTTCCAGACAAGAAGGTGAGATCCTGTTGCTGACAATACCACAGACTTTGGATATGGGACTTCAAGGAACTAGTCTAAATCTGACCTGGAAGCCTCCTTTCTGAAGAAGACTAGCTCTCCTCCCCTTGCACCTTGGGAGGAGCCATGCAACCTTCCAAGGGAGAAAAGCAACTGACAGTCCTATTCAGCAGTAACAATGACCCATCACAACAAGATATTCCTGAAGGTGCAATAGTGACGCTTACATACTGGGGAGAACCGACAGCTACCTAAGTGGACTTCAAACCTACTCAGTCAAGGAAATTTATGTCTAGTGCTATAAAACTAGCTGTGGCTGGTGAGCCATGGAACTTAGAGGAGAACCTATTACCGCCACTTTCCTAAACTAGTATAACCTCTAACCCCATTCTCAATACTTATCCTTCTATCTACAGATAAGTGGAGCCCTCACCACTCACCAAAGGAGCTGCTTTTTGTGGCAGGCAGAGACTACTAAAGAGGTCCACAACTGGTCAAAAGGTAGAGATCATCTGACTGTAATGTCTGCAGTTAAGGCTCTGGGGGCAGAGAGAGTCTGTCATTGCCAGAGGACCATGATACATCCTGTAATAGTCTCTCTAAAAACAAAAACAACCCAAAAAACGTGAAGTGGGGGGTGGGGTGGGGGTGGATCTGGGAGGCATGGGAGGGGTGTGAATACAATCAAGACACACTGTATGTATACAAAGAATTAAAAAGAATTTAAAAAGTAGAAATGTAAAAATTCGACTAAGGGAGACAAAACGGGCAGAAGATACAAACAGACAAAAGAGAGAAAAGGGAAGAAAAAGCGCTGGTAGGGATGTGAAGACTTTTTAATGTCAGCCATAAAAATCAGTAAAATAAAACACAAAAGTGAAGTAATATTTTCCCTTTACGTTAGCAAAGGTCTAGAAAACTAAATCGGGGCCAGTCATTGGCAAGAGCAGGGAGACAGGCACACACTGTGGGGCTAAGGCAGTGGGATCCATAAATCAGGCCACTGGGCAAGAAGCATCAGAATCGTAATGATGATAAAGTAAGCCCAGCTCTCTAGTGCTCCGTGTCAACATCTAGAAACGTCTGTGGAAATAATCAGAAAACATAGAGACATATGTTTATTGCAGCGCTATTTATACAGCAAAGCTGAGGTATGATTGAAAGGCACCATGAACAAAGCTTTAGCTTATTTTAACAATAGAAAACTTGGACACAGAAAAGGAAGAAAGAGCCAAAATGTGAGCAATCACCACCTTTGGTTGGGCAGCCTTTTCCATGGTTCCAGAATATTCCCCAAGGAGCACTTGTTACCACAGTATACACACACACACACACACACACACACACACACACACACACACACACACACACACACACACACTCTTCCCATCAGCGTCTATGGGTGACAGCCGAGGGAATGTTCATATTTGGTAAAAATCATCCTGAGGGTAACGGACAACAAAGGAAAGGCAGCTAGCACTCAGGCTTTATGAGTTTATAAAGATGGGAGGAAAGAAATGGATGCTCTAGACAGAATTTGAGCAGGAACATTTGACAGAGAAGGAATGCTGTCTTGGTACATCCTTCTCCGCCAGTTTCCTCCATAGATTGTGTGGCCTGGCCACGTGACTCACCGGGAGTCGTTAGTAACAAATACTGGAGGTTTCACTGAAGACAGGTTCTGGGGGATGAGAGAAAACACTGAGAATACTTGCAAGAATTCTGAATCAAACAGCAGGCATAAAAACAATGCAGAGCCTGTGTCCAGTGCCACACTCTTTGGAGTACAGATGCCCTGAGATAAGACTTCTCCAGTGCTTCACTGTGCCCACCCCTTCACCCTCCCTCCCCAGCACCCTGAGGTCAGGTATACTGGGAGAAAGGCCCCTACTAACCTGCCTTATTGGGCTTCCAAATTCCAGCTTTCTCCCCAGTCAGTGACTCATGGTCATTTTCTTCAAGGACCTTAGAGAACTCTCAGAAGCACCAAGCTACTTTCCCAACTAGGACAGGAAACTGGATCCCAGTGCTCTTGCCAGACACTATTTCTGGCCTTTTGGAGATCTTACGACCCACATCAAAAATCATCTTGGTCCCACTTTACACAGGAGTAAAAGCTAGGTTGTAGAATAGTGCTGGCCATTTGAAAGCTCTCTCTACATCTGCCTGTGGTTCTAGAAATGAGGAAGGACCCTCATGCCCCCTTCCCAACCTCTTGGCCATTCTGAGCTGAAGTGGGGATGGGGATAAGTATGCAGTTAGGATCACTTTATTGAGCAGTCATCCCGAAGCTTTTTCCATAGCCATGCAAATTCTGGGCTGAGTGAGTCACAAAGATCCCAGCCCTGAACTTGGCAATCATGTCACATGTCCTCCCCAGAGTGCCACAGCACAGCACAGGGAAACATTCTCAGAACCCGGGGGAGGGAAAAGAAAGCACGAAACATTTCAAAACAGTGCTTGAAAATTACGTAGTGAGTGCGCATCTAAAAACTTTCCATTAGAGGCCCTAATTATGTTTTTTCCTCACGGATGCGGGATCGTGCTTAAGAAAAGAGCCCTTAGCAAGATTCGAGTTTACCAGGAGCACTGGTATCATAATGAGAGGAATTTCATTATGAAATCTGTCTTAATTAATACTACATAGACAGCTATAAATCAGAGATGGGATCAAGGGTGAGGAAATGAACTATGTTCTTGGAACCTTCTGAAGATTACAGTTATGACTGATTTGGTGGTTTAATTAGGAAAACAGATTTCAGGAAAGACAGAACAAAGGCAAAAGGAGAATGAGCGGGTTTGAGATGGAGCTGATGCAGGAGAATATAAAGTCTGAAGAGCTTCGCGCAATGGGTACCAACATCCACTCAAATGGGAAATCTTTCAAAGTTTGGAACAAAAGATTTAAAAAAAAAAGGCTCTGTGTTGAAATGGAAAGTAACTGTAGAGGAAAGATGTTCTTCACATGTTCTTAGTATGCTTTAGGAGTGCTTGTAATAAGTCTTGGCATGTTGAAAAGGATTAAAAGGAAGTGTTGGGCTGGAGAGATGGTCCATTTTGTAAAGTGATCGCTGAGAACTTGAGTTCAGATCCCAGCACCCATGTTAAAAAGCCACGGGTGCCGATGATCCAAAGGCTGTGGGCTGGGGACAGGTAGATTGTGGGGGCCTGCTGGCTAACTAGGCTGGCTCAGTCTGTAAGGTTCTGTGAGAGACTGTGCCTCATGAGACAAGTTAGACTGAGTCAGATATTCCCACAACAAATTTTGGCTTTCACACGGGCGGCGGGCAGGGGGTGAGGGTGGGGGGTGGGGGTAGGGAGTGGGGGGGTGGGGGAGGGACTAAAACATACATCCCAGACTTTCAAGTTCGGAGAAGCAAACAAAACTGGTAAAATAAGAAGCCAATGCTACTCTCAATGCAGGCAGACAGTAGTGGTGTAACAGCAAAACACAACACGTGTTTTGTTCCCATCACTGGGGACTGATCACAGGCGTTGTCTAATCTGGGCCAATAACTCTACCATTGAGCGGGATCTGCAGCCCCTTCTTTACTAGGTACTCTGAGATAGGGGCTCTTTGGTTGCCTTCACTGACCCTGAGCTTGTTTTAAAGCCCAGGCAGGACATGAACCTTTGAGCTTCCTGCTTCAGCCTCCTAAGTGTCTGAGATGGCAGATACTCTTTATCCTGAGTTTTCTTTGCTAAACTGTTAGGAGCTCTTACCCTTATGATGGGCAGGAAAACCAAATAAGAAATATCAACACAAAGGGAAGATTACTGACCCTGTGTCTGCTGTGTAATGCAGGCCTGAGTGACTGCCCAGAAATGCTGGTCTACAAAGAATTTTAGAAACTTTGGAATTCAGAAACAGAATACATATTCTAAAAGTTAAAAGTTACATATTCTGTAACAACTATTAAAATTTTCATTTTGAAGTTAGAAATGTGTCTTAACACATTTTTACTTATCATTTACTTGGTAATCTAGCATAAGCCCAAGATAAATGCAACTACAAACATTTTTATGGAAAAATAAAATATTGCAAACATCATAATTTTTCAAGTTATTTTACAGATTCAGAAAAATTCAGAAAAAGTAATATAACAGTGTACTTATTACACAGTAAACTCTGACATTCATATCAGAGATTACTGGGGAGAATAAGGAAGAACTTGTCATAGAAGATACCAGAGTGAGTCACAAAGCAACCCACATGAAAAGCACGTGGCTGGCTTCAAAACTCTCGATCAACGGGACCAAATCGAGGATTTAGAAATAGGACCATGGGTGATACAAATACATGAAACCCTCAGTGTGAAAAGTAAGGAGAACTGTTGAGTTTATGTAGCCCAGGATGCCCTTGACTTCACCATCCTCCTGCCTCAAGCCTCTGAGAGCTGGGATTACAGGCAGGTGCTACCTACCATGTCTGCTGTGTTCCTAAACAATGCTCAGAAACAGAAACTTACTTTTCTGTCACAAAATAAAATAAAAATCAGAGCCAAACATTTTAACCTAAGAGTTCTCAGATGTAGAAGAAAAATACATGTGTATGAAGTGGGCATTTAGACTTGCTATTTAAAATATCGAGATGGTGGCGATGGTGGCGCATGCCTTTAATTCCAGCACTCAGGAGGTAGAGGCCAGCGGATGTTTGTGAGTTTGAGGCCAGACTGGTCTACAGAGTTCCAGGACAGGCTCCAAAGCCATAGAGAAAACCTGTCTTGAAAAAACAAAAAACAAAACAAACAAACAAAAAAACTCACTTGGCTTCTTCATACCCCCTAGTCCTGAATGTTTGGGGGCTGGAGAGATGGCTCAAAGTTTAAGAGCACTGGACTGCTCTTCCAGAGGTCCTGAGTTCAATTCCCAGCAACCACATGGTGGCTCACAACCATCTATCATATGATCTGGTGCCCTCTTCTGGTGTGCATGCAAATATGCAGACAGAACATTGTATATGTAATAAAAATAAGTAAATAAATTAAAAATAAAATATCAAAGACATTGCAAGTGGATTGCAGGTGTGGTAAGAGGCTGAACCCAGGGCTTTGGGCATGCTGGGTAAACTACACACTCAGCCCTCAACAAGGCATTACACAATAACCTGTGGGTCAAAGAAGAAAACAACTGAGGATTACAAAGTCTCTTGGATTAAGTGACAACGCAAATATACTATATGCAAATCTGTAGCCTGTGGGTCTGGTAGTGCTTGGGTCTGAAATGTCCCTCTAAGGCTCAGGAGCTGAAGAAGGCTGTTCAGCAGCATTTATGGCCAGGCTTTGGGGAAGTGACTTGTCAGCAGGCTCTGATGTCATTAGTGGACTGCTCTATGCTTACAGCTGAATGGATCAGGAGGTGGTGGGAATCAGATGAGCCACCAGGAGAAGCGGCTGGGGGAGGACCATGCCCAGGAATGGTCTATCCTGACCTCACCCTGCTCCCTTGCCATCCTGAGGTTAAGGCATTTGGCTTCACTATGTTCCCTGACATGATCTTCTGATTCTTCATGACCATGTGGCCACAGACAGAAGGCTTAAACCATGAAATAAATACAAAGCTTTCCTTCCTTAAGCCAATTTTTTTTAAAGGTACCTTTGTCAAGTGATGAAAAGCCAACTAACAGAGATAAATATATATGTGCATATATATGTATGTATATATATATAGGATGCTTCTGAAAGAAATGGAGAGAAATAAAAAGATTAAAATCAATGCTTAAAAGCCATTAGAAGACAAAAATATGAAGCAAGTAAATAAAAATAAGTGCAAAGAAACAATAACAGACAAATCAATGAAATAGAAAATGGAAAATAGAGAAAATAAATGAAACAGGACAATGGTTCTTCTAAAGGAACAGCGAAATTGATAAACTGCTATTTACACCAGCTGGGGAAAGAGTAACATGTCTGTACTAAGACCGAAAGTAATACGGGGCTGTGCTTGCCTAGGATGCACACAGCCCTGGGTTCAATCCCCAGTACCACATAAGATGGGAGTGGTGGTACAGGCCTGTCACCCCAGCACACAGGATGTGTAGGCAGGAAGGCTGGACAGATGCTAGAGTTGTTAAAAATATCAGGGAAGTCCAGGGACTTGCCTCAGAGGCTAAGAATGCTTGTTGCCATTGCAGTCGACAAGGGCTTGATTCTTAACACCCACATGGTGACTTGTAACCATCTGTACCTCTGGTCCCAAAGGGATCTGGTGCCCTTTTCAGAACTTCACAGGTACCTGGCTCGTGCACAGTGCACATCCATCCATCTAGACAAGACACTCATATACATAAAATAATAAGATAAAATTTAAAAACTTAAAAAAAATACTAAGAGGGAATGTATATAATTGATACTAATAATGCCAAATTTAGGTGAGGTGAAAACTTTTATCCTACATTTAATTTCTTAAGAAAGTGCAACGGGACTTAAATAGGGCAAAATGTCAAAATATGCTAAATGAGGCCAGCCAGGTATCTAGGTACTTTACCTTCTGTGTGCTTAAAGCGCTCACAGTTGAAACTGAAAGTTAATGTGAGGAAAATTGTTTCCCAGGATTATTCATTCAATATTATGAGTTGCTCTAGTTTGTTTTTCTGTTGCTGTGACTAATTTTCTGACCAAAAGTAATCTGGAAGGCACTCAAGACAGGGCCTTGAGGCCGAGAAACACAGCTTGCTCAACTACCTTCCTTATATAGCCCAGACCCATCTGCCTAGGTGTGGCACTGCCCACAGTGGGATGTACATCAATTAGCAACTAAGAAAACAACCCCCTCCCCACACACAAACCAAACATGGTGTGGGCCAATCTGATCTGGGAAGTTCTTCAGTTGAGAGTCTCTCTTCCCAGGTGTTGTGTCTGCATCAAGTTGTCAGGTAAAGCCTAATATGACACCAGTCATGAACTAAGGTGACAGGAACTGGTACAGGGGCCTGAGAATACAGTAGCTAAGAGAAAGACACCTGTGTTTTAATGGAGTGCAGTTTAGTGAGGATAGACAAGAATATAGAATATATGTATGAATGGTGAGACACAGTCATACACAGAAGAGGAACCACGTCCTAAGAAAAGAGAATTCTATTATAGGGGAGCCCCAGGGCAGAGACAGCTAGACAGACAAGGCTATGGAAAGGAGGGAAACAGCTTGAGATGAGGTCAAAGGGGTTAATTTTATTGGAAATGCAGTAGGATGTCACTGGAGGTTCTGAGCACAGGCGTTGGCTTTAAGGTTCTTTGGTCACTGTGTAAAAAACGGATTATAAGCCGGGCAAACTGGGCCTGGGAAGTTGCTACAAAATTACATTCGAGGAAGGAGGACAGTAGCAGTGGAGAGAAGAGCCGAAACATTTGATATTTGTCACAGCTGACTTCTACTGTGTGTTTAGATTTGAGTTTATCATATTTTTTTTCTACAAAAAAAAAAAAAAAAACGTGAACAGAGTTAGAACTAGCCATCTCATGCCCGTCTCTTGGACATCACTATTACTATTGTAACATTTAACTGCGGCAGCCACCTGGTCCAGCGAGTTACTTGCTCCCGGCACTTCATCACAATCAACCACAGGGGATGGTGTGATTAATCATGGTGTCACTGCGTGACACAGATTACTAACATTCCATCTTGGGCTGGCGAGCCGCTGCTGAGCATGGCATTTGGGACACCATTCCCAGACACCACCTGGGACCACCATGGTGCCACTGATTCTGTCAGCTGGGAATCAAAACTAGTTTAATAGAAGGAATTTTATGCAAGAAATGGGCAAGGAAGATAGGTAACGGGGATAAAAGGGCAAAAAGTGGACTCTGCAGTTAGTCTTTCAAGAAAGTAGTAACTATTAGTTCATGAAGCCTCCATCGTCTTTAGGACCAGAGAAACAAAGGAAAAGGAATGGTGTTATGAGGACCATTAAGACTGCAAGGGGGTCCTAGAAGGATAGAGCTGAGTTTTGGGTAAGGGGCTGGAAGCTGAAGCTGTTTATTGTCAATGGAATACAATATAGTGGGGGTGGTGGTGGTGAGAAACAAGAGCCAGCAGCAGAGGAGCAGAGAGAAGAATAAGTGTACTGTGGTGACCCTCGGAGAATGACAAGAGGACTGGAAGGGTCAACTGTGTTTCCTTCCTCCCATTACTGGGAACTGCACCTCAGGGAGAAGGGACCTAACGAGAAGGCTCTGGAGAAGGCAGAGGAGAGATGTGTTTCTGAGAGCATGCCCCAGCCTCACTGACTATGATGGTAGGGTGGTCTGATTCTGAAGGCCGACACTTAAAAACCCTCCCAGCTGCTTCCTCCACGCCCATCTTTCCTGAAGTTGCCTTACGGACTCTTGGCACAAACCGTCATTATACACTTTCATGAGCACTGGAGCTACTTTCTGACATGTGAACTCGTTTACAGAGCACATCTTCCATCTGTTAAAGTTGTATGGAATATAGGACTTCCATTTCATGTACAGGACTGAAACTAGAATTTTTTGTTTGTTTGTTTGTTTGTTTGTTTGTTTGACCAAAAGCCACTACTGTGGCTTGAATGTGGTATGCTCCCCAAATGGAGAAGTGCGGGCCTCTTACCATGTTATTACTATTTTTTAACCAACAGTATTATATGCTTATATAATACACTGTGATAACATCCTCCCTCAGGTACCTTTGCCCTTCCCATTCCCACCAATCTGATTCTTCCCAATTTGTTTCTTTCCTACCCTCATATCTTCTCCCTCCCTCCCTCCCCCCTTTTCTTTAGGCCCTGTGCAAGCAATCATAACTGCTATGTGTTCCTGATTGCATCAGCCATTTCCTATCCTGAAGACCGTGCTCCCGCCACACTCCTCCCCATTTTTTTGGTTTCCACAGTCCTTCAATTTCCTCTCTTGCATTGATTCCTGGGCTTGGAAGGGGTGACACAGATGTCCCTTTTGGAGCTGAGCACTCAATCAGTCACTTATTCCCAGTACTTTGGCCAGTTATGAGTCCCCAAGGCTTCTCTAAGTCAGGCCTGAGAGCTGTGCTTGTTTACAGGCATAAACCTAATATTCAGAAGGTAGCTTAATTACACATCCATTGGCAAATCAGTAGCGATTCCCTGTGACCTCTCTAGCCAAAGAAATTTGACCTGTTCTATAGCCTGAGGCACACAACTTGCAGCTCTTGTGGATTCACACTGCTGTGTGAGTTCCGGAAACAGGTCTGGCTGCCTGGGATTGGCCTTACTACAAGCTCAAACAGATTTTTCTTCCATAGCGTCCAGTCTCCATTGTCTTCCTATAGTAATACAAAAGGAACCGAGCCACTTCAGAGCTATGTGTATAATACAACAGCTGTTTTTAAAAACTGCAGCTCAAGGGCCTGAGGATGTACCTCTGTTGGTAGGGTGGTAGCCTAGCATGCACAAGGCCCCATTTGGTTTGATCCCCATCATTTCTTAAACCGGAAATGGCACTATGCACCTGTAATCCCAGAACTTGGGAGGGTGGAAGCAGGAGAATCACAAACCCAAGGCCGTCTTCATTTGGGGCTGGTCTGGGCTAAATGAGACCACGCTTCTAAATAAATAAATTTCAACTTGAGGTGTCTATTTGTGATCTTTGGTGTATAACCAGCCACTGTGCTATGCTTTCAAAGGGAAATATGCAATGGTCAACTTATAATACTAGAGACAAGAGCTAGATGTGTGTTCAAAGTCTTGTGGGGGCTAATTGTATCAGGTGATGCATATGGACACTCAGATGTATTGACCGAGGCAGTTTCAGGCTCCATGGCTATTTTTCCTGTGTGAAATGAGGCTACCGATTCATGTCTGGGAATGGGAGGCACTTGGGAGACAAATGTGTTTGAGGAAAAGCCTCAGTTTATCCCCGAGTCCTACCAGGCAATGCTCTTTAGACTCTCTGTGGAAGAAGATCCCTTTTAGACAATTCCCATCCATTGCTGATACTTTGAAAAAAGTTAGTATAGATGAGCCTCTAAGAAAAAAATGAAGTAGAGAATACATTGAGAGTTGTGGTTTTATAGTATTACTTTAATAACCAGGGAATCTTATTGCAATAAATCCGTTAAGGGGAATAAACAAATACTTTAATGGTGAGCATAATGTAGTACAGATATGAATATGAAACTACAAATTATTTTGTCCACTTAGGCAATAAAATATGGGCTTTTCATTGTACTTTCCATTTTTTTCCATTTTAAGGGGAAAAGCCAGTCCTCATATTCAGTGCCTGTGTGGCTTTGAACAAAGTAATATTTAAAGTTTTTAACATGACAAATTGACTCGCTTTCTGCTCAGTAATCTACTGAGTCTAGGTAAGATTGCAAATAAGATTCCTTGTGAGGGATAGCACACATCTAAACTGTTTCCATGCTTTCCTTTAATAAGAATATGAAATAAACGAGTCTCCCAGAACAGAAGGGATTTTAGAGCCAAAAGGATTTTAGGGCAATTTCAGTCAGCTAAGTTTTTTTTTTTTAATTACTTAAAATAGAACAAGTGTTACTACCTGAGCACTTCCCAAGTCCAGGGCCTCAGCAGGATCCATCCCAACAATCTACCCTACAACTTAACAGTTAGGGTAAATGACCTTTCCAAGAAAATAATGCATTCCAAATGCCTCGGCTATTAAAGGCATAGATTTCTTTTGATGGAAAGAGGAATTTGGGGAGCTTTCTCACACCTAAAGTGTTCAGTGCTGGCTGTGTCAAGACCACCCCTCTCACCACTGATGATTGGCAGGAGTTAGGCACACATCAGAACAAGCAGTACAAACAATCCTTCCAAACTCCCACTTATGTTTGTCCTTTCATCTTTTCTGCCCTTGAAAACGTATGCTGATCTTCTTCATTAAATGGAAGTGTAAAGACCACCAAAAATAATTGAAGCGGGCTCAAGGGATGGTGAGATGGCTCCGGGTATGGGTGCCTGTCACCAAGCCTGACCATTAGAGTTCCATCCCCAGGACCCATATGGTGCAGAACCGTGTTCCAAAAGTTGTTCCTAACCTCCACATATGCTCAATGCTACAAATGTGCACACACACCCCACAATATATATATTGTGTGTGTGTAAAATAGTTTAACAAATACAACAGCTATCAAATGACACCCAAAGGGAGTGGCACTATTAGAAGGTGTGGCTTTGTTGGAGTAGGTATTTATTGGAGGAAGTGTGTCACTGTGGAGGGGGGGCTTTGAGATCTCATATGTGCTCAAGCCACACCCAAGAGTCTTAGTCCACTTCCTGTTGCCTGTGAGTCAAGATGTAAGAACTCTCAGCTCCTTCTCTGACACCATGTCTGCCTATATGCTGCCTTGCTTCCCACCATGATGATAACAGACTAAACCTCTGAACTACAAGAGAGCCACCCCAATTAAACATCTTCCTTTATAAGAGTTGCAGTGGCCATGGTCTCTTTCCACAGCAATAGAAACCCTGAGACACTAAGCAATCCTGCTTGCCCAGTTTGTGTAGCCAACAAACTGAGGCCAAACCATTTTCTCAACAGCTTTCATTTTTTAATCTTTGAAGCAATGGGAGCTGAACCAGGACTTTGCACACATGAGGCAAGGCTCTATCATTGTGTGGCATCCTTAGCCCGCACACTGTAGTCTTCTTAGTCAGAAACACTGAGAGCTGTTTTGAACTTGCAACATCTTCAACACTCTGCTTCCACGTTATCATTAGACCTCAGCATTCAGTGACAGCTGTTCATGACCTGCTGCCATAGGGTGGCAGGATACTAGAGAATAATCTAAAACTGCACACATGAGCCTTTACCTAACTCCCAAATTTCAGTACAACACTAAGCCCACTGTTTATTTCTGCTAATGTTCTTTATCCTAGTGGGACTTCCTCGCAAGAGACAGCATGCTGACTTACATCCTAGACTGAGCTCCTCGGGGTAACTGCTCCAGCATGTTTTTCTGCACAGCCAGAACTGCCTCCCACACAGTGCTTCAACTCCAAACGCCCTGCTGACAGTGCCATCCTTCATGGTGATGTTTGTAACAAAACTGAAAGCTCTACCTTCTCATTGTACCTAATGGCATACGAACCGGGCCATGAGTGGAGTTATCTTGTTAAAATGAAGAAGACACTGCCAGCTTTAACTGCTCCATGAGTCAGTCTTCTGCTTCATTCTCTGGCCTGAGAATATGCTGAGTGATCTTGAGTGGGGAGATGAGGGCTCGAGCTACCTCCTCTGCTGCTAGTGCCTTCAGCAGAGTCTCTTAATGTCTCTACTGTGCATGGACCTCAGTCTTGGCAGACTGGGAGGGTACACAGTAAGAAGTATGCAAAGCCTTCATGTTTATACATGGAACATAAAACATCTGCTGCTATCGGTTTTCTAACCCAATATTCTTTCTTTTGAGAAATTCTGTGGTTTTAAACTTAATGTTTGTAAGTAAACAGCACATGATTTTTTTTTTTTTGATGGTTACATTGCTTCATGGCCTCCACAAATGTCTCCGTAAATTATTAAACACTGTTTTTTAGAACATCAACATCCATTACAGCTATAAACTGAACCCAGTATGTCAGGGACCACAGCTCTGAGGAAACCACACAAACTATTTGGATCTTGGGTTTTCAGGGTTACTTCTACCATCCCTCTTCTGCCACACTTAGCAAATGGAAGTATTTCCCTCTCCACTCCATCACCCCATCCCCAAAATCCAGTGAAACTCATTTTATTTTTGGCAACTCGGAGGTGAAAACAAAAATGTAAAACCTATTGCTGTAAGTACTAATGTTAAACCACAAAATGAAAAACTGATTAGAAGCTAAAACTGGAAAATATAAGTTCTAACTCTAAAAGGTTATGTTGTTTTATTACTTTTAGTGTACAGTTGGCAAACTGATTATAAACTACCATGGTTTGGGTATGGTGCCAGGGCACATGGGATTGTTCATCACACAACTTGTGCCACACAAAAGTCACCATTTTAGCTCATCAACACTGAAGTGTCCACACCCTGTACGGTGAGTCCACTCTTGTGAACCTGGTCATCACACACTTGTCAAATTTGTATAAAAAGTTCCTAGCACTCCCAATTCCTACAATTTCTAACTTATTCTGTGCCATGGACACAGTTCAGGACACGGCATCCTGCAGACTGTACTTGGAATGGCACTGTCATTAGACATCATCGGCATAGAACCAATAGCATTTGGTGAGGGAGCTTTAGGATATGGGAGCTCTGATAGTCAGATTTCTCTTGCTATAATAAAATACCAGAGACAACAAACTTTAAAAGAAGACAGGCATGTTTGCATGCACGATTTGAGATCATGGTTGGTACCTCTGTGTCTGTGTCTGCAGCAATGCAGCATGTCACTGTGAGTAGCATGATAGCAAAGCTACCCTCTGCATACAGGGGATGTGAAGGACAGACAAAAGAGAGGCCAGAGCTCTGCGGTGTCTTTTGAAGAAACACCTCCCATGACCTAAAACTTCCCACAGGCCTTGAGCTTTCAGGGTTTTCATCATCCCCCAATAGTCCTCAACTGGACACTAACTAAGCCTTTTATAAGTGGGCATTGAGGGGTGGGCATTTCAGATCCAAGCCACCAAGGGAGAATAAAGGAAACAGAGGTTACAAGGGTGACCACAGGAGAGATTTTAGCTTGAGTCAGCAGAGCATGTATGGGTAAGTTGAGTCCTGCACACTTAGGAGTCACCCAAGTGGATGTGGTGTGTGTGAATGGGTCTGGAACACAGGGAGTGGTCCCTGATGAAGGTATACTGGAAATCACCAGCATCTTGATGCTGTTTCTCAGAAGTTTTAAACAAAGACCCTGCATTGCATGTATCCTGCAAACACTGACAAGGATTCAGACCTTATTAAGTCTTTGAAATGATGCTGGGTTCATATACAAACTCTCAAGCACTAGCATGTTTGGGGATGTAGTTCTCTAAAATGAAGCAGAGGTGTTTCCTGAAGCTTGCAGTGTGTGTGTGTGTGTGTGTGTGTGTGTGTGTGTGTGTGTGTGTGTGTGTGTGATATGGGGGAGTTGGCCGTGAGGAGAGGAGGGAGTGTGGAGTGCACAGAAAGGGGAGTTGAGGAAACAAGGCAAAGTCAGGCATAACTTGGAGACCTGAAACTTAGTCTCAGGGCAGTACTGCATTCCTAGCTAGGTTCTGCTTGGCTAGTTCAATGTTTTTAAAATTTGAAACGTGAACACTTTTAGGAAATTGAGAAGCTCATCGTTACTTTTTTTTTTCTTTCAGGCAGAGTTTCACTGTGTATCGGAGCTGGCCTTGAACTTGCTATATTGCCCAGGTTGACCTCAAACTCATGATCCTCCTGTCTCAGCCTCTCCGGTGCTGGGATTACAGGTGTGCAATACTGAGCTTGGCTGTCGGCAATGACTGTCACATGCCTCGCTGTCCTGTACCCCATTCTGGCTTAGGCACCGTCTCTATTGCTTTTCCGTTGCTGTGATAATATACTCTGACAATTGCAATTTACGGGAGGGAGGATTTAAATTGCTCACAGTAAGTATAGCCCATCATGGTGGGCACTTGAGGCAGATGCTCACATTTCACCCAGTTGGGAAGCAGAGACAAATGCTTGTATTCAGCCTGCTTTCTCCCTTCCATTCAAGACCCAAGCCCAGGTCCTGCCCACTATTAGAGCAGACCTTCCCACTTCAGTTAATCTAATCAGGACAATGCTTCACAGACACGCCCAGAGGCTAGCCCAATCTAAATAGGACCCCAAAGTGTGCCCAGAGGTTTGTCTACTAGCCAAGTCCCTATTCTGTCATGTTGACAATCTCAATCAGCCTGGACATTGGGGCTGGTTCTCCATAGACCGTCTTGGGAGCACGGGTCACAACAGAGAGCTAAGAAGATAAGCAGAACTTTCTCTTGTGTTTGCTCTTCACCATGTCCATTTTACTGGCCAATAGTAAAAATGAACATGGCTTTAAGATCACTCTTAAGCTCTTCTGTTGTCAAAAATGGGAATGCTACAAATGGGCAGGCAGTGGGGCTCAACTGTGATGACTTTTCCAGACTCTGCTCACTCAATGAAGATGGCTGGTAAGGTGGCTGTGGTGGGGACAGATGTGACCAGAACAACATGCTCCTTGAAACCCATGACTGAGCAAAGTGGGGACTTTTGATGGACAGAGTCTGAAGGTTAGGGAAAGAAACCTTAGCGGGTCAAGACTAAATTAAATAATGGGTAATTGCTGTTGCTCTTTCGGCGGGAGTCTTTCCACACATCAAACAGTATCTGCTCTGCTTGTTGGGAGGATGAGGATGACTAAACAGCAGAGTGCACCACAGGTGGTGTCTCTTCATCTCAATGGAAGGAGCCTTAAATGGTTCTCTTTTGAATTCTTGTTTTCAAAGTGGGCTTTAAAATCTAACATAGCTTGGTGCTGCCATTCTCCATGTGGTACATGGAGCTAAGGGGGGACTTTACTATGTGATGGGGAAGGGGGAAAGGCCATAATACTTAATCAAAAGGCTCCAGGAGAAAAGCCTTTGAAAATGTTCTATTTTCAACAGTCACGGAACACACACTGCCTCCTAAGATTTGTTTCTCGGAATAGCAGACATCATTTAGTCTAGGAGAACAGTGTGGTTTAATTATTATTATGTTTTTCTTTTCCAGAGTCTCTGCCAAGAACCACGGAGTGAAATGAAACGGGAGTGCGGGGAGACAGCTGCTAAGTAATCTCTCTATTGTATTTCTCATAAGATGGCTGCATCGGTTCTGTGGCTAACATATAGCAACATCAGTTCTCAAATAAGCTCTTATGGTTCCCACCCCCCAGTGGACTCCAGTTGCAATAAGCAATATATCACGGGTAATGGGGAATGTGTAGCCCTCAAAAAAGTTGGCTCCTCCTTGCTTAAACTTTTAAAGACTTCAGAGTCCACTGCTTGAATTGGAAACCGACAGCTGGATTTGCATACTTAATTTGATATTGATTGAGCGGCGTCCACACGCAAGACACTGAGAATTTAATGAGTAAGACAGAAGCAGCCTAGGGTAGAACTCCGGGAAGACAACATTGAGAGGAAGGAGACTTGCAAGCAGGTCAGGAGAGCACAGAGGGCAGGGATTTCGAGGGTAACAGCCAAGTTCAGACGGCAGGCTCAACAATGGGAAGAATGACAGAGAAGGACTGAAGAGCCCATTGTTTTAGCAGAAAGAATCCATCATCAAGCCAGGTCAGGGTGGTTTCTGCAGAGTTTACCAGAGAAGAAATAAGACCAGAGTGGATTGAAAGGGATTTGGATCTAAGTAGTGAAGTGACTGCTGCTTAGATGCTCAGCTTTAGACAGAGAAGATAATTGACGTGGTTAGGTCCAGAGGAGGCAGAAAGGGGCAGAACAAAGCTCCGGAGGGAAGATTTGTCTGAGACTGGGAGTCGGTGTGGGAGACAGCACTGTTGCCATGGTGACAGGAGGGAAGTGGCAGGTCAGTGGTCAGTGCTGAAAGCCGCCATCACTCTCAACCATATTGAGCATCAGGCAGTACATCCAGTGTGCGAGGCTGGACGGGGAAGTACTAGCTGTTTCCATGACTCGATTTTCTTAAAGAAATTAGGAGGCAAGGTCATTTGCTGGAAGTAAGAGAGAAGACAGTGTGACAGGAGTCTGAGAAAAGTGGCCAAGGTTTTAGAGTGTTTCCGGAGGAAAAGCTGCCTGAGAGAACACAGAATGAATGCTGGCAATACACAGATCCAGCTGGGATGATGCGTTTCACACTGTTTATACTGCAGGCACTCGGCAACCAATTGTGCAGTTAGAAAATGGGGACCAGAAGTCAAAAGCAAGAAGATGGGGAGCCAGGCTGTTACAGTGATGGAAGCGTCCGATGGCCAGGAAGCCAAGGGCATTGCTCTGAGTGTGATCATCCTAGCACATGTCTATATAGAAGAAGGGAAGCCCGCAGGGGTTTACAGGGACCTTTAAAGGACTGGAGGTTGTGGTAACAGTGGGAAACTGAAGGAAAGTATTATAGGATGAGCATTAGTTTACGGGGACCATGCCTGGGGCCTGCAGTTTTGAAACCACTCTAATGGTTTAGCTACAGTACCCCTCTCTATAGAGCAAGGAGTCTAGGACTAGGGCCTATGGTCATCTGCATCCTGTACATCCCACCTTTTGGGTGACATTCTGAACCCTGGGACTCCAGAATTACCCTTTTAAACAGCTCTGTATCCACTCTTTAACTGCCTGGGGGGGCATCTGCACTCACAATCAGTGTTTTCTCTCTCTCTCTCTCTCTCTCTCTCTCTCTCTCTCTCTCTCATAATAATAACAGTAACAATAATTAATAACACAAATTTTCAGTAGAAATGAAGATGCCTTGTATGTTTATGTGAACAGAAAGTGTTTCTCTATAGTAAGACTGCCAAGCCTCTGTCTTTGGAGATTTATTTATTTATATGTATGTGTGTCTCTCTGCATATGTATGCCACATGCATGTGGGTGCTCATGGAGACCAGAAGAAGGTATCAGATTTCCTGGAACTAGAATTACAAGTGACTGGGAACCGAACTTGAGTCCTCTGCAAGAATAGCAAGGGCTCATAAACACTGAGATCTTTTCAGCTCCAAGTGCTTTTTTTTTTTTCTTTTTGCACATAGTAGGGGGAGGGGTTGTTGTTGAGGCAGGGTCTTTTTTAAAATTTTAATTAATTTTTATTTAAATTAAAAAAACAATCTTATTTTACATACCAATCCCAGTTCCCACTCCCTCCTGCCCTCCCATTTCCCCCACCATGCCTCCATCCACTCCTCCCATGGGAGATCATCAAAGTCTATAACATCATTTGGGGCAGGACCTCTGTCCTCCCTGTGTGTCTAGGCTGAGAGAGTATCCTTCCATGGGGAATGGGCTCTCAAAGTCCATTCGTACACTAGGTATAGATACTGGTTCCACTGCCAGAGGCCCCATAGACTGCCCAAGCCCCCCAATTGATACCCATGTTCAGGGTGCCTGCTTCAGTTTTATACAGGTTCCCCAGCTGCCAGGCTGGGGTCCATGAGCTCCCCCTTGCTCAGCTGTTTCTGTGGGTTTCTCCAGCATGGTCTTGTTCATCACTCCTCCCTCTCTACAACTGGATTCCAGGAGTTTGGCTCAGTGTTAGCGGTGAATTTCTGCTTCAAGGCAGGGTCCTACTATGTAGCTCTGGATAGCTTGGAACCTCCTATGTAGACCAGGCTGGCCTCAAACTGTTTCTGCTCCCCAACACTGGAATTAAAGGTGCACATCATGATGTCCCACCCCAGGTACTTTTTAACTTAGGACTTATTTAAAAGCTAAGAAACTTCTGAGACAACCCTCAAATAGTTCAAGGAGAATTATGGAGCAAAATCCACAGGGAAGTTAAACTTTTGATGAAAAGAAATTAGAAAACACAATGAATGGGCCCATCATTCATACCTGAGGACATACATAGAGCAGAACACATCTGAAAAGACTATAAAAGTCACCCAAGTCACAAATGAGGGAATCTTTAGTCATCAACAAAAATATAAAATCAAAAGTTCACCAAAAGGTAAAAATGAAAAGGAACCAATTACAATCTTGAAATGTAAAAAATAGAATTAGTAGATCTGACAGTGCTGAAGGGAAGTTTAATGACCTGGAAAGCAGAACTGAGGAAATATGTCAAGATAGATTACACAGAGATAAATATGGGAAAAAGCTGCTTCTTTTCTTCATGTTACCACATCAGCTTATCTAGTAAGTAAGCAAGAAAAGATGCTTGGCTCAGCCTGCTTTCCTATAAAATTCAGGAAACTTACCCAGGAATGGCCATGCTCACAGTGGGCTGGACCCTCAATCATAAATCATTAATCAAGAAAATACTCCAGACTTGCCTTCAGGCTAATCTGATGGAGGCATTTTCTCAATTGAGGTTCCCTCTTCTCAGATAACTCTAGCTTGTGTCTAGTTGACAAAAAACAAAACAAAACAAAACAAACAAAAACAAAACCCAACCAGCCAACCAACCAAACAAGCAAAAAAAACCCAACCTAATCATTGCAGACAGCCATCATCATTCAATAGTCCTCAATATTGTATTAGAGGTCCTTACTCATTGGAAAAAATTATGTGAACACAAGAGTTCACAGATGGTGCATTTCCTAACAATGGTCTCGAGTCTAAGAGTACTGATTATAAAAAGAAAAGGCAAAGGTCGATAGGATTGAGAAAGCTTAAGAACTGAGAATCTACAATAGCAGGAGGCTTTGACGAAGGCAGGGAGTTTTGAGGGAGGCAGTTAGTAACACAGATGACCAGGAGGTTGGAGATGACAGGAGAATACGTAGGTCAAACATGTCAGATGATCTACAGAGCAGAGTACACAAGAGTGGCGGGGTAGGGGAGATGACAGTGTTCAAACAGCACTGTGCTTGCTGAGCCTGGGAAACGCTCTCAGGGACATGCCAAGTTTCAACTGGAGCAGGAAGGCAGGTGCAATGTTTTGCCATCCAGGTCTAGATGCAGAAGTAACCACATCTAGTTAAAGTAACTAACGTAGAACAGGGGTTCCAGGATGTCTTCAGAGAGCCTGAGAGAACAGTGGTTATTCCACCAAAGTGGAATGAGGAACAGATAACCAGAGAGAATGCAGTGGCTTCTGCTGTGTTGTTTGTTTGAACAGAGCCAATAGGGCTATGAGCCTGATTGCATTTGTTGGACTGAGGATGAATCTTCAAAGCTTTTAGAATAATCTACTATATATGCTAAGAAATAGAATTCAGAGTAGATCTGAGAGGAGTTAGAGGAAGGAGTAGGGGGTAAATACATCAAGATACACTGCATGCATGACTTTCTCAACTGATTA
Source organism: Cricetulus griseus (assembly GCF_003668045.3). Classification (NCBI taxonomy): domain Eukaryota; kingdom Metazoa; phylum Chordata; class Mammalia; order Rodentia; family Cricetidae; genus Cricetulus; species Cricetulus griseus. The sequence continues at coordinate 105,929,876 of NC_048598.1, read as the reverse complement.
ATAAAAAAGTTATATTAATAAAGAAATGGAACAGAGTCGTCCTTGATATTATAATTTGAAGAGTAAAGACAAGAGGTAAGCGATTAGAATGAGGGGGAAAGATGTGAGATGCCAAGGTACCTTGCAGGGCCTCAAAAGCAAAGTCAGGTCTACTGCTAGATCACCCTCTGTGGGCTTCTCCTTTAATAGCTAGCAATCTGCCCTGTACTGTGGACTACTTCTGTATGTAGTCACCACAGGAATATCAAAACTGATTAGAATTAGGTGTCTAGAGAAATATTGATATGACATTAAAATACATGTCTGAAACAAATGCCAAAGTCTTGGATACAGTAAATATTTATTAAAGGCCACATATTCAAATCCAGAATTACCCAATGGATTAACCTTGTGGCAATGCTACTTGAGAATTTTACAAGAACTTGTTCTATCCCCTGTTTAATTTACCCTCACAGTAATAGATTTTGGAGGACAGTTATCTGCTTCCCCAGAGCAATTGACTCCATTGTGTCTGCCTTGCTTTCTCTGATGCAGAACATGGTGTGTTGAGTCTCAGGAGGCATTCCTTCCACTAAATGACCACCGTGGAACAAGTGCCAAATAAGCAGGGACCTGAATCTCCTAGCCTGTGAATGGGGGCTGTCAGTTATGTGAGGCTAATATTCAACAAAACAGCACCCAATCATCTGCCTTTTTTTCAAAATGGAAAGGCACTACATTTAATTTGAGGTCCTCTGCATTTTAAACAGGCAAGTCAATGAAGCAATAAATGTGTTCATAATGAATAGATTTTTCTACATAGAAAACTTAATGGTGGTGGCATAACAGAAGACTTAACCTGGTGACCAGAAAAGCGAACAATAGAAATATATAAGGATAATTTGCACTGGCCAGAAAGTGATGTTTTTGTTGAAAGAAAAAAAAAAGAATCACTGTTGTTGAGGATAAATTTCAGTTCATAATGGAAATGCATCATTCTGTAAAGAGATAGGATTGCTGTAATTATATCATCAATATCTAAAGATACAGTTCTCTATACAGACCAGTGTCTCTCCGTACACCACCATGTTTGGTCCCTCTGATGAACCACAGGTCAGAGGACAGAACTCAGGTCATCAGGCTGGCATGGCGAGAGCTTTTCTGGCAAAGCCATCTCACTAGCCAGATGCTTTCTTTTCTAATTAAACTATAGTATACCTCAGCTTCTGCTAAAGCTCTTTTGCCCTCCTGCCTTGACTGGAACTTAGTTGGAGACACACCCTCCTCCCACCTCCCCTGAATTTCTTATCTGACTTTTCTGGAACAACTCAGTCTAAGGATCTCATTCTCTGTCTCTGTCCCTCTGACACATACATGCATAAAGCACACGCGCGCGCGCGCGCACACACACGCGCACACACACACACACACACACACACACACACACACACACACACACACACACACACACTCTATTCTACTGGTCTTTCCTACAGAATTGTAGTATTCTCAAACCAACCCCCTTATGTCTCTTTTTGCTGTCTCCCTCTTACCATGTTTCCCTCTCTTCCTGCCTCACTCTAAACTGTTGAGTCCATCACTCTACTCCACTGTGTGAAAACAATGATCCAACACTCACCTCCTTCTGAATTCTCATTGTACTGACTCAGCAGCTCCCTTCATCACTGATCTCTTCCCTTCCTTCCCGCTGGACATTATTGCTCAACAACTACATGGTCTCTGGGTTTTCTTAAATCGGTGTGCATGAGTACTTCGTTATTTCTTTGTTTATTGCTTAAATGCTGCAATGGCCATGACTTCCTTCCCCATTAGTTGGCTCTTCTTGTTCAGATCCCTATCCTAAGAGCTCATATATAATACTCTTTTAACACAGGTCTCAGGATGTACCCCTGGCTGGCCTAGAACTTGCTCTGGTAGACCAGGCTGTCTTGGAGCCACCAGAGATCCATTGTCTCTGCCTCTTGAATGCTAGGATTAAAGGAGTGAGCCACCTTGCTTTAACTTCCCCACATGATTCCCTTCCTGGAATTGGCAGGGGAAACATATAGAAGATTCATTTTTTCTCCTCCCAAGGGATGGGAGCTAACACATATAGAAGTATAGTAACTGCTGTTGGTTAAGACTTTACCGCACACCAGCCACCATACTAAGGACTTATATACATTATCCCTTTCTGGCCTCATGTTAACTGCCTGAGATGAGTTCCATTCCTCTCTCTATTTTATAAATGGGAAGTCTGAAGATTTGAGAGGTCAGGTTCCTTGCCCAAGGTCACTCAGCCTCCAAGGGATGGAACCAATATTGAAACCCATGCATCACGCCTCTAGACCAGAAGATCCTGCCTGCCCACAACTGCACCATGTGAGAGGCCAGTGTGCTCATGTTAGTTAATGAGGAGTAGCTCCTCCCCTGATTCCCTTGCCCAGAGGGATCCCTTGCCCATTGTCATCACCAGCCTGCACCCCCAAGTGACTCCTGAGCCCGCTGTTACTCTGCACAGCACTACATTCCCAGGACGGTGTCCTTCACTGCTATGGTGTGGGACACCTTTCCAAAGCTGACCACCACAAGGCACACAGGGCATTTCATTCTGTCGATGGCCCTTAGACCTTTGCGGGATCATTCATACGCAGCCCTGTGATAGTGTTTTCAGGCTCTTATTTATGCGAGGGAGTTAGGCTGATGTGCAAATCTCAACCCTAGATGTCCAGAAAAGTAACAGGATTAGTGAAGAGAGGGAAAAAAAGCATTTCTTTTGGATGGTAAAAATGAGTTACCCAGTAACTCATCGTGTTGCTTTGGTTCTAAATTAACTTGTTTGCTGAAAGCTACTCTTGGGAAACGATATTCTTCACTCATCCTGTGCTTGCCGCACTCCACCTTCCGTCATCAAACAGCAGCACGTTAACTGAGGTCCTGTTCCTGGGTGACCTGCTGTATATGCAGAAGATACTCGTGAAAGAAAACAGATGTGCAGAGATTTAACAACTGCATGGTGGGAATTTCTTTCTGTGTATGGACCAGATGAAAACTGCTTTTTAGCCTTCTCTGCAAGAGTGAAAGACTGTTGCACCTTTTCTTGCAAAATTAAGACAACAAAACACTTGCAGTTTCCGCTGTATATTATATACTCTTGAACAGTATCCTTTTATAGTAAGTCCCTAACCCGTAGCCCTCCTCCTCCACTGCCTCCTCCCACCCCACCTCCCACCACCCCTGCACAATTCAGGATGCTGATAGGAAGTTCAGCTCGCAGATTACCTGGCAGTGGCCAACCAAAATCCTGAGAAGGGTTTACCTTACTCTGGAGAAAGTGGGGGCTTGAGGTCACAGGGCTGATAGCCAAGCACAGGTCCCAAACATAATTTAAATGGAGCCAGGAAATTTGTTGTTGTTGTTATTTTAGGGGTTTGGGGTTTTTTATTTGTTTGAATGCAGAGGGGCTGGGAAATAGAGCATGGGTTTCAATCTGGAAGGCTTTTGTCCCAGGCAGTGTTATCACAGACACCCAAGCTCAATTCTAATGGCCTTGTATCCATTCATCTCCCAATGACCTTGTGTCCATTCATCTCCCAATGACCTTGTGTCCATTCATCTCCTAATAACCTTGTATGCATTCATGTCCCTAGAACTTCTTCCCATGTGGTCGGTCTCCTGTAGCCCCAACAGGATCTGTGAGATCAAAGCTGTCTTCACACTCTAGGTACAGTCCATCTTGATCCCTTCTGTTGACATTTGCTCTGATGGCACCAAGCAACAGCAGGTGCATGAGTTACTTCGAGAAGCAGCACCAGGCTGTAGTAGTGATCACTGCATTTTTCACCACCTTGCAGGCAGTTTGTTTCACATAAAAATATGCTGATGAAGCAACACGAATTATGTTATTAAATCCCAACCCTCACTGCACGTCTTTCCAATCATCTGGGAAATGTTCATAGGCCATTTCCATCACATCCAAAATCTGATCATTTTGCATGGTGGGTTGTGTGAGATCTGAACTGGCCACTATTTTAATGGGACATTGTTTTTATTTGAAAGAATGACTGACAGACAAACTACTGTTATTCAAAGTGTGGTATTTGGTCGGCATTTTCTCAGAAATGATTGAAGTGAACCTGTCATTTCAACAAAAACAACCAGCGGTGTTTGTTGCCAATGATGGAATTTGAGACTGCAAGTGAAAATGAGAACTTGGGAACTTTGTGCACACCCTTGAGAGTCTGACAGCTTCTCAATAGACTTTTGTGATGAGTTCAGTGCTGCTGTTAACAGATATGATTTTTATATTGTATAATGGGATGCGTTAACATTTCCAAGAGCTATATGTCAGTAAATTAATATATTTGATGACCAATGTAGCATGCTTAGGTGAAGGAGCCATTGAGAGCTCTAGACACTCTAGTGTATTTTACTGCAGTAAAAACATGCAAGCTTAATGGATACCAATCATTCTATCACTTACTGAGCTACAGTGTACTATAAACCTCTGTGTGTGTATGTGTGTGTGTGTGTGTGTGTATGTGTGTATGTGTGTGTGTATGTATGTGTATGCGTGTGTGTCTATGTGTGTGTATGTGTGTATGTGTGTGTGTGTGTGTGTGTGTGTGTATGTGTGTGTGTGTGTGTATGTGTTGTATGCATGTGTGTGTGTATGTGTGTGTGTGTTGTATGCATGTATGCACATGGGGATGCACATTTCTGGTCACACATGTTCAGATGCAAAAGCAGGATGTCGAGTGTCCTTTTCTGTCACAGTCCACCTTATTCCTTTGAGACAGGGTCTCCAGTGAACATGGAGTAAGCCCCAGTGATGCTTACTGTCTCCACGCCCTCCCTCCACCACTAGTATGACAGGAGGTGACCATGCTCAGCTGTTTCCTTGGGATCTGAACTCATAGCCTCATGCTTGCACGGCACTTTACCCACTTAGCCATCTGCTGAGTCCTAGTGTACAGTGATTTTAGAAGGAATGTCTTTGATTAGCTGACATGGTGATTGCAATTGTTCCTCTCTTTTTCACCTCCATGACAGTGGGAAGCCAAACTTTTCTTTGTGTCCCAAACCATATCTTCTCGAAGGGAATTCAAAAGGAGCTGTGCAAGCCAAACCATAACCCTATTATGCAAAATATTTCAAAGACTTGCAAAAGTATAAAATTATGATGGGTTTTTCACTGTTGTCGTGTGGTTATGGTTGAAATAAGTTTTCATAAAAGCATGGTAAAATGTGGTGGATTTACTGTTTGTTATTTTGAAGTGAATTAATTTTTAAACATTTTCTCAGTTTTAGTGATTGTTTCAAGCATGGTATTAATAGGCATGACCTACAACAACAAAAGCTTATTAGGTTCTCAATTTTTAAGAGCATAAAGGAATCCCAAAGGCACAATTTGAGAAGCGCTGCTTTAAAGAGTTCCCAGCATGCATTGGTGCATACATGGGGTATGGTGTGGACCTTGCTCATGCAACCAGTGGTTACTTAAAATTAAACAGGGGCAGGAGAGAAGGTTCAGCACCACAAAGCACTTGCTACCCCTCCGGAGAACTGGATATCAGTGCCTAGAACTTACACTGGACAGCTTACAAACACCTGTAACTCTAGCCCCAGGGGATCTGACACCCTTTTCTGGCCTCCAGGGGCACCAGCCCACTTGTAGCACATATACCAATAAGAATAAAAACAAATCTTTTAGCCAGGTGTTGGTGGCACATGTCTTTAATCCTAGCACTCGGCAAGGTGGACTGCACCTGTGGAATGGCACCCACAGTTGGCCTACACACGCCTACACGAGAAGCACGCAAACACAAGTCATTAAGCAAGGATGTTTCTGCAATAAAATTGGCAGAGAACTGTTCAGACATAAATTATTAACCAACTGTCATAAAAAAAGATCTAGTCTTGTTAGATGCAAACAAAAAAGGGTGTCTGTGTGAGGCTCAGCCCCAGTTCTATGCTTTGAATCCCTTGATGGCCTAGTGATGACAACCTTCACTTTTAATCTGCTTCAAAACCAGACCTTCAGTAGCAGCACCGAGGCTTTTGCCAAGTACCCAAGATTCTCTGCATATGAACTGCTTAATGTGGAGCCTCAGTGCCAGGCTACTAAGGCAACTCTCCACTCACACCTCTAGACACTTATTCATCACCTTCGTCAACATCCTTGAGACCCTGGCACCCTGCCCTCTCTGCATCCTGTAGGTCTGTTAATGGCCTCCTGGTTTTACCTATCTTCTACCTACCTAGAGCCTACAGTGCCGTGCCTGTAGTCCTATGAAGTCGTCTTGCTGAGTAGGTAAAGTCTTGGTATGTTGAGGTTACACTCTATACAGTGAGCTCAAGGAGAGGGAAAGAGGACAGTCTCAGTTCTGCAGTAGTTAGCTTCAGCCTTCATGCTCAACCTATGTGACCCAAGCCTGAGAGCTGGCTGGTTATCATTCTACCAGGCTTTGATCCTATTTCTCCTGTCTCCTTAAGGGCTTGTTTTCTTCAATCATTCCTGTAGCTTCAGCTTGAACTATTTAGTCCACATACATACATACATACATACATACATACATACATACATACATACATTCTTAAATATCTCCCTAGATTTCAAACTAGTATCTCCTTCCACTCTCACCAGTTATTTCTACTTCCTAATCAATTTCCTTTAGCTCAATCAATCTGGCCTCTGCCTCCAGTATTATATCTAAACTGTTTCTGTTAAGCCTTGTCAAATTCAGGAAGCCTTTCACAATTCTTATTTTTTTGTGATTCCCCCTTTATCTTGCCTTTTAAACATCAGTTCTGCCCAAGGTTGTCTCTTTGACCTCTACTCTGTTTGCTCTACAGATCCTTCCAGTGGGACAACACACCCAAGCCTTTAGCTACTCAGTGGGCTCATATGGATCTCATCAATTCAGATGTCTTTGCTGAGTGAATAACTGCTCTGTGTGCATAAATGAAAAGAAAGACAGCTTCCTGAACATAACACCAGTAACATAGACACTGAGGTCGACAATTAATAAATGGGACCGCCGGAAACTGAGAAGCTTCTGTAAGGTAAAGGACACAGTCAACAAGACAAAACAGCAGCCCACAGAATGGGAAAAGATATCCACCAATCCTCATATCTGACAGAGGGCTGATCTCCAAAATATACAAAGAACTCAAGAAGCTAGTCACCAAATCACCAAATAATCCAATTAAAAAGTGGGGTACAGAACTAATTAGAGAATTCTCATTAGATTAATCTAAAATGGCTGAAAGACTCAACATCCTTAGCAATCAGGGAAATGCAAAGAAAAACAACTCTGAGATACCATCTTGTTCCTGTCAGAATAGCTAAAATCAAAAACACTAACAACAACAGTTTATGTTGGAGAGGATGCGGAGAAAGAGGAATACTCCTCCACTGCTGGTGGGAGTACAAACTCATACAGACACTTTGGAAATCAGTATGATGATTCCTTCAGGAAAATGGGAACCAGTCTACCACAAGATCCAGCAATTCCTTTCTTGGGCATATACCCAAAAGAAGCACATTCATACAACAAGGACATCTGTTCAACTATGTTCATAGCAACATTATTTGTAATAGCCAGAAACTGGAAGCAACCTAGATGCCCCTCAACGAAGAAAGGATAGAGAAAATATGGTACATTTATTTACACAAAGGAATACTACTCAGCAGAAAAAAAAAAACCAAAACAATGGATCTTGAAATTCGCAGGCAAATGGATGGAACTAGAAGAAACCATCCTGAGTGAGGTAACCCAGTCATAAAAAGACAAACATGGTATGTACTCATTCATATATGGATTTTAGACATAGAGCAAAGAATTACCAGCCTACAATTCACACCATCAGAGAAGCAAGGAAACAAGGAGGATCCTAAAATAGACATACATAGTCCCCCGGAGAAGAGGAAAGGGACAAGATCTCCTGAGCTAATTGGGAGCATGGGGGGAGAGGAGAGGGAATTAGGAGAAAGAGAAAGGGAGAAGAGGAGGGGAGAGGAGGACATGAGGGATCAGGAAGATTGAGTTGGGAGAAGAATAGAGGAGAGCAAGAAAAGAGATACTATAATAGGTTTAAAGAGAAATCTGGCACTAGGGAAATGTCCAGAGATCTACAAGGATGACCCCAACTAACAATCTAAGCAATAGGGGAGAGGCTACCTTAAATACCCTTCCCTGATAATGAGATTGATGACTACCTTATAGGCCATCCTAGAGCCTTCATCCAGTAGCTGATGGAAGCAGAAGCAGACACCCACAGCTAAACACTGAGCTGAAATCCTGGAATCCAGCTGCAGAGATGGAGGAGTGATGAGCAAAGGGGTCAAGATCAGGCTGGAGAAACCCACAGAAACAGCTGACCTGAACAAGAGGGAGCTCATGGACCCCAGACTGATAGCTGGGAAACCAGCATAGGACCGATCCAGACCCCCTGAAAGCGGGTGTCAGTTAGGAGGCCTGGGCAATTTATGGGGCCTCTGGTAGTGGGCCAGTATTTATCCCTAGTATGTGAATGGACTTTGGGAGCCCATTCCATATAGAGGGATACTCCTCAGCCTAGATACACGGGGGAAGGCCTAGGCCCTGCTCCAAATGATTTGACAGATTTTGAAGATCACCCATAGAAGGCCTCATCCTCCCTGGAGAGCACAAAGAAGATGGGATAGAGGGTTGGTGGGGGACAGGGGGGTTGGGGAGGGAGAGGGAACTGGGATTGACATGTAAAACAAGCTCGTTTCTAATTTAAATAATATAAAAAGCAGACTCGAGATTCACACATACATTCCAGACCCCGTTTCCATACTTATGGATGTCTCTGACATACAATAAGGGCGATCACATCACTAGTATCCACCCATGAAGCTCTTTGGAATAAGTGAAATAATGCATGTAGATGCACACAGTTAACACTCAATAGTGTCAACTACTGTTAGAGACTTCTGCCTAAAGCTGGGCAGAGAACCTCAGAACTTACCTATTAAAAAAAGCCAACTCACTGCTCCCCTTTCACTCTAACGCGGTCATAATTTCATTGTAATTTTTGTAATTTACAGATTAATATCTGTAACTAGCCTTTAAGTTAAATAGTAGTGGTTCTTGCACACTGAGTAACAGTTGCTAAAAACATTATTAAAAAGTGGCAGGATTCCAATCCTGTTCCTTCTGATTTCCAAGTTCATACTGCCTAACTCTGACAAATAAGTTTAGTGCTTAAGTCCCATGCAGTAGCTGGGACATTCATTCACCTAGACATCTTCCCTTTCACTTAGCACTATCTAGAGATGGGCTAGAGAGCTGGATCCCATCAAAGACTAACCCCTGATCCGCAGCATTTGCTGCCTGAAGCTACCAAGGGAACCTCACTGAAAAGGGGCATACACCTTGTCTGCGAGCTTGCACATGCTGGGTCAGCACAGCACTGTACTCAGTGAGCCCCTACATTTTTGGATCCTGATCACCTGGCCTAAATCCAACTTTAGTCCAAGTCGAGCTGATGGAAATCAACACGTGGGGCTAGCCAGAAGACGAAAGTGCTGGTCCTGCAAATGAGTGGGCCAGAGTTCAAACCTGCAGCCCCCAGCTGAAAGCCTGTAACCCCAGCACTCTGGATTTAGAGATGGGGATCCCTAGCAAGCCAGCTGGCTAGACTAGCTGAATCAGGGAACTGGCAGTTCAAATGACAGACACTGTACCTCGATATGTAGGTTAGAGGGTGATTAAGGAGGATACCTGATGTCAGCCACTGGTCTCCACACACACCTGAATATGCACACATGTACACACACACACACACACACACACACACACAGGCAAAAATGAAGAACAAAAAGAAAATCATGGTGTGGAAGCAATCTGAGGGACTGATTGTTCGCTGACATGTTTCAGAACCATCCTCTGTCTTTTTTCTTCAGCTTTCCCTGGCAACTTCTGTAAATTATGCCCCAAGACATCCAACTGGAGGCTCTTATTGGTAAGCATCTTCTTTGCTCCCCCCCAACCCCATCACCCTTCACTCTGAATGGCCCAGCTTTGAAAACAGTGAATAACTAAGAATAAATAAGAAATATTTAAGAATAAATAAGAAATCGGTAAGGTTAGGATACCTTTAATAGATAAACGCCAGCCAACAGCAAGCCAGAGCGTGCCAAAATCAGCAAGGCCAGAGGGGCAAGAGAGCAAGCCATGTGCCTCGTCTGTTCCTTTAAAACCTCTCCCGAGTCACCCTGACATCACCTTGACCACACCCTGATGGGTGTGGCCGGGCACACCTGTAGCCACTTCTTAGGAGGCATGTTTATGGTGTCTCCCTACACAGCTTGGAATAGGTGGCACTCTCATCTTTCTGTGCAGTGTGTAGGCAGTTCCTTCAGCCTAAAGCAATCGCCCCTCCACCCCACCACCTTCGTTTGCCTGACTCCGTTCTTCACCTTTCTGTATGGGTATCAGCCATCAGGGGTTCCCTGGAACTGACAAAATGTCAAGCAATAGGAATTAAGTTAGGACAGTTCAAATGCCCAGTAACTGACAGCCTGCTCACGTGGACAAACATGTGGTATATCCCGTGCCCTTAAGGAGGACTCTCCAGGCATGGTGGTGCACACCTGTGATCCCAGCAGCCGCAAGGTAGAGGAAGGACAATCAGAAGTTTAATACCATCCTTGGCTACCTAGTGAGCTCAAGGCCAGGCTGGGTTAATGAAACTGTCTCAATATGTTCATCTACATAGAAAGGGGTCTGAGAAGCAGATCTTGAGATTTCAGCAAGGACTTCTGAAATCTGGTAGGGCCAGGTGATGCTTGCTTGCTTGTCTATAACCTGAAATAAGCAAGGGCTGCTTTTGTAATGACAAATCCTAGTTTGGGGTTAGGTGTGTTTATTGTTAATATCTCAATGGTTTATTGTTGTGATCAACTTCGGGCTAGGATGACTAGCTGACCATTCACTGGGGGTAAAAAGAGAACCTGAGAAATAATGAGACAAGTAATATTTAAGAAGTAACTTATTATATATTTGCACAAAAATGACTAGGACTGAAGAAGTCAGATACCCAAGAGATTAACTTTCAGCTAGTGTTATTTCAGTCAGATTATTTGGTAGACTACATTGTATTTGGTAAAATATCATGGGACTATTGACTGTTGAGATATCTTGTGAGCCATTCACTTTCCATTCTCTTTGGTCACCAGGGTTAGGAGAACCATCACATTCCTTAGTATATGCAAGGCCTTTACTTATCATAATTCCTTATTTGGTTTTCAGAGCTCTCCTGCCACAGGCGCCCCCTCTTCCTACCACCACCAGTTCCATCCACTCCCTGCCAGCAACAGGCTGTTTGTTCGAGTAAAACCAACTCTGGGACCCTACGTGTCTCCTGTGGGGTTTCCAATGCATTTGTGCTGTGCTCTCAGAGATGTCTTATGACACATACATGTGCATGCATTCTCACAGTGCTGTGGTGTGATCGTAACATCACACTGTGCCACAGTAATGAGCAGAGGAGGGAGCCCCACCTCTCCTGGGCACAGTGGACCAGTGTTAAGGCATGGTTAATGTCTGATTAGGTTAAATTGCGATGAGTGTTGGCCATGAGTTCTTTAAGTTCTTACTGCAAGCACTCCTGTGGATGTTCATGTTCTTGTAAATAAGAAAAGATTTTGTGGAATCTTGATGTCCTGACTACTCTGAATCAAAGGACTGTCACTTGGACCCAGGAGGCAGATTATTCAGTAAAGTGCTTAAGCCATGAGGACTAGAGTGCAACACCTAGGACCCATGCAAAAAACGCTGGGTGTAGAGAGACACTTGTAATCCCAGTGCCATGGAGACGGAGATAGGCAGCTTCTTGGGACTCATGGCCAGCCTGTCCTAATCAGTGAGCTCCAGACCAAAGAGACTGTCTCAAAACACAAGGTGGACCGCTTCTGAGGAAAGATACCCAGGGATGTCCTCTGGCTCGTACACACCTGTATAAACATGCATGTGTACAGCCCCCCCCTCCACATACACTTGCATAATATATGCATACACACATACACACACACACACACACACACACACACACACACACACACACACACACACACATACACACACACACACACAAAGGGATTCTCAAACAGCCAGCTGAACTACCCTCCTGACCATGCCAGCTGTTTTAAATGTTCCAAGGACACTGAGAAAACTACTGAAGGACTAAGGCTGATTCCGCTCATTTCTAAAAGTATTGCGTTAGCCAACCTGGGGCTTTGTCAAGTAGTTTGTACTAGACTTTTTGTTGTCATCAGTCTCAGTCAAGTCAAGATCAGGGCTTCTTAAACTTGTGCACTCACAACCCCTTTTTGCTATAGAATTTTTTACATAACTTTCGGTGTGGGGTGTATACAACAGATACACAAATCAAACATTACTGACAATAAAGCATAAAGAAAACTTGTAAGCAATTATTTGGTATCCCTGTAATGTTACTATTAAAGATGAAAGCAAATCCGTATATTAATGAGATGGATATGCATATTTTCATACTAATGTCATGGGAGTGCTGGAGAGATGGCTCAGCAGTTAAGAGTGCTGGCTGCTCTTCCAGAAGACCTGGGTTTGATTCCAAGTACCCCCATACTAGTTCACAACCACCTGTAAGTCTAGACATAGGAGGTCTAAGACCCTCTCTTCTGGCCTTCATGGGCCCTGCATGCACACTGAGCACAGACATACATGGAAACAAAGCTCCCCTAGAAAAAAAATCACATAAAAAGATAAATCAATAAAATGTTTAAAAAGAATTAAGATTTGGCTGAATACCTGATACTTATAGGACACACAGCGTCTTCATCTTCAATATTTTTCAGAGTAGACTGACATTTCAGTCTTATTATCATCAATGCCAAAAATGCCTTTGCATAAATATATAGTACAAAATGAAAAAAGTATTTTTACAGCCACTAAAAAGTTGTTGAAAATTCTGTCCTAATCATAATCATTCAATGATTTTTTAATGAAATTCAAGCAACTCAAATAGTAATTTTAATATCAAACATTCTTACAGTACAATCCAAAGATACATTAATTTGATACATGCTGAGAAAAGAACAGCTAGAAAAAATTGGAATTCTATGTTTTCCATAATTAAATCATTATATTTTGATAAGAGCAGAAAACTCTGTATGCACAGTAAGAATATTGTAGTTCACAACATGCAATGTTCTTGGATCTGAGGTGAAATGTTTCAGGTGGCATTTGTTGGCTGGCATGGCACAAAAGCAGACACAGTGCCAAGTACACATGTTATGCCTTCAGAACCAGGGCTGCCATGAAGTCGTGCAAAGTGACATGAGCCAGCATTGTCAGGAACACATCAGATTAATTACACAGTTGGTTTTTGAATTAATTTCTGGTCATTTCATACCCAGAATCATCTCACTCTTGCCATCATTTTCACAACCCCCACATTCAGTCATGTGACCCCCCCATATGGGGGTCATAACCCACCAGGTTGGAAATGACCTGCAATCATGTCTACCTAGGCCAAATGGGGAGCGCTTCTGCTGGTGGCTCAGTAGAAGGACTACCATGGCTAGTATTAGAAAGGCAAGGCTCTGGTTTATATTTATGAAGTGTGCTGTGACTGGTCTGATGGCCCATCTTGGGCTATACAGGCAGGCTCTGAGGCTGAGCTGGCTGAGAGACACTGCAGATAGCGGCAACAATAACTAAGCAGCCTGTAGGTTGGCCTGCAAAAGAGGCTAGGACACTGGCTGCTAGACAGCTATGGAAGAGGCAGCTGAACAGTTCAACAGAGTGGCTGGGGGAGAAACGGGGCTGGGGTAGCAGGAGTACAGAGGAGGGAGAGCTGAGGCTGAGGGTGGACAAAAAAAAAGAGTCAGTGGAGAAACACATCTGTACCTGGTTGTTAGTAGAGTCCAGGAGAGCAGTCAAACCTCTCGGCTCAAGGATCTCAGACACCTGACCCCAAGGAGGCAGCTGTAACAGTGGTTGGTGTTAAAAGCTGAGAATATCAATACCTAGGTCTGCTGAGAAGCACCATACGAACTGCAGCCAATAGCTGAATAATCCCAACTCCTAGGCCTGCATAATAGAGATGAGGAACACCCAGGCTTGCCTGGAAACTATACATGCTGATGCCAAAGGGCAAGGGATCCCAATGTCCCAGGCCTACTCTAGAGGAACTCTTGTAGAGCTCAGGATGCCAATAGGCAAGGCCTACACATCATGGGAACACTAGAGGGGGCCTGCTGCTGTCAAACACAGGAGCACAAAAGCTGCCCCAAACCAGCACTTGAAGGGCTTCTCCCAGCCTACTCGTTTTTGTCTTGGTAGAGCAAAGATCCCAGCCAGCCGATAGGTGAGATTGAGCCTACCTGCCTGGTGGACATGGTTGGGATCTCCCCCTCTTTATGTTCTCAGGCTGTGTTACCTACTGTGTGTTTTACACACCAGTAGTATCATCACTTAAGACTTAGTTTTCAGTCCCCACCATAATACCTACAAAAGTAATGTTCCCAGAGATGGAGCCCAGGAAGAATACTTTTAAAACCTTCTAGGCGGCTCTTAGGTACCATTGCTTTAAATAGCATCATTCCAGGCAGCTGCTAGCATTGTGTCAATAAAGTGGCAAATGGTTATAAACCCAAGACACAATGTTTTAAAACATCTCGATCCACTCAAAACTTTGCTTTATATGTGTAAATACAAATAGTCACGCAAAGAATATATAATAAGCAATCTTGTCTTATCCCTGGACGTTGATGAAAAGGGCATTATTGGACAGGACTCAATTTATTATTAGCTAGTTGTCTTGGGTATTCTTAAACTGAATGTGTATCATAACTGTTAATTGGACATAGAGAAACCAGGCCCCAGCAAGTTCAAGGCTTCCTACCTTCTCGACTAGGTACTCAGAACAGCTTAGTGGGAGACCTAGCTTGGCTTGAATGGCCTCAGGATGTCAATCTGTTGCTTAGTCTGCTGAGCCACCATGCTCCTCCACAAGCAGTTATAGAATGGAAATTAACGTAGGGTAGAGACCTAGAAGGTTACAGTGAACACTTTATCTGGTGCTCTGACGATTAAATGTGCAAAAGTCTCTACTCTCTGAGCCTTGCCTGAAGGACATGCCTCTTTGGCCAGAAGTGATTTGTCGGCTGTATGATACAGGCAGCCTTTTTATACCTCCCTGTATGGCTGCTGAAATCTTGGCTCACACTCAAATGCCCCACTTGGGTTTTATTCAGGAAATATTTCTTCCAGCTGCTTTATTTGTTCCAAGATTGAATGTATAAGCTTCCAGAAAGTGCAAGATCACAAGTCAAATGAAAGGCTTCAGTTCCCAGTTCACATAAAGAGATAAAATCTGAAACCAAGGAAACAACACAACTTGGCTAAATGAAGGACTAGGTATAAATGAGGCAATAGCATTCCTACCAAAAGGTCACTGCATGCTAAAATGCTCCAGAAAAACACATTAGAACAATCGTGGCTACTGTAGTGTCGTGGTAATGGACTGACTTGCAAAGGGATTCAGACTTTCCTTTAGCATTTAAAATCTAATGCAAAACAATCTGATAGAAATGAAAGTGCATTTGCATTTCACAATTAAGAAATACTACTGTATAAGCAGGGCTCCTGTTTTAAGACTTGGGAATCTACCTAAAAATGAAATTTGGGTGTCCTGGACATCAGCTGTTGTTCAAGAGCCTGGGCATCAGGATCATGGACATGAATAGAAGGCAAAGGCTAGCCTGAGAGGTTTAGAGATAGGCAGTTAACTTGTGGAAGAAGAGTGAGTGAAGAACACAGAGACAGAGAGCTACAGGCCATAGGGCACAAGAAAAAGATGACCTTAAGAACAAAAATGGAGAGTTTATCAAAGTATATTTTCAAAGGGTTTTGGCAGTTAAAGAAGCAAAAAAAAAAAAAAAAAAAAAAAAAAAAAAAAAACACAGGTTATTCCCATGATTCTCCAAATATATACTGGGAAGTATTTAGAGTAGGCAAAGGTCATCTATCACTTGGGCTCCAGACACATAGTCACATTTACTGGCATGATTAAGTTGTAGGACTGGTAAGAACAAATGGGGCCAACTGTTGTGTGAAAAGAAGATTAGAAGACTATGCATAAACACAGATGATGCTCTGCCAGAAGCTGTCTGGACCGAGAGTCAACTGTCAATTTCTAAAAGTCTGTTAATAAGGGGGAAATACACCAAAAGTTGCCACGTTGTTATACAGGTTATGCTATGTCCCTCAGGTCCCCCAGCAGCTGGAAGAGTCATCTGCTGCTGGTTTGCAGTTGAGACTCTCCTGAGACTTGCCTCAGCCAAAAGTGGTGGCCTTGGTCCTGATGGTTAAGCCCTCTTCCTTGGAGGCAGTTAACATGCAATGCCCAAGCATTAGGAGAACAAGTGCAAATGGCTCCGGGTTCCAGGAGCTCCAGCATCTCCCAGGCTGAACACTTGCACAAGATAAGTATTTAGTTGGAAACCTAAAATAAATTAGATATTTATTCTCTGGTATTTTGGTCTGTTCCCAAACTTTTGTCTTTGTAAACCAGTTCAAGATAAATATACCTTATTAATTATCATGCAAACATGTGGGTGCCTTCTGCATAGCTGGGCAAGCTCCCTTTAATCTGATGAACTGGTTAAGAAAATTTCTTCTAGCATAAAATTATTAGCATTTAATGAGCACTTACTATGCTACCAAGTAATATGTTAATCATATAATTTATATAATGTCCACAATCCCATGATGAGAATGTTAACATCATCTTTTTTAAAAACATGAAGTCTAGCTACATTGCTCAGGCTCATCTCAAGTTCTTGGGCTCATGCAATCTTCTACTTTCAGCCTTCCCAGTAGTTGAGACTACAGACATGAGCTATTGCACCCAGCCTGTCATCTTCATTTTATCATGCAGGGACCTTGGGAACAGAAAAGTATTTAAACAATTTATCTGAAGTCACACCATGAAGAAGGAAGCAGGCTGGGACTTTCAATCAATGTGACTCCAAAACTTGTCCTCGTGCCACACTGAATTCTAAAGTGAATTTAAATAAAAGGTGTAATGAGAACAAAAACACAGAAGTGAGTCTTTGTTTTCTAATGGCATCATACAACATGACAAAATATGCCATGTCAAGTTTTTCTCATAAAAGATGAACCCAACAAACAAGGGATGCACTTAAATTCTCAGAAGAGAGTGCAAGCAGTGTAGTCTGCAACTGTTATTTGTTTATATGGGAATTATTTTAGCTAATTAAAGACAGAAGAGTGGGGCAATATTTGGAAGGAACAAGTGAAGTCAGACATCTTAATTATGCTCTCAGATGAGCACAAAAGAGTAAGCTACAAAAAAAAACTTAATAAAAGCTAACTGTTAAATATCGGGATATGAGCAACACACAGAGAGAATCCATTTTTAAAGCAATTCAGATTAGATAGTAATGACTAATCAGAGAGGTTTCATGACAGCCATCTGTGGCAACACATATGTAAATGTCAAGCCACAGTTTTATTAGAGGTATTTTCCCTAGAAAATAAAGCACACATTTATAGTTATCTATTAAAATATGAATGATATCTCAAAAGAGATGTCTATAATACTTTCTAAAAGCAAGTATCAAGACTGCCAAATCTTTGCAAGTAGAATCGATTTCATGGAAGAGCTTGAAGGAGCCACAGAGAGTAGGACCCTCATCCTACAGGACTACACAGTAGCTTCCTTCCTTCCCTCCCTTCCTTTCTTCCTACCTTCCTTCCCTCCCTCCCTCCCTTCCCTTTTTTCTCTTTTCCTTCCTTCTACTAACAGGACCACTGCCTCCTTTAGATCCAGGTCTTGGAGATGAAAAAAAAAAAAAAAAAAAAAAAAAAAAAAAAAAAAACAGCAGGAGAGAATCCCAAGAGAGCATCCTGGCACTACATCATCCAGCCCCTCTCTCTACCAACAAGCTGTGAACCGACCTCATCAGACACAGGCTAGGCTGGTCAAACTTTTCATTAGTGTAACAAATACTCAACACATACATCAAATTCAAAAGGAAGAAAAAATACTTATTTCTGGCTCACAGTTTCAGTCTATGGCTAGCTGGTTCCACAGTTGGGAACATCACAGGAGGGAAGGCATGATGGCACAAACTGCTCAGCTCATGGTGGCCAAGATTCAGAGGGAGAGAAAGGAAGAATACAGACAAGCTATACTTCAAAGTCATAGCCACAGTGACCTACTACTTAATCCAGGTACTATCTACCGAAAGTCCATTCAATTGTGAGCTCATCAATAACGTAATTCATTCATTAAATCAGAGATTCCAGGATCCAGTGACCTCCCAACGACTGGATCTACCAGCTGTGGAATAGGCCTCAAAACAAGGCTTTTGGGAAGACACAGGCCTGGAACCAGGTTATCTCCTAGAGAGAGTTCTTCTTTTATGGAAACTTCTGACCTTAGCATTTGTTTCTAGAAAGAACACCTTCCCTGGTTGTCCCATTCATACCCTACGTACTTAAACACACACCTCTACTTGATGTCCCCTGTCACACTGAACGGAGGCACCATTAACTCACTGGCCAGATGTCTAGAGACTCACTCATCCCCTCCACGTCTTTCCACCACATTTCCTGTTACCACAGTCCCATGGATTAGTACATGAAAAAAAATCACTTGATAGCGCTGATCTTACAACACTAGCTTGGTGTGTAATAGGACTTCTCTGAGGTGACTGGGGTGCCAGTGGTCCAGCCGTGGGGTCTGACAGTCTCATTTACTGAGATTCCACTTCCTAAGTCAATACTACACTGATTCCTACATCCATCAGAGTAGAGCCCTTGGACCAATGCAACAGAAGGATTTTTCTTTGTTTTTATTTCATGTGAGAAATTTTTAGCATGGCTTTTAGAGAATGAAGACCATCAGATAACACCAGAAATTCTTCTATAGCTGAAAAACACAGGTCCATTGTTTTTTCTTTAAATAAAACACACACACCACAAAGTAAAGATACATACCATGAAGCAGAGACTTAACTGGTTGCTAAAGGTAAAAATTACACCAAATGCTGAGATCTGTGTGATGACACACTGCATATGGCAGAAAAGACTGTGAAGAGTCAAGTGAACCAGTTTAAAATGAGAAAAACATGTAAGAACTCAATGCCTATAAAAACTCACCTAAAAAAAAAACAAACGTGTGTGTGTGTGTGTGTGTGTGTGTGTGTGTGTGTGTGTGTGTGTGTGTGTGTGTATGCCCTACCATAGCTATTAGTGACCTGGTCTTTCTCTTGCATTCCTAGAAGTTCATATTTTACAACAAATGTTCCAGGTTCCACTTTGCAGGAAGTTCCAGTTTCACTACATCAGCAGTTCTCAACCTTTGGGTCAAGACCCCTTTGGGGGATCGAACAACCCTTTCACAGGGTTGCTATCTCAGATCTTCTGCATATCAGATATTTACATTACAATTCCTAACAGCAGCAAAATTACAGTTATGATGCAACAACAAAATAATTCTATGGTTGGGGGTCACCACAACATGAGGACCTGCATTAAGGGACGGCAGCATTAGGAAGGTTGAGAACCACTGCTTTAAGCAGTCCTCCTTCCTGGCAGCTGCTCTGGGAGTTGTATATGAATGCCACGCAGTTCTGGCTGCAGTCTCAGCTGGAACTAGGCAAGTTCCTCAAGTTTTTCCTCTCATCTCCACTAAAGTTTCTTAGGAAGGTAAGTCCTGAATTGCATTCCCCTCCTCCTGGATAGAAAAGGTTTAAACTCTGGAATGGAGGTAGAAAAATAACACATTTAAAAATTTTTACACTTATATTTTTGTAAACAAGAAGGAACATATGAAAACAAGAAACTCGACATATGACTTCTACTCAGTGCATCAATACTTTCAGATCCTGCCTTTAGCCCAAGCAGCTCAGGTGGTGGGTGGTGGACACTGAGGAGGGAGCAAGCAGCTCAACCTCTGCAAACTCCTTAAGGTGGAGCCTAACCACCATCTCTCAAATGGGGGGACTGGAGCTTTCTTCCAGCTTCTACTTCTTCTGGATCACCTCCACTAGGGAGTCACCCGCCATGTATTGAAGACATTCAAGCAATCCACTGAGGAGGTCTCATGGTAAACAAACAACAGCCAGCAACTTGGCTGCACCTGAAGGAGCTACTGTGGAAGCCAGTGGCCCAGCCTCTGGTAATCTCTTAACCGGCCAACGTCTTCAAGTGTAGCTTCATGTGCACCAGGATGGCCCAGCTCAGCAGCCACTCTCAGAGCCCTTTCCCCCAGAGACTAGAAAGATAAAGTGCCAGGGCATCTTGTTATTCAGCAATAGATAAGAAGCAGGCCAATATGATGTCAAGGCTAAGGTCTTTGTATTCTGGGGAGCATAACTTTCTCAATTAAAAATGATTCTTTTAATTTTGTCCTCCGTAGCACAAAAATGTAATGCACAGGGTATGGGTGGGAACAACAAAGAGTTAACGCTCAGTCTACATTATACCGCTACTTTGTCTCCCCCACCTTCAGAATAAAATACTAGAGTCATAGGAGTGCAAAAGAGCAGTGGCTTGTGACTTCTCAAGAAGCAGTTTAAAATCCGGCCAACAACAAGGTGGTGATAACAAAAGCAAGTAACAGCCAAAAAAATTGTAACAATTAGGTAAAATAGCAAATCAGTGCTAGGCATCCATAATTATTAGGCAACGAAGAGCTTTAAGTTTTACCAGAACCAGGGGTCTGGGCATTTACATATTTTATTTCATTTATTTAAATACAATTTTATACAGGTAATATGGATTTGTCTTTGAAAGTCTGAGGTGTTATGTCTTCAAATAGAAGGGCATTTTATTCTCATTTATTATTTATTGCTTTGCTCAAAAGTTATATTCATTTATTTATAAACACTTCAAGTACATCTAATTTCTGCCAGAAATGGCCTAGAGTCTAAGAATAAGATGACAGAAACTGCATTTGGGGTTGTTTAGAGGGTAGCGAGAGCTTCTCACATAGGCATGGCCTGTGGGTATATTGAACATAAATATGGAACGACCTTTTCTAGAAACTCAAATACCAAGGGAGGTGGGGTGGGACTTGGCTCTCCATGTTTCAAAACTGAGTTTGACGCTCCGCTGGCATACAGACACATCAAGGTGGACAGCAATACAGCATAGGCTGTAAGTAAAGACTCCATCTGGAGGATGGAGTGCCGGGTGCATCATGGAGGATACCCCTCCATGTCCAAAAGGAGTAAAGATCCAGCTGAACGCAGGGGCAAAGCTGTAGAGGCTGCACATTACTAGGACCCCTCTAGGGGAAAGTGAGAGGTACATGTGAAAGACACCCCAATTGCAGCTCAAACCACGGGACCTGGTGATGTGACAGGAGATGTGACAGGAGAACGAAGTGATGAAGTCATGGAGTCCGAGCTTTTGGATGTATTTGAGAGAGATGCAGTTGACCCCTAACACAATCTTCTCAGCTCAGACACTCAGGTTGACCTCACACAAGGTCATGCAATACAGAAGGGGAGAGAACCAAGGACCTGAGGATCTTGCTCTGCTGTACTTTTCTTTTTCTCCCTTGGATGGCTCCTCTTAGGATTAAAAGATGTCTCCAAGAAGGAGGACAAGACCAGAGCATATTTCTCAATCAACTCTAAAAAGCAATGTTGTTAGTAAAGGCTACTACTCAGGCACCATCAATCTGGGGCTTTTTGAAAAGATATAATCAACCGAGAAAAAGTAAGGTAGATGTGAAAAATGAAAAATGGCTTTGAAGCTATTTCACTTGCTACTGCTGGAAAATGTCTGAGTTTAAACTCTAGTAGGCATAAAATAAGCTTGCAGAAAACACCGGCTTTGGAATCTGAATCAATGACCTAGAAATAAATCCCAGAGAGGGATAAGTGAAATTTTGAAAGAGTGAAATCAGAGAACATCAAAATATTATTTCCAAATGGTTTGTAAAAATAATGTTTCAGGGCTGCAATGTAGAAATAAGTACATTTTAAACCTACAGGTATTAATAATACACTGGCATTTTGTTACATAATGCTAGTCAATCTAGGAGTGAATTTCCTTTAGTGGGGCTTACTGAGGTGACTAGGGCTTTCCTATTACAGTCCTACAATACCACATTCTCTGTTTCCAGAGTCTCCCACCTGCTGATGGCTTCTACTACTCCAAAATTCCTCAAAGGTCAACATGCTGTCTGTCTCTTATGCAACACTAAACTCAGACATCATATTTCCTGAATTCTGTTCTCCCTGTCATCCTGAAAAACCATCTTTGATATTTCCATGAATTTGGGGTTCCTGGCCCCCCCATGACCATTGTTTGTCTGCCTCCCTCTTCACACTAACATCATCTAAAGGCTCTTTCTAACCACCTGTTTATACTAACATGGCACGTGGACTCTCAGGCTAGTCTAGGGTACCGTTCTGGGAAATGACCCTGACCGTTCTCGTCACACTGTTTTCCAATATCCAGTCAACTACAGAGGACTTCTGACAAGTCCAAGATTTGATCCTTCCTGTCACATGTTTGTATCCTTTACCCTGGCAATAAGACCTCACCCACTGACCAGTCTCCTCATTCCCTGCTAAGTCCTGCAGCCTGCAACCTGATGAAGACCTTCGTGGTCATATCCCTTCCTTTTACAAGAATTAGTACACACTCCACAGAGTCTACACCCAGTGCCTCCTGCCTGCAATGACATTTGGCAAGCCAAGAAAATACCCCAAGATTCAACATGGTCTTCTTTCTTGGCTAATGCCTTCCCAGCCTGCTTCCTTTACACAGTGACTCCTTGAAGTCTTGTCTGGATCACACTGTCTCTCACTGAGGCCACTGTGACGGAGGACTGGCAGGAGGATCTCCACGAATGTTCACCATTATCCTGCTGCTCAGCCCAAGTTTAATTTTAACTATCTAGAGAGTTCGGGGAGAATAGAATGCACATCTCATTTCCACTGCAATGGTTATTACTCTGATTTCTCAAACAGTAATAACAGAAACGGATACTAAAAGCATTTTTCCTTAAATTAGAAAAATCACAGAATGAAATCGCTTAGACATTCTTGTTAGTTCTCTGTCCTTCAGTGGTTTGGATAGATCTTATCACTGTGAATATAAACAGGTTTTTTGGGCATCCGAGGAGCTCAGGATTAATGACAATGGGAAGGCTCAAATATGTGAAGGATGAATTGTGTCCAGAAAACTGTGGGTCAGAGAGATATTTTCTAAATGGGAAATGAATCCTGACAGGAAGCTGCCTGCTGGGAAATGAAGGGAGGCTTTGAAAAGCTAGCAATCCTGATCAAATTGTGGTTGTGTGGACTTGTGGAAATACACTCCTGGAACCTACAGTATGAGTGGTTCTGGGAAGAACTTAATTACACAGAAAAAGAGCATACACATCTTTTTAGGGTTTGAGCCTCTGCATCACAGGAACATGTTGGGGTGTCACAGATAGTTCTTTTCTGAAATCCTTCCTCTTCACACCCAGGTTGGCTGGGTGGGTAAAGCCAGCAGAGTTGCTATCTGAGGCACTGTGCAATCTCACATGCAAAAATTAACCATACCCATGGGCACTTGTATCTAATTTCATCTGTTTTTGTTGCTTTCTTTTGAACTGTGAAGTATTTCCATTCATCCCTTGAACATTCAGCGGACCTCCTCCATGTATCTAAACAGCCAGAGATTAAGTGACCCCTGTCCAGAAGAAGTTCACAGCCTTGGAGGGGAAAATGAAGAGTCAAAGTCAGGAAATGACAAAAAGGGAAGGGACAGCATAAAATGGGAAACCGTGGGCTTAACCCTAAATATATTTAAGAGGGAAGAAGATCCAACAACTCAGTGTGAAAGAAAAGTCTGCTAAGAAGTCACAGCTGCATTGTGTTTTTCAGAATGCTCCTGTCTGGGAGCATCAAGCCAAGTGGCGGCAGTGTCAGTGCTGAGCACACTGGGCCACTGCAAGTGGTAACCTGTAGATGGGAGAGCATCTAGCATCTATAGAAGAGATGTTCCTAAGGCTTAATTCTAGAGAAATAAAAAGTTTATGACTTTATCCTATAATTTGCGTCTGCTGATACTTTCTTCAATATTGGCCAGCTTCCTACATTATATGCTATACAGTAAGGGAAATCTTAGAATTAAGTAATACATCCTAATAATAATAACCTTAGAGAAAACAGGCTAGAATGCAATTAAAAAGAAAACAGTGCATGGTGGCTCACACCTATAATCCTGGCACTTGGGAGGTGGACATAGAAGGATCAGGAGTTCAAGATCAACCTGGTACACATGGGACCCTGTTTAAAAATATCAAACAAAACAAAAGCCACAAGCAAACTCTGGAACTGGGGATGTTCTCTTCCTTGCCAACTCTGGAAACGCCCTCATTCTCAGTAAGCTTTCCTTGTGCTTAATCCTGAATTTCTTTCAAGAGAAAGAATGCACAACATCTCAATGTAAAACCCACTGCACCCGCAGTCACCCCCATTCCAAGATCCTGACTGTTGCCTCATCTTCCAGCATGAGGCAGTGGCGAGCCTGTGACTGGTTCCCACTTCCCTGCTTTTCTTTCTGTTCAGATCACTTTCCACTCCCTGAGGAGTGGAAGGGTGTTTTCTGTGCGGCTGTCCCAGCCACCAGAAAGACCCCCACACATGATAGGTGTTTGTGGGTGAGGAACAGGAGTGTATATTCAGTGCTGTCCCAGACACCAGAAAGGCCCCCACACGTGATAGGTGTTTGTGGGTGAGGATATGCACACTCCTGTTTCTGCTCATGTTTCTGTGAATGTTAACGAATATGGCTGGTTGAAAGAAAGGACCAATGGTTAAGATTTCTAAATGATAAATGCTGTGTCTACTTTGGAAATATTTCTGAAGATGCCTACAGAGCCTTGCTAGACAAATAAACACTAAGAAATAGAACCATTACCATTTAACAAATAAAATAATTTTCATGAATTTTAAACTTCTTTAGACTTATGTAAGATATAACAGCAAGACCATCAAACCTTTCTTAACCAACACCCACAGTTTTGTGTTATCCCTCTTCTGCTAAACTCTAGTTTCAAAGATTACTCAATATATACAGTGGCAAACCATTTAATTGTCAGTAACTAGCTCCAAATAACGAGTAGAGAATTTCTGTCATTGAGTCCCACCCCACTCCCACCTAGACGATCTTAAGTGTCCCGGACTCCCAGCTTCAAAAGCTCTCCCACGACACAGGAGACGGCTAGGAGAAAAACAACTAAGAGTATCAAGGACAAGAGTGACAGTGGGGACCACATTTTGGAGACTCCTGAATTGCCCCACTGTTGACTCCAAAACAAATCCCTTCCCTCCCTGCCTGGTACTAGGTTAGAATTTAAGGCCTTACTCAGACTAGGAGACTACTCCACACTGAGCTATATGCCTAGCCTTCTTTTGACTTTGAGACAGTGTGTCAAAAATTGTCCAGGCTGACCTTGAACCCACTCAACAGCCAAGACTGACCTTGAACTTCTGATCTTATTGCCCCAGCCTCCCAAGTGGCTGGAACATTTTCTTTAAAAGTAGACAAGGAGCCACATGGCTGAAACTGAAGTCTGCTGCTACCAGCAGTATTTGGGGCAGCCTTAGAACCTGGGGACCTTGCCCTATTCTTGCCTCCAGGATTTCTGTGATTTTGGAGGTGGATGGCACCCAAAACTCCTGGGATGTGCTCTGCCAGTCAGCAAAGATGCCATGTGCATTACCTGGGACCACTGCTTGGATTATCAGGCATCCCTGGGTCCTACGTATTGACTTAGGGGTGACTCACATGAGAGAGGACCCAGAACTTCTGGTCCTGAAGCAGAGCAACACTCTTAGCCTGGGTTGGTGAGGTTTTGAATGGAGACCTGGGGCTGCTTCAGGTACCATGGCAGTCTCAGAAGAGTTAGCCTAAGATCCCAGCTGACACACAGCGAGGCTAAAGCTGAGAGAAGCCCTGTGGAGTTATGGCCAAAGCGAGTCCCACCTCTGGATGGCTCAGCAGACAGAGCCAACAAACTCCTTTCCTCGATTAAGGGAAGGGAAGTTCAACTGGCCACATGTTATATTCAGGAAAGTGACAGACTGGCTCAAAAATGACATCAAGTTCATGCAGGTCATATTGGACAGAGCCTTTCTGGAAATAAGGTGCTGTTAGAGAATGACAGGTGAGCCATCTGTAGTCTGAACGGGAACAGAGGCATGGAGAAAGAGAAGGACTCCTTCATTTGAAAAGGAAGGCTTTTCAAAATGTTACTCAGGTTGCAGGCAGTCTTGCCAGATTGGTAGGAGGCACGAGTTTTAAAAGAGGTGGAGTTTTTAATCATAGACGTTCATTCATGGTGTCAGGGATAATCAGAAATGCATCTGAAGTAGGGTACACCCCAAATGGCACTGTCACCTTCGGATCTTAATCATCCTCACTATGAGATTTCCCACATCTTCGCCACACTTACTCCAACAGTCAGGGCCACACAGTATAGTCAGTCTCTCTCTCTCTCTCTCTCTCTCTCTCTCTCTCTCTCTCTCTCTCTCTCTCTCCCTCCAGTTTAATATTCTTAAGGTCAAATTCCAGCGTTGGGGATAAAGCCCTTGTGGTGGTCCATGAGGCCTGCGGGACAGCTGTCCATCTTCTCCCGGTCTCCCTCCGATGTACAGTGTTTCCTCTTCGAGTCTTACTAGCAATTTCCTGAAGGCACAGGAAGGATGGTTTTTGTCCTTGGGGTCTCACAGGATTCACATTTCTTGAGAAGCCCTCCCCAGCCTTCCCAGGCCTAGTTCTTTGTGGAACCATGGCTCCCTCAGAGAAGGTCCCCCAGCCTCAGCCCTCCTGCTTTGTTCAGTCACGGTATCGGTTGCTTTGTGAGGCTGGCAGATAGAGACATTTGTAATGATTCATTTTAGTGTCCCTACTTATTCCAGGTCAATTTCTCACGCAGGCTGTGAACTTAGGTGTGAAGTGGGAATCAGCTCTGCTTGCTTTTGTCACCAATGTATGGGGTTTGAGATGCTGAATGATCCCTAGATTTCTGCTCTTCTTGGTGCCTCGCTTTAGCGTCCTCCTTCAGGCCAGTCTGTGCCTTCAATAGACAGCATCCGCCTCGGTTCCTCCCTGACGACTGATACAGAACTCAGGGCAATACCCAGTCCTCTGGAGACTGGACTCCCATCAGGAGCCCCGACTGCTGCCAACGTGATGCTGACATGATGCGGACATGAGGCCTCTTTTGGAACATACAGGTTATAAACAATGCAAAGGGAGAAGTGGTGAACGGCAGAGCTGCCTGAGGACTCTCCAGGGAGCAGATAGTGCTTTTGGCCAGCAGTAGCTTCATGACTCCAAGTGAACTCTGCTTGCCAGGTCTGTTCTGCTTTGAGATGGGCTCTGACTGTTTAGCCCAAGCTGCCTTCAAACTTGTGGTCCTCTTGTCTCTGCCACCTGAGCACTGGGATCAGGGGAACCTGGGACCAGTTTTCCTTCTTTGATTTCACACTCGCTGTGTGCTTGCTTGACTTTAAAAGACAGCGATTAAGAATTGTATTTCAGGCCAGGCATGGGTGGCGCACGCCTTTAATCCCAATACGGGAGGCAGAGGCTGGCAGATGTCTCTGGTAGGGCTGAGGAATTATTTATTTATGTGTTAGTGTGAAAGAGTTAAATTCAAATACCTACTTACTAACATTGAGACTAGCTTCCCTGAGGTATGAGAGCTTTGACAGGTGGGAGAAAGGGAAAAAATGGTCAGTGACTTCGAAGTGATGCTCTGTAAAGATGCTAAGAACCTCTAAAGGGGGACCCCGTCCTCACCTCCCTAAAAGGCTGATCTTGGTGCAGACAGGAAGAGAGAAGTACCCCCTCTTTCTCTCTTTACCTTCACACTATTATAATCCATAGATGATAAGTGAGCCACACAGGGGGCGTAAAGATGCCTTGTGTGCTAGCCTGGGAAGTTAAGATACCATTTATGGCATTATTGGATGTTGCTTTCAGATTTTAGAGTCCACCTCCCAAACATCTGGAAAGCAATCTATTCTTTATTAGAGATTGCACTTTCTTTGTTTCTACCAAATGGGAAACATTTGAAGCAGCCCACAGTAAGTGTGCTGTAGCATCTACAAGCGCACAGCAGGATAAAATAGTCCATGCAGCTAATGTACAGGTGACCCTCTGGAAGCCACTCCCTTGAACAAACTGGACCTGGTGGCCCCCAGTTCTCCCCCACACTGAGTGCACTGTCAGGCTGGGTGTCCTGGGGGTGTCGGCGGTCGGGGGTGGTGGTGGTGGTTGTGGTGAGGGTGGTGGCTCCTGGCTACTGTTGCTCCTCACTGCATTACCTTATTCTGAGTGCTCTGAAAGCCCGATTAAAGTGTTCATGTGTTTATTTTCTTCTGTAGTCAGGCAAAGATAAACCTGTAAGCTCGGGCTAAATACTCTTCACCCCCAGCCTTTGAAGCCCATTTCACATGAAGTCATTGACTTCCCTCATAGGGACCAATTACAAACCAGGAGGAAAATGGCATTCATACCTTTTGTGAGGCTCTCAGAGACCAAAACCCTGGGTAGACCCTGCCTGCTTCTTTACAGAAACAAATATATGTACATTAGGTCTCACTCCAGTCATACGCTAAATAAATCTAAACTTGGATAGGAACATTAAGCTATCTTGGATGTTCTGCTCCCTCCTCACCACATTTCAGAACGTCAAATCCAGCTTGCTGAGGAGTGCCTGGTATCTGTGGAGTCCAGAAGGCGGTATTGGATTCTTTGGAACTAGTGTTACAGACACTTGTGAGCATCGTGTGCTAGAAATTGGACCTGGCTCCTCTGGAAGGGCAGCCAGTGCTCTTAAATGCTGAACCATCTCTCTAGCCCTCAGCCCACCTTTTTTCAAAAAAAAAAAAAAATTTATTTTACAACCCAACCACAGTTTCCCCTCCCCCCCCAGTCCCTTTTCCTACCTCTCCTCCACCACCTCCCCCACTGAATCCACTCTTCCTCTGTTTCCATTCAGAAAGGGGCAAGCCTCCCAAGGGTAGTAACAAAACACGGCGGATCAAGTTTCAGTAAGACTAAGCCCCTCCCCTTCGAGGCAATCCAGTATGACGATTAGGATCCCAAGAGCCAGCCAAAGCTTTAGGGACAGCCATGCTCCCACTGTAAGGAGTGGTATCACAAGTAGATCAAGCTACACAACTGTCACATATATGTAGAGAGGGCCTAGGTCAGTCCTATGCAGTTCCCCTGGTTGTTGGTTCAGACTCAGTGAGCTCTGATGCTCAGCTCACCTCAATATTGTTATTCTAGGGACTAAGTTTTCAACACATGAGTCTTTGAGGGAGAAACAACAGTACCTTTGGGAGAGACAGACATCATCTCCGTGTCCCAGGGCTGTATATTCACACCCATTTAGGAGAAGACATCCTACGAGTAGTGAGTGCCAGACTCCCAAGCCAGCCCCACAAAAGCCTCTCGAAGCCTCGTCCCCTAGTATGTATGCTTAAAAGGATTAATTTTAAACAGCGTGACTATTTACAGTTCTTTCTTGAACCAGGAAACAACAGCCATATTTACAGAGCCTATGAGAGGAACGTGTGTCTGTGTGCAACACAGGTTCCCCCAGCAGACTCCTGCTCATTATCCCACATACCAGGCTCGTAAGTTCGAGCAGTTAGAGGTTTGCAGGGAATCTTCCTGCCTCAGAGTTCCATTAAGGAAGGACAATAATTTTTCCCTGTAACAGTGGTTTGAAATTTAATTAACAGTTGTAAAAGACAAAGGCCTGCTGTGAGAAAACTATTAAAAAAAAAAAAAAAACTCTGAAAGTTGTAGCCAGTGTCTGTAGAGCAAGCAAGCCTTCCTGGTGTGTGGGAGGCTCTAAACAGTGAACCCCCTACTTTACATTATTCTACAGTTTGCACCTTTTCCTCCCAAATGGTCAGTTTCCCCATGTTACTAATGCACTGACCTCCCCTGTCCATTACCCTGTAATTCAGACCCGTTCTTTACGCCCATCATATTCCCTTCATTACTAACACACTGACCTTCCCTGGATATTATCCTGCAATTTAAACCTTTTTCCCTACTCCCTCAGATTTCCCATGTCACTACTAATGTACCAGTGCTCACAATTTGCACACATTTCTGACAATTTGCACTCATTTTTTTTCCGTTAGAGAAGCTGGGGAAAGTTGCACTGCTACTATGCATCTGGTGTGAGAGAGCAGACACAGCTCTGGATGCAGGGAGCAAGCTGCAAGGAGAGCCATGTACAGAGCTCTTGGTGTGCGAAGATGAAGCAGCACTCAAATGGGCCAGGCTGGGCTCTGACTGAGCTGATGGCTAAGTCAAGGGATGATTTTTTGTTTCTTTAACACTTTTATTTGTGTGTGTGTGTGTGTGTGTGTGTGTGTGTGTGTGTGTGTGTGTGTGTGTTATGCATGCCAGAGTGGAGGTCAGATGACAACTTTTGGGAATCCTTTCCCTCCTTCCACCATATAAGTCAAGGAGACTGAAGTAGAGTTCTAAGGAGAGAGAAGGACACAGGCATATCCAGAGGGAAGATCACATGAAGACACAGAGAGAAGACAAGTCATCTACAAGGCAAGGGGAGAGGCTTCACAGGAGTGATCCTTACTGACACTTCATCTCCGACTTCTAGGCTCAAGAACTCGATGCTCAAACCATCTAGCCTGAGAGCTTTGTTACAGCAGCCAACGTATTGTGGATCAAGGATAGTGGAACAGAAAGAAACTTGGACAGAGATGGCAGATCAGATCCAGCACAGTGACCAGGTGGCCACCAGTGGTCAAGAAAAGAGGTTAACCTTCAAAGGTTCCCACATCCCACAACTGACGAATGGTAGACGGCGACATCATGAATGTTGTAGAACAGTGGTTCCAACCTTCCTAATGCCGTGACCCTTTAATACAGTTCTTCGTGTTGTGGTGACCCCAACCATAAACTTACTTTTGTTGCTACTTCATTACTGTAATTTTGCTACTGTTATGAATCATAATGTCAACATCTGTGCAGTCTGATGGTCTGAGGTGACCCCTGTGAAAGGGTTGAGAACTAACGTTGTAGAAGAAAGGACCAGGAGGTCTGAGGTAAAGATAATGCAAGGTATTCAGAGCATGAGGCTTGCAGCGGCAATAGACAGAAGGTCCCCTCCTTTCAGCAGGGACTGAAGACAGCTTAGATTCCAGAGATGCTACGGCCTTCAGCTCTCACCTCCTGTAGGAACGAATGGACATCCATGCTTTGTGTGGATCCTGGGGATTTGAACTCAGTTCCTCTGGCTTGCACAGCCAGCGCTTTCCCATGAAGACATCTCCCCAGCCAGTAATAATGCTTCATCACCCAAAGTCGGTGTGGAGGGAGGGCCAGGTTTTGACTACTGTCACTGAACTGCTTCTGTTTGTCACCAAGTCTGTGCCTCTTCTCTCCCACTGCAGAATGCTGCTTACTTACCGAAACAAGTGGGAGTCGGGCCTCTACTATTTGAAGACAATTCCCAAGAAAAACTCTACTCTGCAGATGGAGCATACAAAAAGATGGTTCTGAGGAATGTTTAAGACAGCAATCCTTTTATTAGAGGAACCCTGTGGTAGCCATGGAATGTGGGGTTTGTACCGCTTTCAGTTTTTACAAGGTCAACTCTAATTCCGTACATTGGGAATGCATTCTATCTTAACTGCTGCATATGGGATGAATTAATTTACTTATTTTTAAATGCATCTACTGCCCTTTAGAAGCTTTTATTTATATAAAGGTGCTTTTGAACTTTACAAGAAGGTTGAGTACTAACCACTGTCCAAATATTTAAAATAAGGCAAAGCAACAATTCTTATCCAAAATATGGGATGAAAATGCCATATTTTTTTGCCAAATGCCACCCTAAACCACTTTTTTTTAATTCCCACATTTTTTCATATATTGTATTGAAATACACGTGTATTTAAAAACATCAAATCACATGAATATATGTATATTTCTACTGCTTTATAAAAATATGAAGTTTATTTTACATTCCAATCAATATCTTTACTTTGGGTAGTCATTTTAATGATGATTATAATTCAATGTCTAACTTTTAAAGGAACTTGCCTAGGTGGCAATAATAAATGTCATCATTTATCTTAACTTCTCCATGTCTCAATTCATCTTCCATCTTGGGTTTTCTCATTTTCACCTTGCATCAGATTGCTTTACAGGCATGTGTCTCTTCCTCCTTAGTCTTTTGTACTTCCCCTTTCATTTTTTAAAGTTTTTTTTTTTGTCATTGTTGTTGTTGTTGCTGCTAAGCAATGTGCATAACATTGAGATATACATTCTCCATCTCTGAACACTGCCTACTAGGCATTATTTCTTTCTACTTCTTTGCCCAGATTTGAACTGACCTAAACTGTAATTTCTGGCTTCTTTTGACCTCGTTTTGGCTAAAACATATTCTCCCATCTTTCAGACCTTTGACAGGTAGCTATTGTATTTAACCCAGATTTTCTATTCTTTACTGTTTTTGTTAAGCTCTGGTGAACAGACTCATATCACATGACCACTTTCTCTTTGGCCTCTTTTCTGTGTCTTCATTCAATTACATCTAAGTACATTAGAAAGAGACCCCTCACCGTGACCTTAGTCTACTTTCTATTAATTTCCTTTGATCACTTGCTGATCCAGATGTCAGCTCCTTCCATAGCTCAGGGCTCACTCTCCTCCTAATACCTCTTATTTATGTAGTGGCATCAACTATGGTAGACTCCTATAAAAACAGCATTCTTTATTCAATTTAAATGCTTCAATGAGTTACAGTGTGAATATTTTTCACTGTCACAAGGCATTTAATTTGTTAAACCATGATAAGTTACCCCAAAATGTCCCTAAAAAGCCAGCCACAAGGCAAAACACAAATAGCTCAATGGCTCACAAACATAGGCTGTTGTTGTCTTTTATATGTGTACAGATATTTCTGAAGAACACTGAGGTCACGCTTGGCTTTTGTCAGAGTGAATTAATTTGTCAGCTAACTTGCACAGCAGATGCACACAGACTTTTGTTTCCATTTTTTATCAGTGGAGAAAAAGGTTTCCAAGAAGAAAGGAGTGGAAGGATTTAAGCTTCAGGACTCTGACAGCTCCTATCACTCTGCAATAACCTTCTAAGGTCCTGGGTTTTTTTTCTAGTTACACAGAGAAAAAGTGGTGCATCCTTTCCTATTATAACACAAGATGTTACAGACTTACAGAAAACTCCAGGCAAAATTCATTCTGTCTAAACTCTGTAAGACGAAGTTGTTCTATCAGAAATGTCAGCTATGTGCACAGCTGCCATTAGTGTATCTTCTCTGATTGAGACTATTAAAATTTGGTTCAATATAAATTTATTTAATATATTTTCATTTATTTTTAATGTTGCATGTAAACCTTTCTTATCATAAGACTCTACTGTTTCAAATATTCATGCACCCTTCATTCATATTTGAAATCTAAACACCCATGTGGTGGTGATGGAATTAGGAGATGGGGCTTCATGCAGACAGTCCCTGTGACAGGATTAGCAGCCTTGTAAATGAGGCTCAGTGAGCTGCTTTGCCATGTTCCCAAACAGCAAGAACTCAAACTGTGGGCCCTCCCCACACTGGATGTCCAGTACCCTGACTTTCAACTTTTACCAGCTTCTAGAACAGCAAGACCTCAGTTTCTATCGCATCAGTCCATAGTGCTTCCATCTAGCAGCTGGAACTGCCTAAGGCAGAGTCCTTTCTTCTGAGCACTGGACTGCGTAGCCAGACAAAAGGAGACAGATGAACTGATGTGCATTAAAGTATTTCAAGTCATCTTTCAAACCGATCCTAATTGATTCCAATTGGAGGTGGTTTTTAATTAGTTGGAAAATAATGAAAACTAAATACCAAAATGGAAAAACATGAATTACTTAAGTAGAAAACAAATGGTACAAATAGGTCAGCTACCACGCTCACAAACTCCTCGGCTTAGAGAAAGATCAGCTGGTCAGAGTTCAGGCTTTGGAGTGGGTCTATTTCTTTCCAGAGCCATTTCATTAAAATGAAAGCTAGTGTGGCTTGCAAGGCAATGGGCCATGGTAGTGACGGAAGGTCTCCAGTTAGACCACCTGGGTTTGATCCTTACTTAACCACTTCCACAGCAAGCTACACATGGCTGGAACGTCCACACTCCACTCACCCCCTTTGTAAACAGGCAAAATAGATTTTATTTGCAGGCTACGGGAGGAACTATTCCAGAACCTCTCGTGCTCCTCGGCCACAGAGGTACCTTCTTTAGAGAAGTATGTAACTCCTTTCTTCACATTTGCTCAATGGTCAGTCCCATGGTCCACAAAGACCATTGTCTGGTGTCCCCACATGACCCACAGCACACATCACTCTTTCCTGTGGTCTCCACCAGAGCCCTGTGTAAAGTCACTACCCACCATTGCTTTCTTATCACCCTATAATTTCCCTCATAGTGTTTGGAGTAATTGGTGATGTTGTTGGTATTAGGTTAGTTTACTTGATTACTGTTGCTTTGTCATTTCATGTTACATTTTAAGTCTGTCTCAATCATATGCCATCCCCACTAGTCTTGCTAATGGGAACAAGTTAACAGGTGCCTCAGTATATATTTGTTGAAAGAACAAGTAAGTGAAAAGATGAATAATTATGATCTTTCCCTATCTTAACATTAAATCTTAGTCTATCCAAAATTCATTGTCCAGCACCCAGTTGAAACTCAATTACTTTTATTTACTTATTTTTCAATTATTTTAGACATATTTATAGTTATGATCTACTGTATGTCTTAGAACTAATGTATCATGGAAACAAACCCTGTCTGGAATTTTCCTTAACTGACATTTCATCAAGAGTCAAAGGACAAAGGTTGAGACATGCACATCCTTGAATGTAACAGTTTCAGACTGCCTGGACCCCAGGTCAGTGGCAGTATTAAACCCAAGGACATCCATTACTCTTCGGCTTTACACCGGCATGGAGGACTAATGGAGTCAGTCACAAGAGCCTCAATTTTTACTTATGACTTGTTAAAGGAACTGCTGTGCTTCAGAGCATACTTGTGAGACTCACACTGCTTCCTGGACCTCATATTCCCCTCCCAGCACCTTCCTTCTACTTTACAAAGAAAGGCGCGTTGTTTCTTCCCCAAATTCATTTAACGCGTTATGTGTTTCCCGGGTGTTTAACAACTTCCTGGGTGTCCCAGGAACCATAAAAACATGATATTCATGAAGTAATGTACTATAAACTTCCCACCGAAAAGTTAAAGCCACCCCCATCCTACTGTTTTGTTTTTGTTTTTCTCATAAGGGAGAAGAGTCTATGGGGCATATGGTGAGAAGTTCTGAATTCACGAATGCTTAGCAAGGTAGTGATCGTTTTTAACCTTTATTTTTATTTTACGTGTATGGATGTTTTGTCTTCATGTCTGTTGTGTACTGCATGCATAAAGTGACCCCAGAAGCAAGAAGAGGGTATCAGATCCCTTGAACTGGAGTTAACAGATAGTTGTGTGCTACCATGTGGGTTCTGGGAATCAAACTTGGGTCTTTTTGAAGAATAGTTGGTGCTCTTAGATGCTGAGCCATCTTTCCAGCCCTACATGGTGACTTAAAAAAAAAAAAAAAAACTGAAAACATTTTTTCACACAATATATTCTGATTAGTTTCCACTCCCCACAACTTCTTCCAGATCCTTCTACCTCCCAATTCACACTCTTTTCTCTCCTTCATTAGAAAATAAACAGGCATCTAGAAAAAAAATAAGGAAGCAAACCAGAATAGGATAAAAAAGAGCTAAGAAAAAGCACAAGATACACACCCCCCCCACACACACATTTGCACACATTGAAATCCCATGAAAACACACAACCAGAAACCATAATACATAAGCAAAATACCTAGTTCTAAAACAAACAAACAAAAACCAAAAAACTACCCAAAGCATATGAGATAAAAACCAAAACAAACAACAAAATTAAAACTCTTCAAGATGATAGTAAGACTCTTACCTACTGTGAAGGAATGCATGACTCTGAGAGAAAGTCCCATGAAAGCAAATCAAAGAGACCATAGGAGGAAATCATCTGTGATGGGTCATCAGGGTGATGTGCGCTGAAGTTTCCCGACTGACTCATCTATCTGTCCACCTAACGATGTATCCATCCACATCACCTTATAAGTGGGTTGGTGGGAAATACCAGTGTGGCTTGGAATGTGGCATCTGCACCCTTTCACTATCCTTAGGAATGAGACAGGGCTCAGCAAATAGTCTTATTCTCACCTCTCTCAGTCCACAGCTCAGTTACATTTAACACATGACTAAGAGGAAAATGTTCAGTGGTTACCTTGATGAAGTAAGAGTGCAGCTTAGAACACCTTTGAATAAAAGGAACTCATTGCATGAATGTTTTACAGTTTCCTCAAAATCTGTTCAGACACGAGAGAAACATTTTCATTAACCTTTGTCAAATAATGAGTGGAGAGTGGAGAGATGGTTTAATTGGCAAAGCCTCTGCTGGGCAAGCGTGAGCCCCTGGTTCTGTAGCATCCATGTCAAAGGAGAGTCAGGTTGGGGAGAGGGGTGGGTCCTGGGGGGTCCTGCGGGTCACTGCAGCCAGTCTAAGAAACAGAGAGCTCCAGTTCGGGGAAGAAAGAGGCCCTCCCTCAAAAACAAGGTGATGAGTACTTGAGGATGATATGTAAGAATTGACCTCTGGCCTCCACCTCCATGTACATGTAGTGTACATGGTACACTACACTACACTACACTACACACACACACACACACACACACACACACACACACACACACACACGGGGGGGGAGAGAGAGAGAGAGAGAGAGAGAGAGAGAGAGAGAGAGAGAGAGAGAGAGAGAGAGAGAGAGAGATGCTTATTTTCCAAACTATCTGTCACTTTAAACTCCTCTATTCCTTGGTTTATTTCTACTGAGTACCTGTTACATATTAACAGATACATTTTACAGGGTTACACTGTGGATTCTACTACCATTAAACAATTACAAATTTTCTGAGCCTTACATTAGCTAATGGTGAAATACCTTTTCTAGTCTTGCCATTACCATCTGCTACATCTGTCACAGCAATAAAAGGGGAAACCATATGATCATGTCGGCATGAGCAGAAGGGGCATCCTATCACTTCAATATGTATTCGTAGGAGCTCCTTTAATCTGATGAAGATCATCTACCTGCCTTTCCCTTCCCTGAAAAAAAAAAAAGAAACAAAGCACAGACCACAACTATAAACATCACGTCAATGTGAAATACTAAAGCCTTCTCCCCCCATGCCAAGACAGGAAGGAAACAAGTTGCCTGGTAGCACGTTTACTCATCCCAGCATAGGAGGCTCTAGCCAGCGCACCAAGAAAAGCAGCTCAATGACGTGAGGACTGGTAAAGACAAAAGCTACTGTCCAAAGGGGACGTCACTGTATGCTGAAAAAGCATGAACTATCACAATTACTAAGATAAAATTAGAATTGGCAAGCCCAGTTAGCATTATACACTAAATGTCTCCATCTTTAGGATGCAGCTCTCAGCCCCAGTGTGAGAGCATCTGGAGGAAGGCCTTTGGGAAGTAATTAGGTACTGATGGTGAAGCCTCCTGGGATGAATGTCCTTTTCAGGAAAGGAACAGGAAAGGGACCCTCTCCCCATGAGCATGTACCAAGGAAGGCAGCCATGTTGGAGCCAGGAAGAGAACCAGACTGTCAGGGCAACAGATCTCAAGCTTTCTAGCCGAAGAACTGGGCACAGATGCACACACACCCTGTTGAAGCTGCCCAGTCTCAAGTGCTTGTTAGAGCAGTGACAGCCAACTAAGAAGCTCTGCAATGTTGCTGATATGAAACTAGCATATAAAAACCAACTGAGGATCTATATAAACTAGCAGAAAATTTAAAGGATTTATATCATAACAATATAAACATTAATATGTACTTGTATGATAAAACATACAGAAAAACTTGCATTAAAACAACAAAACAGTAAGAACAACTACAGAAAACCTTTTAAATGGAAGCACATACCTCACCAACTGGAATACTCAAAATTTAAAATTAAGGTGTAGGTCAGTGGTTAAATATAAATTCAACAACAAAGAAAATTTTGAGTTCTATTTTTTTCTCTTTTGGTGGAAACTGACGATTCATAAAGAAGTACAATGGGTTAGAATGCTGCTAAGGTATCAGATATCAAGATTTACTTATGTAATTAGGAATATGGCATTAACAGATCAATAAATAATAACAGACTCCATAAAAGAGCTGGTGCTACAGGCTCCAACCTGCAGACAGTGTGGAGACACAGTTCCTTCTTCTTGGGAGATGCCTTTTCTCTTAAAGTATCCAACAGTTAGAGGAGCCCCCATCCCCCATTAGAGGAGTCCCACTCTCCCCCTGCCATTATGGAGGGCACTCTGCTTCACCAGAGTCTACTAATTTAAGTGTAAATAATGTCTTTAAAATATCTTCTCAGCAAGGTCTACACCATTTTTTAATGAAAAATTTGAGGCCACATGGCCTAGCCAAGCTGATAAGGAAGGTTAAAAGGCATTTATGTTAGGCAAAGAATTCTAACGTAAGACTTAAAAAAAAGTACTAATCATTTAAAAAATGGTAAATTGGATTGCATTTTAAAGCCCTTTTGTTTTTAAAAGAAAGTACTAAGAAAGTGAAAAAACAAACCACAGATTAGAAATCCTACCTGGTTTATACAAAAATCTTTTACAATTCAGGACTAAAAAAAAAAAAAATTCTAATACTGAGCAAGACTTAAATGTGATGTGGGCAAGGACAAAAACCAACTGTTATGTGAAGTCTTTAGTTGTTGACCGAGCACACATTGAAAAGTGCCAGGAGCTATCAGAACCTGCCCATTAGAGAGAACCAAGAAATCCAACACTACTGGACACCATGGGTTAGTGCGGATGCTCAGCACCTGGCAGTACTGTTGTGTTAGTGAGAGTGGGACAGAAACGGTTCTCCAGGACAGTAGACACAAAATGACAAGTATGTGGGGTATGTTTATGGACTAGTTCAAGTCAGCAATTGGGCAATGTACATCTATTCCAAAACACTTACATGACATGCTATACAGTACATACAATTGTGTGTATGTATGCTGGGTCCTCCCGAAGTCAGGGCTGTGGGAAGGGCCGGTCCAGCAGGTCACTTCCCCGGGGCTGAGTAGGATGGTGACCCAGACCCCCCTCCTAGTCACTGGAGACAACCACACTGAGTCAGGAGACTTGTTGAGGCAAGAGTTTTGCTTTATTGTAACAGGCATGCACTTATATAGCGTTGAGAAAGAGAGTGGGTGAGGTGTTAGGGCCAATAATATCCCACCTCGTTAGCAGTAGCTGGGCAGAGGCAGTTTTGCTGAGACAAGTCACCCCAAACTCTAGCCAGGCTCAGGAAGTTCCACTAGGCCTTTCGTCCAGGCCTTTTAGGCCCCTCATACATACATACATACATACATACATACATACATACATACATACATGTTCAAAAAAATAAGAAAATGGTTTGCCAGTTTCTGACATATTTAAAACATGTATCTCACTCAGTTCAACAGAAACAAAAAGGGATATCCATACAAAAACCTGAACAAATTATCGATAGCAACATTATTCTCAGCCTACTCAAACTGGTAATTATTCAAATGTCCATCAACCAGCTACTGTGTAAATTGTGATAGTCCGTCCATCCTGCAGCCAATGCTACTCAGTAACTAATCACTGATCCTCATGACTATCTGGATGAGTCCCACATACACTGACAGAAGCCTGACACAAAGGATGGCTACTGTGTCATGTGACTTAGGGCATTCTGGGAAGGGCTATAGCATAGGGACAAAACTCTCAACAGCGATGCCAGAGGTGGGGAGACCAGGCAGGGGGGCAGAGGTACAGAATACTTCACATTGTGGCCCTGGCGACACAACTGGATCCATCTGTCAAACCTGCACAGTATTTAACACCTCCTAATGGAGACACCCATCCTATGCAAATTATACCTTATAAACTTAATTCCAAAATAATGGCGATAAAAGCCTAAAATTGTTTTTAAAATTACAGTAGAACAAAATTTAATATGAGAAGAACAATAGAAATGTGAGTTCAACAAAACTTCATATTGCTGAAGAATTGTTCTTACAGCTTTTCTACATTTCCCCTCCAAAATTATAAGTATTAAATCACCATGGTGTTTGGATTCCACTGGATAAACATAAAACTTGATATTTCATTTTAAAGGTCAGTATTTATACTATACTGAAAGTATATTTGAACCTACTTTGAAAAGTTGTAGTTATACATGTAAAAACACCTGTGGAAGTACACAGTGAATAAGACTCCTTCCCAGGGAATACAAAGGCACAGCATCCAGATTGGAGCCAACGCTGGCTTACAGTGTGGTTGGACTCTTTACTCCAGTATCTTGGATAGGTAGACTAACAAGTAGGCACACAGGCAGGCAGGGTCTGTCCCTTCAGCTAAAAGCCATTTGCCTACCACATAAATGTGCTCCTATAAATACTCTCCACTGTCTGTGAGTGTCATAAGGTGGAAGACTGTGAAACACCACCCAAGCTGAAGTCTTACACAGAAAAATTACTGCGGCGAGAGCACTATGTTGAATGACTGAATCCACCTCCCCAGAAGACTAAAGAAACTCGGAGTTATCATTCAGTGAAGCTGTCTATCGCAGTGAAAAGGAACAGACTGTGAGAGCTGCATGCACACACATAGAAGATTCTCAAAATGTAATGCAGCATGAGAAAAGCCACGGTTCTGCTATATACAAAGCATAACCATGTACATCACACCTAAATATACTCCAAAGAAGACAATGGAGTCTGTGAATAAATACCAGTATGGAAATATTAAACATCTACAAGATGGATAAATATGACAATAGAACTACAAGGCTCCTGTGCAAAGAGGCAAAGAAGTCAAAAAAGGAAACAGATTTATAAACATGTATATGTGGCAGGTGTTACTGTGGCAG
Organism: Cricetulus griseus; assembly: GCF_003668045.3. Lineage (NCBI taxonomy): Eukaryota > Metazoa > Chordata > Mammalia > Rodentia > Cricetidae > Cricetulus > Cricetulus griseus. The sequence goes on along the minus strand of NC_048598.1, from coordinate 105,888,779 downwards.
ACGCTACATGGAGCTGGATGGCGGGATGCAGTGTCACTGTGCACAGTTTTCTTTGTTTAAAGTATTTTTTTTACAACAATACAAATGCTTTATTCAATATTTGCAGGTCACCATGGGCCAAGTGGTGGGTATCCAGGACCCAGCAGCAAGGTCAGGGTAATCTCTGAGCCTCTCTTTCTGACTCCAACAGGGTGAGCACATCACTCTCCCGAACGGGGTCTTTGACGCTTCTAATGATAGAGCGGCTGGTGTCATCCATAAATTCCATAAATTCCATGCGCACCTGCGTGCACTGTCCCTGCAAACCAGTCCTGCCCAGCACCTAGGTTACCCTAGCCAGTTTGATGGGCTGCTCGAGACTCGTGTCCATGATGTTGGCAATTTGGCGGGGAGCTGTTTAAAGTATTTACAATGGACACCAAAAGATCAAGGTCTGCTGAAATTTGGCTGTGATTTGTTACGTTTCTGACGACTTAGGCAAATACACACTTAGAAAGTCTAAAGAATCAGAGAATGTTAGCCTACAAATTGAGCAGACCACTGTTGATTTTTTAGTTAGTGACCAGAAGCTAAAGTGGAGACCGGTTTACTCCCTTCTAGTCTCCATCCAAGGAAAATCGCATCCACCCAAATGAAAAAGCATCAAATCTCCTTGCTAAGATAAACAGTCTGTTTTTCTGTTTTTCTGCAACTTAATACAGTAACTAACAATAACTAAATGACCGAGGTTTTTTTTTTTTATTTTGTTTTGTTTTGTTTTTTGCAAACCCAGGCACTCAGAGGCCATCACTAGAAGGCAGATGAGTCTGCCCCCTCTCCTGCATCTTTATAATCAAGAATGAGAGGCAGATAAAAAAGAAAGAGAGCCTCTCTAAGATTCAGTAAGTGTGACCGACGAAAGACAACAGGGCAGCAGGGGAGTGCTGAGATGAAGTTAGGGGAGGCGCTCTGCTGTGTACTTAGGAGACTGCAGATGTAGAAATCTAAAGGAAATAAACGCCAGCAAGTGTCTCACCTAGACACACACAATATGTGCATCACAAGCACACAATATGTACACAAGCTCTCTCAGCTTACACAGCTAGGGGGGCATTCACCGCCTCGCACTAGTTTGACATTTGAGAATTGTGTTTTAAAAGTTAAGACCAGAAACAACCTTTTCTACTTAAGGTCACATAGTATGGGGTAGCTAAGTAAAATCAGTACTCAGGCGCTTTACTGAAGCTAAAGAACAAAGAAAAGAAAACAATAAAATAGAAAGGAATTCTTACAGAATCCACAGAAAGACATCAGGAAAAAAAATCAGTCTTTCTAACATATGTACCAGCCATTTAGAAAAGACAACAGACTGTAAATATATCCCTGGGAACAGGTGTTAGGAAATAAAGGAAGCAAACAGGCAGGGATCAAAAAAGTAGGTGACTCTGCACGGTAAAATATTATTACAGCAAGACACTAAACATCTGTATCATACTTCAGCACATGTGTTAACGCTCCAACTTTTCTTGAAGCCATAATGTATTTTCTTGGGAATGGATATACTACATAGTGGATCCTTTCGTTACAATGGGGAAAGAAGACCCAAACCCACACTCATGGAGTGACAAGTTCCTACTTAGAAGTTACATTCCAGATGGTGCAGGAGGGTGGAAACATTATAATCCCTTAAGTCACTGTCCTATACAGTGGGGTTGACAACTCAACCGATGCAATGATTAGAATTACAGGGAAGGAAATGAAATAGAAAATGCTCCAGCTGGGGACTAAATGTTTATGTCTCTCCAAAAGCCTTACGTTGAAAAGCCACCACTGAAGTGACAATATTGGATGAAGGCAGGCCTGTGAGAAGCCATTAAGTCAGTGGGCTTCTGAGTGCCCAGAAGTTCTCTCTTTAATCCAAGTAAGGACACATTTGGGACCTTCTTTAGGTCTAGGGATTGCAGACTCTTACTCTTATCTGCAGCCTTCAGAGGGTGAAAAAGCAACTTCGGTTGTTGATGTTCTACTCAGTTTAGGGCAAATGTTGGGGGGCTATTTTTGACACCTGGCCTCATAAACACCAGCACAGCCTCCAATTCACGTTGTAGCCAAGGATGACCTTGAACTCCTGACCTTCCTGTCTCCATCTCCTGAGTGGTGGGATTACGAGGATGAGTCGCCATGCCCAATTTAGGGTGGTGCTGGGGGTTGAACTCAGGGCTTGGCACATGCAGAGCAAGTACTCTATCAGCCAAGCTACATTCTCACCTCAGTTTACGGCCTTTTTGAATCAGGCGCCTAAATATATAAAGATTACAGATTTTTATCTTCTTGTGATAAGCCATGATGCCAGGGCACCTTCTCTGTGCAGACATAATGGCTACGTTTCAGAGGAAAACCGAAAGGAAATACAGAGCAGACAACTCTTGTGTAGGAAAACAAATGCTGAGTCTCTACCCTAGAAACACAGAGGCTGAGAAAAGCTCCCAAAATCAGCCAGGGTTTGCATAGGATAATGAGGATGATTTTCCAAATCTGAAAATTAATAGCCATGGAACAACACCGAAGATTAAAAGAGGCTAAAGGAAGTCAATTTCCTCTAATCACTTTTTGTACAAATGTTAAAGCATATTATCCATGAGGTGAGACAACACGAAAATAATTCTTTACAAAACCAATAAAGCATTTGATAAAATAATGGATGCTGAAGCCAGGCAGAGTTTTAATCCTGTTTTACTTTTTCGTTAGTTGTCAGACCTTGGGTGAGTTTTTTAGTCTCTCTGGGCCTCAGTTCATTTATGATCTGGCTGTCTTGAAGACTCAACAGGAAAAGGGCTTGAACAGTGCTTGGCATGTAGTTCACGCTTTGAAAACTTGAACCCTCTTTCTTGTTTGTTTGCTTTTATTCATCATCATTATTATTTATGTTTTATTTATTATTTTTATTATTTATTTTAGCTGCCTATTTGTTTTCTATGAGAGAAGAAAAGAAAGGGTGTGGATTTGGGTGGGTGGGCAAGACCTGGGAGGAGATGGGGAGGGAAAACATTCAGAATATATGGTATGGAAAAAATCTAATTTCAATTAAAAAAAGTTTTAGCCCTCATCCATGTGTACAAGGGCATCTATTAGGCCCTACTACCACCCTGCTCACAAGACTGGCTTCGAATGGCATCTGGAATTGGAAGAGGTTTCCCACCACTCACTCATAACAGTCGGTCACAATGCCTTTTACTGTCTCTGCAAAATGGGTCTGTGTTGAAGTTTTGATTTTCTTGTGGGGGGCTAGAATGGTGGTACATGCTAGACTTACAATTCCTTCAGGGTGGTCCATGATACAAACCCTGGGCACTGGGGCTCCAGTGAGCTGCTCTTAGCAACATACCAGAATGTTGGCATAACTTGATGCTAGGGAACTATCGGCCTCTACACCATGAACCCTTCCCTCTGTTGACTGTGGGTGATATCCTTGGACTTCAGTAAGCCTGAGGACCACCATGTGCTGGGCCCTGGGAATCCTTCTAATTAATCAACAAGAGTTGGTGGCATGGGAAACCCATCAATCCACTTGGACACAGAAAACCAACTACTTTGCTTTGGATATAACGGTAGTCATGTAAGGTGTTATCTAAGTCACACAAGGTGGTTCTTATGTCTAATAACTTGATGACACAAACATTCCGTGATGGCACATATAAGAAAAAGCAACAAAACTGCAGTCCAACGACACAGTCACTAAACTATATCACTGTTTCCTGGTATTCTGCTTTTATTTTATGAAAATAAATATTTAGCTTACATCTTCTAAATAATATGCAGCATATAAGCACACCAAGTGGCCAAAACTATTTGTTTTTCTTCAGATCCTTCAAATAGCAATAAAAAGTACAACTCAAGTAAAAGCTGGAATTAATGAACTTTAGAAATGCATCATTGATTTTATGTATTTTCTACATCTCTTAGATATAAGTGATTATTAGATATATTAAAAATTGGAAAAGATTAGTCTAATCAACTAAATCAGCATTTGAAAATTAGAATTTTTGAAAAAAAGTGTGAATGAAAAAATAGTAATTGTGTGGCTTTCTGGTTTTGGATATTCAGGTAAATTCTCTCACTGAAAAAAACAAAAATACAACTCAGTCAAAAGCCACTTCAAAGCCCCTAGGAGTCAAAAAGACAGTGGGCATGACCAGGCCAAATTCTCAGAACAGATGGAGACCAAAGGGGTTAGCATTTTCATGGTAGTTCACTTTGCACTGGAGGCACTGGCCTGTAGCATGCATGTGCTGGCCTGTAGTAGGTGTGCACTGGCCTGTAGCATGTGTGCACTGACTTTACCCCTTTATCTTCTGGCTGCAGGGAACAACTTCTTTGACATACCTATCTATAGCTATGATTAAGATTAAGTGGCAGACTGTTTAAATCCTTGCCCACATTTCAGAACAAGACACTGCTATCACAGATAGGTCTAGACCAGTAGTTCTCAACCTTCCTAATGCTGCAACTCTCTAATACAGTTCCTCATATTGTAGTTGCTACTTCATAAATGTAATTTGCTACTACTGAATCACAATGTAAAGATCTCATATGCGTGATATCTGATATTCGACCCCAAAAGGGGTCACGACCCACAGGTCAAGAACCACACTGGCCTAGACAGTGCAATAAGTCAAGAAAAAAAAGTGTGAAACATAAGGATTGGGAATGAAGAACAGAAATACTTACTACTCAGGCTGAAGAGATGGCTCAGCAGTTATGAATGCTGGCATTCTTCTGGAGGAGCCAGGTTCCATTCCCAGCACCCACATGGCAGCTCACAACACTCTGTAACTCCAGTTCCAGGGAATGTGACTCCCCCTTCTGGCTTCCTTGGGCACCACACACATGTGGTACACAGGCATACATGCAAGCAACATATCCACATACATAAAATAAAAGTAAATATTTTTAAAAAGAAAGTAGTTACCCTTTATACTGAAATGTCTTTGCAAAAATAATTTTAACAATCTACAGTTAAACTAGCAAGGCTGTTAGCTATAAGATCAATATACAAAATCAATTTTACTTTTATGTAAAATTACAAGTAATTTTAAAAGCATTAATTTCTAAATGCTTCCATTTTACAACTAAAATATAAACATGTAAGAATTAAACCCAACAAAAGGGGGAAAATCCTGTCTTGAATATGGAGGTACAACTAAAAGCATGGACTCAATTCCTCAAATCCTGCCTCTGCTACTTGCTAATGGTTTGAATTTCAGCAAGTCAATGAGCCTTTCTGTACCTCAGTATCCTACATGCAGTGTCTAATAATAATGGATCCTCCCAACGAGCTTGCTGTAATGACTGGACATAAAATAGGAGAACGTGGCCTGGCACATAGGGAAAGCTGTGTGTGAAAGGCACAGTGACTGTGAAGGTGACAGTGCTTGTGGCAGGGTAGGGCCAACTGTGAAAGCATCTCTAAAAGGATATCTGAAGACAGCAAAAAGACAAGGCAGGAACAAGGAGAAGGTATCTGTAAGTGAAAACAATCTTCAGCATGGATGTATATGAATAACACGTTCATTTCCACAGAAAGCCGAGGTTCTCCCACAGAAAGCTCTGTGAGCATGACGAGACACACAGAGAATGCCATTGCTCAGGAAAGCCCGCCTGAGATTGGACACCCACTAGAAGGGAAAGAACGGGGAGTTCTGGTGCTACTCGGAGTTGGAGGGGGCGTGGGTTAGCAGAATCTCAAAAGCTACCAGTGGAAGTGCAGACGGGGTGTCCATGACTGGAAATGACATTTGTCCTTGTAATACTTTGGCATTAGCTGAGAAAATATTTATATAACTTAGAGCCCAACAATTTTCCTCCTAAGTACAAATCTAAGAGTGATGCAGCTGTGTAGCGGGATGATATATGTTCACATAGTATTGTTGGTTCTTGCACAAGCAAACAAAATTGGAAGAAAATACTAAACACCTATCAACACCAGATAAGACAAATGGTGATACATTTATATGTTGAGGTGCTGTATATGTTTAAAATGGTTAAATTATATATGAAACAAAGATAAATACTGGAGACATCATCAATTGGAAAAAAAGGCAGCTGACAAGACTGACTTATGTTTGGTATTTTTTTTTAAAATAACGTTTAAAAACCACGAAGGTTAAACATTAGGAAAATACAGAGGTGGTATGTATGCACAATTGTGTAAATATGGTTGCCATCACAAGAATGGTAAATACTGAGTTCAGGGGAGTGGTTCCTGTGCAGGAAGGCAGGAGAGGGGCTGTACAAGTGTATGGGTATATGTGAGTTAATGATCTCCTTATTTTAGTTCCTGCGTTAAATATGCTAATTTTATTGTTAACTTCACTAACTTAAATACAAACAGTCATGTGTGGAACATTATATTTAAAAATTAACCACACACATTTACAAATTTACATTTAGTTGCAATCTGATTCAAAGTGTTGCGCCATAGTTTTAATTTATGCAAACTGTTAGTGTGCCACTTTGGAATAATTTATCATAACATTTAACTTATTTATACAACCTGTTGGAAAGACTAGCATGTAAATACAGTTGAATGTAAAGAAGGAAAGCAGTATACATTATTTCCATAATGCTAATTTAGGAAAGTATCTAAACAGTTCCTTTAGTACTAAGAAAAAAATCATTCCATAAACCCAACGCTAAATGCACTCAAAGCTACTAGTAAAAACATAATCTAACTGCAGAGATTTACCCCAACTTCAAGGAGACAGAATTAAGCTATGATTCTGCAATCTATTACAATGGAAAGCACACTGTGTGCTGGAGGCTCAGGGACATGGGTCCTAACCCTTCAAAGGATGTTTTGTGGTTAGTTTCTGTCAACTTGACACAAACCTAGACATATCTGGGAAGAAGGTTCTCAAATGAAGAATTTTCTCCAACAGACTACCTGTGGGCGCATAAAGGGGCCGTTTTCTTGATTATGGTTGATGTAGAAGGACTCTGGTCATGGGTGATATAAGAAACCAAGCTGAGCAAGCCATGGAGAGCAGGTCAGCAAGCAGCATTTCTCTGTGGTCTCTGGTTCAGTTCCTGCCTCCAGGTTCCTGTCGTGGCTTTGACTTTCCTGACTGTGATCAGATTATGTAAGCCAAATAAACCCTTCAATCCCAAGTTGCTTTTGGTCATGGTCTTTATCACAGCCGTAGAAAGCAAACTAGAATACACGTGATCTCCAGTGGATCGTTTAATCTCCCACACATAAAATAAGAAATACTATAGCATGTTAAGGATTTCTTTTATTGGTGAAGGTCTATGAACCTAAAATAAAAATAAAACTGTGATACCATCTCCTCCTATAAGTACCATCATATGCAATTTAGTACCGCAGTGGACGTAGAGATGACAATGCCCGCAAGCTCTGGGGAGAGAATGAAGTGTCCATACAACATGCCTTATTCCACGTAGAGCTGCTGTAACAAAATGTTTGAGGCCAGGGAACTTATTAAAGAGGTTTATTTGGTTTGTGATTCAAGTGGACATAGGGCCAAACAGCACTGGCGTCCTAGTGAGGGATGCATGATAGCATGGCAAATGAGAAAGGGAGGAAGAGGCCAGCCTGTCAGACGGCCTTGCTTTAAAACAACCTGCTCTTTCAAGAATGAATTCACATCTGTGAGACCCAATCCAGTTAAAAAGAACAGCACCAACTCCTTCATGAGAGTGAGGCCTCCGTGGTTTGATCAGCTTTCGTTAGGCCCCGCCTCTTAACTGTCCCACGGCCTAAACAACCCCACACTGAAAAACAGCTTGCAGTGAGTGAACCTGTATGGGTCAATCCATATTCTGACAGATCACAGCACAGGCCGCCGTGGGACTGGTTGACTGGGAAAAGGTGTGCTGCACGGTGCCCAAACAGTAGACAGATTTGTTTTTTGGTTGGGAGTATTCTGTGAATTGGTCTTTTCATGCAAAATTATTAAGGCAGGAACTTGCGTCCCAAGACTTAAATCCCATAATGTAAAAGAATATGAACTTGGCATAAAGCTTGAAGAAGAATTGCTCAAATGGGCTAATGTAGGGGAAATGATCACTAATTGTTCAAAGACAATGTAGGTGTTTCAACACGAAGAAAATCCTGAGGCGGATTCTATTGGTATGTTCAAGTGGCACTACACACACACACACACACACACACACACACACACACACACACACACACACACACACTTCATGTAAACCTAGAGTCTGAACATGCCAAATAGTCTTTGTGCTTCCTCTTTCTTCCCCAGGTTCTCTCTAACATGTCTAGAAAAATACACATCCTAGATAAATATCAAAAGATATTCTCCTTTCCTCAAACGTGAATCTGGCCAGCAGTATCTGATGATTTATGTCCCTCATAAAATAAAATTAAAAAATCGCCACCCAGAATACACAGAGAACCTCTACAAACCAATATAAAATATATCACCTGAACTGGGTGTGGCATTCCACCCCTACAATCTCAGTTCGTAGGATGCAGGAGGGTTAGGAGAATCCCGGGCAATAATAGTGAATTGAGGCCAGTCATAACAGTTAGGAGACATGATGAATTTTACTAGTAGTAAGGGAAATTAAAATGACAATATTACAGTAAGAACGTCCCTTCACATACACAAGAATGGTAAAAACATTCAGTAACAAGTGCCGGTGAGAATTCGAGAAGGGCACCAACTGCGCTGTTTGTGGGAATGAGAACTGGCACAGCCACTTGGGAATGAGTGAGGCACTGGTGGGATGTGCACAGGCCATGACTCTGCCTTCAGTAACTGAAGGCAGTTACATAACCCGAAGATTCTCTATAGTGTGAGGACAAGGAGAAACTTATTAGGACAGTTACTGCAGCAAGGCTTGTAGCAAGAAACAAGTTCTCTGCTAGAAGAAATAATATAAATTATGGTACGCTGGGAAAACTTTCCTTGCCTTATTTTCACGTCTGTGTAACAGGATATCTTTTGGAGACATTTCTGCCTACCTCATAGCCTCGCTCCTCTAAACAAGGGACTTGCTTAATTGGTCTCCCTTCCTTTTCCCTAGAAGCACTGCCTTAGAGCAGGTGGAGACACAGACAGTGCCAGCAAGGCAGGCCTTCCTGTGGGGTGTCCCAGGTACACACAGCCTGCCACTGCAGAGGGAATCTCGATTTGAGCTGTATTTTTTGCAAGCCCAGACCTCTAACAGAACACTCTCTCTAATAAAATGGGTGTTTCATCTGCTACTCGACTGCACTTGGAGTCTATTTCTTATTTGATGGAGGATGGTAGAAGAGGGTGCTGGCTATTGTGCCCTCTCAAGTCCCAGTACAGTACCATTCATCAGAAAGAATAAAAGAAAGATGCATATGTCAATGCAGATTAGAGTCGTAAAAATATAGGAGAAAAAAAATCAATGTACACTTACTAAGTTAAAACTAAGTGACACAATAACACATATTATTTAAGATGAATATGTTTTGTCATAAAACATAAAGGCACACATGAGTGACTGTAAAAAGTTTGGCTCTGAGACAGAGGATTGGAAATGCAATCAGGCAGGGTTACCCAGGAGGCCTCAGCCACAGAAGAAATGGGTGTTACGTTTCTAAACATAACAAGGGCCATTCTGCGACTGAAATCGCTCACGTATACACATATACGCACTTCAGTTCACATATACAGTTAAGTAATAAGCCCAGAGGAAAAAGCTTTGAGAGCTACTCAAAATCCCCTGCCCTGTCAGAGGCAGGCTTTGTCAACTCTTTTCCCAGAACCATCTAGAAAACTGGGATTGATCACACCTGGAAAGATACTAACTGTGGGTACTAGCTCATACAGCTTCATTCTAGAAAGGAGAACAATCTACCAAACCAAAGAACCAGGGAATCAGAAAGAAAATAGCAAAGCCAGAAGTGGTAGAATTACTATCAGCAAGAAAAGGCACCTGACCTGCTGACATAACTGGATGTGGACATGTAGAAGACTACAGATAGACCCAAGCCTTTTGCCCTGCACAAAACTTAAGTCAAAATGGATCAAAGACCTCAACATAATCCCAGCCACACTGAACCTATTAGAAGATAAAGTGGGAAATACCCGTGAATTAATTGGTACAGGAGACTGCTTCCTGAACATAACACCAGTAGCACAAACACTGAGATCAACAATTGATAAATGGGACCTCTTGAAACTGAGAAGCTTCTGTAAGGCAAAGGACACAGTCAGCAAGACAAAACAACAGCCCACAGACTGGGAAAAGATATTCACCAACCCCACATCTGACAGAGGGGGCTGATCTCCAAAATATACAAAGAACTCAAGAAGCTAGTCTTCAAAACACCAAAACATCCAATTAAAAATCGGGGTACAGAACTAAATAGACAATTCTCAATAGAGGAATCTAAAATGGCTGAAAGATACATAAGAAAGTGTTCAACATCCTTAGCCATCAGGGAAATGCAAATCAAAACAACTCTGAGATACCATCTTACTCCTGTCAGAATGGCTAACATCAAAAACACCAATGACAGTTTATGCTGGAGAGGATTGTGGAGAAAGAGGAACACTTCTCCACTCCTGGTGGGAGTGCCAACTTGTACGGCCACTTTGGAAATCAGTATCTCGGCTCCTCAAGAAAATGGGAATGAGTATACCACAAGATCCAGCAATTCCACTCCTAGGCATATACCCAAAAGAAGCACATTCATACAACAAGGACATCTGTTCAACCATGTTCATAGCAGCATTAATGTAATACCCAGAAACTGGAAACTAGATGCCCCTCAACCGAAGAATTGATAGAGAAAATGTGGTACATTTACACAATGGAGTACTACTCGGCAGAAAAAAACAATGGAATCTTGAAATTTGCAGGAAAATGGATGGAACACGAAGAAACCATTCTGAGCGAGGTAACCCAATCACAAAAAGACAAACATGGTATGTACTCACTCATATGTGGATTTTAGACATAGAGTAAAGGATTACCAGCCTACAATCCACACTGCCAGAGAACCTAGTAAACAAGGAGGACCCTAAAAGAGACAAACATTGTCCCTGGAGAAGGAAAAAGGGTCACGATCCCCTGAGCAAATTGAGAGCATGGGAAGAGGGGGGAGGGAGCTACGAGAATGAGAAGGGAAGAAGAGGAAGGATGCAGAGGTCATGAGGGAGCAGAAAGGTTGAGTCAGGTGAAGAATAGAAGAAAGGGTATGTGATAGGTAGGGTTTTAGTTTGGGGGGTGGTAGGGGAGGACAGGAGGGAGAAGGGAACTGGGATTGTCATGTAAATCAATCTTGTTTCTAATTCAAATTTAAAAATGATAAAAAAAAAGGCACGTGACCGTATCTCTGCCATGAGGAAACCTAAACTACTGTGTTGTTTCTCTTTCAACACGCACGTCTCTATGAATTATCTCCATAGGAAGAGTCAATGGCTGTTCTTGGCAACATAGTTCAATGACTTACAAGTCACAGGAAAGATGAGTTCAGTGGCAACTTCAGCTGAGTATATTTTGACCACATATGGACGGTCTGAAAACACACGCAAAGGAAACAGTCTATTATTTCCTGATTCTCTAGTGCACAAATTCAACCCCCCTGAGTCACCACAATCCTAAGAGCCCAAAGTTTGTACAGCTTCATCTAAAGGAACATGTGTTTTTAGGCTTTCATACATTTTGTTACATTGTTAATGCAAAAAATGTCTCCTATTCTCCCCCGCCCCCAAGAAATATTCAAATAATCAATTTTTGGCCTGATGCATACATAGGACTCACAACTATTTCTCCATGTTCTGTATGCAGAGAAATAGATGAAGATTATGGTAGCATGAATGATGACACCTGGCTTAAGAACCTGGCCCTTTTGGGGCATTGGTGACACATGCCTTTAATCCCAGAACTTGGGAGGCAGAGGCAGGTGGATCTCTGTGAGTTCGAGGCCAGCTTGGTCTCCAGAGCGAGTGCCAGGATTGACTCCAAAGCTACACAAAGAAACCCTGTCTCGAAAAACCAAAGAAAAAAAAAAGAACCTGGCCCTTAGTATCGTGTTGTGATTTGTAATCTAGAGATAAATTAGCTAATGGAAAAGGTAGGTACTCCGTGATTGAAATTCTAGATGGAATCCAGGAAAGCTGCCTTACACAAAAGCCTATCCCAGTTTCTGCTACGTGTAGACAGCAGAAGCCCTGAGTGAATGTGTGCTGTTGACACGAGCACAACCACATTGCTGACTCCAGTGTTCAGTCCCACAGGAGTGGCAAAACTTTAACCTCGTGAGGTTCAGGGGGACGGTAACGCAAAGCCAGGCAACTGCACTTTCTCTTACCACATGTTTACAAGCCTGATCACTTACAGAAACCTCCTACTGAAATTAGATAACTCCTCTCCCTGTGTTGTACACAATAAAACACACTGAGGTTTCAGCTTGGCGGAGGCAGCAGACTCTAGTCTGACCCCAGCTTTCCTGAACGTGTGTCTGTCCTTTCTTCATTCCCTTGAGGACCCAAGCTGTGCACAAGTCCAAGTAGTTGCCTTTGTCTACAGCAGCTCAGGGGATGCATCGGCTTCTCATGGCTAGTACGGACCCAGAGACTATGTGTTGAACTGAACTTATGCAGATTTGTGTGTGTTTCTCACAGCGTATGAGTCTGTGTACAAATATGTAGGTGTGGCTGTATATGTATGCACATGCGTGTGGGGGCCAGAGATCACGTCAGGTGTTTCCTCAATTGCTCTCTGCCTAATTTTCTGAGATGGGGTATCTCACTGAACCTGGAGTTCACTCATTTAAATAGACTTGCTGGCTAGCAAGCCCCAAGGATCATCCTTCCCAGTGCTGAGGTTACAGGTACACATAGTCATACTAGAGTATTTACATAGGTGCTGTGGAGCCGACCTTCATGATTTAGGCAAGTACTATGTCAACTGAGACATCTTTGCAGCCCTTTAAAAGACATTCAGAAAGAGCACTGGAAGATACTGGGGATTCGGTTAAGGGCATTGCAACCTAGCCACGTGGCTCTACTAGGAATGCCAGAAACCCTGCACAGCTGAGTATGTCGATGTTCTTTTGTTGGCTGTCTTTGCAAAGTAGAGAAACATGAAGATAAAACACAGTAGAAACATACTATAGATGTTGGACAATGATACAGTACAATGCCATACAATGTGTGATTTAGTTGACATGATAACACAGACTATGTACAGCAGCAGGCATGAATAACTCATCATCTAGGCCATGTCTACCTTTCTGATTTCACTTAGACTTGGCCGCAGTTCACTCACCAAAACCTAACCACTCTGGCTTTCTTTACTCTCAGTCCTGCCAAGCACAACCCACTTTAGATCCTCTGCAACTGTTGCCTCTCTCTGAAAGGCTCTTCTTCTAGATGGCAGGTGGTTTTCTGCCATTTAAGTCTCAGTTTTAACTGTCACTTGTCACAGAGGCCTTCTCTAACTCCCAGATCTAAAACTATCTCCTCATTCCATCATTTGTTGTCTTACACGCTCCTTACCGTGTTTCAACTCTACCTGAAACTGTTATTATACTTAGCTGTCGCCTGTCTCGTCACAGGGAAACTAGGAACTCCTGGAGATGAGGGGCCTTGTTTGTTTGGATGACATCTAACAGTACCCAGAAAGGCACCTGGCAAACCGCAGGTGCTCAGTTCCCATTTCCTGATCGAATCTATGCGTATGCATTGGCCCCACTTAAAATCTCTTAATCTCGAAGCTTCCAAGACTAAAACAAATGCCTTTTTCTGTTTTATCACCTTCAAATTTTTCAATCAAAAATGGGGAAAAGTAGAATACCTGTGACTAGACGACTCTGAATACTTAGATTAGACATGAGAGATATGACATCACCAAGAAGACCTGAGGTGAAAGCCGTCACTTAGTTTGTATATTTTCATCATACTGATCTGACCCATTAAAAACTAAACGTAAATCCTTCCACTATTTTTACGCTAGGCACCACTGTAATTATCGTCTATTACTAAAGCTATTACATTATTTTCCTACCCAAGTTACCCTGTCCTCTTTAGCAATGATATTAACTATCTCATACATCCCTAGCATTTCTGGTGCAGCAGAGATAGTAATAAGTGAAGCATAATGTGAACATATTACTGAATGAAATTCTTACAAAATGAGTTCCCTTCCCGTGGCTGGAAAAAGAAAACATGGCACATCAGGCCAGTCATTAGGAATAAAAACCCTCCTCCCCAAATGCCACAACTATGCTATATGGAGTCTGGCTTTTACACATGTCTACTGGAATTTGAATAACTGTTGTACACATTTAAAGTGGAAAGCTATTCCTTCAAAAATGAACTCAAGACTCATTCAAATACAAATTTACTGGCACAATTCCAAAGTCTAACTACAGTGAGATATTTTGTCTAGGTTAAATTTAAACCTCCTCATTCTTCAGGCTTACCTGTTATAACTAATAGGTTTTAAGATAATGAACAGCCACAGACTACATATATAGCCCACTCTTATGAAACCAAAGATCATTTTGTGAGATGTGTGGTTTTAATTATAAAACTTCATGTACTTGAAAAAAATTATATACTCCTGGATGATCATTTTCCATGAAAGAAAATGTTCCTGGGATAAAGCATTAGCATAAAAGTGGAGTGTACACTGTCAAGTAAAGGCTAGTTTTTCATTTGGCAAACACGGAGCTTCTTCCCACATAATGGTAGGAAGGAAGTAGGTGCCAGAGTGAGGGTGGAGGGAAGTCTGGGTGTTCACACACCAAGCAAACAAAAGTGCAAGGTTTTAAAAACAAACCTGTGAGATATCTGCATCAGAAAAACAACAACAACAACAAAACATCTATGGCCGGGTGGTGGCAGCGGCGGCAGCAGGTGCGGTGCACGCCTTTAATCCCAGCACTCTAGAGGCAGAGGTAGGTGGGTCTCTGTGAGTTATCGAGGCCAGCCTGGTCTACAGAGCGAGTTCCAGAACAGGCTCCAAAGCTACAGAGAAACCCTGTCTTGAAAAACAAAACAAAACAAAGCAAAAACAAAAAAACCAAACCAACAGCAACAAAAATCAATGTTAGCTTTAGATTATGCCCCAAAAACTATGGATGAAAACAAGACTGCCTGATAGTAGGGTATGCAGATAATTACATTTTTCTTGCTATTAAATACATTTTATTTTATTTTGGGAGGTATATATAGTTTTTATTTTTATGTATTTTATTTATTCATTTGTGTGTGAGAGAGGAGAGAAGAGAAAAAGAGACTATTTGGGCACATGTGTGTCACTGATCACCTTGAGAAATACCAGAGGACAACACTGGGTGTTTTCCTGCCATGCGTGCTGGGCTAGCTGGACCATGAGCCTCTGGGGATTCTTCTGTCTCCATTCCAGTGCTCCCTGTGGGAGCACCGAGTTACAGATGATTACGTTTCACAGTCATCTTTTTATGTGGATTCTAGGGATTTGAACTCAGGTCCTCACAGTTGTGGAGGGAGGTCACTTAGGACTCAAGAATGAAATGAAACTTACAAACCTCAGGAAATAAAACTCAAAATCTCAGGAAGCCACTGAAAAAAGATTCACGAGGTTCCTCCCCCAGGCTCTCTAAGCAGAAACAGTTGCCGGAGTAATGAGATGTTCAGACCAGCTGAGCTGCCTGTGTGGTGCAGGAGCTCCAGGGGTGCAGTGCCTGTGAGTTGTCACTCTTAGGCAGAATTTCTTATTGACCTTTGAGATGACTTTATGGAAGCACAGAAATTTGAAATGCATTAGAATCTTCGTTAAAGCCGCACCTCAAACTGCATCCACTACATGCACACATTGGAATAGAAACTCAAGGGCAGATGGGGCAAATGGTTTTAAGCTCCAGATGGGATCCTCGGTGGTATGGTTGGGGGGGGGGCTTCCCCTCAACACTACTAGATTTAATGATATGTTACTTTTTTGTTAACAGTTCTTGGTCCAACTAGCTTACAGGGAGTGGAAGGCTCAGCTCTACCTCTTCATGGAAGGAGAGATGTCAGTGTGAAGTGGAATCTGGACCAGGATGGGAGGAGTCACAGCCGAGCAATATGCTATTGCCATAGCCTGGTAAGCATGGCAGTTCTTCTCTGGGGAAACGGGTCTCAGAAGGATGACGGGTGTGGATCACAGGGAGTTCCTAGCCCAAGGAGCTCAAACTGAGATGAAGAAAGTTACCGTTAAGATCCCCATTCTCGCACAGGCATGTGGAGGCATGAAGACAGCTGGCAGTGCTACAGATGGTGTGTGTGTGTGTGGGGGGGGTCTGTCCAGCTCAGTCTACCACTGAGAGACAGATGGGATCCACAATGAGTAACACAGCAATACCAGGCAAATGGCTAATGCTTAGTGTAAAACAACAGGAAGAAGACAACTCAAAAGTGTGTGACTGGGGAGCACTAACTTCTCTAAGCTCAGTTTTATGTTTTTCCATTTGGGTATTATTTTTTTTTTAAGAGGAGAGCATGACAAATTTGCTTAGCCAGACATTTATATACTAAAATATCATTTAGGAAAGAGGTCCCAAAGGCCCAGTATAAATTACACATTAAAAAAATCAATTTCTGTTGCCTAATTTCTTTATACTATTTATTCTTTAACAATTTCATATTTGCACATTAAGTATTTTGATCATCATACCCACTGTGGTAGTTTGAATGAAGATATCCTCACCCCTACCTGTAGGGAGTGGCATTATTTGAAAAGTTTAGGACATATTGCCTTGTTAAGAGCAGGTATAGCCTTGTTGGAGAAAGTGTGTCACTATGGGAGGGCTTTGAGGTTTTTGAAGCTCAAGCCAGGTCCAGTGTCTTTCTCTTGCTGTTGTTGTGGATCCCAGATGTAAAACTCTCAACTACCTTACCAGTATCATGTCTGCCTGCTTCGCACCATGGTAACAATGGACTAAACCTCTGAACATATAAGGAATCCCCAATTAAACGTTTTCCTTTATAAGAATTTCCATGGTCATGTGGTCTCTTCACAGTGATAAAAATCCCGAGACAGCAGTTAGTTGATAGGCCTGGATGTCCTTTTGTTTGGAGGAATGTGGACTCTGGGATTTTAGATTGGGAAAACAGTTGAATACTTTAAGTGGGGTTTAATGGGCCATACTAATAGCAACAGGGAAGATTGTGGTGTTGAGGGTGATTTGAACTGTGAGGATCTGGCTCAAGAAGTTTCAGAGGAGAAGAATATTAGTATGTGGCTTAGAGACCATTCTTGTGATATTTTGGCAAAGAATGTGGCTGCTTTCTGTCCTTGTTCAAAAATAATCTTCCTGAGGCTAAATTTCCAGATGGCCAAGTACTGACTGTGTTGCTTGGTTATTAGTGTCCGCACTCATGCAGATCAATAACAAAAAGGAGCAAGCTAAGAAAGGAAAAATACAAAATGTATATTTTGAGAAGTGTAAGGAGTGAAGTCCAGTGCTCAAAGAGAAAAAATTTAAAGGAAAACCTGATACTAATTGAAATAAAATAACTGGTGACCTCAGGGCAAGACCCCACCCAGCTAAGCTTCCAATTTGTGAAAAGGAATTAAAGAAAATTTGTGCGCCATGTGTGGTGATACATGTCTTTAATTCCAGCACTCAGAAGGCACAGGTAGGTCGATGCCTGAGTTCAAGGGTGGCCTGGTCTACAGATCCAGTTACTGGAAAGCCAAGCTTAGGCAGTGGAGGGAACCATCAAAAACAGAAGGCTGTTGAAAATGTAGTTGAATGAGGTAGCCATGTTCCAGTCCCAGAAAGTAGCAGAATTTGGTAGCTTCAGTCACATGGCTCTGGCTTTAGAGTTGAGGATACAAGAAATAAGTTATGGAATACTCTGTGACTGAGGAAAGCCACTGAGGGCAGGCATGTGTCAGGAGTATCTCTGCATGGAGGTCTAGAGAAGACACTGGGTGATGGTATGAAGTTGAAGTCTGGATTGCCCAGATGCTGGAAATGTCAGAGTCATGGGATACCTACCTAGGAAAGATGCTAACAGGGAGAGGAACCAGCCAATGAGAAAGAAGTGTGCTGTAGTCAACAAAGCTGAGAAGTTGGAGATCTGAAGAGCACTTTGGCATCAAATATGGAGATGCAGAGTTTGGACTTTACCCAGCAGGTTTTTTGTCTTGCTTTAGTCCAGTATTTTCTCACTATGCTCCTTTTCCTTCCTTTTGGACTGGTGATGTATATTCTGTGCTATTGTATGCTGGAAGTATGTGATTTCTTTTTGATTTTGATTTTAAAGGGGATTACAGTTAAGAGATTGCCAGGAGTCTCAAGAGAGACTTTGAACTTTAGCCTTTTAACCTGAGACAGACTGTGGGGCTTTGAAGTTGGTCTGAATGCTTTTTGCATTGTGATATGGCTACAGGCCTATGAGTGCCAGGGAGTGGAATGTGGTGGTTTGAATGAAAATGGCCCCCATAGATTTACAGGGAATGGCATTATTTGAAAGAATTGGGACATATAGCCTTGTTAAAGTGGGTGTGGCCTTGTTGGAGGAAGTGTGTCACTGGGGATGGGCTTTGAAGTTTCAGAAGATCAAGCCCAGGCCCAGTTGGCTCACTCTTTCTTCCTGCTCTCTGCAGATTCAGGTGTAAAACTCTCGGCTCCTTCTCCAGCACTTAGCCTGCCTGTACACTGACATGCTTCTTGCTATGATAATGAGCTAAACCTCTGAACCTGTAATCCAGCTCCAATTAAATGTTTTCCTTTATAAGAGTTGCTGTGGTCATGGTGTCTCGTTGAAGTCAGAAAAAGCAAAAAAACAAAAACCCTAAGACACCCACCCTCTAATTAATTCCTCCCATGCCTTCAAGTTCACTTCCCCCTTTCCTTTTTCAGACTGAATATCCCATGGTAAGCTCAGTTTTCTTATCTGTACAACAGGAATCACAGGAACAATGTACAACTCATTAGGCTATCATGAGAATTAAATGAAATAGCAACAAAGCCTGGTATTCATTAAAGCCTTAAAAAAATGGCAGGCAACTTTTGCTACCATCTTTACTGAGTTTATCATTTGACAAATAACATAATAATTCTATTTCTGTCATTCTGCATCATGACTACCTGATATGCCTTTATCAGGTTTACTTTTAGTTCAATACAAGTGAGATAATTTGAAACAGTCTATTGTAATGGCAGACCTTATAAATTTTCTACAGCATTTGAGTCTGGGAAATTTATAACCCGAGGAAGGCTCAGATTCTATGACAAATTCATTATTGCAACTCATTAAAACTAGCATGTCAACTGACCCATCTGGATTAGAATTGAACATTTCATGGCTATGGTTCCTTTTTTGCCTAAGAAGTATTACCTAGCATGGCCTTCTAGACAGTGAAAAATTAAAAGCGAAGTACTGTGCATGATTTAAGTAATTTGCAACATGTTAAGAATTCTCTTTGAGATGGTTTTTTTATTTTTTTTTATTTTTTTTTGCTTGTTTGGATTATAAGAAAGTAAGACTAAAAAGGACAAAACTTTATGGTAAAACAGTATCCAATAAATGGATATTAGAAAGAAAGAGGCTGAGCCAGGTGGTGGTGGTACACATCTTTAATCCCAGCATTTGGGAAGCAGAGGCAGGTGGATCTCTTTGAGTCTGAGGCCAGTCTGGTCTACAGAGTGAGTTCCAGGACAGTCAGGGCTGTTACAAAGAGAAATCCTGTCTCAAAACACTGGGAAACAAAGACTAAATGAAAATAAACCCCAAGGAAGTCTCAGAATTTAACATTGCAATAACTCAAAATTCTGGGCAGTAAAACAAATGTTTGTTATGTTCATAGTAGGTGCTTAAATATTTCTTTAAAATGCTGAAATACATGAAACCAAATTATTAGGTTTTTGTTTTATTTCTTGCCATTAGATGATGTAGTCATTCTTGCTTTATTGAGTTTCACTTTACTTAGGTCTTGCATTTTTTTATTTCATTTTCGTGTGTGTGTGTGTGTGTGTGTGTGTGTGTGTGTGTGTGTGTGTGTGTGTGTGTGCACTCATGCACATGAGCATGCACGTGTGGTGTGCAGACGTTTGGGCACACATGCAGGGGGAAGGCCAAGGTTGATGTTGGTAATCCCTGCTCATTCTCCCATCTCTTTTCATTGTGCAAGCTTTTCTTTCCATCAATGGAAGCTTGCCCATATGGCAGTATTGCCAGGTAGCTTGCTCCAGGATTAACTTCCAAGTCTAGAGTTACAAGCTGGCTACCATGGTTACCAGACATTCATGTGGGTTCTGGGGATCTGAATCCTGGTCCTCATTCATGCATGGATAGTGCTTTACTTACTAAGCCATCTCCCTAGCCCTATATTGTTGTTATTTTGCAAACTGAATGTGGCGATGTTGTATACAGCAAGTCTCCTGGTGCCATTTTCCCAACAGCATGGTTTGGTAACTGTCATAGTATTTCAAACTTCGTTATTACCTTTATATCTGTTATGGGGATTTAGGACCTTTGATCTTTGATGGTGATATTAAAATTGTTTTTGGAGCACCACAAACTATGCCTATACAGGATGGCAACTTAATAATCTGTCCCTCTCCTCAGACCCTGCTATTCTCGAGACATGACAGTAATAGAATAAGGCAGATTAATAATTCTACAATAGCATCTAAGAAATAGAAAGTGGGTCTTGTGCCTCACTTTAAATCAAAAGCTAAAAAGGTTTAAGGTTAGTGATGAAGGGTCAAAGCCAACCCCAGCCAAGCAATAACAGCTCTTATGTCAGTTAGCCAAGTTGTGAATACAAAGGGAAGGCTCTTGAAAGAAATTAAAAGTACAACTTCAGTAAACATATGGATGATAAGAAAGCAGACATATGCTGGACAGAAAGCAGGCCTGGACAGTAGAGCAAACTAGCCACAACATTCCCTCCAGCCCAAAGTTGAGTCCAGAGCAAGGCCTGATCGCCTCAATTCTGTAAAGGCTGAGAGAAACAAGACAGCAGCAGAGAGGTTTGAGGCAGGGGTTTGTCTCCGTATGAAATTACAGGTGTCACAGCAGATGCTGAGAAGCAAAGAATCCGTCCACACACTGAACTCACTAATGAAGGCAGCTACACTGAGTAACAGATTCTCAGTGTAAATCAACAGCCTTCTGTTGGAGGATGATGGCATCTCGAACTTTCCTAACAGAGAAGTCAAAGCTTTAAAGCACAGGCCAGCTCTCAGGGAGGGTGTGGGGCAGGTGTTGACTTCACACTTTAGCAATGCTCACTTCTGTTTGCCAAGTTCAGGGCCCTTAAGAACTATGGTAATTCGGTAATTCTCTGCCCTCGTCCTATCCATGCAGGAGCAGTGGCTGGATGGCAGGTAGCACCTCTGTTTACAACATGCTTTAGCGTCAGCCTACTGTTGAGACCTACTGCTTAGAAAGAAAAACAGATTTCAAAATATCGAGGCCCTTTGATAATGTACCCAGTCACCTAAGAACTCTGATGGAGAGGTACAAAGAGATTAACGTTGTCATACCTGCTAATTTAACATCCATTATGCAGCCCCTGGATCAAGGGATAACTTTAACTTTCAAGTCTTATGATTTAAGAAACAAAGAGATTACGGAAGTCCTGGGTAACAGTTCCTCTGATGGACTTATACAAACCAAACTGAAGCCCTCTAGAAAAGAGTTGTTATCCTAGATGTCATTGAAAAAAAAAAGTTAATCCTGGAAAGAGAGCAAATGCCAATATTGGGGTTTGGAAGGAGTTGTTTTCAACCCTCATGGAAGATGCTCATGGGTTCAAGACAAGCTGTGGTAGAAATAGAAACAGCTAGAACTTGGCGCGGAGTCTGAAGACATGAATGGATAACTGTTTTTGCAACCTTACGATAAAACTTGAGTTTTATATGTGAACAAAGAAAAGTGGTTTCCAGAGACAGCTGACCTGAGCTCGTGGGAGCTCATAGACTCTGGATTTAGGGAGCCTACATGGGACTGACCTAGGCCATCTACATATGTGTGACAGTTGTGTAGCTTGGTCTGATTGTGAGGCTCCCAGCAGTGAGATCATAACCCCTCCTCAGCATGCTTAGCCGGCTTTGGAGAACCTGTTCCTGGTGCTGGACCACCTCACCCAGTCTTGATGCAGGGGGAGGAACTTGGTCCTGCCTCAACCTGAGGGACCATGCTTTGTTCAAGCTCATGGGAGGCCTGACCCTTTCTGAATGGAGACAATGGAGGGTGAAGTGGATGGGGCAGGGTAGATGGGAGACAGGGGAGGGGACAGGAGGAGAGGAAAACTGTGGCCAGTAGGTAAAATAAATGAAAAAAATTAATTAATAAAAAAAAGAAAAAGTGGTTTCTGGAGATGGCATCTGCTGACACAGCTACTGTGGACACTGCTAAGATGACGTCACAGGGTTTAGACTACCACAGAAGCTTAGGCAATAAGCAGTAGAAGGGTTTGAGAGGACTGATCGCAATTCTGAAGAAGTTCTAGTATGGGCAGAATACTACCAAACAGAAACTGTCCTTGTAAGGAAGAGACAATTCGTGTGTTAAGTGTCACTGCTGTCCTACTTTAGGGAATTGCTACAGTCACCCAACTTTCAGGCTGGTACCAACCGCCTTTATCAGTTGATGGCACTGACATCGAGGTCAGGAAGATAATCAGGACTTGCTGAAGACTCAGATGAAGTAATGAAGTCCTATGAAATTAAGGTTCTATGCATTGTTCTTAGAGACACAAGGCTACTGCATGCCCAACAGATGACGATGGCACAGTAGGAGCACAGCTTTCCCATGTGCTAGTAAAACGTCTTGCTACTTGCTTTATGGTAGAATGTGGTCTGAAGCTGAACCCACAGTATCTCCAAAGCAGGACTACAACTAGTTATATTATTCTTCAGAAGTAAACAAGCAAAGGGCAGAGACACTGGGAATTAAGGTTCAGCTTTTTAAAGCTAGAAGTCCTTCAGAAGAGGAAGTCAAGGGGGGTCAGGGAGGTAACAGACTTGCCTATGTCAATTCCCTGCTTTTAGGGGAGCCTAGCTTTTGAGACTTGACCAAAAGTCCTGTGCATATCCCATCATGGAGAAGAAAGCTACAGAGAAACTGGAGGGAGTCAATCTGGTGATTCGTTCGAAGGGCTAACAAAGGTTGATTAACAGGAGGTGGATTCTGAGAAATGTGGGCTGCAGTTATCTAAGTCTTCAATTATTAAAAGGTCTCCCCTTATGATATGGGAAACAGGTCATGACAAATCTGATACTGATTTTTTTTTTGCCATTAATAGTCACATTTTATAGTACTGTGATAGGAGGGTTTTGATATTTTTATCAAAAGATTTTATGACCAAATTGTCAGAAATTGAGGAATTTTATAGAAAGAATGTACAATTCAACTCATAGATTCATAACCTTAGTCTGTGAAAAGGGATATGGCCATAGATTATATAGCTCTGGTTTTTGCTAGGAAAATTTATATGCTGTCAAGATCTTTATTCTATTGAAATTGAACTGGAAAAGAGCCTTAAATCTGTGGACTGTAATAGAACCAATTGATAAAGAGATTCAAAATCCCTTCTCAAGGTTATACCTGGCTGGGAAAGGCGGTGAAGACCTCCCGTTGCCTGATGGGGTACCCACCTGCATTTCCATCTAGAGTCTTACTGTTGGGCCAAAGACAAACTCTATCAGCCAACGAGATTTTAGCCAGGTCACTTAGCCTCTCTGTACCTCAGTTTTCTCGTGTGTAAAGCAGAAGTAGTACCACCTCACATGTTCTGTTGTGAGAACAAAATTAATTGATACGAATAAAGTATTTTAAGCAGGAACTGGCTTATAGTAAGCACTTGATACGTGCCGGTTATTTTTTATTATTCCCCAATAGCTACTTACAGAAAAAAAAAAAAAAAAAAGCCCTCCAACTGCTAAGGTATGACGCTCCAGCATCTCTCCACTATTCGGACTGGGGAGAAGTAGATCTTTCCAGATGAATACTAAGTCTTTGGACTTTCTTCTACATCCTCCTGCAGCTACCCTAGGATAAAGTCTAGACACCTTAATGGAAACAGTGAACGGTGACTGTCTACTGTAGACCAGGTTTTGTGTGGATATATACAATTCACTCACATTCTTCCAAATGACTCTTTCAGAATCTACATTTTATAGAGGAGGAAACTGAGGCATGGAAAGGTTAAATAACTTGCCTAAAATCTATAAGCTAGTTCAACTCATCTTATTTCAGCCCACCTTCTTGGGTTTGTTGCTCTATGTGGACATGTAATACAGAGGGACAGTAAACTATCTGGAATATTTCCAACTCTACCAGAAGGAAGGGGACTAGGAAATCCTACCAGGTTCAGGCCTAAGCAGGAGTGGCCAACGGTGTAAATCATACTGAATGCCAAAGTCAAAAGAGATTATTGAACTCTGCCTAGATCCAGGCTGGCACCAAAAGTCCTAGTGGATCTCAGTTGGAAGGCAAGACAAGGGGTTCTTTGGAATGGTTAAATGAGGATCCAGTGGACGCTCTTGGTAATATATTCATTTTGGAGCAAGCTTATAGCTTGACCAAGAAGAGTTCTAGTCTTCAAGACAGGGAATCAGTCAAGGGGAGCTAAAGTTTGGGACAAGTTCCTCATTCTAATCAGGTAAACGCCAGAAGGTAGACAAACTCAGATGTATGTAAAAACAAAGGATGAATTCCAGAGAGGGGTTCCCTGAGATCCACCCACACAAGATGTTGTCACCATATCTGAAAACATTCTCCACACCAAACACACAGACGATGTTGACTTCTAGTCTGATCATTTTATTTCACCACTTAAAACTTATAAATGGCTTTCAAGTTTCCTCAAAATAAAGGTCAAATGTCTTGACAACTCTTAGAATGCCATTCATGGTCTTGCCCCTGCCTACCTCCCCAGCCATCTTTTGTCCCATCTATACAAACAGAAACAAGTGTATTCCAGGGCAGACAAGCTACATCAAAACCCGGGTGGTTATATGTGCAGGAGTGCTGTCCTGCTGGCCTCCACTTGGAAGGCTTTCCCACCCACGTCCAAATCAGGCCATTCTACCCTGCAGGTCTCACAGTGACCAGAACTTCCTCTGAAACCAGCCTCTCTCCTGGAATTGGTCTGCCTGGGAGGAAGAAAAATATTATGAAGAGTTATTTGGTGGGACATTTGCACCCCTCTTTTTGGCTACCAGACTGCTAAAACAGTGGGCCGCAAAAGACATTCCCCCAACAATCTTCTATCTAGAGAAGGAGAAGTGGATCCTATTTGCCAGAGGAGGAATATGTCTCCTGAAGAAAGATTTACAACTTGTTAGATGATCTTACAGGAGTCTTGGAGCTGAGACAATGGTGGGTGGAACCACACTTTTAAAAGTCTCATAGAAGAAGAAGACAATGATGGGGTGGGAGTCTAGAAACTTGGTACCCACTGTGACCAGTCTTCATTCCGCATCCTTACCCTCAGTGGTTTGTAGTTACCATTCAGGATTACCTACCCTGGACACTACCTGTTCCTCCTCAACTGAGCCTCTGGAGGGCAGGACAGTATCCGTCCAGTTCCTCCCAGGGTCTGCAGCAGAGGAGATGTTAATAAATACTATTAAGGTGGAAGCTCCACCCCAGCCCCTGGCATCCATATACCCAAAGTCTGGGGTGTTATGGTGGAAGCTCCACCCAAGCCCCGCCACATCGCACTCTAAATCCTGCTGCATCTCAGAAAGCCCACCAAATGATGACTCCTCCCCCAGAGAAGCTCAAGACCACTCCCACAGGGTATTTAAACTGCCCCCCAGAAACTAGACTCAGGTCTTCCTTTCTGTCTCCTCTCTGGGGGGCTGGAAGGCCATCGGGAGCATTGTAGCCATTAAACATGGGCTTTTTCTAATTCAGTTTGATTTGGTCTGATTTGGATTGCTGCATCGGCAGAGAGGCTTATCGGGGTATAGAAACTTTTCAAATACTTGTTTCCAAAACAAAGGAAAATAAAAGCTTGAGAGTAGAGGAGCACAGGGCAAAGACCTCCCTTTATAGTGACTGAGGGAAACAAAAAAGACCGAGTACATGTTGGCCACATTACTGGAGTGAAGAACACACTGACAATGAAGGCTCTTAGGAGCATTTGGAAATGCCCACAGAGGGTTTAAATTCCAGTCACTGACTTGTGTAGCCACAAAATAACGTGTCTGTGAAGTACTGGAGTTACTTAAAACATTGCAAACCACCAGAAGACATGCAAGTTGCGCTCATTTTTATCTTGGGGGACCAGTTGTGAAGAATCTTGCATATGAAGACAAAGTAGGAAGGCTGACAGAGCAGGGGGAACTAGAGGCTTCAGAGAACACTGACTACCTCTGTTTAGAATTGGCATGGCCTACCAATTAGATGACAGGCCAGGCTTGCCAGGGTGTCCCTTTAATTCCCAGATCTCAGGAGGCAGAAGCAGGAAGATCTCTTAGAGTTCTAGCACAGCCAGGACTACATAGTGAGACCCTCTCAATCAGAGAGAGAGAGAGAGAGAGAGAGAGAGAGAGAGAGAGAGAGAGAGAGAGAGACTCTCTCAACAAGGAAAACCAGGAGCACACAGTGCAATATTAGAAAGTAGTAAAGGGCCAACTACAAACACAGGCTATTTTGTTTTAATCATCCACAAAACTGCATCTACATAAGAATTGGGGTGTATACGTGTGGGGAAACAAATTAACCCGACTACTTATTTTGTTATAGCTTAAAGCAAACACCCTTTTCACAATACTATGAAGCAAGCTGGTAAAATAAATAGAAATGAAGTCCAAGGGATTTAAACATGAAAATTTGGGGAGAAAAGAACTCTACAAAGCAAAACAGACAAAATGCAAGCCTAACCAAACAAAAGCTAAATCAAATAAATAGGAATTGCCGTGTGCCCTGGAGGGCTGCCAAGGAGCGTGACTTTCAACAAAGAATGCTCTGCCACCAGCTCAGAAAAGATGAAGTGGTGAGTCTTCAGCCACCGCTAGAAGGGGGGTGGTGTGGGGACAGAGGCAGCAAAGCCATTTCAGGCTCTGTGGAAAACACTAGAACCTTCCCTAAGACCCAAGTGGACAAGCTACTCCTTCCAGTGTTGTCTAGCCACAGCTGCCTGTAAGAATCAAATTCATGAGGCTATGGCACAACTCAGCAGTGAAGAACACTCACTGTCCTTGCAGAGTACCTGGGTTTGGTTCCTGCATCCACACAGCAGTTACAACCGCCTATTAATTCTAATTCAATGGGAACCTGACACCCTCTTCTGGCTTCTACAGTCACTGCAACACATATGGTTCACAGATTCACATACAGGTGAAACCATACACATAAAATAAAAACATTTTTTTAAAAGAGAACAGAATCCAGATCATGCCTGCACAAGATCAAGCTAAGCAATATTCCAGCATGAAGAGGGATGGATGGTGGTCAGGAAGTTCCATCCTTAGCTGAGGAGTTACTGGCAATTGATGGCTGCATAGAATGGGAGAGTCAGCTTTCTTCAGGGTGTCGCCCCTGAGAGGCTACCCATGTTCCATCAGATGGCCCTATATTCATGCATACACTGGCAGCAGTAAGTGGAGTCAGTGGGTTGAGAGAGGGGAGGGAGGGAGGGAGGGAGGGAGGGAGGGAGGAGGGGAGGAGGGAGGGAGGGAGGGAGGGAGGGAGGGAGGGAGGAGACAGGGGAAGAATTAGAGTATGTAAGAAACAAACTGTAACAGTCCATCTTCAGTGTGAGTGAGATGTATGTGGATGAGCAGGAGTTTCAGGTATGCAGAAGCCACTATAGCCCTCTCCCCTTCCAGCAGGTGGCTGGCTGTGCCTGTTTGTCTCAGAACTCTGAGAGCTGCAGTATTACAAGCAGTCTGCTTTGTGTGTAACTAATCCCATGAAGAAGAAAAGGGGGCAGCCCAAATTATTCATTAGATAAGGCTTGTGTCCTACACCAATGGAAAGGGGAATCTGGGAAAAGGGCTACACTAGATTGTGAATCACTAACATCCCGGCTTACGGGAGGGGTGGGGGGTGGGGGGGAAGAGGGCAGGAACCTCTCACAGTCATGGACTTCAGACAAAGCCCTGTTTTGTACCAAATCCGCACCACAGCCATTTCTGCCCTTTTTCCTACATTGGCATCCCCTTCTACAGAATAGTATATCAAAAACGGCTTTCTTTTCACTGGTCTCTTGAATTTGTTATTATAGAGTGAGGATTGTATTTCCCACAAGGGGAGGGAATAGAAGGTAAACTTGAGCAAAACACATTATATGCACGCATACAAATTTCAAACAATCCAAAAAGATTTTTTTCCACCCAGGTCATGGGTGAGAATTTTGAGCAAAAGATTGCTTTTAACAGCTTCTCTTCTGAGTTTAGTAAGTACTACTTTAAACAGTACTGAGAAGAAACTTGTCTAGACAGCCCAAGTAAAGCAAAGCACTGGCCATCAGCTTGTGAAGGTAGAGCCTGGGAACAGGTCTGTATCTTTTGGGTAGAGCTAAAAGCAGACTGACTGATCTTATTCCTCAGGCTTTTGCTGTTGGTAGTCATAGCAACAGTAGCCACACCACCAAGACAACAGTCCCTGCCAACTGAGCACTTGTACTGTGCTAGACAAGAGCCAAGCCCTTTGTATGAATTATCTCCAACAACGCATTACTTAGTTTTATAGCTACTCACTCTGTGAATGGGAAACTAAGGCAAGTCGAGGCTCCTTTCAAAGGCCTCACTGCTAATAAGCAACAGACCAGGGTTTCAGTGACCTAGTGACTTCAGAACACACTCTTAATCAACAGAATGTCCAAAGCCCCAACAAAAGGCAGAAGATAACCAACACACATTTATGAGTAGGCACAGTATCTACTCTCAACTATATGAGATACACCTAGAGTAAGATTATTTTATATAAAAGAATAAGAAAGTCTGGGCACAGTGACATGGCTTTGTACTCTCAGCACTTAGTGAGTGGAAGCAGGACAATCTTAGGAGCCCCAGGCAAGTCTGGGCTATACAATGAGACCCTGTCTCAAGCAGAAGATGAGAAAGAAGAGAAGAAAGGATAATGAGAATTCCTTTACTTGCACTAGGATGTATTCATTAAAGCAAAAGGACCCCTACTCTTTCAGGTCTGCCATGTCTACCTAGCAAACACTGAGGTTGTTCAGACACCTCAAGAGCCCAGAGAAACAGAAGCTGCTTATCCATTCTCTAGGAGGAGCTTTTTATGGGGTGGGGGGAGGAACACTACTCAAAATGTGAACTTATTTATGTGGGAACTCTGGGGGCCTCAGACTGTGACATCCCTTCAGCTTCCCCTGGTGTTTTCCTCAAAGGTTTGTATTGCTCTCCTTATTGAAACGTCTGCACGTTAATACAAGCTTTTCTTTCTTACATGACCTATTTTTCCAATGGGACTGAGAGGGGAAATTACACATGCATGTTTAAAGCCACACAAATATTTAAATTCTCCCTATTTCTGTCATGCATTTTTTAGTACTTTCTATGCACGATGAAAGATAAAAACTTGTATGCATGATTAATTGTAATGATGGAAGAACGCTAGGCAGTTGCTTAAGAAACGAGAACAACAAAGGAATAAACTACTGCAGACATCACCAGGACTGGAATGACACTACTCTGTGTACTCCATTTCCATGGCAACTAGCAATGGGAAGATAAATGTTTCCTAGTCACTCTGCTCTGCAGTTCACGTCTATAAATCAAACTTGCATAAAGAACACAAGATTTCTGCTTCGGACTGTACTCAGAGTAGGTTTATTTTCCTGTTACTGTATAATTATGGAAAAGCAGCAGAAAACAATGAGGCCATTTTTAGTGGGGAACAAACTCAGAAATTACTAATATACCTGCGGCATATGATGCCATTCATCTAGCAAGAGCAGGAAGCAGGCAAGCCAGCCGGCAAATGAAAGCCTGTCTGCTTCATGGGGACAGCCAGCCACTCCCTGGCTCTGGCTCAGAAGGGCACATGCGGAACCTGGCGTGCCCTTCCTCACCTAGCTGGGCTTCTACCATATAGGAGCTCCCTAATTACCTGCCTCAGGAGCAGTCTGAGTTTGCATTGTGGTGATTGTGCAGGAATGCACTCCATATTTAGTATGGAAGTTTATTGAGGTGGAACAATATACAGTTGTTTTTATTTACATGGAAAATGCCTCACCCTGTGGAAGTTGTGGATTCGAAGTCAGTGGATCCCAGTTAGGATTCAGGTCTATTTGACCTTGGGTAGACATAAACGTTAGCTCAGACTCCATTTTCTGAGCTGTGAAATAAGATGGTGTATATGATTCTTAAGCATCTCCGTCATCCAACTCCAAGGGGCTGCAACAGCCAAATCTCCAAGGTCGGAATCTATCACAATAAAGACATTGGCTGTGCTATTCCTGAAGAGAGTGTGCCTGACTCTTGTGCTGTTAATGTCTCTGCTGGCCAAAGTGGCAAGCTGGTGGCATTTCATGATTATCATTTGACAGCAAACTTCTGATCTGTGTCAACATTCCAAACCAAAACACAGAAAATTTACTAAACCTAGCAGTGCAATTAAATGACAAGTAAATCCTCTAACCCCTCTTTATAAATTTATAGTAAATAGTTCAATTTCGCCAACAGGACCACCTACCGATCTTCACATGGTGGAAGCATCTTGTAGCTTCTCTAAGCTTTTTGTGGTGACTGAGATTTGAACCCAAGTCCTTGCACATGCCAGGCAAGCCCTCTTCTACAGAGTCACATCCCCAGCCCTGCACCCTGCTACTTTAGGTCCACAGATCCTGGTTCACGTTCTCCTGGAGTTCATCTTTGTAAATCCAAGACCCAGCAATACTCAAAAAAAAAAAATGTGGAACAAATAATTGGGTAGATGAACAAACTCTCAGTGCCCTCCTTAGCTGTCCCTTGTAATAAATGGGTACTGGCTTCTCCAACCATAAACAGCTTTACAGAGACATACAGACATACCTATGGTGGACTGAAAAATGTCTGGAACTAAGATAAAACCATGCTAGGGTCACTGGGGGTAAATTTCTCTAACAGTTTTATGGAACTTCTTGAGGTAAAAAAAGTCACTTTTCAGGTATGCAGCATGAGGGGTTCCTAGATGTGATGAAGGCCTCCTTGCCTTGCTAATTCCTTAGCGTTTGCTAGTAGTTCCAAAGGCACAGAGTCTCAGCATCCAGCCACAGGAGCATTGGAGTGGACAACAGTAAAGATGCACCCAGTCTTTATGCTTATGATCTCCGGGAATGTTTATGCCACCTCTGAGGAAGGCCGACTGTAAAGAAGGTGAAAGACTGGCAGTCAGTAAGTAACTGTTGGGGAAATTCAAAGTGGGGTCAGCCTATGCAACATGCTATTGCTCTGTTTGGACCACAGCAGAGCTTTAAGCAATGGCTTAAAGGGTTAAACAAATACACCTCACCCCCCACTTCTCCTGCATCCATTACTGGTCACACCCCTCTCCTCCAGATGAGCAGGCTCAAAAGGCTATTGCAGGATGGAGTTACATGTTACACAATGCTGTAATTTCCAATACCTGGCATTAACATGGGCCAATTATATCTACACAGAAATTTACTACAAATGTACTCTGCTGGCCATCTGAGAAATTTGATCCATTTCTAAACTCTAGGAAATACATAATTTGGGCACACACATTTTATGCTAAATGTTCAAAACCTAATAAAATAACATTTGTTAAGAAAAGTTCCAGGTTTTAATTGCTTCTGCCTCCAGTCAGCGTGTGTGTGTGTGTGTGTGTGTGTGTGTGTGTGTGTGTGTGTGTGTGTGTGTGTGTGTGTGTTTAAATAAGAGTACTTAGCACCACCAACTGGACAAAGAGATCTACTACATCTGCCACTCGTGCTGAGCACTCAAGTTGTTTTGTTCCTTGAGAACAGATCATATGTTTATTTCACATTTCATTTGCAATAAAGTAATTTATTCCACTCATCAAATAACATTTAAAATGCCTCTGTTTGTCAGCCAAATTAATGATTACTCACACTGGCTTTTTCACATAAGGAGGCATATTTTGGTGAGCTGAAGTCATTAGAGAAAACCAAATCTACCTAATAGAGCTAATTTGATTTATTCCACTATAAACTCAGACTCAAAAGCAAAGACTGAGGGCTGCAATAAAAAATTAGAAACTAAAAAAGGGAAAATTTGATGGAACCACATACCATGCTAGTCTACAGCTTTTACAGCAGACATCAGTTTAGTTGGAAGTTAAAATGACTGAGGACATAATTCACATTTAAATATTTTTTGAACTTGTCCAAGAGTCGTGACTTAACGTGCGAATATATGCTGTTATTGACCTTGTCTTCCCAGTTAAGGGAACAAGTGCCAAATATGGAGAGTCCAGGTGAGCCCTGAGGGTGAAGATACAATCTTTACATTATAAATCAACCTACAAAACAACCATCTCCAAATAAGTAAGTCCAACTTATCCCCCAAACCAGCCGATTTGTGGATAGTTGCCTTCTATAAAGCGCATCCAGTCATTTGTGGTCATGACAAATTTGTATCCTGAAGAAAGTAACAAAAGCAATATGCAGAAATCTGGTCACTTGGGACTTCTCTACTAGACAATGGACAGACAGAAAAACAGAGGTTGCAAATGTGTAGTCAGCCTCTATGTAAAAATATACCACTGAAATCCCAATAAAGAGAACAAGTGGGAGCTGGGTAAGAGCACTTGCTTGTGCAAGCACAAACACCCGACACCCATGTGAAAAAGCCGTGTGCCTGTAACCCCAGCATTTGGGGGTGGAAAAATGCATCCTGGGAGATTGCTGGCCAGCCAGACTAGCCAAAACAGAGAGCCTTTCTAAAGATAAATAAAATGGAGAGCAATAAAGAAAGAAGTCTGATGCCTGCTTGTGTGTATATGATTCAGGGCTGACCTCCTTGTATTACATAACCAATTCTGGGGCTCATCCCTGGGGGAGACGAATTCTCCCTCTCTCAGCGGTCATTAGTTGCCTACAGCTCTTTGTCTAGAGGTGGACCTGTGAGATCCTCCCCCATGTATTAACATGTCTATTGTCTATAACATGTCTAGAGGTGGAGCTGTGAGATCCCCCCCCCAGTATTAACATGTCTATTGTCTAAAATAGGTGTTGCTACTTTAACTGTGAGTTAAGTTCCCCTATTATTATCACACTAGTATTCCTAAATCAGGAGATATATTTTTGAGATATAACAAAAGTACTTGACCATAATTGGAAGAGCAATATGCTATATAACATAAAATTTCTGGATTATTTATTAGTTTCCTGTGACTTTTTCTTCCTTTGACCAAAAGATAAAGTAATTGAGAACTAACTAGAGTTTGGCTTGAATTAACAAGAAAGGAGTCTAAATAATGGGCAGATTTTACAGCTGAAGTGAAAGAGCGTCATAAGGACTCCAGTTAATATATAGATGGTGTTGAATGAAAGGAACCATGGTCACTGCCCATGAAGATCCATGGTGTTAAGAAAGATGGAGAAGAGGGAGAAAAAAAAACAGGGCCCCTAGGCTGAATGCCATGGGAAGCTGGCAATACACCCTGAAAGAACAGAGAAAACTGGAAAGAAAGAGAAGGGGCAAGCAGCTTTTTAGGCAGAGAACTGGGTGGATCTGTAGCAGGGAAAGCAGCTACAACAGGAGAAGGAGTGAATGGCAGCTGAAGAAATGTCTCCCATAAGAATGGGTGGCAAACCAGCACAGAGGGGAATTGGTGAAAACTGAAGAGAAGAAAGAAGAGACAAGAGTACACAGTAGCTGCCCTTCTCTTTAAAAACAACAAAAGACTGGAGGTGGACAGGAGGTAGCCATGGAACCGAGACAGAATCTAAGATGTTCTCTACAAGACAGAAGTCAGGACTACCTCAGTGTGCTGCAGTGAGAAAGGACTGTAACCATCAGAGAACCAGCCATGTTGACTTGGCATAGAGTGTTACACCAAGAATACTGTGTCTTAGCAGAAGAGTGTGGCCCAGGGAACTGGAGGGGTCAGCAATTTACCAATGCTATAGCAGGAAGTTGAAGACAGCTGAGTTCAAGTTCATCTGGCTAGCAATGATGTATAGCTTGACTTGAGGTACCACACATTAGGCCATGTCTGGGAAAAGAAAGTGTTCTCCAACTCCAGGCTCGGAGCAGTTAACTAAGTGCAGAAGGCGCCTTTGGCTAATCCAACCTTTACTTTGGTGAAATAAAAGATTATAGTCTGTATGACTGAATGTGACCCCTGTATGGGTCACACAGGGGTCAAGACAGGCTGAGGGAAGGGTGTGCAAAATGGTCTATGAAGATGGTAGCGGGGTTCACACTGGACGAGAGACATACACACACAAATTAATTGATCATAGGATGGGTGCTGTGTCTGGGGAGATGGGCAGATGGACTAGAGAATGAAGGCAAGTGCACAGTAAACTCAGCCCTCAGACTGGGAAAAACAAACAAACAAACACACAAACACACAAAAACAGGTAGGTAGATGTACCAGAGCCCAGTTAATAGCTTAGGACATGCAGCAGCAGAGATGAGAACCAACGGTGGGCCTAAATGAAAATAAGGAAGGGAAAGTAATAATAACCCTGGGGAATACTATCTGCCAAGAAGAATGAGATGGGAGTGTGGAGGATACAACATGGGGGAAGAGAAAAATGAGGGGAAGCAACAGGATATATGTCTGGCCACCAGACACCTGTTCTGAGGCTGTACAATTCTAAGTTTCTCAGGTGAGGGAGACAGAAGTTAGTGATGAAGAGACAAGATGAGGGAGAGAGTAAAGGCAGTGAGAACACAATGCAATTGTTCTGTGTCACCAAAGGTTGTCTTGGGGTCTGGGGGTATTCAACTCTTCAATGAGCCATCAGTAGAAGTCAAGGGAAAGAACATGCAAGACAGGGCTTCACATCAAGTCTACCGAGGATTTAATTACTAGTTCATTCTGCTTTTCTCTAGCAGCAGGTTTCCAACAAGAAGGAGAAAATGACAGAGAATGTAAGCAAGGTAGAAATTAGAAGCCAGAATGTTGAACTCACTGTAACTGAGAAAAAAGTCTTTTAATGAATCCAAGGACAATCCTGCCTTATGAAGACAGAGAATAAACAGTTACGTTGGCATATTCACCCCAGTCAAAAAATATACCTCCACTCACCAGTTTTATAGACTTGTTTTTGTACAATGTACTTGGCAGATACTTCGGTACTGTGCTATAATTCCCCGGGAAAGATGTGTAACGCACACATTGCTATCAAAGCAAACGGAACGTGAATGCTTGCAGGTTTTCGCTTGATAAAATGCTGTTTCAGCTTCCTTTGTGTGTATTTTTGTAAACAGTGCCTTTTGTTTATATTGCAGATAATCAAATGAAATCTCAACAATCAAAGCCAAACCAAACCAATTCACAGGAACAGGGAAGAGCTACACAATTATGCAACCGGTTTATAAAGAATACTTTTGGGCAATGTGCCTGCCTTTCTTGTGCTGTGGGCATACAAAGGCATAGCCCTGCCTAAAGAATGTTGATACTGCTAACAGAAACAGAAAGTGATTGAGAGCGTAAGCCGCAGAATCAGCCTGCCTGAGTCTGAGTCTTGGTCCCATCACTAACCAGCTGGTGGACTGGAGCAAATCCTTTGACCTCTCCAAGACATTTTCTCATTTGTAAAGTGGGCATAGACAGCATAGCCCGTGAGCTTGCACACAGTGCAAACCTTCAGGCAACAGCAACTAAAGTTCCTGACTATGCTAGCACAGCATTGTGCCTTAGCAGTTCTAGAGAATATGAAGGATGTTTTGTGGGCTGGGGCAGCAAGGGATACCATTTAGAAAAGTAGATAGGGATACGGGAGGAGAAAAGAGCAGTGAACCTGGCATCAGCAAAAATGTGGGAAGATAGATGAGATAGGATCGATATATGGTGAGTGGCCTGGAATGGTATTTAACCTGGGAAATGTAGGAGAACATGCCAAAAAGGCATTCCAGTTTCTGTCTGTCAGCCTTGCATGTTATGCTAAAGAATCTAAATTTTTCTATGGTAAGCAATGAAAAGCTATTGAAGTAAGACAGGAACATTAAAATGGAATGATAATTTACTCTCATTAGTCTAAATTTAACTAGAAATGTAGACAGTGATTTCCAAAGTTTAATATGAATATCAATCACGAAGGGATCATATTAAAGTAAATACAAGTGATTCAGTGGTGCTGAGATTAGCATTGCCAATAAGTCCCTGCACTGATACCTGTCTCTAGAGCTCACTACAAAATAGGGTATATTTATTCAATGTAGTTTAGTGGAAAAGAATTGCTGGGTAAAAGAAGGTAGACAAGATGTCAGAACTTAAGGGAGCAAACACATAGGCTTCTATGTCATAGATAAAAAAAATCTAGTCCTAGAAACCTTCAATCTGACTTTAGAATAACAATTTCAACATATTTCTCAATTCTGGACCTATTTTTCCATAACATTAAAACACAATTTTGAGGCAGAGGGAGAAGAATGGCTTTGAGTTCAAAGCCAGCTTGGCCTACACAGCATATGACAGGCCAATTTGGACTGCAGAATAAAACTCTATCTTTAAAAAAGAAGAAGCAAAATAATGTTATTTTAAATATCTCATAAAATATAAAGTTCCTTTTGCAAATGCACACTTTTTTATTTGATAAATATAACATATGATTAAAATTCCCACCCTGAAGTTCACTGTCTACTACAAAGGGAAAAAAAAAAAACCAAGAAATTGATTCCTTTTGCTATAAAGGAAAGAGCCATGAATACATTCATGATGTGTGGCTACTAAATAACACCAAGGATGACTGAATGGGTTAGCAACATGTGGTCACAGAAAGAAACCATGGCAGTGGTTGCTTATATGACAGTGGAATTAATGAGTTGTATGACACATATAAGTGGTCTCTTATATGACAGTTGTGGTATTTAGCCACATATGTAGATGAGGAGCTAGAGACAGTAGCCAAAACACTTGCTATAGGGACATCTCAAAACTAAATCTAGGACAGGATGGCTGTCAAGCCCAGTCATTTCCTCCTGAGAACAGCCTTTGTTACACTGACAGACCACATCTGTATTCATACTGTGGAAGCTTCTGAATGTCTGTGGTACACAGAGAAAATAAAATCTGCCACGCCACTCTCCATGATAAATAACTCCATGCGCATTTCTGAGTCGGAAGCAGCCTCCCTCACTGTGGAAACAAAGAGAGTCCAACTGAAAAGGCTCAGTGATTTGTGGGAAGACAGGTCAGTGGTAGGGAGCTAGGATTAGAACTCAAGTCTGCTGATCCCTAACTAGGGGCTTGATTGACCTCCATGACCCTTCCACCGCACCAGTGTCCCACTTGCAGAGTAAAGCAAGCAAGCAAGCAAGCAAACAAACAGTGCAATAAAATACCCATTCTCTGCATGAGCCATTCATTTCAAATGTAGCCAATTGCAGTAAAACAACCGAGCAGTGAGCTATGTACAGTGTGGTCTGGCTCATGCTAAACACATGTTCTAATGCAGGGAAGAATGTGTGTGTGCAAATAACTCTGTAAAAGCACAAAGGCAAAGATGTGCACGGAGGGTTAGTTTAAGGCAGGAAGTTCAGACAATTTCCTTGTTAGGTGATGGAAAACATATGGACAGAGTGTAGCGTAAAACCAACAGCTTTCAAGACAGGAAATACCTTACTCTCTGGGCCTTAAAAGATGAGCAGAATTTGTATCTGTGTCATTTGTAGCACAAGGAGAAAAATATAGAATCTAGATTATCCTAAATGCGAACATGATTAAGTACTCATTCCTATCAAATCAAGTATCTTTGATGATAGAAAATTAGTTAGGTAAACTAAAGAAATAAAAATAACAGACCCGTGTGATGAAGCTATCTTTCTTCTCTATTCATTTTCTCATCCAGTCCTGAACTTTATTAAATTTCCTGTGTCACCAGTTCTAAACTTTGTACTGGCAGAATGACATTCTTCAAAAGGAAATGATTTATGTAAATTGGGCCTCTGGAAAAAACTGTTAATAAAAATGACTAGCATAGAACTATCTATGTAGATGGATTTTGTATTTTGCTCTTCTGACTGATATATAATAATCATATATATTTATGGGGAATTGCACGGTATTTCAGAAATCTACCTGTTTGGGCTGGACACATAGCTATAGCTACTGAATAATGAGAAATGATTTCAA
The DNA here is from genome assembly GCF_003668045.3 of Cricetulus griseus. NCBI lineage: Eukaryota > Metazoa > Chordata > Mammalia > Rodentia > Cricetidae > Cricetulus > Cricetulus griseus. The sequence continues at coordinate 105,850,590 of NC_048598.1, read as the reverse complement.
GTCATTTACATTTTCCTATACAGAAGAGTGCAAATAATTACAGATGAGCAATTGCACTCCCCAAAGTAGGCACTGACTATAAGAACTCTGATCATAGGACTCTCTGCTTGAGTCACATTCTGATATACAATGTAAAGCCAGGGAAACAATTCTACTGGAGAATGATACACAATAAACTGGATGCTCACTGTAGGGTGCGGAGGCAGCCAAAGAACACAGGGAGGAATAACATCTCAAGACATGCAAATGGAATGCAAATGGAATGCAAATGATCACTGTCCTATGGGCCAACGGACTCTGAAAGACCTTCCTCCAGTAAACAGGGGCATCTGCTGGCTCATTTTACTCCAGCTCAAGACAATCTTTCCATCTATTATTACCAATGTGACATGAGGCATATCTAATTTATTTATTTATTTTTGCCAGGAGAATATGCATCACTCCATTTTAAAATTGCATTCCTAAACTTCAACCTCCTACCAACACTCAGACATTGATCATGTATTATTTAATAAGTCATGATGTTCTTTTTTTTTCAAACAATTTTAATAGCCCTCAAAAGAAGAGTTAGATGGTCTATATACTTTGAATTTCCTCCAAGTAATATGAAGGGGATTCTTACATCAAAAACATCATTTATAACTTGAGTGTCTCCATGCCTGGCTGGAGGGCATGTTGGGGGTTCAGTGTTTCCACTGGACACTGGTCTGTAGTGATCTGGCTATGCACTCAGGATCCTCATCAAGACTTGGCCATTGGAACACACACGTTCCATGTAATAGCTGGGAAGTGGAGGAGGCTTGCTAGAGCTCTGTAGCAGTTGGCAGGTGATAGGAATGTACAAATACCAACAAATACCAGCACTTACAAGAAGCTGGAGAAAGGCCTGGTCAGGGTGAAATAAGCATATACACAGAAAGAAAAATGTCCATTCCCTGACAATAGCTGAGGCTAGACCATAAACTAAACCCACAATGAAGCAGAGAGAGGCAGTCAAGAGACTAATTCACAAAATTAGCATGCAGGAGGAGAAGGTGGACAGCAAGGCTACACATGACCATCAATCTCCAGCTGTAAGTTTAAAGTACTCTTTCCTAGTTTGTGAGAAATAAGCCAGGAAGAAAACCAGAAATGAGAATTTTTACCTTCACCGGGCATTTCAAATTAGTGACAAATAGACCAGTGATCATTTATTAACCACAATTCGTAAGGCAACATCCCAGGGACCAAAACGATGGGAGATAAATCCATAAACTCAAGGAGCTTGAAGTTCTTTATGGAGATAATCATAAACACCGCATGTTTGTTTAGTTCATAACTGATTAATGTAAGACAATAAATTCTATCCAAGTTTAAAGAAAGGAGACACGGCTGTTCAGTGTAGGGGTAAACAGGGCCTACTGATCAATGCTATAGAAGACAGTTCAAATCTGGGCATGTCAGGAGAAGGGCAAGTCAGTGCCAGGCCAGGGAAACAGAATGCATATCACACAACCAACAGACAAATATCGTGCCAGGGAAACAGGAATTTGAGACAAGTGAAAGACAAGCCTGGAGAGGAACCAGATGTGGGAAAGGGGGCCAGATGCTGGAGAGCTAGGTTAAAGAGGTTTTAACTGTACCCAGTAGACTCACTAAAGATTTTCTTTGAACATAAAAAAGACAGCACTGTGAAGTTTCCAGTGGGTTCGATTAGTGTTAAAGAGGAAACATGATGCTTGTTTTGATCACCAAGTGTCTGGAGCAGCCTGTGAGGTGACTTCAGCTCCACAGTAACACACAATGCTAGTCAGCTCGTAACATCACTTGTACTTCTGTCGCTTTTTACTGTGTGAGAGAGAGAAAAGAACTAAGAACTTCTAAATACAACATTATCTTGGATACAGCCTCATGACTTTAATATGTAAATACACAAATCATGACTATCAGCCTAAGACCAAAGGAAAGTTGCCAACTTTCAAATATCGAGAGCAGTCTCTCTACCCGCCTCACCTCCTCCCACATACTTTTTTTTGTTTTAAAACAGGGTTTCGTGTTATCCAGGCTGGGCCAGAACTCATTATCTGGCTGGGGCAAGAATTGAACTCTTGAACCTCCTGTGTTGGCCTCCGAAATGCTGAGATTATAGGTAAGGGTCACCATATCCTACCTAACAATAAACTCTCTAAATTACTGTTTTCCCAATAAGGCAATCACATCTCTACAACAAGCTTGACAATACACATAAATGGCATAGAGGAAATACTGTAAATCAACAGTACAGCAGAGTAACAAAAAGGGCAGGAAATATTAGCAGATACAGTGCAACAAAGATACAGAAAAGGAAAACAAAACTGGATCAGAAAATAAAAGGCCACAATGGCCAGGTCACAAATGAAAACAGACACTTCAGGAAACATACTAAGAGACATGGCACATGACTCAGCTGTTAAGAGTACAGACTGCTCTTGCAAAGGACTTGAATTCAGTATCCTGCACCAATGTCAGGCAGTTCACAGCTGCCTGTAACTCCAGCTCCATGGAATCTAATGCCTCCTTCTGGCTTCTGTAGACAACTGCACTCACATACAACAAACCCTCATATAGACGCATATGCCCAAAATAATTAAAAATTAAAATAAAAAAAGCTTTAAAAAGGACTTTCAACATAAAAATAAACAAGCATTTCAAAAACAATAAGTTGACTACAGAATTTTAACACTGACACACTATATAATTTCATTCAGGTACAATGTTCCAGGTAAGTATTTCCGAACATAAAAGGCAACAGAAGTATAGTTCTTACAATCCTTAGAAGCAAACGCTATGAAACATGACTCAGAGGTGAGCTTTACTATCTTTACAAAACAGTAAAAGGGGGCTGGAGTGATGGCTCAGCAGTTAAGAGCACTGGCTGCTCTTCCAAAGGACCTGGATTCAATTCCTAACACCCACATGGAAGTTCACAACTGTCTGTAACTCCAGTTCCAGGGCATCTGGCATCCTTATGCAGGCAAAACTCCAATGTACATAAAAAAATAGAGAAATCTTGAAAAATAAGGCAGTAAAGGACGAGATAATAGCTACAGAACAGTCAGAATATGAATTTTAGAAATAAATATAGCTATTGAAAACTACATTGCTTTTACCTGTGCTACAACCACTAAACATCAATAGAATGGCCAACAATTCACCGACATTATAAAAATGCTTTGTTTTGTTCTTGCAACACCCTGAATTATGGACATGCCCGTATTCTTATCAAGTTAGAGGGCAAAGTAACTCTTTGTTACTTCATATCCAAGTAGGTTTTGCTTCTGTTATTTGCTTATTTGGTTTTATACTGTAGTCTGATTTGTTTTACAGAATGAGAGTATATAACTAGGGCAGTCTCTTCTGAAAATGGCTACTCTTGATCTCTAGGAATTTCTCCAACAAGAACCATTAGATCCAAAGATTAATTTTCCTCCCAAGTCATGCAAACTACAAGGAACTCTGGTCCTGTTGAAATTCCTTCAGCTTCTCTGACCTGTCACCTTGGGAATATCACAGCATTTTATATCATGAACAGCCCCAGCAACTCATTTTCATTTTCCTATGCCTGAAAACCACTTGTAGCACTGACAGGGGGAAGCTTTTGCTAACTGAGTCTCAGACATCTCTATTCCTTTGGTCTATTTCAATCTGCATAGAGAGAAAACACTTTTCTTTCCCCTTCAAGTCCAGTCATTTCTTGTATTTATATTCTTTTATTTCTAGTTGATAGATTATGGTGTTACTATAGTAAACTAAATTTTAAAAGATTTCACTTTTATGTGTGTGTGCACATATGTTGAGGTTCCCTTAGAAGCCAGGACAGTGTCAGATCCTCTGAAACTGAAGTTGCAGGTGGCTGTGAACCATCCAATGTGTGTGCCGCCTCTTTAAGAAGAGCAAGTGACCTTAACTTCTGACTCATTTCTCCAGCCCAACATAATGGACTTAAACTAGACAGGCTCAACCAACTAAAATGCCTTGCTTTGGCTGTATACTATGGCAGTCTCCAAATTGTTTTGGGCATACAACAGATAGCACACAGCTTGGTAGCACAAAACCCACAACAGATATACATTGTAATATAGCATTTACAGCCTATTTACATGCCCTACTGTATTAATACATTATGTAATTATAAAGATGTAACAGAAAATAGCTAAGCAATTTAATACAATCTATTATTAATGGCAAATAACTGTGTTATCACTAGAAATTATTCATAACATTTAATAACAATGTGATTTAATTTACTTTATTATTTTGGAACATCTTCGCTTAATCCTTTCTGGCTGAGCAATTTAAAGTTCAATTTGTTTTGGGACTTGGCTTTAAGAGCTGTCACAGAGACCTCATTAAATTATACAGCTCTAACTGAGACCAGGTGATCATGGTCCTGATACCTTCAGCTTTTAGTTCCAGCCACTGAGAATGAAAAGGTTTGGCCAGTTTTGAATTTGCTTAATTAATACTGTTTTGCTACTCCTGACTGAAGTCCAGAAATAAATAGCTACCTTCCCTGATATCACAGGTAGGTTTTGAAAATGTATTAAGGTTTTGGGACTTGTTTTACAAAAACAAATTGTAATTTATTCTCTGACAATTTTATACACGTATAGAAGGTATTCTGACTATAGTCACTCCCCATCCCCTTCTCTTATCCCCCTCCCATGCCCTCTGGAATCCATCTGCTTCTCAGCACATCCCCTTCTTCCTCTCCTGATGTGTTTTAATGACCCACTGAGTCTAGGAATGTGCATGGGTGTGGGGTGAATTGCCACTGGCCACACTCCTGAAGACACATGTCTGCCCCTTTCCCCAGCTATCATTCATTGTCAACAGCTCTTCAGGAAGGGGTAGGACTTCAAATACCCCTTGCCCATACATACTGTTACACTTGAAAAAAAAAAAATGAAAACTGCAAGGTGTTTTAGCCAGGTCGGGACATTTCATTTTCCAACTTAGCAAACACAGATATAAGAAGGTTTAATAGGCAACACACAGGATTTTGTAAAATAAAGTCTTATTTATGAACGTGTTTTCAAAAGTGCTCTCTACAAGGTGGTAGAGCGGAGTTTCGACTGCAGGCGGTTACTTCTTTCACTCATGCTTAAGCACTGTCTCTGTCTCAAGGGGCTGCACTGAAGTCTTTATCCCAAGCCTGGCCTGGTGGTACAGACATGCAATCCCAGCTACTCAGGTGGCTGAGGCAAGATAACACAAATTTAAGACCTTGCCCGAGCCACATCCAGAATGAGTTTCAGGTCAGTGTGGGTACCCTAGTGAGGCCCTGCCTGCAATAAAAACTACAAAGTGAGCTAGGGTTATAACTCAGTGACAGGGCACCTGTGTAGCATGCAAGAGGCCCTGGGTTTAAGGCCCAATACCAGGAAAAAAATACATATTTTTCTTCAAAATTCCTATAAAGTAGCATTCACTATAACCATGTAGTAAACATTTAAAGGTCAGCAAATTTGGGATATATATATATATATATATATATATATATATATATATATATATGCCAATTTTTAATTCCTGTCAAAACCTACCACTGTAAGGTAGATATTGATATTCACTGCTCACCTCATCACAAAGCACACAGACAGATGCTAATACACATTTAAGAACCTGCTTTGACAAAATCACCTACATTCTCCGCAGTCACTTTGTATGTATCAGGATACAGGTTCTCCTTCAATAGCCTGCTCAATGGCTTGCTTATGAGTGAGGCAGCAAATGAATTTCATATATGTCACTGTTAATGATAATGCGCACAATCCTTATTCAAATAACCTGCTTGCTAATTTCTATTGAGCAGGGCTGGCTTCCGGCCAGATTCCATTCAATTTCTTTTCTCCCGAAAGGGAATATCTGCCAGATGTCCCCCAATATCCATTCCCTCTCTTTCTTCTTCAGTATCAGAACCTCTATTAAGCAGGCACAAGACTGTCCAAAGCCCCTCTGCCTCCCCTGCAGATACAAGCAGCCTTGAACCTCAGTGTCGGTCACCGGTGTGGTGAGGGGTTGACATAGAACCTCAAAAGCAGAGACAGGGCTTCTGTCCTTTCCTCTCAACTGCTGGTATTCAGATCAGATGGCTGCAATTTCAACACCCATCCCAGAGAAGGGGCAGCCGCCAGAGAAACCAGAAATGGGGAACCTAAGTCCCTTGAAACTATGACGTTATCACACAGGCCTGGGTTGCTTTTTTGTTTTGTTTTGTTTTGTTTTTTGTTTTTTGTTTTTTGAGACAGGGTTTCTCTGTGTAGCTTTGGAGCCTATCCTGGCACTCTCTCTGGAGACCAGGCTGGCCTCGAACTCACAGAGATCCGCCTGCCTCTGCCTCTGCCTCCCGAGTGCTGGGATTAAAGGCATGCCCCACCAATGCCTGGCGGGTTGCCTATGTATATTGGAGAGAAATACATGACTATCTTTTGTGAGTATTTGGGTTTTTCTGGACACTGCCAGTGATTAAAGCCTATTCAACATACCTGGTGACAATGGATGATAGGCTCAAGCTAGGGATCAGAGAAAGGCAGCTGGGCCACACAGGTCTGCACATGCTGATGCTAATGCTGCTAACATTGCAATCTGTGGGTTCCCAACACAAACGGCCTTCAGGCCACTCGCTCGTTTTGAAGAGACGCACTTAAGGTGTAAACCACAACCCAGCCGAGGGCAGCAGCTTGGGAAGCAAATGAATGGGGGGCTGCCATTGTGCCTCCAGCTCTTCTCTCAGACTCGAAAACCATGTGTCGCTGCCTTGCTGACAAATGCAGACCGTGTCGAATATCAATAAAGCTTTATGGTGACACATAAACTCACAAGGTTCTCCTTTTCCTCTCCTCATAAGCCCCTGTCGAAGAGGTAGCCAGACTCGCAGCTAACTACAGAATTCTCTCCTGGACCATAAAAGTCTGCTGCAAGAGGAAAATGGTCCAAAGTGAAAAGTCAGCATAAATGAGGGCTCTCTGTTAAACTGAATGCACTCAGAGCAAATGTTGAAACAAGGGCAAACGGATGGATGCAGCGATCTCTGTGACCTACCTGAATACCTCCAACACCGTTCTCTCTGGCAGCTTGGGAGCCACTCGACTGAATGCCCTTTTGAAATCTTCTAGAGTTAAAAATCCACGATCTATACGAAAACAAAAAAATTGAGCATTCACTTACCCCTATGAGCCCTGTGAACTACAAAGGACTTCAGTCATATTAGTTAAGGGAAGTCAAAGTTTAACATATTATTAAAATTAGAAAAGAGCAGTAATTTATAGTTGATCTTACACAGGTCATTATACACCCAGTGAGCACGTCTCACTGGAAGAATTTCAGAATACGGTAGTGATACCCCGTCCTTTGGTGCAGTCCTAGATAAGCTGAAAGGCCATGGCCAGCCTTGCACTATCTGGGTCTCTAAGTCCTAGGGAAAGGACTGTATAGACAAGACTGTAATGACGCACTGGGATTCCAGTCTTTGTGACCTGCCAAAACATTAAAGTCTTCCAAACTCATTGTTTTCTAGCCTGGCATTAGACCTATGACATATGGATATTTAGGGGAAATTACAACCAAAGCCAGTGTATGAAACTCGAATGCCACAGCTAGTGTGGAAAATGATTCTCCCAGTCAGATATGGGTCAAAGTGAGAGTTGCAGAAGTGTCTCCCACATGTCCTTGGGTGGCTTGTGGCTTATATCCCCAAATGGCCAGTCCTTTGGCTGTCACCACTACAATATTGGTATAACAGGCAAGCACACAAATCCAATTATGTAACTGTGACTATTTCATCTAGGCGTGTGCCAGGAACTTAGCACCCCAATGTAGGAGAGGATTCCCACCAACACCTGTGGTCACAGCCAATGTGTGTGGCCATGATCTTCCAAGTATACTGCACCACTGGGGATATACTCCCATTCACAGATCCTCAGCAGAAATTCATACATGAAAACACTTTAAAGATGCTTACAGTGCACGTCGAAAGCTGTGAAGAGGTGCCTTATCTCATTCCGATAGAGCTGTGCATCCTTCTTCCTCTTTACGACATCCAAAAACCCCTCAAGTGATATACCTAGAAGTTGGGAGGGAGGGAGAAAAACAGTTTGCAAAAGATGACTACATTCTTCCTTTCTTCAAAAAAAAAAAAAGGAAAAAGAAAAAGAAAGAAAAGCCAGACATGAACAGTGGTAAACATCACAAATAATCTGAGTTTTATCTTCACAAAGGGTATTTACTCATAAATACAGCCAGAAAGACTTTGTGTTGTGCTACACTCTAAGCAAGCCCAACCCTAGCAATCAATAGTGAAAACCAGAGACAGGCAGGCTCCCTGAGCTTCTCAAGGGATGGAGGATCCATGACCTTGAAAAAGTTTAACACTCTCCCTCTGACGGATCCAAAAGGCAGCCATGGAACTGCTTATTAAAGAAAGGTGCATAATTTTCCTTCTAGTATGCTACTTTAATACCCTCCCGCCCCCCAGCCAAATGTCATTTCAGCAGGGTTTTTTCCCCCAACTGGGAGACAGGGTCAGAGAAGTAGTCTCCCAAAAGTCAACACCAATTGTATGCTGCAGATAAAGGTGCCGAGAATATTACATAAACAATAGAGCTGGCACCATCCCCAGCCCTGAATACACCCCACAACGTGTTCAGCAGCCTTAGGCTCAGCTTCCTGTGACTCTTGTAATAAAAGAGCTCAGCGTGATGATATGAGGTTGGGCACTGTGCTTACGATGTCTATTACAATGAATTCTAATATGATCTTTGGAGCAGGTTTAAGGAGCGGAGCCAAGAATTTAGACATTTTAGTGAGCTGAGCCCGAAATATATAGAAAGAGCAGTTCATTTGCATACTGTGGGATTTCCATTTAAAAGTTACATTTTGTTTTAAAAATAGCCCCAAACTATATAGTAAGTATGTGTAACTCTACTGTTTGGGTGACATAACTAATAATATTGAGGCATATGCTTCAAGAGTTTACAATGTTAAGACAATTTTCTTGGGGCTGGAGAGATGGCTTAGTGATTAAGAGCACTGACTGTTCTTCCAGAGGTCCTGAGTTCAATTCCCAGCAACCACATGGTGGCTCACAACCACACTGAATGACATCCGGTACCCTCTGCTGGCATGCAGGCAGAAGACTGTATACATAATAAATAAATAAATAAAATCTTAAAAAAAAAAGGTACTGACTGACCTTCTAGAGGACCCTAGTTCAATTCCCAGAACCTACATGACAGCTCACATGGCAGGTCCCAGTTTCAGGGGACCAGACATCCACGGCAAAAACACCAATGCACGTTAAAAATAAATAATTTTCTTAATCTTATTTTTTCTTATTTGAGATTAATGACTTATAAGCTTTAAAAAATCTATGTAGCTTTGTGCTTTTAAATGATTATTTTACAAGTTTTAAAGACCACTATGTGCTGACCACTGCAATAAATGCTGGAGGTAGAAGGTGAAAAAGAATGTGATTCCAGTTCCAAGGGAAACAGCGTACTATGGGAGGTGGCCATCATGCAGTCCAACTGCAAGAGTGGAAGACTGTGCACGGAGTCCTAGTAGCATAGACTGGAGGAGGGGGCTCTTAGAGCAGGAGGTATTTAAGCTAAGATCTAAACCGTGAGAATACGGGTGGCTACAGAATGAGAAGAGGAGCAATCCAGACAGTGGAATGGCAACTAGAATGCGCTCAAAAGGAGAGGAAGAAATACAACACAAAGTTGACAGGGGACACAGGGCCTGAACTCTCAGCCTTTGGGGACTGAAGTAAATAACAAGGGCTTTACTGGTGTTGCAATAGGAAGCCAGGAAAAGGTTTTCACTGAGAAGTGATATCATCTGGTTTCAGGTTATTGTTATTGTGGAAGAGGACTGGGAGTAACAGCAACAATGGAAAAGGAGAGTCGAGCGAAAAGCCCCACAGGCATTAGCAGTGGAAGGGAAGGGTGGGAGGCCACGCTTTAGAACAGAAATGATACAGCTTAAGGAGTGGCATGTGGCAGGTGAAATGTCAGACACAGCGCAAAGGTCTGTATTGAGTCTCAGTGGTCTGAGGTGTCAGCTAAAGGGATGAAAAGGCCCAGGGGAAAAGCAGGACCAGGGGACAGATAAAGTGCTGTGGTGTAAATGTGCTAACTGTGCGACACTTTGGAGACAGCTAAGAGGGAAAATGACGAGCAGGCAGCTGGCCTTACTCCTTAGGGAGCAGGCATTATCTCCCAGCTACAATGTCCGGCAGGTATTCAATAAATACAGTCATCCACATCCGTTGGTGTCCACCGAGGAAGGGGGTTCCAGGATTCCCCTGGAAGGTATCAAAGCTGGAGGATGCAAAACTCCATCATTCAAAACAATGTAGTGTCTTGAGTATAACCCTACACAACTCTCCTTTAAGCTTCAAGTCCTCTCCAGATCACTTGTAGTAGTTAACGTAACATAATTGCTACATATGTAATTGGACTGCATCATTTAGGCAATGATGATGGAGAAAAAGACCACGTGTTCAGTTCCGATTTTCTTTTTTTTCAAATTCTTTCCACTGTAGTTGGCTGAAGAGCAGCAACTTTGGAAACAGAGGATAGACTGAACTGCACTGAATTAGCATATGCAGTATTTTTTTTTCCTGTAGTTGCTAAGGGCAGAGATTGATGCAGCTCCATTCCCATCTAATCACCCTGTGACCAGAGAACATATTTTAAAATGCTAGCTGGGGTTGAAATTGAAGTCTAGCCATGCATGTTCCCAAAGATCATATCCATAACTTTAGTTTCATGAACTCCAAAAGCTAATAAATTAAATCACATCTAGAGTTGTTGAGATTCCTGAATAATTTATTCATGGGTGGTGTGCAATCTGTAAGACCCATCAGCATCCTACCCCAGGCCGTGGTCCAGCCCTCTAGCAAGCATCCTGGTGCTTCCTGTATCCACAGGCTCTTCTCACCTAGAGCCCTGTGCATGTGAACACATTGCCTGAAAGCACCTCTTGCTTTACTTCTCCTAGTGAATTCTTACCACACATCTCCTTCCAGATGCAACTGAAGCATCATCTCCACTTTAAAAGTTTTCTGGTGTCTCTCAGCTGAGTCCCTTTGCTGTGACCAGCAGCCCAGAGGTCATGTGGCCTGACCACAAGTCTAGCTCAGAGATGCTAGGGAAAAGGAATATGTGCTGTCCGAAAGTTCATCCCAGTGTTCAGCATGAAGTCTGTGTGCAAGAGGCATTCATTAAATGCTTGCCAGGTAAGTAACATGTACTGAATAAATAAGAATGAGCACGGAGGTATCATTTTTAATTCTCAGCAAAAAACAAAACAAAAAACCAAAAACCAAACAAACAAAAAAACCCGTAACATTAAGATGAGTGTTTTGAATCATCTTTAATTCCAAAAAAGTAATGGCAAAAAGTGAGTCATTTTTTATTTACATGGCCAGCAAAATAAACCATACTTTAAGAAAGAAAACAGAATTCAGAGAGGAGGAAAGCACATGCCTGAGGTCTGCTTTGATCTCTGCGCCTCCCTCAGAGAAATGAGGGTGGAGTATAGCTGCATGATTCACTGTATGAGAAGGCAGCATAGGAATGCTGTTGTCGTCTTAATTACATATTCGGATGACACATCCGTATTTGGAGTTAGAAAGTATGCAGGTCATCATTTCACAGTTGCATGGTAAAAAAAAAAAAAAAAAAAAAAAAAAAAAAAAAAAGCAAATGCTCTTTAGTTTTTAATGGAACAAAATATTTAAACTGTTTACTTCCATTTAAAGTGAAAAAAATCTAATAACACAAATAACACCATTATAAATAGTCATGTCTTTTCATACTATTTCGCCCCACAGAGTCATATACCTCATATTTTAAACTCAGTGGAGGGGGGGTCAGAGGCAGAGGTGCACATTAAACCATGTGTATTAACACATGGTCCACAGCATGCCTTCAGGTTGTTTCCCAGGGCCACACACATCCAAACACTAGCCTGTTTTCTGAAAACTAAGTTTTCATTTAGCACAGCTTTCCTGCCGTAATACCACAATGGCTTTCCAAAGCCAATACTTAATAATTTACTATTCTAAAGCTTTGCAACAAACACAGTGATGTAAGGTCTGTAGATCTTGCTGCCTTTTAAATGGCCTAGGAATAGAATCCCTACTTCTAGCTCCACCTGCTGCCGAAATATTCAAACCGAAAATTACCTCTTCAAAAGGACTCGAAATAATTCCATTTATGTCAGATTTTGTACCCAGGGCATTACCTGTACCCTCCATCCTGGAACAAAAGAGTATGCTCCAGAAAATTCTAAATTCAAACACAATATTGAGTTCTCTATGTATAGTGCTCCACTTTAACACACACACACACACACACACACACACACACACACACACACACACACACACACACACACACACCACTGGAGTTACAACACCAAGAAGTACAGGGTTTGGCTCTTTATTTGTGTTTTATAACACATCTACAAATGTGGACACCACCTGCCAGGGTACCCAGACTCTACTGGTGCTTTGTAGACGTTTTTTTTTTTGTTTTTCTGTTAGCAAGATCTTTTTAAATAACAAAACAGCCCCCACATCTCCTTGTTCAGCAGTATCACTGGGAATAGCCACACAAGATGCCAAACTGAAGCTCACAGCTTAGTGACTGTTAGCTTCCTGCACGCTGACAAATACAAGGCAGATAATCAAAAGAAGCAGGTTTATTTTTGCCTTTGGTTTCAGAGAGTTCAGTCAACGACCCCTGGATACTATTATCATGACTGGAGTGCATGATGGGAGAAACTGTCCTTTTGATAGTATCAGATATATAAAAAGAAGGGTGCCCTGATATCCCCTTCAAAGGAACACCTAATTTCCTTGGACTAGGCCTTGCCCCCAAAAGGCCCCACCACCACTAAGGGTCATCACAGGTTAGTGACCCAGCTGGGAAAACACAGCCTTTGAAGAACATTTAAGGTCTGTCCGAAAGTCCAGTAGTTTTTACAAATCCTTCCTGATTCTGGGCATTTTCTACAGGACTGGAAAATATGTCCTTCGATTTGTAATCTATCCTAGGCCAAATGAATGCTTTTCCTGTTCTGTGATGACAAGGTGTATTTATTTTTACTTCCAGAACTACTTAATATGTGTGATACAGATATGCCATATAGCAAGAAGGCTATGAAGGTGAGGTTTTTTTCCTCTGCTTTTTGAAAAGCTGTTTCCTAGAAGGGTAATCAGCTTTCACCACAGGGGTGAATGTATTCAAAAATCGAATAAAACTATCAAATTTTTTTCTTTGAAAGTTCCATTATGTATATCTTTTTGTGGTTCACAGTTCTAAGCTTCGGGGTCAGTGCACGCAGAGAAATCCTCTTGAGAATAAAGCAGTCTGGTGTCTGGCTATCATAGGGAGCTCAAATTAGAAACTGCAATAAACCCAGAGAGAGAGAGAGAGAGGGAGAAAACAATAAAAATGGCAGGTGGCTTGGCTGTGAGGCTAGTCCTAGGTCTAGGGAAGAAGGTGAAGTTCATGCTCACTGCACCATATATTAATTTCCCCAAGGACTGAAATGCCTAAAGCCAAGGACTTAAAAGGATGAAGTGGCCTTTTTTTTTTTTTTTTTTAAAGGCATAATGTAAGTCTTTTCTAGTTTGAGGAATAAAATTCAGATTATGAGTTTTGGAAGCCATGACTGGGGCTATACTGTGTTTGTATGAAAAGACCATCAGGACAGGTGACAGTGACACCAACACGCTGAGTTGTCAAGAGCAAGGTGGACAAGTAAATTCAGAGAACTGATACTTTCTTCCGGCTGCCTGCAGAAAAGTAGAATGAAGAGAATGGAATCTATATTACTAGAAGAAATCAAGCTATTCCATATCATTGGGAAAGAGACAAGTTAAAACCAGGTTATACAGAACAGAGATCTTACTCCTAGGAACACGGACAGGGGTCATTACGAACCTTTTCATTACAAACGTTCCATGATCATAAAGCATCAATGGTGCTCGGTGCTAAGAGTGCCGAGCCCTGCCTGGTTCAGCAACTTAAGGCCTCATCCTTCCCTGCAAAATGGCCCTTAACTTCCTTCCCAGCTCCCAGCTGCATGAGGTCAGTGAATGAGGCTGAATGGGTCATTTCCAGTCACCTGCTATGCTCCTTGTGGTGCAGGAGGTAGCAGGACTCCAAGGAACTCTGCTTTCGGAAGGATACTTTCTTAAGTATCCTTGAGACATGACAGAATAGGGTGTCCAGATCTAAGAGGACAGTGTTGGGACAGCATTGCTATGAGGAAACAGAGATCTGAGAGTAAACACCATGGGGGGAAACAGTCTACCAATGAGAGGTGTGAAGGGGGGAGGAGCTGGGGAGCAGACAGCCCAACAGGCCTTACCCACAGCCAACTGCAGAGCACCAGTGATGAACACCCCAGCAAAGTCACGATGATACCAGGGGCTTTCATGGAAGTGGATTTATGGGCAAGTCTGAATCTATGCTGAGTTATGCCTAGCAGAGCAGAGGGATCCAAAAGAGCTCTAGGCGAGCCACAGGCAACTCTACATTAATTTCCTGAATTCCCCTCTTGGCAATCCTACCTATCCTCAATGTCTGCTTCCGGGAAGCAAACTTCCTGTCTTCTCAAGTGCTCTTGTCTACAGTACTGGCATAACATCCAGCCACAAAGGAGGAGGCAATCTGCCTTTCCTGTAACTCTCCTCAGGTCAGTGTCTGTCTCCCAATTCTTTCCTGCCTCTACAATGAAGACATTCCCCATTCTCTAAATGGAGAATGAAATAAACTTACGGATGTTTATATGTGGGCAACACAACTGGTCTTCAGATTATGATTTCAAGATATAGCAACTTTAGTCTGTATGTGGCTTCCCACTTATAGAAAGAACTATGGAGCTAAATAAAATGTGAAAGACTTCACTCCTCTTATATCTTGACATTTGGTCTCAAATAGGAGCCCATTGTCTCAAGATACATACAAGTACAGGACCTAAAAGATTAGAAAATGGAAATTTAAATTTAGGAAAATATTATATTTACTCAGCTAACAAATCAGACAAGACAGTAATAGACAAGGCACACAAGCCAACTGACCATTAACCTAATCATCTACAAATTATTTTTCAATTGAACTTACACTGGATAGCATGACTGAGTCAAACAGCCCATAATTACCATGACGATGAATCAATCCCTTTGATTTTCCCATCATTCAAATCTGAAGGTTAAAATTAACTTCCAGGAAAGCCTTTTCTTGTATAAGCATGGAAGTAAAAGATTATTTTTAAAGAGGCTATGGTATAAGGAAACAAAAAATTCTCAATGTAGTCTTCAAACAATAGCAAAATTCTGAGGTATTTTGTCCTGTCTCTCCCCACCCCCCACCCCCCATCCCACCACCGACCACATTCTATAAAGTATAGGGATAAAAATGGAGATAACCGTGTGAAGACTCAGGTTCTTGTCCATAGTGCTTACTTAGCTTACAGTGGGCAAGAGCACATTAAAATTTACTCGCTGCGAGTCATACAATGCCCTAAGGTTCACCCTACCATGGCAGCAGATCATCTGGGAGTCCTGCATTTAGGGCACCTGGTCTTTGACTTTCACAGAGTCATGCTGACATGTCCTGGCATTAAATATGGACCTAGCCTAAAGAAAACTTAAAACCAGATGCAAAATTCACTGTTGTGTGTACCTAACTGTGTATGGACTTGAATAGTCACTCAGTAGCCTCTCCTACATAAGACAGCATTGAAGAAGTATCCCAGGCCAGTGACTGGGCTGTCTAGAAGGTTTTTTCCTGTGTGGTCACTGACTCCTGCACTTGCTTTTTTCTCTATTTGCTCTGGATGCTAGGGTTCAGAACAAAGTCTAAAACCAGTGACTACTGATATAGAACTTGTTGATCGCCATTTGTAAACTGACAACATTCCTGATTTCAACTATCATGCTCCTTAGGGGAGTGAACAGCAGCCTCAGTCCTGTTGTGACCATAAACATGACCCAGAGCACTGCTGAAAACCAAGGGAAGGGACCAGGTGGCCAAGAGGGCAGGCCACAGATCAGATGGCCTCAGTGTGCTCCTCACTAGCCAGCTGTGGCATTCTAGGTAAATGACTCAACTACTCTAAGCTTCGTGTTTCTACTGTCTCAAAGGTGTGAGCATCTGATAAGATCTTAAAGTTAACTAAGTATCTATCATCACAGATCTGCACATAATTGTCCGAGAAATGACACCTGTGATTATCATCTATAAAATAATAAATGATGTGGCACATGCAAAAGACTTTTTCTAAAGACCTGTACAAATGCCCTGTGAAGGTTCTCTCACCTCTTTCTTATCAGTCTCCCCATCTTAAAATAGGGGACAGGAGAGGTTTCTAGATCTCTTTGAGCTCCAGTGTCTTTCAGCAATGTCAGAGAGGCTATGAGCAGAGCCCTCTGAGTCAGGAAGCTTGGATCCTGACATGGATCGAATCGGTGATCTGTCACTTCCTTAACTAGATGGCTTGACTTTTTCTCTCAATCCCTTTGTCTTGGCTACCCTAGATGGTTGACACTTATAACCACTTGCTTGTTGAGTGACAGAAGTAAAACTCAATACTACCTTTTTGCTACTCGTTTGGGAATCCTGCTCCCAGATTCTCCCAGCATGTACTTCTGACTATCCTATACACCTCTAATAGCTTTGATTCAATTTTGTATTTTTCTTCATTTTTCACAAGATACTTCTAACAGACACGACCCATTTCCTAAGAGGACTACAAGCCCTTGGAAGACAGGACCTGAGCATCCAGGTACTGTCCCAAACTGGAAGAGAGGTGTATCTTCAGAACATTGACCTTACTTAGGAGCAACTGAGTCAAGGTGAACCCAGGACATGTGCCCAGACCTCATCTAGGAAGCTCTACAGTCAAAGGACCCTACACAGACACCTGCCATGGCCTTGAAGAACAGCTGTGGATCCAGATATGGTAATAAATGTCTGTAATGCCAATACTTGGGAGGTGCAGGCAGGAACATCAGGAGTTCAGGGTCATCCTTGACTATGCAGAAAGTTTGGACCTAACCTAGGCTACATCAGACTCTGTCTTTAAAAACAAAAACAAAAACCCTATGGGTAGCAAAAAGAAAATTCCCAATCACAAATACCCAGAAGAACTGGGAAATGGATTATCAAAATAGGTACATCCCAGGAAGGTAATATCAACACTTACCTCCTTCAATGTCAAGACACTACGGAGAGAGACTGGAGATGGTTCAGAGATTGACAGCCTTGCTGTCCTTGCAGAGGACACAGGTTCAGTTCTCTTCACCCACATGGTGGCTCACTACCACCCACAGACAGACAGACAGACAGACACACACAGACAGACACACAGACACACAGACACACACATAGACACACACACACACTATGGAGAGAGACAACATACTTGAAAACATTTAATCTCTACATAATCCACTTCTTTCAAGAAAAACACCATGTGGTAAATGTGACCCTTGTGATCTGCTTGGAAGAAAAGGAGTTGATGGTGTGAAATTGGTTTAGGATTGGCAGCTCTAATAGAGCGGATTCATGTTAGCAGCGGAGTTCGATGGTTACTTCTTGTGGAATCGCTATTTAACTGTTTCTCTTAGATGTCTGTGGCCTGGAGTCACACCGGTCAAGTAAACAGAACTGAAGCTGGATGGGGAGAGTTGGTGCCCTAGTTATAAATCTATTCCTTTAATCCTGAAGAAAGAGATGCTCTGAGGAAGATAATTTGATATTGATCTCAAGACGGTGAGAAGGAAAATGCTAAAAGCTTAGAGACGAAAGCAGATCTTCAGTCAATTTTGGAACAAGACACTAAGCACCTACATTTCATCTCAACCTTCCAAACTAATCTTTCCACAGCTACCCCCTGAATTCCTCTGATGTCTACTTTACTTAGGGACCTTTTGAAATACACTTAAAATTAAATTATGGAAAGAAGCACCCCAATGGTTTGGTTGAGAAAGGGAAGTGAGAGTCATTCTTAGATATCAAATGTAAGGAAGCGCATACTGGAATAAGTCCCCAAGCACATTATCAAAGTGGGGAGAACCCAAGTCTGTTTTCAGTTCTGGAAAGCTCAAGGTGAAGCCACCCTTTGGCCATAATGAATCTGAAAAAAATGTGCCAGGATAAGGTAGTCTTCATCATACATAGAGCTCAGGCGTAGGAGAGACCATGCCAAGGTACCGAATGTGGAACACTTGTGCCTACACATTAAAACTGTCCAAAGGAAGCACCCTGACTACTGCAAATGACAAGCACTCTGAATGAAGGCAGTATTCAATCACTAGAAAGTTTTCAAAGATGGGGAGTTCATGACCAGATGTTATCTTCTGCCACAAGTCAAACCTTGCTCAGACATCAGAACTAGGAAAACAAAAGGAAGAGGGAAGTATGGACAGCATACTACAGACAAGCCATTACTTTACCACAGAACATTCACGCACACAGGGAATGCTTCTGGAATGAAGGAAGAAAATCTTATGCCAGAATTTATCCTTCAATAACACCCCACTTCTTGCACTGGGGTGAATTTAACTTCTATGGGAATACCTTTTCATGTAGTCATATCTTACTAAATGTGAGAGAGCATTTACAAAGGGGAAATCTAAGAAAATACTGAGTATAGGGAAAGTTACCCTGAAAATCGACATTTATGCCAAAGAACTAACTAACCGGGGAAGAATCAGGAAATCCATCTTTCAGAATCCACACCTCTCTGTATCCCTCAGAGAACTAAAGAAAGTCAAGCTAGTCTCCCAATTAACTTCCTTCAGTTAAGGAAAGAAATTCTTCAGTGTGAGGCCAGAGAAATAGCTCAACTGGTTGAGTGCTTGCCAAGCATGCAAGAGGCCTTAAGTTCAAATCTCAGCTCTGTGTTACACCAGGTGTGGCAGGCAACACCTGACGTCCCAGCACTGGGGAAGTGGAGACATGCTCAGCTGCTTAGGGTTTCAGAGCTGCATGGGACTCTGTCTCAAAGAAGGAAAAACAAACAAGTACAATCCAGCCACAACTAAAAGTTCATCAAGTTGGAGCTTTAACTCAGAATCAGAAAACACACATAAGACAGAGACCCATGCAAAGGGTGACTGTTAAGGCGCCTTCAGACTTAACATAGCAGAAAAGTCACAGGATGGAGACATAGCACATAAAGACAAAGAGTGAGGTGAAGACCCTTGTCCAGGAAGAACAGTCCACTGACTGTTGGGACTATTGCCTATCAGGGGACTCTGGGGCAGAGAAACCCAATCAGCACTGAAGAAGCAGGAAAGTCTCCTGCCAAAAGACAGAACTCTTTGTAGACTGAAAAAGAAACACAGAAACCCTAAGAGGAAAACTGCAGGAAAGGTTTCACCAAGACTTTATAACTAACTGTGCATCAAAGAAACAGTATTTTGAAAGTGAGAAAAATTTCAGTGGGAAATTAAAAGCCTAGGGAAACTATATTAAGTTAGGGATTAGGTAAAACACCTGTTCTTCTGAAAATATTGTTCTAAAATCCATACTTTATACAGGATATCTAAGCATATATATATTCATATTCATACACATATACATATGCTTGAGAGTTTGTTCAGTGGTTAAGAACACTTGCTGTTTTTGCAAAGGACCTGAATTTGGTTCCCATCACCCACATTGGGCATCTCATACATGTCTGCTACTCCAGTTGCAGGGAATCCAATGCCCTCTCCTGGCCCTTGGGGGTATCTGTACACACATGGGGCACATACAAAAAAGCAGACACATATTATGCATACAATGAAAATTTGAATAGATAAATGTGTTTTTCATCTAAGTGTCATGAAGATATCTTACAATAGCACTGGAGAGTTGGCTCTGCAGTTAAGAGTACTTGTTGCACTTGCATAAGACCTGGGTTTGGCTGCCAGCGCCCACATGGTAATGCACAACCATCTGTAACACTAGTTTCAGAGGATCCAAACCCCTCTTCTGACCTCCACAGATCCCAGGCACTCACATGGCGTGTATACATACATGCCTAACGAAACACCCACACACATAAAATAAATCTTTAAAAGACAGCTTACCACATGGCACAGTATATGAAAATATAATCAATTATTAAAAATATGGCACTGTGCTTCCTGCAATATCAAAATGGTATTGGAGGCTAGGGCTATAGCTCACTGGTCAGCACCTGACTAAGGTGCATGAGGTTCTGGGTTCAATCCCAACTATCACAAATGGTAAAGAAGGGTTTAAGCTTGGTCACTGAAAAGGTCATTGCATAAAGAGCCAAGGTTGGCAGTGAGTTTTCTGGGATCTCTCCATCAGGAATGGTGTCTGTGAAACGGATACAAGGCTTGCAGGAATAAGACTTGCAGTTGCAAACAAATGCAAGTAGCTGAATAAAACTATTGGGTATTACTCATTAGATACTACTCATTAGAAAATACTTATTTGTTTTTCTTCACATTTTAAAATTTTTTAAATGTAAAATTTTACATTGTACAAAAGTAGAGAGAGAAAAAAAAAACACCAAATTCCCAGAGAAACTGGACTGTGATTTACTAAATGTTTAGAAGAAAGAGTACAGGCTGTAAATCCCACTACTTACTATTCTTTCTTTGGCAAACCTTACCAATGAAACCATCCCAACCTGGACCTTTCTTTACAGAAAGGGCTTTCACTAAAAGTTCAATTTCCTTAATAGAGACAGGACTGCTCCCATTATCTCTTTCTTCTAGGCTTTCTAGTAAGTTGTCTTTCAAGAAATCTAGTGACTTTGTCCAAGTTACTAAACTGTTGATATAAAGTTGTATATCCCAATTATCCTTTAAATAACTCTGGGATCTACCTCTGTAACTCATGAGATGGCTAATTTGGGCATCCCACTTATACGGATAAGGGTTTCAGTTTTATTGATTCACTAATAAAATAAACAAACAGTTCTTAATTTCTTTGTCTTTCTCTTCTCAGTCTCATTGATTTCTACTTTAATCTTTGTCATCTCTTTCTTCCACTTATTAGGGGCCTCATCTGCATTGCATGTATAAATACATGCACACATACCCAGACTAGCTGTTCTTTTTGGAGTTAAAAGTGGAAGGAAGCTGAAGCCGGGTGTTGGTGGTGCACGCCTTTAATCCCAGCATGCAGGAGGCATGAGTTCACAACCAGCCTGGTCTACAAGAGCTAGTCCCAGGACAGCCTCCAAAGCCACAGAGAAACCCTGTCTTGAAAAACCAAAACCAACCAAACAACCAAGCAACCAAACAAACAAAAGTGGAAGCTGAGGTCACCAATTTGAGACTGGTTTTCTTTTTCATAAGACAGAAACTTAACACTACTTCCTAAGTACTATTTTCAACGCATCTCATAAAGATGTGAAATGTCACCTTTTAAGCCAAAGTATTTTCTAACTTTTCCCTTTGATTTCATTTGACCTATAAGTCTTTTAGAAATATGCTGCTTAGTTTCTAAACAGCTGAGAATTTCCTGGACATCCCCTGCTATTGATTATATTATAATTCAACCACAGAGAGCAAATACACTGTAAAATGTAATCTGCTGTATGAAGGTGCTGTGAAGACTGGGAACTTGCCCGGCAGTTCCCGAGGGGAGAACTCTACAAGTGACAGCGGGGTTAAGCTGGTGGTTGATGGTGTTCTGGGGTGTCCTACAGCTTCAATGACTGGAGTCTACCTTCTCTCCTACCCACAGGAATGAGAAAATGCCGACCACCACTGAAGACTTACTGTTTTTCTCTTCCGTTTCACCTGTTTTGCCGTTTGTGTATTCAGAACTTTGAATAGCGGTACAAGTGTTCAAAACTGTTTAGTGTTCTTTTTTTTGTTTGTTTGGTTTTTGTTTTGTTTTGTTTTGTTTTTCAAGACAGGGTTTCCTCTGTGTAGCTTTGGAGCCTATCCTGGCACTCGCTCTGCTGCTTAGCGTTCTTAATGCACTGACTCCTGTAACTCTGGAATGATTGTGCTCATCCCGTGTTATTCCTGCTTCTCCACTCAGCTTAATGGACTTGACCTTATCCAGTTTTCTTTTTCATCTCTATCAGGACTAGATCGTTTCTCATGCTCTTAACTGTGCCCTTTACATGTAAGTGAACTGTTCTTTTAAAAATAAAACAGAGAGTGAGAGAATTCACTCAAGGTATCAATATCATCAAAATGTTGCAGAAACATTCTGGATTATAGAGTCCTAACATCAAAAACTGGTCTCTGGAGTAAAAGGAGGTGAGGGGGAGGGGTTATTAAGGACATTATTAGATCAACTGGTAAAAATAGAATATAGACGGTAAATTAGATCAAAAGTAATGTACTAGGGGAAGAAAGATACAGTATAAGGGAGCAGATGATAAGGCAAATGGGAAGCTTTTAACAATAAATGAATTTGGAGAAGGGGGATAAAGCTGTTTTCTTACTACTTTTGTTTTTCAGCGTTTGTACCTTTTAAATTTTTTCTCAATAAAGTCGTGGTTCTGAGAAATGAACCCAGCATGATACTGGATCCCAGCGCCTCAAACAAAAGGGTGTTTGCCCACTTGCTAGCTGGCTTTATCTGCCTCGGCCAGTTCTTTCTCCTTCTTTATCAGACCATTCTGTTAAACCCAGAAACATGTTCTTCCGTCTTTTAAAAAACACAAAACATCTCCTGACCCATGGCCACCAAGACTTACTGAAAAACCTCATCTACTCACACTGTCCACTTCATCGCAACTTTTATCTCCAACCTGCTCCAGCCTGGCTGCTGACACCACCACACACTGTAGTTCTGCTGGCTAGAGTCACACATACTTCCAGGTTGCCAGCTCCAGTGGCTACTCCTCACTCTGCCACCTGACCGGTAAGCAGCATGTGGTAGTGCTGGCTACTCTCTCCTTCCTCTGGCTTTTCAACCAACATTCATGGTTTCCCTTCTGTCACTCCTAAGTCTCCTTTACCCTTTCCACATTCTTTACCTGACCCCATTAAGTATAGTTCCTGCGTTCTCAGTCCACCTATCTACCCACAAATTTTCAGCCCATCCATGTTTTTAAAAAATCATCTACATGCCAATATTCCCAATCTTATTTCTTTACCCCAGAGCTCTCCTGAGTTCCATATGCAATCACTTAATTGAGCTGACACATGGATTAATACTTTTAAAATTTACTATCCTAAAAAAATGAACTCTTGACCTCCCCCAGGCTCGGTCAGCCAGTCATTTCCATTCCTCCTATTTCATCGTTGCTCTTAGTGCTCCAGCTGCTCGGCTAAGACCACAGCATCAAAGCCAGACACAGTGGGCTGGGGCATGCCTGTGTTCCCAGCATGCAGGAAGCTGAGACGGGAGATCAAAATGATGTAGCCACTGTTGGCTGCATAACAAGACCTAGTCTGTGACAGTTAATCTGGATTGTTAATTCAGAAGGGCTCAGAGTCACAGAAACTCACCGAATCTGTGAGGGAGCATTGAGATGAGCTTAACTGAGGTGGAAGACCCATCCTAAATGTAGGAGATAGCATTCACTGGCTTGGGTGTGGGCTGAATAAAGGAGAGAGGAAGTTTAGTATAAGCATTCATTGATCTCTCCCTCCTGGCTGTGAAGGAAATGTGACCATTCACCTCAAACTCCTTCCATCACGACTTGCTGCTATGAAGGACAGTACCCCAGAAATACAGGCCAAAATAAATCCATTCCTCCTTAAGTTGCTTTTGTTGGGTATTTTATCACAATAACAAGACAAGTAACTGCCTCAACAGACACAGACACAGACACACAGACACACACACACACACACACACACACACACACACAGAGAGAGAGAGAGAGAGAGAGAGAGAGAGAGACAGAGACACTGAGACACAGAGACAGAGAGAGAGAGAGAGAGAGAGAGAGAGAGAGAGAGAGAGAGAGAGAGATTCAATGGAATCATCCATCCTATGGAAATTAAATCATAAGTGACATTTTTGTCTTCATGTTTTTGAATGGTTTAAAATTTCCTATTATATATTCATCATGCTTGTAAATTAGCTAAATCAAAATGAGAAGAACTTCTTGATAAGATAGTGGATATCTTAGTTTGACTTATGTTGTTATGATAAAAACACCCTGACAACGAGTTATCTGGGGAGAGAAAAGGTTTGTTGTAGCTCACAATTCCAGGTCACAGTCCATAGCTGTGGAGAAGCTGCAGGGACTGATTTGTTCAGCCACTGTCAAGAACAGAAAGAAAGGAATGCATGCCTGCTTGGGGATCAGTTACTTCTCCTCATACAGTTCAGAGAACAATGGTGCTGTCCATATTCAAGGTGGGTGTTCCCATCTCCATTAACCCAATTAAGAAAGATTCCCCATAGGCATGCCCACAAGAGTCAGTCGGATCTCAGCAACTGTCACTGGGATCCTCTTTCCAGGTGGTTCTTGGTTGTGTCAAGCTGACAATTAAAATTAACCACTGCCACCCAGGCGTTGGTGGCCCACGCCTTTAATCCCAGCACTCAGGAGGCAGAGGCAGGTGGATCTCTGTGAGTTCGAGGCCAACCTGGTCTCCAGAGCGAGTGCCAGGATAAGCTCCAAAGCTACACAGAGAAACCCTGTCTTGAACCCCTCCCCCCCCCAAAAAAAATTAACCACTGCCGTGAATGAGAGAGTGCCTCTATGCAACCTGGTGTCATACTGCTGAAAGTAAAAGAGCCAAGGAAAAAATAAGTAGGCCTAAGCCGATGTGAGATATTCACAGAGAATCAAGAGTGGCATTAACAGATGCCCAGCTACACCATGAAGCTCATGTGTGCTGGAGTCAGGGGTAGCCTGTAGGAGATGCTTTCTTCTCCTGGACATAGGCACTATAATTGACAGTGAGCTGGAGACAAACTGGGCAGGTTGCAGAGATGCAATCAGGGACTGGATATACCACAGATAAAAAGATGGCTGGAGCCGTGAGGGCTCCATAAATGGAGGCAGAAGTGGTACAGGAACCTGAATATGCTAATCTACACCTATGCCATGGAGATGGAGACACTAGCCAGAGAAAGAACCATCTCTAACATTGCCTCAGCCAGTAATCAGAGAACATAGGAAGTATTCTCAACAGTTGCCCCAGCAAGCATGAGTAAATCTAGCAGCCAGGAAAAGACACTAGTCACAAAGGTAAATCGAACTAACTAGGCCTTCCACACCCTTCAGAGCCCCAGTCACACAGAATTCCACATGGAAAGAATGACCCACAAAATACTAGAGATGAGTTAGTAACTTGCAGAGAGGGGTATGGAGTTCAGGCAAGAGAATTCTGGAAGGAACATGAGTCCCACACAGCAGAAAGAAAACAATGACCTAAACTGTCTGAGTAACTGAAAGTAACAGCCCTCCCACATCAGCAGAGACGACCCCCCCGCCACACACACACAAGACATTCAAGAGAGGAGGAGAAACGATCTCCAGCTAAGTTGGAAGGTGTACTAACTGAGGTTACAGTATCTCCTGCTGCATCTTATCTTTTATTTTAGTTTTACTGGTACTTTTCTATTTCACTTATTCTAGTTTTCTTTCTGTTGCTGTGATTTAAAAAAAAAAAAAAAAAAAAAGTCCGAACAGAAAGAACACTAAGGGGAAAGGAAAGGAGTTTATTCAGCTTACAAATCCAGGACATGGTCCATCACTATGGAAAAACACAAGGCAAGAACGTGAAGCAACTAGTCTTAGCCACAGTCAAGAGCAGACAGAAGGACAGCCTCTGTGTCCCCTGTACTCAGCTCATCCTCCCCTTACACAGTCCAGGATTCCCAAACTCAGGGAGTAGTGCCACCACAGCTAGCCAGGTCTTCTCACCTCAGTACAATCAAGACAATCCCCTCTAGACACGCCACATGCCAATCTGACTTAGACAACCCCTCATTGAGGGTCTCTTCCCAGAAGGCTCTAGACTGTGTCGGGTTGATGATTAAAACCATCATGATCTGTTTTGGCTTACACCTTATGTGAACATAACTTCCATGACTTGTCCATCACACAGCTTTTCTAAATACCCTTTCTTTGTTTGTACCAATATTTTCTCTATTATTTATCATGCTTCTAACCCTTATATTAACACTCTTCCACCTCTAGCCCATATGTTAACACTTTCCCTCTGTTTATACTTTATTCTCTCATTCCCCCTTTCCCAACTCTGATTTTACCACTTAGTTACTAATACTTTAGCTTAAAAATATTAAGCACTATTAACAACCTATTTCCCAAACAGTTCCCCAGTGATTCTATTTCTGAAGCAAGTTAACAGAGTGCTGTCAAATTGTTATCTCTGCTACTAGTTGCTTACATTCATACCTTAAGTAACTAATATCTTAGTATACACAGCACTGTGTGTGAGCCTTCACTCCTACTTTGTGTTTAAGGAGTGACTTTTTAAAAATTGACTATCACTATATTTCTATATTGACCCTTTCCATCGCCATCGGTTGTGGTTGTTTCTGAAGACAGTATTCTACCCTGAACACCTAGTGGTCTTAATTACTGAAATATACCCCCAGTCCAATGGAGATATTTAGATGGGTTTGCACTAAATCTGTAGATTGCCTTTGCTAGTACACCCATTTTCACTATGTTGATTCTGCCAACCCATGAGTATGTGAGACGTTTCTACCTTTTAGCTTCATTTTCAATTTCTTCGGTGTTTTAAAATTTGTGCCGTAGAAGTCTTTTGTTTTCCTGGTTTTTCTTATCTAGGTTTTGGTTAGTTCTTTGATTTTGAGGCTAGTATGACTGGGACTGCTTTCCTGATTTCTTTCTGAGCATGTTCACTTTTTATATAGAGGGCAGCTACTGATTCTTGTCTTTTGATTTTATATCCCGCTAATTTGCTGGATGATTGTCATTTTTAAGAGTTTTCTGATAGAGTCTTTAAGGTCTCTTATGATCTATGAATTAACATAATTTGACTTGTTTCTTACTTGTATCCCTTTCAGTTCTTTCTCTCGTGTTATTCCTCTAAGATTTAAATGGCCACACTGAATAAGAGTAGAGAATGTGACTATGCATCTTTTTGGGTATATATCTAAAGGACTCTAAAGTAATATACCACAGAAATACCTACATTCCATGGCTATTCTTGATTGTCAAATACATCTGGAGTTAACTAAAATAAAAATAATATGGAGGGACAATCTGTTAGGGATTTCTGTTTACTTGAAAGTAGGAAGATCCACTTCTAATCCAGATCTTAGTTCGGACACACACACACCTTTAATCTGATTTTGAGGTTGGAAGACACACCTTTAATCTGAGCCACACCTTCTGCTGGAAGCTATGGGAAGCCTTTTTTTCTTTGCCTGCTTGCCCTCTCCTTGCTAGCAAGTCCATTCCTTCACTGGCTTTAGTGACTATTTGTTTAGGATTCCAGTACCAGCTGAAGACCAGCTGAGACATTCAGCCTTGTGGACTGAGCAACTTCTAGATTCTTAAGACTTTCCATTCACAGTTAACCATTGTTGTATTAGTTGGACCACAGCCAGTAAATCATTCTAATAAACCATATATATATATATATATATATATATATATATATATATATATATATATGGAGATGGGGGGCATTCATTCTATAAGTTGTTACTCTAGAGAACCCTGACTAATACACTAAGTGTAATGTTTCTTGCAGCACTATTTACAATCCCAGAGTTATGTCACTATCCAACATGTCCATCAAGAGAAGAATGGATAAAGAAAAGAAAAATACTTATAACATATATTACAGGTAAATACACATACGCCCCAAAGTCTTAAGAGCTTTTGACTGTTTGTCAAACCAAGGAATAAACAACCACACAAATTTAGAACAAAAGGCAAAAGTCATGAAAAATGCTTCCTGAGGATATAATAAACAAATGTCCCTTAATACAGGACATGATGCTCAGCTTCTACGATAGTTTTATTCTGCCACAAAAGCATAAAATTATGTTGTCAGCTGGAAAATGGGTGTAACTAGAGACCACTCCATTACATGGAAAAAGCCAGACATAGAAGGCGCACTCCTTCAATCCCAGCACTTGGGAGGCAGAGGCAGATGGATCTCTGTGAGTTTGAGACCAGCCTGGGTCTACAAGAGCTAGTTCCAGGACAGGCTCCAAAGCTACACAGGGAAACCCTGTCAAAAAAAAAGAAAAAGAAAAAAGAAAAGAAACGAAATAAAACAAACAAAAAACCCAGAAAGACTAATTTTCTCTTATTTGAATGTCTTAGAATTATAGATGCATAATCTCCCAAAACACACACACACACACACACACACACACACAGAGTGAACAAGAGTGTGCATGCACATACACACAGCAAATAGCCAAAAGAATATTAAGAGAAGGAAGGAGATTAAGGTGAGATGGAAAAGTGAAGCTATAAGAAAGGAACAGAAAGACAGTAAATATGGCCAAAGTATATAATTCACTTGAAAGAAATCATCTTTACGAAACCCAGCATAATGTATAATGAATCAACATCAGTAAGAACAAAGAAGAAATTAAAACACCACAAAGAGGAACCCTTTGTCGATGCTGGTGAGAATGCAAATGGGGCAGCCACCACAGAAAGAAGTACAGATTTCTTAAAACCCAAAACTAGAATTACCATATGACTGAGCTACAGAGCTCCCAGGTCCTCCCAGAGATGCTTGCACATCCGTGTTTACTATTCACAATACTTAAGAAATGGAGCCAGCCTAGATGTCCATCACAAGATGAATGCATAAAGAAAATTTAACACACAACGGGATTTTATTCAGCCATAAAGAAAAATGGTATCGTGGCATTTGCAGGAAACAAATGGAACTCCATGCTAAGTGAAATATGACAAACTCAGAACAGCAAAATCTCTCAACTATGGAACTCAGATTTTTAATGTGGGGATGGGGGCTACATAAAACCTGGAAAGAGAACCATGAGAGGGAATGAAGAAATCATAACCACAGAGGAGAGGAAGGAAGAAGAGGAAGTTAAAGAATACGTGTGACATAAAAGCAAGATGGGGGCTGTGAGGTGAAGAAGGGAACCAGCAAGAGGCCACAGGGAAATATGGAGGAGTAAGGACAGAGTGTGCATGGAAACCCTAGAATAAAACCCATTATTCTGTATGCTATATTTTTCTTAAAATTTTTAAAGTTTTTCTTTTGAATCATGAGAAGCAAAGACATGTTTAAATACAACGTGCAATCTGTCTTAATTACATTGTTCTTATTCTAGTTTTGTGAGTGTCTACTAGAAATATTAGCTTTCACATTACCAGAACTGTTGGGATTTACTGAAGACATCACAGAATCTGCTTCTATCTGGAAAAGAGAAAGATTGAGAGGATGTGAAATTTTATCAGATGTCTCAAAGTACAAGTTCTGAATCCCCGGGGTATAGGAAGACATGTACTTTATGGGAAGCCAGCTTTATTGAACCCACAGACAATAACCTCACTTGACATCATGAAGGTCATTTTTCTCATTCCTTTAACATCTACAACAGATGCTAATCTGCCATAATGTCCCCCAAAACTTTACTCCACTGACCAATAGCTTAAATATATGAGATCAATTTGGCTGTCTTATATAGAGTCTAACCTAAAATAGAACCTTTCTGTTTTGTAGAACAACAACAAAAAGTAGTTGTTACAATAGCTTGATTCTTCCATTTTCTGGATGCTGAAAGTACCCCAAGCCAGGTGTGGTGGTTCACACCTATAATCCCAGCACTTGTGAGACTGAGGCAGGAAGGGAGAGACTGAGACTTAATGAGCTACACAGAAAAAGCCTATCAGGAAAAGAAGGGGATATAATAAAACAGTAACACATGATCAGTGCAGAAACATGAAGAGTATAAATTACAAAGAAGACACTTAAAATTCAGTGGATACCACTGTTAACAGTGTGTAGTCTAGCCTTTTGCTTGTTTTTGCCTAGGCAATATAAAATATACTACATGTGAAGTTCTGGGGCTTGCTTTAAGTAAATAAACACAGAAGCATTTCCCTCCCATTGGTGATAGGGGCTTTATTTGTAATCACTAAGGAAACTGAGTTTTTTGTTTGTTTGTTTGTTTGTTTGTTTGTTTTTATTTGGTTTGGTTTTTCCAGACAGGGTTTCTCTGTGTAGCTTTGGAGCCTGTCCTGGCACTCGCTCTGGAGACCAGGCTGACCTCGAACTCACAGAGATCTGCCTGCCTCTGCCTCCCGAGTGCTGGGATTAAAGGAAACTGAGTCTTAATGGCAACTGACAATTTTTTTTTCTGGTGCCAGTCTTGAATCTTTCATAATCTCGAGTCCCCGCATTTCCCTGGCCTCCTCGTGTCCCTTCTCGATGGTTTCCAGTCCATCCTTGTCATGAATTCCCTGCCTACCTTTAAATGCAGGCTTCCCCAAAGCTCTTTCCTTGGTGTGGTAGGATTCACACCCTGCTGAAGCTTCCTACAGAATGCCACTCAGTCTTAGAATTGGAGCTACCCTTTATAAACTGAGCCTCAAATCTACCTCCAGCCCCCATCTTTCTACCCAAATGAGGTTCTTATATTTAAGAGATGAAACCTTGAAATCCCATGCAGTAGCTAACAATCCAATGTACAGGGAACACCTCAATCTCAACTGACTACTCTGACCCATGTCCACCTGTGTTCTCTCCTATTTGGCGATGCTGCCACTCTTTCACAGACAGCATAGCTTGTCTTACCGCCACCTAGGGCTCCTAGATGCTTCACAGAACATTAGCCAAGCTTCTCTAGTCTAAATGACACCTATCATAGCTCCCCCCCACCTTGCCCATCTTCCTAGTTGTAAAATATCTTCTCCATCTTCATGTCTATCAGCTTTCTAAGCTCTACACAAAAAATGAAATTGCTTCAAAGCAGAAACTGTGTTTACATCTTTACATCCCCAGCAACTAGCAAGTACTCTTAATAATAAACATACTTAATAAATTTCATTCTGCAAACATCAATATATAAATGACTTACAATATAAGTTCTTTATGAAATGCTATTGTAGTGTGATGGTTGTTTAAAATAACGATTGAAGATTTAACTAATTCTTCAAAATCACATTCTCTGTGGTAGGAAATTTTTTATATGTCTCATTTACTTTGCCGACTTACAATCAGTATATTATTTGTTCAATCACAGTATTAAAACTTGAATATTTTTCTGAATAATAATACTGAAAACACAGTATTAAAATCTAGCCCTTGATTTAGTATAAAATTTAAATTACAAGATGGTATACATTGGAGACTGGAGAGATGGCTCAGTGGTTAAGAGTGTGGACTGCTCTTACAGAGGACCTATAACTACATGGCAGAACTTCGGTTCCAGGGGATACAGCACCCTCATACAGACATACATGTAAGAAAAACACTAATGGACATAAAATAAAAATAAATAATTTTTTAAAAGAAGCTATACATTGAACATTTCCTCTCTGATAAAAAGCTTATTGTATACATGGCTGGCAGGTGTATAGGTGAGTTGCTATGGCAAAGTATGCAAAACAAAAGTCATCAAATTTCATCAAGTGTACGTACACGACCATACTTTGTACCTGTCATTTCATTCCTCACACAGTCTGCAGTTAAAACAGACTTGAGGGGGACAAAAAGCAAAATGAGGTAAGTTACTTTTCCAAGTGATCCAAGTTAAATACAATGCTTTAAAACATTCAGCCTTTCCAGGTCATCTGCCATGGAACTCCAGTGTGAAATGACTGCCTGTTAGCGGGACAGCTGTAATTTCAGGGCCTATCCAGGCTAGCACTCTGAACTCATAACTGGCAGTTCAGGAGCTGGGCATCTCCAACCTTCGGAATCCCACAAGCTGTCTGCAAAACTTATGTGTGTGTTGGGAGTGGGTGGGGGGGGGCACAGAATATATTCACTGTGGCGTTGTAGTGCACTCAAGCGTACGGAAGGGGTATATCAGGGAGCCCCTGGCTACACTGACTCATGAGGAACAGGAGAGCCCTAGCTGTCAGTTCTGGGGGCAGGGAGAGCATTCTAGGCAGATGAGTGCTGCTTCCACTTTATGGTTGCAGTTTACCCTTTTGAATTTGGACAGTGTCTCAACTCTGCTTAGTTCCGGTTCAGCAGCTTAACAAGGATGGATCTGTCTCTAGACTGCTTATAACAGGCAAGCGAAACAGCACAAAGACAGCCAAAAGCAGGAAACTAGCTACTAAAATAGGAGGTTCTAGAGAGTAACAGCCACAATGTTTCAAATGCACCCTCCACGATGGAAGAAGCGTGTAGAAAGAAGGTTAAGTGGGGGTGGTGAGCTGTCATGCTCATTTCTGAGCAAGACACTGTTTCTGCACTCTTGGATTCACCACAGATGTGATTACCTGTACAAGATTGGGCCTGTCAACGCTCTGCCAGGGAAGGGGGGGAGACTCATGGGACCCCACCCTCCTTGATGATTTATTTATAGAGTTAACAGTTGGCAGAGAAAGAGAGAGACATTTTCTTCAGTGGTGTAGACCCTGGTAAGGTGTCCATATCCTTGTAAACAAACCCTTAACCAATGTTCCCATAAACAACCCTAATGAAACTCACTAAGTCATTGTCTCTCCTCTCTCTCTCTCTCTCTCTCTCTCTCTCTCTCTCAGAATAAAAAGTAATAAAAAGTCAAATATATATATATATATATATATATATATATTATATATCCTGAGACTTAGCTTACCAATTAGATTTCTAGGAATTTTGGTATTTTTGTTTGTCGTTGTCCTAAAATGTTATCTAGTCATGTAGTACAAATTGGCCTTGAACTCCTGATCTCTCTGCCTCAGGCTTCCAAATACTGCAATTACCATATATATATATATATATATATATATATATTCCACAGTATATATATATTACTATATATATATATATACACATATTATATTCCACAAAGACATAATCTCTCTCTCTCTCTCTCTCTCTCTCTCTCTCTCTCCCCGTGTGTGTGTGTGTGTGTGTGTGTGTGTGTGTGTGTGTGTGTGTGTTTAGATGGAAAAGGATGCTCACTTCAACAATGCTTGCAGGAACTGAAATTAATCCAAACAACAACAAAAGGTAAATGGAATAAAGAGATTACTATACAACTATTTTTTAAAGGCGATAATGGTGTGTGCTTTGGAGTTGTTGCAAATGTGACTTATTAAATGCATTTTAAAATAAAACAAGTATGCAACTAATATTTTCAGTAGAGGACTATGACTACACACGTATGTAGAATACAGAAGAAACTGGTTATCTCCTGGTAAGTGGGACCCTAATCTAGTCGAAAGAAAAATGATTTTGTAGACTGTATGAATGTATTACTTTTAACAATTAAAGAAAACCACCCAGAAACTCTACTACACATATCAGCTAGTAGTTGAATTCCTCCTATTACAACACCACTCCACCTTCCAGCCTATCCTCTGCCATCCCATATTTCTTATTAAATTTAGGAGACTCGTGATGTTTTGTCGGCTCCATTGGCATAGATATCTAATTCATGCCTGAGTTGGGTCTTTCTGGGAGGGAATATCCAGCACCGGAGACATCTTAGGAACGGCTTATAAATCAGCAATTTGCTCTCCAGATACCAGAAGGAAGTCCCGGCCAATTTTCTTAGGACACGTTTCTATAGCTTTATCTACCCCATCCAAAGAAGGGAGAAAAGAGGGGAAAAAGGATGAGAGAATAGGAAAAGAAGGGGGAAGAGACAAAATTCTAACCTTGGAGGGTTTGTATCCAAACAGCATTACAATAGCAACCTTAAAGTCCTCTCGGCTCAAGTGGCCTTTGTTGTCTTCATCACACGCTTTAAATACCTAAGGAATATTAGACATCTACAATTAGCCAGAAACACAAACATCTAAAACTCAGTCTGGCTGTGGGACTTCTAAAATGCGCTCTCATTACCCTAGTTTTAATTCTCAAGCAATATAAACGCTGAGATGAATGATCGTCTCTCTGGCCCCCCACCCCCAAAGTTAAGCGTCTTCATCTCTACACTAACAAATCCATTCCTCTAGGTTTATTTCAAACCACGCACAAGTCCTGGGATTCGGGAGGGGATGCAAAGAGGGTGGGAAGAGAGAAGCCAATGTAGCTAGAGATGCAGTGGGTAATGGAAGTGATGGAGTCTTGGCGGCTGTGACTCCGATTAGAACCCGGCTGAGGGAGACCCAAGACAGAAGTGGCCCTGTTCAAACTGAGTCCGAACTCGGGTAGCGCTCCTACACCTACTTCCACCCATTTCCTGCGTTCCGAGGCGCTGGCTTCGCAGGCCCGCGGCCTGGTTCCTGCCACTGACGGGAACATCGCCACCAACAAGACACCGACAGCGCCCAGAGCAACGCAACGGAGCACGACTTCTCCAGGGAGAGCACCCACAGCCCGCCGCGGCCACGCCCACCGCCGCTGGGACTCAACTTGGCCGCTCAACTCCAACGTCCCCTCCCATTGGCCAGCCTCCGAGCCACTGGTGTTGATTTCGTTGTGTCATTGGTCGAGGGCGCTGTTTAGCAACGGGAGGCTACCAAGGCCCGCCCCCAGGCCTTAGCTTGGTCCCTTCTCGGTTTCCTTGTCTTCTTCAACGTCGCTGAGGGAGATCCGGTGACTCCAGATTCTTCTTTTACATCTTCCTATTGCTTTCAGGCTTCGTGCCGAACTCCCTTTGACTGTCTTTGACCCACGTCTTTTCTAGACTTTGTAGGAGGCACAGGAAGAGTGCGAAGAAAGTACACACACACACACACACACACACACAAGGAGGCACAGGAAGAGTGCGAAGAAAGTACACACACACACACACACACACACACACACACACACACACGCACGCACGCACGCACGCACACAGAACTCCAAGGTACATTTTTAAATCGAGTCATTGCACGGCGTTCTCAGGGCAGCCACTGTGCTTACTCTCGCCCTCTTGGTAACCACAGCATTTAACCCTGTCTAGGACAGTTAAAACGAAATGACCCCTTAGAGTGCTTACACAGAATTTGCAACCCCCGGGAAGCAATGAGGCTGCCTCAAGGAACCGCGCAAGAATCCCACAGCGTGGACTAGAGCGTTGTTTTCCACGCCCGTTTCAAAGGAGAGTCATTTGAAGTTCTGGGTTTTATGGGAACTCATTTAACTTTATCCTGCGGAGAGCGAGAGGTACGTCTCCCGAGGCTCGCACACATCCCTTTTCCCGGTCTCACGAGAATGGGGTGGGCTTTAGGACCCAACGGCGGGCTTCCGGAAGTGGAAGCAGCCCGCCGGCAGGGCCGCGGCGCCGGCGGGTTTGAATCAGGCGCATGCGCGGGCGCGCCGCGGGGGCGGGGCCTCGGCGGCGGAGGACTGGCGGGTCAGGTAGGTTGTCTGCGGCTGCGGGCGAGCGGGCGGGCGAGCGCCGTCTCGGGGCGGTCTCTGGCGGCGGCGGCAACTGCGCCCGCCCTCCTGACGGCGGCTCGGGGGCCGCTGAGATCCGATGGGGTAGTTGGCAGGCCTGCAGGGCTCCCTGCGGACCTCGAGGAGAGCGTCGAGGCCGGGGACCTTCTCCGGGGTCTGCAGGCTTTGCCCCCGGGGCGCTCTGCAAAGGCGAGGGGCACCTCACGCGGCAGGCTCTGAACCTCTCTGCCCTCAGTTTCCACATCGTGAAATAGGGCTTGTCTTGAGGGTGAAATGAGTCTGCACCCTCGGAGTTGTGTCTGGGCAGAGCCGAGCGCCAGGGAAAGATAAGGGCTTCACGATTTGCTTGCCCGTTTTTCCATGGCAATCGTCTTAAGCACCCCGTACCCCAGCTCTTCGGAAGCGTCCTTATTGCCACGTGTCCGCAGAGTTGTACGGGATATACGCATTTTAAAAGGTTAATTGGGCCAAGGCACTCCTCCTCCTAAAACACGGAGTGTTAGTCCCATTGGTTTTAGAATAAAATTCGGCTTTTGACAGCTTCACCTCACTTCTCCCGCTCCTTTCTTTCCGGGCCGATCCTGTATTACAGTCAGGACCCTGTTACCACCTCCTGGCCTTTTGCAAGTTGGGTTCCATCTGTCTAGAATGCTGTTCACCTGTCTTTTAGCCCGCTGATTGCTTTTCCTCCTCGGGTCTCACACGCTGCTCCAGAAATGATTCCAAAGAAAGGTTATCCCTGTAAAACGTAATGAGCATCTAATCATCTTGACTTTTAGATTTTTTTTTAATGTGTTAATTTGTGCCTTTCTCCCTGAAATTAAACTTGTCTAGGATAGGAGCTGTATGTTGTTAACTCTTTATTCTCAGTTCTTAATTCTGCTTGCTACTGGGATCAGAGGAAGGACCTCCGTGGAGGCGTTTGGTGTCTAGCTAGGGATAGAGAAAGCAAAGTTTTAAATAGAGTGCTTTTCGGGGAGGGAGGGAAAGGAGAGAGAGAGAGAGAGAGAGAGAGAGAGAGAGAGAGAGAGAGAGAGAGAGAGAGAGAGAGAGAGAGAGAGAGAGAGAGAGAGAGAGAGAGAGAGAGATATATGAGAATCGGGCTCTTACTGAACAGGAAGATGACCAGGGTGGCTGGCTATTGAATTCTTGAGAACTGCTTGTCTCTGCCACAATGTTGGGGTTACAGGTATAGGAGTCATTCTGGACTTGA
This sequence comes from Cricetulus griseus, assembly GCF_003668045.3. NCBI lineage: Eukaryota > Metazoa > Chordata > Mammalia > Rodentia > Cricetidae > Cricetulus > Cricetulus griseus. The sequence continues at coordinate 105,813,955 of NC_048598.1, read as the reverse complement.
TGGGGATTGCAGACCTTCTTACTCACTCAGCCAAATCTCATGGACTTTTTTTGTTAAGTCCTTAGTTAAAACCTCTGAAGACAGTCTGAGTTGCCGTCTACTGAAAGAATTTCCTAAGATTGTTTGCCAAATTGCATTGCCTCACTTAGCTTTTTTTTTTTTTCTCTTTACACATGTGCTATTATCCGCTTAATATTTAATTGGATCCACTCCTGTGTAAATACTGTCTTTTACCAAGTAGACTTTATTTTGCCATTGTAGGTATCATGGAGCCATAAGCTGCCTTCTGCTGACAGGGAAACAAGGGTTACAGGTGCTTGTAGAGGAGTCCAGGGCCCACCACTGTAATTCAGAAGCAAAAATGCAAAGCATCTTTTCAACACTACAGCTTTCCCTTGATTTAAGCTGAGATTGAATTGGGAAGGGGCTAGGGGGGCTATCCCATGTGGTCAGTGAGTCTCAGCTGCTGCTCTGTGTCTGGGCTGGGACTTGGGCAGGTAGAAGGCTGTACCTGTCTTGTCAGTCTCGTTCTTTTGACATCACTTACTGCAGTTGTGACTTTGCCCTTCGGCTATCCTGGGCACCGGCTGGTAAACCACAGAAAGTCACTGGGAGTCTGTCCTTGTTAGGCTGGGCCTTGGGAGCTTTTGAAAGGTTTCTAAAGGAACCTGGTCCTGCATGAGGGAGCAGTAAATGTGAGGCTGACCAGATCCAGTCATTTCCTACGTGATGGTGACATTTACATTACAGCAGCCCCTCTTCAGCAGACCAAGGACCTTGTTTTCATAATGAGGTTGGTAACCTGGCGGACAGAATGACAAGGTACAATTTCATTAGTGTGTCACAAAGGGTATTGCCTTCAGTGGTAAACAACCCTCCAGCCTAGTACTGAATGTCAGCAATCTCCAAACTTCCAACTGTATGTAAAGCCTGGACCACACAAGGGGTTTTGTTTTCCAAGAAATGCCTTTTTTGAAGATTTATTTGTTTTATTTACCAACTTGTTGTATGTAATTGGTAGGGATGTCAAACACCACCACTACCACTGTGTGGTTCTAGAAAATGTAGATAGCACTAAAAACCCGAGAAATTGTCCACAGAGTTTAGAGTCTCTAGAGATTCTTTACTCAGAGTTCTCAAGGTCTAGGATTCTGATTTATCAATATAGGCCATGGTCTTTGTATTTACCTGGGGAAGATATTGATGAGCATCTCTTTGGATTCTGCAAACTGGTTGCAGCAACCAACACGTGAATGATAAAGATCAGTATGGTGTCTGTGCAAGGATGGCACAGATTTGTGAATTCACTCATATATTGGAAAGGGAAAAAAAGACTGAGGTTTGGTGGTGCACACCTATAACCCCAGCACTGGAGCAGGAGCAGGAAAGGTGGGTGTTCACAGCAAATCTGGGGGGTGGGAGGGAAGCTAACAAGAATCTACAAACAGCTCCTTTCTCAAGCTGGAAGCAGAACATTTCTCACAGCAATTCTGAGACTTCCTCATTGCTTTAAAAAGGAGAATAAATGTAGAGAGAAAGTCCCAGTATTTAATTTTATTTATTTATTTATTTATTTATTTATTTATTTTTGAGCAGTGCTGGGGATGGAGTCCTCAGCTTCTTCTAAGTACTTTTAAAGGTTTTTGTTTTTAGTTGTGTGTGTGCGCATTTGTGCATTGCTCATGTTTTTTTTTTGAGTGGTGTGTGTGTGTATATGGAGGCCAGAAGACAACCTCATTCCTGGGTCTGCCTTTATTTGTTTGGGGTTGTTAAATTTTAATTAAAATTTTAAACTAGCATACAAAGTATCATGTCATTTACAAAGTGTGTTTTTAGCAGATCAGCCCGACCCCATCCTGTCTCTTTGATTTCGTGTGGCCTGCCTTTTTGACACCCCCCCCCCACATGTTTCCTCAGCACCTTTTAGCTTCTTTGTGACTCCTTTCGGGCTTTTAGGTTTTACCCACATTAGTAAGTACATCCATTTATACTCATGCACACAAAGAAAACCTACATTCATCTGAGAGAGAACACGTGGCTTTTGACTTTGTGAGTTTGAGTCACCTCATTTAATATAATATTGACCAGATCCGTCCATTTCCCGGAAATTTCGTAATTTCATTTTTCCATGCAGCTGAGTAAAATGTCACTGAGTGTGTGTGTACCATGCCTCCACTCTCCATTCACCTACCGAAGGCGCCTCAGCTGCTTCCGTTTCCTTTCTGTTGTCTGTAGAGCAGCAGATACAGGTGGCTTGGGGCTTGGAGTTCTTGTTTTTTGACTGGTTGCCTTCACTGCCTTGAAACTACTCACCAGGGAGACTAGCTAAACTGGCTAGCCACTGACCCCCAAGGGTCCACCTATCCTTTACAATCTCTAGTCTTTGCTACTGAAATAGATACATCTGACAAACCCCTCCCCCCAGATTAAAGGTGGGGGTGTCTAGAGAGATGGCTCAGCAGTTGATATATACTTGTACAGACCTGAACTCAGTTCCCATCATCCATGGAAACTCTATATACCTACAACTAACTCTAGGGGGATCCAAAGCCCTCTTCTAGCTACCTGGAGGACCTACACTCATTGTAGACACAGGCATTCACGTAATTTAAAAAAAAAAAAAATTATTGACTTAGTTTTGAAACTGTCTTGCTATATAACTCAAGCTTGCCTCAAACTTACTATATTATCCAAACTAGCCACAAACTCAAGATCCTTTTGCTTCAGCCTTGAGATTATAGGTGTGAGCCATCACACCCAGCCCGAGAAATCTTAATTCCTAAGATGAAGCAGTCCCTTAATCGTTCTACTTAACTAGTTCTGCTCTAAAATCTAGAATAAGGGGTGTGGGTTAAAATAGAAAGACACAGCAAGTTCAGAAAACCTGCATCTGAGCTCTTAAGTCTCCTGTTGCAAACTTCCCTGTGCAGGGCACACCTGTCACAGTTTGGTTAGCTGTGACAAGCTGGTTTCTTAACCCCCGTAGATCAGAAACTGTTTAGGAAAATCCATAAACTGAGTTCTCACAGCCTCTAGAAATGAGTTGGACACCACAGAAAATAACACAAACCTTTTAGGAAGCAGACTCAAGTTCAAAATACATACAGAGCCTTGGGTTATCTATGGCTGCAGGAGCAGGTGACCCCCACCTATTCTGCAGCCCCCACACTTTGACTGTTGGAGTTGTCCGGGGTAGTTGAAGTTAAGTGTAACAGTGAGCTGTGAAGGATGTCTCATGCTCTGTGTAGAAGAGTTTCTTGAAAAGTGTAATTTACAGACGAAACTGGAATTAATTGAAATGGGATAAGGGAGAAATTGTGAAAAGTGAGCGATACCTTAAAACTGTGTGTGTGTGTGTGTGTGTGTGTGTGTGTGTGTGTGTGTGTGTGTATGTATACAATATACAATATATATATATATATATATATATAATTTTTAAGGTATATTTACCTTTAAATGTGCATGTGTAATTTGTTTGAAAAGCTTATATAAGATCAAGCTTTCCTACTTCTGAGATTTTTGGCAGGGTTTTTTTGTTATTTTTGTTGTTGTTGTTGTTTTCAGTTGGTGAGAGTTGCAAGTTCTTTGGAATACTGCTTTTTGTCTTTGTTTACCCCACTCATAATACATCCTCTTCAGCTATAAAACAAGCCTGCAGATACCCACACCATAGGAGCACATATTTCTGAATATTTATTTTAGTTTTCTTCAAAGTTCCGTACTAACCTGGCATTGCATGAGGGAGCTGCTAGAAAACCCACTTAGCCCTTTACTGTTTAGCTTGAATGCATTTTGTAGCCAACACCAAAAGGACATAGATACTATATTTTGCTCCTCTGAGAGCAAGAGAGTATAAATTAGACCGACTGTGTGATTTGAAAACTGAAAGTGTTTGGCTTCAGTTCAAGTCCTGGCCTGCAGGTTTCAGTCGCCTGAGTCATGGCGAATGATCTGAAATGAGTTAGGTCATCCTCATGGCAGTGCTTATAAATTATACACACAGAAGTGGTCATTTGGTGTTCCTCACAGAGGCTTCCCTAAGCTAATGTAGGCCCCTGGCTTTGGGGATGTAAACTTAGCTGTTCCTGAGGTCTTGTGGGTACTTGTACATGCATGAAGATAAATTTGTAAATTCTTTTACTTTAAAAATTGGAGTGTGGGCCAGCGAGATGGCACAGTGGGTAAAGGAGCTTGCTGCCAAGCTTGATTTACTATGTTCAATCTCTGGGACCCTCGGGGGAAGGCGGGAGACCGCCAACTCCCTCAAGTTGTTTGCTGACCTCCATTTGTACCCCTCCCCCTAATAAGTAAATATTTCTATTTGAGCCGGTAAATTGGTTCAGTGGTAAAGGTGCTTGCTGCCAAGCCTGAGTCCAATCCCTGGGTTCATGTGGTAGGAGAGAACGGACTCCTGCAAGTTGTCCTCTGACCTCTGTATCATGACATGTACATACTACTCCCCCAACATACAGCTGTAATTCTTTAAATTAATGGTGAGCTTGCCCAGCAAGTACAAGGCCCTAAGTTCAGTTCCCTCCAACAAAACAAAACAAAAAAACAACAACAACAAAATGAAAAATGAGAATTATTCTGAAAAGTTTCCTAAGATGGCCTTAACTTTAACTCCCTTCCAAGGACTTCTAAGACCAAGGTCTTAACTAGAAAGACAGCAGGAAGAAGGTGGCTAGGATGCTTCCTTTAGTCAGCCTCTGGTGAGAAGTCCCGCATGTATTGCAGTCTCTCATCTGACCGGGAATTTAGGAACAGTAAAGGTGCATTGCCAGTTGCCTATTGAGTAGAAAATAATGTCTCCATCATTGCTTTTCAGAAGTATAATGTCCCAGGAAAGCAATTATGGGAAGTGGACAATATCCAGCAGTGATGAAAGCGAGGACGAAAAGCCCAAGCCTGACAAGCCTTCAACATCCTCTCCCCACCAGGCTGGGCAGGGAGCATCGAAGGAGTCCACGTACACCTGCTCAGAGGCCCGCAAGGTTGCACACAAGAGACAGCTCTTCCCTGTGAAATTCAGCAACATAGACTCAGTGTTACTCCCCAAAAAGCAGAAGAGTGATTCCACAGAAAGTCTCGGCTGGTGTCTGTCCAGCAGTGATGATGAACAGCAGCCAGAGACAAAGCAGGAGCAGCCTAATAAGTACATGGTGGATCAAGAGAAAAAACATGTTTCCCCACCCAATGTGACTACTGCCCAGAAAGTTATAGATCGAAGCCCTCCTGCCAGCCATAGGCCCCAAAGGGCAGACGATGAGTACGAGACCTCAGGGGAAGGCCAGGATATCTGGGACATGCTGGATAAAGGGAACCCCTTCCAATTTTACCTCACCAGAGTCTCAGGGATTAAGGCAAAGTACAACTCCAAAGCCCTCCACATCAGGGGTAAGGACAGGGCTCTTAGGAGCTGCTAAGCTTGGTAAATCGAGGGGCACAGCTTAGAATGGCCTGTTAAGACCCTGTCTTAACTTACTGGTGGGTGGGTTGTTTACCCTGAGTGCATGTGACAGACAGGTGGCATTCCAAGGGCCCTTCTCAAGGCCCCTGAGTACATAGAATTGTTTAACTTTTCAAGTGAAGACTAAACCTGACTGGTAGCCCTATTAAGTGCCACAAATTTCACGGTGGTTCCATATTATCCCTGGGCCAGCAGCATCAGAATTACCTGGACCTTGGAAATGCCACTTCTCAGCTCTATCTTAGATTCATCAAATTAAACTCTTGGGGGTCAGGGCCTGCCGCCTGTGCTTTCTCTAAGCCTCCAGGGAATCACAATGCCTAGTGGTGTTTGAGAGCCTTGAAAACCTGGGTTGGGTTCCTAGGACAAAGATGCAAAAATGAGTACTGTTGTAAGCCGGTGAATGCTTCAGGTATGAGGCAGAGAATGGTTCCTAGTGGTTCTCTGCATTCCGTGGAGAAACGGTGAAACATGTAGACTCAAAGGGCACAGGTTCCCTTTTTGCCACCCATTCCCTCTGGGGTTGAGACAGCATGGGATGGGGATTCAGAACAGCAGATATGTGAAGTGAGCACACAGAGTAATCATTCTCTCACATTAACTTTTTTTTTTTTTTCTGGTTGATATTCAAAGCATAGATTATGTTTATTCTCTTTTATTTTTGGTGGCAAGCCTAGCCTTTAACGGCTGAGCCATCTCTCTGGCCCGATTGTGTTTATTTTCAATGTAGTTTTTCCATACCAAATGCATGATCATACCCTATATTTTCCTATATAAGGTGTAGATGTTGGTGGGTTTAATTCCGTAGTAGTAGGTCCTGCTCTATAAATCTTTGAGCATCTCTGATATAGATACCCCTGAAGATGTATGAGATAGTTGCCGGTGGTTTTGCTTTGTCCGAGAGGGACTGACATAGGAAACAGTGGAGTATGGAAAGATTGCTCTCTGTGACAAAATAGTAACAACTTCCTGTCAGCACCGAGACTTAAGGAGGGGGAGATGACATTGTCAAATGTTTTTGGACATGTGACAGAGCTGCAGTTCAGAAAAGTTAAATCATTTACCCAAGGTCACAGAGCTGTTAAGTGGTACAGCCACGCTTGAATCCAGGTCCTCTTGTATCTAAATCCATGCTGTTTGATGTATCCTGCTAACAGGAGCTGTAATTGTAGGTTCTCTAGATCCTGTGGAGGACAGGGGCTTTCCAGTGGACCCTGGAAGATGGGCAAAGTTTAAAAAGCTAGAGGTGCCGGGCGGTGTTGGCACACGCCTTTAATCCCAGCACTCGGGAGGCAGAGGCAGGTGGATCTCTGTGAGTTCAAGACCAGCCTGGTCTACAAGAGCTAGTTCCAGGACAGCCTCCAAAGCCACAGAGAAATCCTGTCTCGAAAAACCAAAAAAAAAAAAAAAAGCTAGAGGTGTAGATGGGGACCAGCTGGAAGATTGTATTGAAGGTTATCCCCTAACTAGCTTTCCTTCTAGTCATTTTGTTCCTTCAAACTCTTTGTTCCTCCCACCCCCTCACATGTCACCCAATGTCTAGAGGACAGGAAGTGCCCAGTGAATTAAGTCAAATAAATGAACTAGCCCACTTCCTTCTCAGCGGCAACTCAGTCGGTACCAGCATCCTAGGGCCAGACATTCTGGGTCAAACCTTAGCTCTCTGACCCTTCCAACTGTATAGTCACACACAGCCTCCTTCTGAGACGTCACTTAACGTCACTTAAGGTGAGGAAGAGTAATACCTCACCTTAAAAACTCCCCGAGAGGATTGAGATCATTCAATGGATAAGAGTGGTGTCTATCGCCTAAGAAGTCCTATACAGATGCAAGACGGTGGTGATCGTGGTGTAGTTAATGAACAGTGTCCATTCTAATTTGTCCAAAGTCAGGCTTGAGGGGCACCAAGTGGGATGTCCTCAGAGGTGACCCAGAGTCCCAAGGCTGAGTGTACTGTTCAGGAAGCAGGTGCTCTGTGGCAACAGGGGAGCACCGTTGCGGACTTAGATGGTGGAGAAGGAGGTAAAGAGGTCCAGGAGGAAGAACAGACATCATGAGTGATGGATGCATCAACAGAGTCCAAATTAAGCAGTCATCTGGGACTTAGGTTTTAGATTTTTATCTGGCATTCTACTTTGTGAAATAATGTGACAAATATTAAGTCATATAAGGAAATGTTTTCGTTGGTTTTTGCAGAATATTACAATCTAGCCTTGTAAGTTTTCAGTTTATTCTTTCCTTGGTTGTCACAGCTGCTGAAAAGGGTGGTTGTTATAGAGGGTTTTTATCTGAGCATCCATTGTTTTGTCTTTGTAGATATTTTATCCCCTCTGTTTGGGACACTTGTCTCTTCAGCTCAGGTAAGTGTATGGTAAGTTGTGTTTTCCTTGAGTGAGGAGAGATAAGAGTCAGGAGATGGGCTTCTCGGTCCTATACAGTGTCCCCTAAGCTGGCATCTGCCTAGAGCCCAGCTGTATTGTGGGATCCACACAAGGCAGTCTCTCACTCGGCCCCCATCAGCATAGAGCATGGAGGCCACTAACAGAAAAACACCCGATTCTTGCTCAGGCCACAAGGACTGTCCAAGAAGTCCCTTCATATCCCTACCTAGAAGAGTTAGGGAGATACCTCCAACCTCATTGGATGCTGCTGTAGTCCCCTGGGGATGGGTGGGTGGCATGGTGAAGACCAAGTCAAGTTTGAGTTGCTTCAGAAAAATGGATGCTCTGCACTGACCAGAAAGGAGTGGAATTTGTGACTACTTGTTTGTGTGCCAGGGCTCTGGCTGCCCTGGGCTGTTCCCTCAGTGCTGACAAGTCGTCATAGCAGTCCAGAAGCTCAAACTAGTCAGAAAAGGGGGTGGGGGGCACCCTCCTGTATGATGTGGTCCTGATCTCTAGGTAGAAAACAAATGGGGTGTGTCTGCATCCTCTCTCAGCTAGACTTGAGCCCTGTGCCCAGGATTGGCCATAAATAAAGGTCTATGGAACTTGTGGTCAGCAGGAACTAATTTTGAACAAGTTAGAGTGTACCAGCTAACTGATAAGTTGTGCTGATGGGAAGTGGCCTTTCCTAAAAGTCCTGGGATCTTTGTCACTGACACCTCAGGGGACTTTGTCAACCTGGACTGTCAGAAATAATGTAGCAACACCACCAACAATAGAAATGTTGCCAAAGGATGTGCAGATAATATCCTCAGAACCTATTTTGGGCATTTGGCTCCATTTATGCAGATTCCGTTAACCAAGTGTTCTTCTAGATGAAATCTGGGTCACTTTTGCATACCGCAGCATAACTAAGTAGGTTTGTGAACACTTTAGTAACAAACGCAGTTGCTTTGGAAGTCCTGTCAGTTTAATAGCAGTGCTTATGAACATACCTGTGGCTTACTTACTTTGCTTTCCCCCCCATCTAGTTTAACTACTGCTTTGATGTGGACTGGCTCATAAAGCAGTATCCACCAGAATTCAGGTGAGTCCCACGATGCCAGAGTCCAAATAGTGTGGTAGAATAATACAGAGATTTGCGCTTCTCAGACTAGCCACCCGTCTCTCTATATTTCACTTGACATCATTGTAAACAGAAAACATTTGTTTGGGGAGAACAGCATTTTATTCATTTAGTGTGTGTGTGTGTGTGTGTGTGTGTGTAGGCTTGAGTATTTATCTTCAGGAACCATCTCCTCCTCTCTTCTTTTGTATTTTGTTTCATTCTTGCTGGCCCAGCCCCAGGGATCTATCTATATCCACTTCCCAGCTGTGGGTTACACGTGCACACCACCAGGCCTGGCATCTTTCCACATGGGTTCTGGAAATCCAACTCAGGTCTTCATGTTTACAGTGCAAACACTGACAAATGAGTTACCGCCTCTACTTGAGAACACTTTTTACCTATTTAATCACACACGTTCTTTTCATTGACTTAGTATTTCCCACGTTGCCCTTTCCAGAAGCAGAAAAGGACAAACTTCCAACTCAAGTGACAGGACTTCATGGGCAATGTTAATGTGAAGGAAACAGTGTGGTATCTAGATATATATGTGTGCCCAGACACGGCCAGCATGGTACGCTTGGCTCAGCACATCAGAGCTGTTCTTTTCCAGTGGTCTTTATGTGCCAACCCAGATGATGTCCTTCACCCAAGCTGAGGTGCTGGTAGACTTTCAGTGCTGCCTCTGGCAATTTCTTCAGCCTCCTGTGAAGCAACATAGACCAAGTCAGTGTAGCCATGCTTGTGACACAGGGCCATTTGTGTTCGGAACAGAGATTTGTGCAGAATCCCCTAACCGTAAGTGGGATGGAGGAAGACACAGCAGAAGAAAGAATGCCAGCTTCATCAAGACCTCACTGCATTTTAAGGCATCATTGCGGAGACTTGTGGCATTGGTGTAAAATGTGGAGATTTCCTCAGCAGATTTGCCATGCTAGAGCTTGCATTTGGTTGACTAAAAGAACATTTGCTCTAGTTGCATATTAACAGAAAACTCAAAATAACAGTCGCTTAAATTTAAAAAATAAAATTAAGTAAAATCTTTGCAGCCTAAACTCCAAATGGTAGCTGCCTGTGATTTAGACAAGGAGTGCCAGGGTTTTTTCTGTGTCTTAGCTACCCACCTTTTCTGTCCTACCATCCTGGGGTTTGACTTCAGTTACCTCATGGTCCAGGATGACAACCTAAGGTCCAGTCCACCTGTCTGTTTTCCAGGCAGCAGAAAGGAGGAGAAGAAAAAGAGAACTCATATTCCATCCATGCCACTCTGAGCTGTTCTGAATGGTCCTGAGTCTCTTCTGTTTTGTGGAACAGAGTTCACTCACATAACACTAGCCATCTCTAAGGCTAGATATGTGGTCTTCTGACTGAGCCCACCTTGCCCAATGAGTAATCAGGGTTTAGCTAAGGAAAGAGAGACTGAATATGTGGGAGTAATTTGGTGCTTGCCTCCAGCTCTTCTTGGCAGTGCGTCCCTGAGTGTTACACTGTTGCTTTCTGGTCTTCTCCCCTTTGCTTCTCAAGGACTTTGAAATCAGATGCCACCTATCCACAGTACTGAGTGTGGGCTATTAATTTCTTCAGTGGCTCATAGGGGTTGAATTGATCATTTGGATCTCTACACCTCCTCCGCACCTCTGCATGTGACTGTATTTATAGGTCAAGTCTTACAGAAATTGCGAGTCAAGTTAAAATGAGCTCACTGGGAGGACTGATCCAACATGCTGGCACCCTTATAAAAAGGGAGTAGTTGGACACGGTGACAGAGAAGACGTAAGTTACAAGGAGAATGCCTTCTGTAAGCCAAGCAGTGCTTGAGGCTCCCGGAAGCCAGAGTGATCCTGGCCCAGGTTCTACCTCGGTCCCCTGCAGGTACCAGGCTGCTGGCACCAGATCTCAGGCTTACTGTTTCCAGAACTGTGGCACTCCAGATTTCTGGAGCCATTTGGTTTGTGGCACTTTGTTACAGTACTCTAGCAAAGTCAGAGGAGACAATCCTCCTCCTCTCTATCCCCTTGTTAGAAGATGGATCTTGGTAAAGTCGTGAAGATACAAGACTCCAGAATGACCTAAGCGGCGACTTCAAAAACTACCCAGAATTAGATCGTGGAGTACTGCAGGTGGTGAGGGCCTGCATCCCAGTGTTCAAATGTTGCCCTTCACCAGTCCACAAAACAGCTAACCGAATCTGAAGGTGTGAACGAGAGCTCCAACGTCTGTCCTTAATGCTTAGCATTCTGATATTTGAATCACGTGTGACCTGAGAACACGAACATTTCTTACATTTCTCTCCATGTGGTTTGCTGGCTGTGCTGTGTCTTCTAAGCAGGGGAGCGTTAGAAATGCCCACGTCTTCACATGTTAGAGGTGCCTCTGAATGGGTGTACCCTGTGGTGCCTTCCGTGCCTTCTGAGGTATAACCTAAGTGCAACTGTAGTTGTTCACCCTGCTTGGGTGCTTGTTGGAGAAAGCTCCATTTTTTCTTGTTTGAGGAGAGTTGGTAAAGATACGTTGATTTCTGAGGATTAATTGAAGAAGATGAAGTGTTTCTTACAAGTCTTTTTAAAGCCAGGCATGGTGGTTTGTGCTTGTATTCCAGCACTGGGGAGGCTGTAGAGGAGGATTTCAGAGTTTGGGGCTAGTCTGGGCAACATGTCAAGTTAAGGCCAGCCTGCCCTGTGTATCAAGACCCTGTCTCAAAATAAGTAACCAGAAAAAGTCTTTAATGTGTTCCTGAAGGACATTTTTATAGTTTTTAAATATGAAAAATGCAGTGTGCTAACTACCAGTTAGCAAGTCTGCACCTTGTTGGGGGCTTGAGACTGTTCACTTTTATGTCCTGGATCTTGCACAGTACATAAAGTATGTAATAAATGCCTGGTAAACAGGTACAGGGTGAAATAGAAAACTATTATTGGTTTAAGACACAGAGGAAAGGAAACAAAATTGTCTTTTTTAAACTAATGTTTTTATTGATTTCTCATTTATTTATTTTGTGTGTGTGAGCATGTAAATGTGTGTATGCCCATGCCAAGATACACTGGCGGTTAGAGGACAAGTTGTAGAAGTTGCTTCTTTCCTTCATATGGTTTCTAGGGCATCAAACTGAGGTCATCAGCCTTGTCTCCAAGCACCTTTGCTCTCTAAACCCTTATCTTTATCTATCTCACCAGTCCATATTTTTAATCGATTCCACTAAAACGAGAGCACAGAACCCACTGTGTGCTCTTTTGAATCAAGGAAAACCAACACTCAGGAATTTTGTAGAGCTATAACTCAATCACAGTTGACCAGGCTTGGGAACTAATGAATGAGCACTGACAGTCCACATGACGATTAGCCACAACAAAGCAAGAAGCCAGCTTTGTGAACAATGCATTTTAAACATTTCCAATCTCCTTTCAGAAATAAACCAATCCTGATTGTGCATGGCGATAAGAGAGAAGACAAGGCACACTTGCACGCCCAGGCAAAGCCCTATGCAAACATTTCCCTCTGCCAGGTAAGCTGCTCCAGCTTGACCTCATGCATAGTCCACAAGTTGGTTAAGTCCATCCTCCCCCTTTGGGCAGCAACCCCCGCTTTAGCTTTACCAATAGATATTTGCCTTATCTCATTCTGGCTTAAACACACCTGAAGTAACTTACTCTGCCAGTGAGGACTTCATGGTCAGAAAGACTTTTTTCTCTGTCTTGACTTGAAGTCTCCCTCCTAGTGTCCCAGATTTCCTGCTCTCTGGAACCACACAGTTCAATTTATGCCTTCCTGGCTCGTGCCGAGATTCCTGTATTTGAGGTCAGCTGTCCTCTTCCTGTAGTTGGTCTCAGGGCTGAGATTTCTTTTCCTCTGTTTGTGTTCAGTGCAGCATGCATCTCTGCTCCCGCCAGCTAGCGCTCACTTGTGCTTAGTTCGTCCTGTGCTTCTTGTGACCTGGATTTCAGCATCGGTCTCCCGGATGCAGTCCAGTGGCTTTGGATCTCCTTAACGCAGCTGAAAACTGCTTCTGTGATATTCTGACCTGTTAGCCACTGCTGGCACTTTAGATGTCCTAAGATCTGTTTCACATCAGCCAGAGAAATGGAGAGACCCATAGATTAAAAGCCTGTTAGGAAACTGAAGAGTCCTACCTGGGCATGAGATCCTAGCCCAGTGAAGAAACACTCGGTGATCACCTACTAGAACCAAAGCAGAGAGGAAGATGGAACAACAAAAGCCGTTGTCCACCTTCTCTGTATGTTCCATAATTTTGCTCTGTGCTCAGTAGTCAGCCTGCAGTGTGACCGATAAATCTTGAGCTTTTGTTATAGCAGTTACTCTATACACTACATCTAGAAGAATCTCTTTATTCCATGTGTTATTTTGAGCAACAAGCAGGCAAAAATGGGAAGAAAAGGAGTTCAGGGGATTTTTTTTCCCCCAAAACCATTCCTTTCTATGGAAATGGTAACTGTGAAGTAGCAGGTAGAACCTTCACCATTTCCTGCCTCTGTCAGCATGGTCACCACCATTCCTGAGGAATAGTAGTGAGCCTCGGCTACAGGCTTTTCTCCTTGTCTTACTTTGCTATAGTGGGCTCTCAAGGTTTCTGTTCTTGGACTGCGGAGATGTCTCACTGGATAAAAAGTACTTCCTGTACAAGCATGAGGACCCAAGTGGAATCCCTTCACCCACTTTAAAAGCCAGGGGGTTGCATGCATGCCTGTAAACCCCAGTACTGTGTGGGGGTGCAGTCAGGGGGCTGCATGCATGCCTGTAACCCCACTACTGTGTGGGGTGGAGAGAGCCAAGGGGCTGCATGCATGACTGTAACCCCGATACTGTGTGAGGTGGAGAGAGCCAGAAAGTCTGCATGAATGCCTGTAACCCCACTACTCTGTGGGGTGGAGAGAGCCAAGGGGCTGCATGCTTGCCTATAACCCCGATATTGTGTGGTGTGGAGAGAGCCAGGAAGTCTGCATGCATGCCTGTAACCCCAGTACTGTGTAGCTGTAATTTCTTTTCCACCTGGTCCCATAGCCGTCTAGCCCCAAATAAGCACACAGACATATTAATTATTAAACTGTTTGGCCAATCACTCAGGTTTCTTACTGGCTAGTTCTCTCTTAATTATTACCCCATAACTATTAATCTATGTATTTCTACATGGTGTCATCTTACCTGAGAGTGCCTAGTGCATCCTATCTTCCTGGTCTCTACATGGTGTTCCTCTCGCGGCTTCTCTCTGCCTCCTCTCCCCAGCTTCTACTGGTCTGGTAGCCCTGCCTATACTTCTGCCTGGTTAATGGCCAATCAGTGTTTTATTCATCAACTAATAAGAGAAACATATATACACAGAAGGACATCCCCCATAAGTACTGTGTGGGGTGGAGAGAGTCAAGAGGCTGCATGCATGCCTGTAACCCCCCAGTACTGTGATAGATGGAAAGAGTCAGGAGGCTGCACACGTACATGTAACCCTAGTACTGTGTGATGTGGAGAGCCAAAGGGCTGCATGCATGCCTATAACCCCACTTCTGTGGGGGTGGAGGAAGGAGGACCTCTGGGCTTATTGACTGCCTGCCTGGCTTCAGGCTCAATGGAAGCCTTTCTCTGGGAATCAGAAAAGGCAGCATCAGAAGTCCTCCTATGGCCACCAAGCTCAAGCTCACGCATGGGTGTCCATACTGCATGTACCGCACACATGGGTCGCACCAAGGTTTCTGCTCTTAAAGTAGAGACATGATATCTGGATCCCTTTCTTTGTAATTTTCCTTCTAGGGTCTCTCTCATGAAGTGAGTGTTAACTCACATTTGATAATGCTCCTTCCAGCTCTAAGTGGTACCTATGTTTTCCTTTCAAAAAGAAAACATTAGATCACTTTTAAACACCTCCAGCACTTTTTTCTGATTTAACCCATTGCACATTAAGTCACTGTGGCCTCAAGCCACGTCCCCTTCTGGACTGGACCGTGGATGTAGCTCAGTGCTAGAGTGCCTGTCTAGTATCCACAAGGATACTAGTTTCTGTCCTCAGTATCACTCAGAAAATCCTCTTCCGCGAAAAGGGTTTGTGGTTCGTCTTATGCACAGGGGTATCTTTATGCCTTTGGTTAGCAGTTCCCTAAAATTCTGCTGTTTGCTTTGATATCCACCAACAGAAGAGGTGGAAAGAAAACTAGCAGTAAACTGACACAGGAATCCTGAAAGCCCATGATTAGGCTTCAGACAGCAGCCACCTAATACCACCAGGTTTAGGAGAGCCTGATGCCTGAGATCAGGATGGCCACTAGAGGGCGCAAAGACACACTTCTCACAGACCTTTGCAAGGAACCTTACTGGAGGGAGCACCTCTCTCTAGCCTAACGGCTAGATGCAGGAGAATCGTGGCCCCATCGTGGCCCCATCCTGACCTACTGAAGTGCCTCTCCATCTTAGCTTTTACTGGTAATAACATTCATCAAGGAATTAGTTGGGTATATGTTTAGTGCATGGGGCTGAAAATTGAGGCGATAGTGGTGGCGAAGGGTCACTTTGCCTGAATTCTGCCTCAGCTCTCTGCCTGTGTATATGAATATGCCTGGGCCACTGTAACGACATGGAGAATATTTTCGTTTTGAGACTGGTCAGCTTAAATGACAGACATCTAGGAAGCTGAGAATTCCAGTCCTGGTACAGGTCACTCTGGTTCCTGATGAAGTTTCTTCTTGCCTTGTAGATGACTGCATTCTCACGGTGGCTTCACATGGCAGAGGCGGGGGCGGGGGGAGGGGGGTGTGTGCTAGCACTCTGATATCTAAGAGGACATTGACTGTATTGGGTGCCCTCCCCCCTTTCCCATGACTTTATTTGATTTTATTTACTGCCATCAAGTCCCTCTCACTAAACACTGATACACTTAGGCTTCGACTTTGACATGTGATTGGAGGATGGGCATGGCATGAAGGTTCATTCCACGATGCTCATTCTGGCCTTGTCACTTCCCATTTGTTTAAATGTAATTTGTCCATGTATCAAATGGATTGCTAATGGCATTCATTACAGCATTTGAAAGAGTTGGTGCATTAGCCCCCAAAAAGCACACATTAAAGAGGACCTATTGAAGTTACTTTCAGCTTCGTTGTTTGTGCCTGAAAGCAGGTAACGCGTAGCAAAGCTAAATTTAGAAGCTGGTTCTCTTAACCACTGTTCTTTCTCAGTTAAAAATCAGCTGATAAAGTGATTTTGTAATTTTAAAGACATGAAGTACAGTTCATAGCTTTCTCCTCTGGCTAAAACATACAAATGCATGCTGGTCTGCCCATTTCCCCCAAGCTGCTTGGACCTTCAGGAGGACCTGCAAACTGTGTGGTAACTACTTATGTATTCCAGTTGTCCATTCTGCCCCTACCAGCCAGTCCTGACCTTCCTTGTGTGATGAGGAGAGGGCACTGTGATGTCCTCAGGTCTTATTGCTCACAGCAAACAGGCCTCTTTCCTAAGGACTTACACATCCTTTCGTATCCTCTCCCAGCAACTCCGAGGCTCACAGCCTTCACCCATTTTAAAGAGGCAGAAGCAGAGAATGTAGGACTTTCCCCAAATCAGGCAAATTGTGAGGCGGGATTCGAGCCCAAGCAGTGTCTTCCTAAACTGGTCACTCGGCTGCTTGTTTGTTCCATAACCTGTTCTTTCTGGCATATTCTGCTTGACCAGGGTCTTGCTGAGCAAAGTGTTAGATAAAATGTTTTCCTCTCAGCATGCCTGCACTTACTTGTAAAGGTGTCAGTCTGGAGTACAAGGCAGGTTTAGCATCGTTTACTCCCAGCCTTTACTGCCTTTGTATGGAGCATTCTCTTTTACTTTAGCATCATGAGGGCTGTATGTTGCCACCACAACCAATGCAATTTTAAGTGTGTTCTTAAAACTTTGCTGTCTGGGAGGCCAGCACAGGACTGATCCAGACCACTGAACATGGATGTCAATTAGGAAGCCTCTGCTCTCTAGGGGACCCCTGGTAGGGCATTTGTATTTTTCCCTGATGTAAGAAGGGATTTTGAGAGCCCATCCCACGTGAAGGGATGCACTCTTGGCCTGGACACATGGGGGAGGGCCTAGGCCCGGCCCAGGATGTTGTGGTGGACTTTGGGGAGCCCCTGTCAAGGGCCCTACCCTGCCTGGGGAGTGGAGGGTGGATGAGGTGGGGGGTAGGTGGAGGGTGGGGGGAGGATGGGGAGGGGAGGAAGAGGAAGAAGGGATTGACATGTGAAGCAAGCTTGTTCCTAATTAAAATTAATAAAAAACTTTGTTTATCTTAATTCTTCAATAGAAGCCAAATATCTCTTTTGAAACTTTGTTTAGAATCACATTTATTTTATTAGACTTTTGGCAACTGAAGAAATTAGGTTTCTCACTCATAATTACTGTAGTTAAAAACACAGTATGTATTAAATCATGTTGGATAAAGAAAGTGTTTTAAATGAGTCTTAGTGGGTGCTATAATAAAAGCTGTCTTCTGCTGGGTGGTAGTGGCAGAGGCACACACCTCAATCCCAGCACTGGGGAGGTGGAGGCAGGTGGATCTCTGAGTTCAAGACCAGTTTGGTCTACAGAGTGAGTTCCAGGACAGCCAGGGAGGGCTTCACAGAAAACCCTGTCTCAAAAAGCCATTTAAAAAAAAAGCTGTCTTGTGTTTGTCCAATAGAGGGCAGTAAAACGGTTTTTTTAAAGTTGGTTTGGTCCCTTCCCCTTAATTTCCAATAGATAAGAATGGTAAATATTAAGTGAGACTTATAAAATAAATTTTACAATTTTATGAAAAATAAAATTTTAAAATTATTTCTTTTCTGTCGTAGGCAAAGCTGGATATTGCATTTGGAACACATCACACGTAAGCAATGTTTACTAAATGGGGAGGTGTGATTTTAATTGGCCAAAGGATATGAGCAAGGAGCTTTTAGACCTGATACCAAGATACAGGCCGTCAGTATGGAAGCGTGAATCTATGACTCAGGGGTCTTTGCCCGTTGCTCAGGATATCAGAAATGACTGCTCAGAAGCACAGAATTCCAAATGTGGTCCTTGTGGTCATGGATGGTTCTGGGTGCACAATCAGTGCTTAGGGCATCTCTGCCTCTCGAAAGATGTCAAGAATGAGTTATATTGACTAATCTATTATTAGTCAGCCTCATAACTAATTTTACCAGACATTGCCAATTTGCAAGGCCTATCCCAGCTCAAGTGAGCTCCCGAGATGTAAGTGGCAGACAGGCAATCCTGGCCCACTCCTTCCTGTCTGACACATTGTGCCAAATGACAGTGTGCTCCATCTTTTTTAACTTGGTTTTACAGGAGTTTCACTGAGTCCTTTTGCAGGGCAATGTGGCTTTACAAGTACGAAAAGCCAAACGTGGTTGTCCTTATTTTAATATTTTTCTAAATCATTTTTTCTGGTAAGGATTTGTCAAAAGACTGTGTGTGACAAAGCCTCTTCTGGCTTTTAAACCAATGGTGGGAGCATGGGGCTGGCTGCCCCCAGGTAGGAAGCCATCTGCTAGCGGGAGTGTTGTCATCTGTCTGGCTGTGGCACTGCTTCTTGCTGAAGCAATGACCTGAAATGACAGGATTGTGGCTGCTTTTCTCTCCGTGTGTGTAAAACAGTATTTTTGCCAGTCCATTGTAAAAGGGAGCCAGAGCAGAAGCAGTTAAGCCTCTCTGTGAAGCTGTAGGCCTGTCCTGTGACTTTAATGCCCTGAGTAGAGATGGTCACATCTACAGACCGCCCCTAATTGGTAGCTTCTATCCACTAGGGGGCAGGTGTGAGGAGCGAGAGTGAACTCAAGCACCTGACTCATGCATAAAATACTCATTTTCCAGCGCTGAGCTCACAGGATGCCAGTTTCAGCTCAGAATACAGATTGTCATCAATGGGGGCAGCTTAGCAGGCAGGAAGTCCTTGTCTCCTACCCTTAGCTGAAACCCGGGATAAACACACCCTTGATTCTAGAATGCTTTCCACCAGCCCTGCCACCCTGTGTGCTCTGGCATGATTTGTTGGGCCACCAGTGCCGGATTTCTATGCTGACCATGTGGTCTGCGCTCTGTAATGACCTATACAAGTGAAAAGCCCAGTGCGCCTCCGGACTAGCAGTGCGAGAGCTTGAGCTGTCATGGATTGGTTATGCTATCACTCCTGGGAGGGGCTTGAGGGCTCAGGAGGCCTGCTCCAAAGCTGGCGTGATGATGCTTTACTGTGAATGGAGCAGGGAGGGGACACAGGGAAACTCCCTATTCTTCATTTTAAAATGTCAGATTTCTTTGATCCTTCTAATATCATAGACCAAAAAAACTAAGAGCTGGAATAAATTGATTTTCCTTGGGAATGTAAATAGGACAAGAACTCACCTTTAACTTTAGTTTTTAATTTGTTCTTGTTTGCTCACTGCTACAATTGACATCATTGTTTCCTTTGCCTCATTCATCCCTCGCTCCTTATAGCAGCTCACACATGCCCATTTTATAGGTTAAATCCAGTAGTTCTCAATTCAGAGAAGTCACTGGAGTAGAACCGGTTCCAGATAGACAGTATCCATGGTTTACATTTTGCTGAAATGGCAGTCGGTATCTTGTAAAGAATTGAACTCATGTCTGAAAATTTGGGTTGTTCATTATTTTAAGACGTGTTCATCAATCCAGGGAAGACAGCACACACATGCCTGTAATCCAAGCTCTTGGGAGGCTGAGAAGGGGATCAGGAGGTCAAGGCCGTCTACATGAGATTCCCCATCTCACACACACACACAAAAAAGTTATTTATCAAATACCTATAATGTTATTGAGTCTCAAGTCTGGAGGATGTCATTTTTTTGTCCTCGTAGCTTTTCATGTTTTAGTGAGAGCGCAGACTAACGTGAGGTAGAAAAGGAGAAAACCCCGGCTTTGTGGTGATGAAGTAAATACTGTCTTCCCAGCCTGGAGCTAACAACAGTGACTGTGATGCAGTTCCTGGGATGACACATGCCTGAGTAAGCATGCACTGACCAGGCTATTGGCCGGGTACCTTGTGCAGAGTACACAGCAATCCCAGGCACAGCATGTTCCTTGGCACTTTAGAATGGGAAAGCTCTTTGGTTTTCCCCAGAGTTGGGCATGGTTACCTCTGATGGCTCTAAGCATTAAAGTGGAGAAACACAGCCCAAGCATCCTCATCTAAACAGGGGCCAGCCACAGCCTGCTGGGAAAGGCTTCTTCCCCTCATCTTCTCCAGCCGGCCCTTTCCTCACCAAGCCCTCATCTCCCACTCATTGTCTAGTAGCATAAAATGTTCACTCTCCTACCTCTAGCCGTGTGCCCTACACACAGTGCCCTGGCTCACGGGCATGTGTGAGTTGAGCCACCTCTGCAGGCTCGTTTGGTGACCTAGGTAATAATCCCCTTTCCTCCAGGTGCAGAGTCTGCAGTTGTAAAATGAGAATTACTTCTTCTTGGGATTGTCTTGACACAAAGTCTTGATCCCAAAACAGTGCCTGGTGTGGAGGTGCCTGGCATGCATTTCCTCATTTCTTCATAGCCCCCCCACTTTTAGGAAGTAGCCCTTTGGTCACCCCCACTGCTTAGGGGCAGTACTGTGGGTTCACCTTTTTTCGGGGAGACTTCATTCCTTATCTTCCTATATGTCAACAGTGACCTTATTAACACACATGTCGACTATGAAAAGATTAATATGTCTCCCCTTAAATTAATTCTTAATTCTGTTTGATAGGATTCGCTGACATCGATACGTGATTTCCTCGTAATTGATGCCTTGATTAATGGAAATATTTGTAAAGCTTCTATCATGAATCCCTAGCTAGCTTATCCTTAATTGTAATCAGCTGCTAATGTGGCAACTGTGTGTGTCAATTTGCCCAGATTTCAGGGACTGCGTTTCATACGTACAGAGAAGAAGCTCAGCAGCTGTCACTTCTCAAGCTTTGCATTAATTTATTGTCTGCCAGCTTGAATTACTTTCTCCTTTTGGCAAGACCCAAACATCTCATTCTCTTTTCTGGTCCTGTCTTTTCCCTTATTTATTTATTTATTTGTTTGTTTGTTTCCAAGAGGCAGAACCTTAGTCACACCAGAGCACAGTCATACAAGGTAGCCTGAAACTTACCAGCCAAGCCCTGATCTCATAGGCACAATCCCTCCTCAGCCTCCCAAGTTGCTAGGGTTACAGGCACATGCCACCACACCTGGCCTTTCCCTTCTCCTTTATATACCTCCTCCAGCCCAGCTTCAACTCCTGGGGTTGCTCATCTGGGGAGAAACATTCTCATTGTTGTCACATGTGTCCACTAAGTTGCATAGGTGAGTAATAAGTAGCATTTTGGCCTCAGCAGAAGTGATAAAATAAGCCAAGACAAGCGTTACAGCCTTGAGAAATGGCACTGTGGTTCTGGAGAGAAGACTTAAGTCCTTAAATAACTGGAAACAATATGGAGATAAAAGTCACCCAGCACTAAGTTACAAAATAAAGCAGGGCACCGGACAGGAATGAATCCCAAATGTCTATTTAATCTTTACTCTGTGGACTTTGATTTCATTGTCATCAGTCCCACATTGGGGTTGCTCCTTCGTGATTCACATGAAAAGTGGAGGCTCAGGCTTACAGAATGGTTTACTAGAGCCCATGCTCTTCTCAAGAGCAGACTCCTGTCTTTAGACTTCACCTTGAGAGCTCTTGCATATACATTCTTTCCTCTCTCATTGGAAGTAAAGTTAAGAAAAATACGCTTAGTGATGATGCAAGAAGCCCCAGTGGAAAGAGAGGGCCCATCACTTGAGTTCATGGAGGAGAAAAGAAAAGACTTACTTCAAGCCCAGGTACACAATGGGGACATGCGTAGCACATGGAATACATGTCTGATCAGGACAGGGTATCTCACAGTCTTCCAACTGCAACCTTTAGTAAGAAATACATTTTACATTTTCAGCACACTGCATGTATGCATGCAGCCACCGTCTGAAACCGGCTTTAAACCTATGCCATGTGTACTTCAGTTGTTGGAAGCATGCCACAGCATGCTCCCACCTTGCTGGTAGGATGCCCTCCTACACAGGGCATGTCCCTGTGGTCCACCATAGGGAAATGATAGCCACAGATACTAAGGAACCAGCTAAGGGATGTGAGTTCATGACCCCTTGGTCCTTTTTGGAGGATGGCTTTCTATAGAGGAGGAGTTTATAATAATTCATGTTTGGGTAATATAAGAGGTTAAGAATTCTTCCAGCTGTTTCTTGCATTCTCATTAGAAACCCGTTGATTTGGAAAATTCTGTTCATGTTTTCCTCCGCCTCCCTCTCTTTGAAGGAAAATGATGCTCCTGCTCTATGAAGAAGGCCTCCGAGTCGTCATCCATACCTCCAACCTCATCCGGGAAGACTGGCACCAGAAAACCCAAGGGTTGGTAGGGACACGCCCTGCATGGGAGGGGGAAAAGGCAAATGTTACTTGCATTCCTCTTTTTTCTTTCTGTTTTTCTACCTGTGCAAGTAATGCCCACGTGCATGGAAAAGAGGCATGCCAGAAGTAGTCATGGGATTCTCCTTTGCATTGCAAAAGCAAGTGCTTCACCCGAGCCACACCTCCATCCCCATAACACTCCACTGCTCCCTGCCCTCCATCCCACTCTCTTGCTTGATACAGAATCATCTGTGATTGTCACTGGTGTACAGGAATGTGTGCATGCACTCAACTTCATGTGTTCTTATTTATTTGTCTTTCTGTCTGTTTGTTTATTGAGCCTGCTGAGTCCACTTAGTGCCACCTTTGTATATGAGAGTAGGACCACCTCCTGGTATGGGAGGGCAGGGTAGAGAAGTGGGTTTTGTTTTGTTCTGTTTAATCATTGTGTGCAGGTTTGTGCGTGAGTATGGGCACACGGGTGCCACCACCCACATGTGGAGATCAGATAACAGCCTAGAGTGTCAGTCCTCAACTTCAGCCTTGTTTGAGATAGGATCTCTTGCCGCTGTGTACACCAGGCTAGCTGGCTCCAACTTCTGGGGTTTCTCTTGTCCCCGCCTCCCATCTTGCTACAGGGGCACTGGGATTGTGGGTGTGAGTTACCACGCCTGGTGTTACATGGATTCTGAAGATCCAAACTCTAGTTCTCACACTTGGACAAGTTCTTTAACCACCATGCCATCTCCCCAGCCTGAGGCTTTGTTTTTTCGTTGTTGTTGTTGTTGTTTCTTTGTTTGTTTGGGTGTTTCTCTGTGTAGCTTTGAAGGCTGTCCTGGAACTAGCTCTTGTAGACCAGGCTGGTCTTGAACTCACAGAGATCTGCCTGCCTCTGTCTCCCAAGTGCTGGGATTAAAGGTGTGTACCACCACCGCCCGGCCTTTTATTCTTTTCTTTAAAAAGAGAATCTAAGACCATATTGACTAGGTTGTATAGTTCATATAGGTCAGACTGAAAGCAAGAAGATATGAACTGTTCCTCTGACTTGTCTCTCTCTACCAGCCAGCCGCCCTGCTACAGGGCCTGTTGCCCTCTGCGTTGTCTGCTCTTGATTCTCTCTGATACTTTGCAGTTTCATGTTGTGATTAGAAAACAAACAACAAACTCAAAAGGGGGCTAGAGAGATGACTGCGTGGCTAAGAGTGCTTGCCATTCACTCTTTTTGCAGAGACCCTGGGTTTGGTTCCCAGCTCCCACATGAATGACAGCTCACAGGCATCTGGATTCTTTCTCCAGTCCCAGGGGATGCAACACCGTTTTCTGACCTTTCCCGGCACCTGTGCATGCATGGTGCACATACATAAATGCTCACACAAAGAAAATTTTAAAAGTCTTAGCGCACCAAAAACCTTTAAAGGCGCTTTTCATGTGCAGTCTCCCCTTTGGGATTGTCTGCCTGGCCATGCTTCTTCCCTGCTGTGCAGACGTTCCAGCTGCCCTTCAGGTCTGACAGTTCAGATCATTTGTTGGTTTCCAGACTTGGCTTAGCAGTTAAGAGCACTTGCTGCTCTTGCCGAAGATCTAAGTAGATTCCCAGCTGCTGCATCAGGCAGCTCAACTCTCCTGTAACTCCTGTTCCAAGGGATCTGATATCGTCCTCTGGCTTCTGTAGGCGGGCACCTGCATGCCTGTGGTGCACACACCTATATCTATGTATACACATTTAAAACAAATACGGGAAAATTCCAAATTCTTTGTGTGCCCCCCCCAGTGTTCTCATATTATTTCACAAAGTATTAAAAATGCCTCCTTTCTCAGTATCCCACTCTAGAAAGTTATTTCCTGTCACAGTCCTCATCTGGAATATGCCTGTTTGTGAGCCTCTTGCTCTTAGGCTCAGAGGCATTGGTGGGAGGCTACCTCACACATCTATCTAGCCTAGCTGGCCACTTTACACCCAGAGGCAAAGAAAGCCCCAGAGAAGTCATAGGACCTGACTACAATGGCAAAGCCATCAAGAAGCAGATGTAGTCCAGATGTGCGCCCCAGCCTTAATCAACCCTGCCCCTCCTACTCTAAGTTCCCCCAAGGAAAGCAGGGAGTAGATGACATGTCACTCTTCTGGGAAGGCACAGGCTTCAGACACGCAGCCAGGAGTTCTCATCCAGCCTGCTTCCCATCCTGGTAACCAGTAGCCCACCTGCTTCCTTAGGGAGCTGCTGTGTAAAAGAGGAATTGGGCCATTTCTGTTTGGGTTTGGTGGGTAGAACTACAGGGGAAATAGCCACAAAAGGAAAAGACAGTGACAGCAAATGCAGTTTGGGGTCTGACCTAACCATTCATTGCCTCTTACGGCTCATTTCAACAGCCCTTTGGGGTAGAACTCTTAATCTGGTTTTTGTTGCTGGAGGTTCTTATCCTGCCAGGTCCCACAGCCACTTCAGCCCCAAATAGACACACAGAAGTTGTATTAATTATAAAACTGTTGGCCGATGACTAGGGCTTCTTGTTGGCTAGCTCTGTCTTAATTATTAACCCATTTCTATTAATCTAAGTATTTCTACATGGCCTTACCTTACCTTAGGAAAGAGGCCTGTTTGCTGTGAGCAATAAGACCTGAGGACATCACAGTGCCCTCTCCTCATCACACAAGGAAGGTCAGGACTGGCTGGTAGGGGCAGAATGGACAACTGGAATACATAAGTAGTTACCACACAGTTTGCAGGTCCTCCTGAAGGTCCAAGCAGCTTGGGGGAATGCCTGTCACATCCTGTCTTCCTGGTCTCTACATGGTATCTCCCTCTGGCGCCTCTCTTCCTACCATTCCCAGACATAATTCTCCTCGTTTCCTAGTCCTGCCTATCTTCCTGCCTCTATTGGCCAAAAAGTGTTTTATTCATCAACCAATAAGAGAAACATATATAGAGAGAAGGACATTGCCCCATCAGGTTTTGTCCTAGAAGAACATCTAGTCCTAGAGGCTCAAAGCCATACTGTTTTTGTAATTTACCTATGTCATATTGTATTCTATCTGTTGGGTTTGGATACAGTTACTTCCTGTGAGTAGGTATGATGTAGAAGTTAAGGCAAATGCATTGTTTTGGGGTAAAAGGAATTGATGAGATGAAAGTTGTCTAATGTTTTTACCACTGTTGAGTGTTAAATGTGTTACATCCTCATTCCAGGCACCAGAAAGTATAGGACATGAAAATATCTCAAACCACTACAGAATGTATATTATCAAAAAAAAAAGTTTTCTTACTGAAAATAAACTTGCATATACATTTTTCTTGGTATAAATAGCTCTAGATTCTTAATTTGGATAAAGAGCTATACTGATAAGGACATGGTATTTTATAAAGAGATGGCATTCAGAAATAATCCTGTGATGTGGAGTCATTGGGTCAATGTGATCAGATCTGTTTCCTCCTCCCAGAAATTATTCAGTCACTGCCTAAAGATAGTGGCAAGAATTCACCTCTTGCTTCAGGCGAATGCATAACCACTATAGAGGTATTGTTATAATGAGAACTCCCAGGTGTTAAAGTTTTTTGTTTTGTTTTGTTTTGTTTTTCCATTCTAGAATATGGTTGAGCCCTTTATACCCACGACTTGACCAGGGAAGCCACACATCTGGAGAGTCGAGCACCCATTTTAAAGCTGACCTTATCAGTTACTTGATGTCCTACAATGCTCCCTCTCTCCAGGAGTGGATAGACACCATCCAAGAGCACGATCTCTCTGAAACCAAGTACGTGTCCCCATACCAATATGGGGGAGGGGTGCTGAAAAGGGACCCCTGAGTTATAAGCCACACAAGTCTGGAAGGCAGGGGCCTTGGGAAGGAGCGGAGTGGTATTTGACTTGCGCTGCCTGAAAGGGTAAGGGGATGAGAGCAGATTTGATCACCCCATGTCTCAGTGGTTCATGGGCATCGAGGTGGTAATGGGTCTTAAGCCTCCCACTGTGGTAATTGTAGAATTCCTGAGTTCTTTGCCTAGTAACTTAATGCATATAGCCTACTACTAACTGGCTTAGCTAAAAATGAACTTGAGAGTAGTGGTTACCAATAAGGAGGCATGGCCCTAGAGTGAATTGGCTCCTTGAACTATTACATTGTACTAGTTTTTATGTGTATTCTGTGGGTTTGGGGTATCAGGGCACAACTTGCATGTTACTTTATTGTATTTTACTTTATTTAGTGTTTACCTTGTTGGTTCAACCCCTGGACGCTTTCAAGGAAGTCACAAGGATAACTGGGGACATTTTAGGCTTAGGAAGGTAACAAAACTTTTACTCTTTTAACATTTAAAATAAGATAATGTGTATACTGTCTTCCTTTTCGTTTATGATGGATATCTAGTCCCAGGTTCAAATCCCAGCCTGTGGTATACAAGCCTGGTGGTCTTGACTTGTTCCTCAGCCTGCCTCTTGTTGGCTAAGAAATGGACAGAATTGTGTTGAGTAGTGAATATAAAATAGAATGTTCTGTCAGCAGGGGAACTTGTGGACTAGATCTTGGTGTCCAGCCTAGGAAATAGAATGCCTTTGTGTGATCACAAGTCCTGCAGATTGAGTAGCATCTGGAGTTTTCAAGCCACTTCTCATCAGTTCTCATTGCTTAGTTCAGGACAAACAAGCAGATTAGAACATATGCATTGAGACAGGAGTTCTAACAGGGCTTTCCTCAGATCTTGAAGTTTGTCAGGAGATGAGACTATGGTAGAGACTGTGTCTGAGAGTTACCAGTTCACTTCTGTTTCCTACAGCATGCTGCAGCCCATGAAAAGTGTGTGTGTGTGTGTGTGTGTGTGTGTGTGTGTGTGTGTGTGTGTGTGTGTAAATGGTAATACCTACGCTGTGGAAAGGAAGGCAATGTATATTAAATCAAACAAGACATCAGTCAGAATGTGAGTTCCACTGGACAGGAGCTGTCCAAATTCTTCTTGCTGTCTGCTGCCTCTAGGTAATACATGTTTAAGAGGATAAAACTTCCAAATACTTGCTCAGTTGTTCCTTCAGGTTTGCATAAGTGTGAAGGCAGGAAATGCAGATCAATTTTCTTCGGTGCTTTTTAGGTGGTTCATATCCATATGTAAATATCCCGTTCATATTAGGCAGCCACACTGGAGGCCAAGGATTTTGTCTGTGCTTCCATACCCCCACCCCCACTCCCACCCCCACCCCCAGGCCCTTGCATATGCTAGGCTAACGCCTACCACTGCGCTGCTGTGTCCCAGCCCTGGAGCACAGTGCTAAGATCAGAGCTAGAAACTCTTTTCAAAGGGAATGGACCCGAATGCACAATGGTTTAATCATGTCGGTTTAGTTTAAGTGTATTAGACAGTTGTGATCTCAGGGTGGGTTTATCATGATATTTCTGCTAAGATGGGTCTTTGAAAAATGTTTTGTTCTGCTTTTGTTTCTAATGCAAATCAAACAATTTTGAAAAGAGACTTCTTGTCCACATATGTCTTAGTTAGGATTTCCGTTGCCATGAAGAGACACCATGGCCGTGGCAACTCTTACAAAGTAAAACATTTCATTGGAGTGGCTCACTTACAGTTTCAGAGGTTCAGTCCGTTATCGTCATGGTGGGGAGCATGGCGGCATGCAGAGAGTCCTACATCTTGCAGGCAGCAGGAAGTTGACTGACACACTGGGCAGTATCCTGAGCATAGGAAACCTCAAAGCCCGCCCCCACAGTGGCACACTCTTCTTCCAATGAGGCTATACCCACTCCCAACAAAGCCATACCTCCTAATAGTGCCACTCCCTGTGAGATTATGGGGGCCAATTACATTCAAACACAACATAGTGGGGAGGGGCATACTTTTAGTAGTATAATTCCCAAAGAAGAAAGTATCTATGAGCATGATGTTGATTGCTGATGTTTTCAGGTTATCCTTGTAAATAAATAAAAGGTATTCCAAAGACCATGTTTAGGCATTCCGGCATTTCAGTTACTATTGTTACTACTGTGACTAATGCACTCACCTTTATTTTGGAGCAGCTTCTGCGGACACATGCCCCATCTGTACCTAAAGACGAGTGCTGGCCTATTGTGGGTCAGTTTTCAAGCATTGGTTCCCTGGGGCCTGATGAGTCCAAGTGGCTGTGCTCAGAGTTTAAAGAGAGCTTGCTGGCACTGAGAGAGGATGGCAGGACTCCAGGAAAAAGTGCAGTTCCTCTTCATCTGGTGAGCCTCTTGCTCCCTGACTTACCACGCTATAGTCCAGAAGAGTTAAGACACAGCCTCCTTTATAATAGCTGGAGGATGGGAAAAGAACACTCTAATCTGTGGTCCTGGTGCCACCCAGGACAAGGGGTTCCGGTGTGTTCAGAGGGGAAAACATTTAAATTAAAGTACAATTTTTCATCAGTTATATAATGCTTCCTGTAGATTAGTTATTGCCCGTTTATTTTTCAGTAAGATGGGGATTTTCTTTTAATTTAATATATAATCTCTTAAGTTTTTTAGTTAAACGTTTTTTGTTAACACTTCCATTTTCTTAAAAACCAGTTAACATTCCTTTCTTTCAATATGATTCATGCCGAGCTTTATTGTTTTTCTCTTTTCTTGCTTATTTTTAGATCTATCCTTCTGTGGAAAATGTTCGGACCAGCTTAGAAGGATATCCTGGTAACTCAGTCATGGTTTCTCTGTATAGTCCCAAAATGTCTTAGGGCTTGTTTTGTTATGTTTTGTTTTGTTTATTTTTCATCAGAATTGGGTAGAAATGTAGAAATGGTTTTCCCTCCTCCCGATAAAGCTAATGAAGCAGGCGTTGTTGAGCTGTGCAGTATTCCAGAGAAGGGCAGTTTGGGCACGCCTCTTCACCGTCACAGTGACTCCATGCAGTGTGGTTTTCCTCAGTTTTGCTAATACTTATTTACTAATAATCCAACGTGCTGATTGCCAAGACAAGATGTCCAACTAAAGTGCGCTCCCCTGGCACCCACTGCTGCCTTGGTGAGTTGACTAGCATCCTTCCCTATGCCCGAGTCAGAGGTTCCACATAGACCTTCCAAATTTACATCCCAGACACAGATAGACTTAAGGCCTAGAGCTAGTGATTACTATTAGCTTTCGTGTAACTTAGTTGATATGTCATTATTTCAGGTGCTTCACCTGCAAATGCCTAGTCTTATTTTTTTTAATTTAAATATTTTTTTCATTTATTTTACATACCAACCAGTTTCCCCTCCTGGTCTTATTTTCTTTAAAAAAAAAAAAAAATAACTCTCAACTTCAACTTCATTCTTCTCTTTATCCACTACTGAGCACTGAACTTTTAAATAGAAGCATCCTCTCTAATGCCATCAAGTTATTAACAAAAGCTCCAGAGAGGATGCCTTTGGGAGAAACTAAGTCTGATTGGCATTCACGACTGGCTGGTAGCAGAATGCACTAAATTAAACCTAATTTTGCCCATTTATTGCTTATGAAATTAGATGTGACCTTGCCAAAAGAATCTCAATAAAGTTCAGAGTATATTTGCTATTTGTTGTTCTTTAATAACAAAATAAAATTACTTCACCTTGACTCTGGGACATGAGTAGTTTTTCTTTCTGTCCTTCTAATAGCCTAGATCTATTCAAAGTGCACTTTTAATGGCGGGGGAGAACATGACATTCTCAATGAAGCAGTTTTATAAGTGGTTCTGCAATGGAGTATGTTTTTAGCTATTTGCAGTAAGAGACAGGACATACCTTATTGGACCCTGGAGTTGTCTGCACATAGATTACTGTGGGGAAGTTCCCAGGTGTGTTCAGAAAGTCACTGATGAATCTGCAATGGAGTTTTCTTTAGAAGAAGAAGGCAGAAGTGTTTACATGTTTTTATATCTTACAGTTCTGTGAGAACCTCCTCTGCCTGCCTGTTTGGGAATGGCAGAGTGTAAAGGCAAAGTGTGCAGTACTGTGTTTTCTCACTCACTACCTTCCCAGATGTCCTGCCTAGGACAAAAACCTAGTGATGTGTTTCATACCCCCCTATGATTGTAAAACAGGCCCAGCTTCTCTCTGTGGGCTTTTCTTATACTTCAAATCTGTGTGGATATTACCCCCACTCAGTGATTAAGTAGTACCTTTCCTTTTCAGATAGTAAACTGTTTATATGTCTCTTCTCCCAGAGAAAGAAAGTCCATGAAGAGTATGTACCTCATTTGAGTCTGGTAGTGTAGACCTTTGATCCCAGCTACTCTGGAGGTTGAGGCAGGAGGACCACAAATTCAAGGCCAGTCTGGTCTACAGACTGAGACCCAAGCCAGCCTGGGCAACTTTGTAAGACCATAAATAAAAAGTAAAAATATGGCTCAGTGGCAGAGCCCTTGCCTGGCTTGGGCGAGACTCTAGGTTCAGTCCCCAGTACCAAGACAGAAACACAGGCAGAGAGAAGATGATGTGCCTGATGTAGGCATGGACATTTTCTTTCAATGAACTCTTACGTGAGGTGAAGTAATGGAGGAGGTTGTTTATCATCTACCTTCTCACTATTTATAGAGATTTTCTTCTTAATGAAGACGCCTCATGGTATATTTCATTATTTTTATTTGTTTTCTTTTCCTTTTTTAATAGCTGGGGGCTCTTTACCCTATGGCATCCAGACAGCTGAGAGACAGAATTGGCTGCATTCCTACTTTCAGTAAGTAATTGGTTCTCAGTGCTGCTCTTACTTCATCAGGACCAAGAATGTTGTGTCAGTCTGCTCTTTTAAAAAGTACCTTATATAATACAACTGTATTCTTTCCTCTACATATGCTGGTGATAGAAATAATTTAAAACAAGGTTTTGAAAAATTTTGGGAATAGGTTTTTAATACCAGAGTAAAATTTATATATCTGTGAGGTTTCTATTTAGATGTTGGCAGGCAAAGACAAAGACAAATAAGGGATCCTGTTGGGTAGTCTGTGGTTTACATAAGCAACGTTCAGCTCACTTTGCTGAAGCATGAAGCATAACCATCCAGACCATAGTATGCAGGCCACATGCCACACTCGCCAAGGGTAGAGTCCATGCCTCTGTCTCCAGGATAAAGATGGTGTTGTTGGGCCAATAGAGCTCAGGAAACAGGTGATGGATGGGAAGGGAAAGAAAGGCTTGCCCTTTTTCTCTTCCAGCTACAGCACTTGCCCATCCCGAATGTTGTAGACCAACCCCAGAGTCTTACTCACTTTGGTAGTGGCTCTGCAGCTGGGCAGCCAGAAATGACCGAGGGAGACCATCTCCATGGCTTTCTACTGAAATTCCTGTTGGCCAGCGGCCATCATATCTGCTCCAAACGGAGAGTTGTTCCTTACAGAGCACTTCTGTGCTGTGTTCCTGTCAATTTCAGATTCCTAGATTCACTCTGAGGAACAAAATGGTGGCCATCTTAACCCTGATCCTATGCTGGCAAACTGCCTGTTAGCTTGGGGGATTATCCTCTTCCAAGCCAGAATCACAGCCTCATGACGGAGGCCATTATGCCTCCTCGGAACCCTAGTCCTAAAATGTAGGAGTAATAGTCAAAACTAAAGCATTTCTGTGTTGTCCCCCTGCCTTTTTAGCCCTCACCTGTGATATGCTGTATTCCACTCCCTTTGTTTTGTGGGGAAGCTTCCGTTGGAGCCACTACTCAATAGTGTGCACTATAGGGCACGATAATCTTCCTGTTTCCAAGAGCTCACAGTTCAGCCAGAGACCTGAGTACACACATGCAGAAAGCACAATGAAAATGTGTAGTGCACATGTGCATGCTTGTGTGTACACATGTGTGCATGCATGCATGTGTACTAGTTAGTATGTGAAAGAACAGGATGCCCCATGTCCACAGGCTTTGATGATTTTGTTGCTCAGGCTGAGTTTCCTTGTTTGACATCCTTATTTTGCAGAATGACCGTGTTCCTCTCTTATCTGAACAGAGTTTCATCAGCCACCAGGTCACAGACCATGCTCCTGCTGTCTTTTTAGCTAGGATGTTGCTTTTGGGGCAGTCAGCTAGAACAAGAATGTTGTCTGTCTTGCATTCTTTTCTAATTGGTGGTTTACGTCTCTCCTGTCACTAGCAAGTGGTCAGCAGAGACATCTGGCCGAAGCAATGCCATGCCACATATTAAGACGTACATGAGGCCCTCATCAGACTTCAATAAACTGGCTTGGTTTCTTGTTACAAGGTAAAGGGACCTTATATGTCTCGTGGGGGTCTTGTAACTTCTGCTCTGAAATTGAGTGGAGTCCTAGAAAGTGAAGTTCTCACTTAGTTCTCAGCCTGCTTCCATCACTTAGCCTTAAAGGAGGCCTGTGACTAATGTCTTATTGAATGTGTGATCATTGCCTGATTGTTCATGTCTATTTAGATGTTTGCCATATTTGCATAAACATTGGATTTACTTCTTTTTTTATGCTGTAATAATAATAATAATGATTAAGCAAACTGACATATGGGGTAAATACAGAAGAAGCAGAAAATGTTAAAATGGTTGCTTTTTTTTCTTCTAGTGTCTCTTTAGATAATTAAAACTTGAGCAATCAAATCTCTCATGTGCCATTTTAAAAACATCTTTATAATGATATAATTCACATACCATAAAATCTGTGCATTTAAGTCTACAATTTAACAGTCTAACATGTTCACAGAATTGTACAACCATCACCATAATCTAATTTTAGAATATTGTAATCACCCCTAAAAGGAACTCTCTACCCACTGACATTTTTGTTTCTTTTTTTTTTTTTTTTTTTTTTTTTAAAGATAAATTGCTTTGCCCTTTGGAAAATAGAGCTGTGACTAGAACATTAGTACCTCTCTCCTAGTCAGAACTCAAGCACTGGGCATCTCTTTGTGATTCAGTAGCCTAATTGATGTCAATCACAACTAATTACACTATCACTGGTTGGAATTACTGCTTTAAGACTGAAATGGTACCCAAGAACATGCTTCTAAACAAAAAAAACAAAAACAAAACAAAAAAAAAAAAAACTGTGACTTTTTGTGGCTAACATTTGTGCCTGGTTCAGGTATGGAATACTGACCCAAAGAGATGGTTGATAAACATGACGACAGAGGGGCACCCTAAAGGCTTTTGCAGCCTCAGAGCATAATGGAAAAACAGACTGAAAATAAATATCCAGGATGCTTTTCTGTCATTTAGGAGCTGTATAAACTTGGGGAATTTATTTCATCTGTGTTTGTTTCCTAGTCTGTAAAAAGGAAGAGGTACTGATTATATTCTGGGTTACTGTGAGCATTATATGAGGTGTCAGAACTGGGTACCTGGAATGGAACAGGTCTACAGTCTGTGGTGGCAGGGGTTGTATACAGTGGACAGACATACATGCAGGCAGAATGCGCATAGACATTTAATTTTTCAATAAAGAACGTCTGATCTCCCTCCTAATAATTGGCCATCATTGAGCAGCTTTCTACCTTCAGTAACTCTCAGTTTGTGGCCAGGCCAAGCCACCCTCTTTGGTATTTTACAGTATACATGTGTTTCTTTTCTTTTATGTAGTTATTTTGTTGAAAAAGGCCTCACAATACAGCTCAGGCTGGCTTAAACCCATGGTAATCCTTCTGCTTCATCCTCCCCCGTGCTGGGATTACAGGCATGAGCCACCAGGCCTGGCTCAGTCTCTTGTGCATGTATGCATGTTATGCACACATATATGTTCGACAAGGTCTAGCTGTGTACCTCTGGCTGGCCTGGATCTAGCTAGGTCAACCAGATTGGCCTCAGACTCACAGAGATCCACTTACCCCTGTCTCCTGACTGCTGGGATTAAAGGTGTGGACTACTACATCCAACCCAACGTGTATTCCAGAGAAGACACAGACCACATCATTTCTTCATTCAGGAAGTCTAGTGAGCTCTGCTTGTAGGATCTGTGTGGGTGGCTGTGATTGATAATCAAAGCATGGTCCCTGTTGTTCATAAAAGGCACTAAGTAATGCCCTGACTTTCTATATTTTCACTACCTGCTTATTGAGAGGATGAAGGAAGTGTCCATCAAGATCTCACAATCATCAGATACTGAATTGTTCTCTCTGTCTCAGGCACTATCTGTGTTTCATGGAAGGCAAGAAACAAAGTGCCTACTCTAGTATGAGTTTTCGTTTAAGGCATAAGAGGGTAGGCAAAGCCAGTACTCTATTTGGGGGGTTGGAGTCAGATCAGGCCTATAGCAAACGCTGAGGCGTTTGGAGGTGTCTAAGGGATCACAGAAGGTGGCCCTAGAAGGCAGTGTATAAGCTGATTGAGGAGAATGCAGCAGCCAATCAAGGGCAGAAACATTGGTCAGAGGGGAAAGCTCAAATCCGCTCTCACGCCGGAGAAAGTGTGCAAGGTTGAGCTCTTCCTGTGCCGATATGCAGAACTGAGCCAGGTAACAGGGGGCCCTGAAGTGCAGTGACATCATCGCTAAGTGTGTTGAAAGCTAGGTCAGGCTGCTGAATGGAGAGTGGGTGATTAGGAGGGAATGGACGTGGGCAGCAGAGGTTGCCTGCCAGTCACAGAGCCCGTGCTGTTTATAGGGAAGAGCTGGTAGAAACAAGCTACCCAGGGTGGGGAAGAAGTTATAGTGTGTACTTCAAAATCTCCGTCAGTGGAACAGGTTGAAGTGGTGGAGCTGAGCAGAACCAAGCCCAGACTTCAGTTTAATGACACTTCCCTAGGGAAGCTGGAGTCTGAGTAGCAGCCATGACTATAGGTAATAGTGCTTATGGTGAGTAACCTATTGTAAGCATGAAAAACAGCAGCTGCTGTTAGTCCGACCATGATAATCACCCTGTGTGGTAGGCCTCAACCTGTAAATTCACAGGGATGACAAGAACTGTGGTAACCTCAGAATCCCTCATCAGATCCTTGGTGCAGCCCATGGTCGCCTGGGCGATCACTGTCAGCATGGCAGGGCCCTAACCAGCAGAAGAAACAGGAGTTGCCTCTGCTCTGCTAGTGTAGGAAGGAAAGGGACAAGAGAGAACTGACCCCCACTGAGCGGCCTCGCTTGTGTCTTTCGGTCATCTCAGAGTTTTGTGAAATGGCTTAGGCCCCTCCTGGACGAGAAGTAAAGCAGTAGAGTTGAGGCAGCTCCACCAGGCGCTTAGCAAACACATATACCGGCATAGCGCTGTGGGAATGTGGGAATCTCACTCCTGTGGAATTTACAGTTAAATGAAGGAGATTGACAAAGCCGGTGGTGCCACGTGTGTTCTTTGATCCCCTGATGCTTTTCTGACTGTTCTGCACAGTATCTATCTTGTTCTTCCCGAGTAGAGCCTGAACTTGCAGTCATCCAGAGCATGGCTGAAACATGCTTCCTCAGCTGGCTAGATTCACAGTCCTGGACCTGTACATCCTCAATGCGCTTTTCCCTTCCATATGGTTGTTCATGAGATTACCGGCTTCCCCTGTCTGCCCTGACGCCAAGCCTGGATCTCTCTTGTTTAGCATAGCCCAGCAGCTGGCAGGAAGCCTGACATGCAGGAGATACTCAGTACAGATTTCTTATCAAGGTTAATTAATGAAGGTGGAGCTGAGGTGGTAATGGTAGAAGAGCTGCCTAGACTTGGTGCACAGTAGATTAGGAGAAAAGTCGTAGGGATGACCCCTGAGCCAGAAGATAGCTGCAGGAGGATGGAAAATTTGATTGCAGGCCTAGCTCACTGGTAAAGTCCTTGTATGGCATTTGTGAGGTCCTGGGTTCCATCCCAAGCACATATAGAAATAAACCTAATTGCAAACTTGCCCTAGTAAGACCTTCAAATGGGATTGTTTGTTCTCCATGGAGGCTTGAGGTTCTTCTGTGGTGGTGGTGGTGGTGGTTGTTATTTTTGGTAAGGTTTTGGTGTGGTTTCTTAGTTCTCTCTCATGCTCATCACTGATACCATAAGGTTTTGTGACTTTTCTGGGAGTGAACAGAGCAGGCTGCTGCCTGGTGCTGAGGAACATCCAGGCACAATGGTACATACTTGTAATTCCAGTCCTCTGGGACCTGAAGCAGGAGGATCACCGTGAGCTCAATGCCAGTCTGGACATTAAGGCAAGACCCTGTCTCAAACAAACCAGAGGTGAGGTTTGTAATATGTTCCATTGCCAACCAAGCCATCTGTCCTGGCTGAAAAGCCACCGGCCATATGTAATAATCTTCCTTCTACATTAAGAGGACTCATTATTCATTCATTCTGGACATTGTTCTTAGCCAGTTATTTGGTGTATCTGTTGCTATATTGAGCCGTTTGCTAAGTGCTGGGGTTATAGTAATGAATGACCATTGGCCTACTTCTGGTGATGGAAATGACATAAAAAAGCAAACAAGTGTATTCACAGTCAAGTGGGGGTGAGTAGGACAGAAAAACCAAGCAGAATGGTAATTTATATGTACTGACCTTCATTTGAAGTTCAGGAAGACCACATAATCCACGTGAAGTCCATTAACTTCCCTGATGGTGTCTGGCCCAGTATCTCATGGTAATTGTTTTGGAAGTAGCAGCTTTTGAAGGAGACCCCCCCCCAAATAGTGGGGCTTCCTCCCGGAACCCGGATTAGGCACAAATCACCCAAACAGCTGTTTTCACAGAGAGAGATCCTTGATTAAGCTGGGAAGAAAAGTTAAAGTGGCTGCTTTCTGACTCAGGCAGAAAACAGCAGCAAATGACCTTGCAGGTGTCATTTTTTAAGAGGAGGAAAAAGGGAGGTCTGTGTTAGAATGGGCTAGGATGTGGTTAAAGGAGATAGGGGATGAGGGAGAAGGGGAAGGGACAAGGGAAAGCAGGGGAGAAGGGGAAGGGACAAGGGAAAGCAGGGGAGAAGGAAATTTGTCACAGACGGACAAAGGACTGCCTCTGGATAGAGGGAAGACAGACATGGCACATAGCAAATGGTGGTTTATAAAGGTAAAGGAGGAAACCCCCGTGTTAGGATGAGGTGTTTAATTTTAATTGGGCATGTTAATTAGGTGAACTAAAGGGGGCTTTTGATTGCTGGACTTTGGTAGTTGGCCTCAGCAGGTGGAAGTGGTAAATAAGGAAATAGACCTTGGTGGCTAACTTTAGGAGTGAAACTGGTTTTTAGCAAGGCAGAGGGAATGGGGGAGAAGGGCAAGACCTGCCAGAGCCATGCTCGCCGTGCTCACCATGCTCAAGCTGGCCAGAGTCCCTTCAGCTTTTGCTGTCAGATTAAATGAATGAGGAAAAGGCTTCTTTTGCAGGTTGGCTTAAGGTGCTTGTAAATTCAAGTTAGTATGTAGTTCTTAACAGTCAGTCAGTAAACCCAGAGAAGTTAAGCAAGGGACATGGAAGGCCAACCCGTGGGGCTCCATCACCCACATTCTGAACCATTGCGTATAGGATGGTGTGGACCAGCTAGGTGCTGCTTCTTAAATGGGAAGGTCAGGGAAGGCCTTGTGTTGGAGATGCAGCAATGAGTGCTGCTGAGTCGGGGAAAAGAAAGGGCTCAGAGAGTAGTTTGAGGCCAGCCTTGTTAGGGATAGAATTGCCAGGGAAATCTAGAGTTCCTAAGGCTTTATTAGTCACAGCCTGTATACGACCCTTTCTGTCCCGCCAGCCAGTTCCCAAGTAACCACACAGAGACTTATTATTAATTATAAATGCTTGTACAGTAGCTTAGGCTTGTTTTTACTAGCTCTTATAACTTAAACAGGAATTAACCCATTTCTATTCATCTGTGTGCTGCCCAGAGGCTCATTTAACTATGTACTTTGCATGTTGCTTCTTCTGAGTCTGTCTGACTACTCCTCAGACTTCTGCCCTTTTTCCTTCCTGCATCCTCCTAGTCTGGTTCTCCTGCCCAGTCTCTTCTTGCCCAGCTATAGCCAAATGAGGATAATTAACCAAATATATATATATAACCATATATATATATATATATATATATATATATATATATATATATATATATATCCAAATATATATATAACCAAATGAGGATAATACATATTTACAGTGTACAAAGATTGTTCCACGGCATAGGTCCATGGGAAAAGTTATACATCAGTGAATTTTATCATTTGAATTGGCTGGAATCCATTCATGCTTTTAGAAGGTTTATTCAGGGCTGGAGAGATGGCTCAGTGGCTAACAGCATGTACTGCTCTTGTTGGAAGAACCAAGTTTGGTTCTTAGCACCCATGTTGGGTGGTTCACAACCACCTGCAACTCCAGCTCCAGGGAATCAAACGCCCTCTTCTGGACTCTGTGGACACCTGCACTTACGCACACATAATTCTCTCCCACCTACCCCCACTACACACACAGTTAAAACTAAAACTTTAATTTTGGGGAAAAAAAGCACTTTATCCAGGACCTTTTGGAATAAGATTTGAGCTTATACAAAAATGGTGTTTCTCAATAAAGCACTATTGGCATTTACTCAAAGTATTCATTAAGATGTGTAGAGTTGATAAAAATGATAGTCTTATAAAAGATTAGCAGGAACTCAAAAAATCTTGAGTTTCTATCTACAAAAGTCTATCACCTTAGAGGTGTGCCTTACCCATATCTTATTACGTGTTATTTCCCAGCCAACTGTTAAGTGGGGACATGGGCTTTCTGACTTTGCGGTTTTGCTTTCTTTAAAACAAAGGGTTTTAGAATCGAGCTACATGTTCCCTTTCACCCCTTGAAAAATATTATTTTATGTATGTGGGTATTTACCTGGATGTTACATTTGTGTACCACTTGCATGTAGTGCCTTTGCAGGCCAGATGAGGGCATCAGATTTCCCAGAACTGGAATTAGAGGGTTGTGAGCCATCCCGTAGGTGCTAGGTCCAATCTGGGTTTTCTGGAAACAGCCAATGCTCTTTACTGCTAAGCTATCTTTCCAGCTCCTTTTTTTTTTTTTTAATGTATTTTAGTTTGAAATAGGGTCTCACTAAGTTGTCCAGGTTAGACTTGAGTTTGCAGTGCCCTCATCTCAGCCTCTTAGTAGCTAGGAGTAAAGGCATGTACCACCATGCCCAGGTTCAACATGGCCTCTTGACGTAGGCTGCTGTCACTTCATACAGCATATTCCTTTTTTCTTATGAGTAGCATATTCCGTGGGTTAAATGTGTAGTACTGTAAATACGTGTAGCAGTAACATGGTCACTTGTTACTGTGTCAGCTGTTGTCTACAATGCATGATTCTATGTACTGGAAACCTTATGTGGCTGGCAGTGCATTTGCACCAGCGTCACTATCTACTTAGCTATGACTGTCATGACTGTGCTAGCACTAGACTAGGGATTTGAGGGCCATAGTGGATTCTTATGGTCCACTCGCATACATGATGTCTGTGTCTACTGAGACGTCATTGTTCTGTGTATCACGATTTGATACACAGAAATTTTCCTTTTTCAGGTTGGTAATGTACATACGCAGTACAAGAGAGGGGTAAATAGTACAAGAGAGGGGTAAATAGTACAAGAGAGGGGTAAATAGGTA
Organism: Cricetulus griseus; assembly: GCF_003668045.3. Classification (NCBI taxonomy): domain Eukaryota; kingdom Metazoa; phylum Chordata; class Mammalia; order Rodentia; family Cricetidae; genus Cricetulus; species Cricetulus griseus. The sequence continues at coordinate 105,774,173 of NC_048598.1, read as the reverse complement.
GATTGCCCTGCATTCCTATTCCTACTCCCTAGCGGCTAGATTCTTCAACTTGAAACCATGACCGTCAGTCCACTTGGGTATTTAGTAGCTTCAGCAATCCCAAGATCCTGTCCAAGCCTAGTACTCTCAGAATGTGATGTTAGCTGACCACATTATTTAAAGAAATAACCCAAAACAAGATCTAAAGATCCAAGGGATTTTGATTTACCAGCCTTGCCATTGAAGTGTTGGAAAACCCCATTTATAATGTGGGCTTTTTATCTTACTTAATGGAATGCTCTGAGGCTAATGATAGAAAATATATGAGGATGTTGCTGCCCATTAAGCCAATATAATATATTTCACATTAGTCAGTTAGGCCTCTTTTGATTCATGAAATCGGTGTCTAAAACCTCTATCTGATTTGCATATATAACACATTAACATACAGCGAGTGCCTAAAAGACTCATCTGTGGGGGCTGGAGAGAGCTCAGTGGTAAAAGAGTGCTTGCTGCTCGTGCAGAGTACCAGAGTTCAATTCCCCGCACCTACCCAGGTGGTTTATAAGTATCAGGAACTCCATTTCCAGGGTATCTAACACCCTCTTCTGATCAGCTATGGGATTCTGCACATGCATTGCATACACTCGGGTTCCTACATACACACATGCACACACACACACACACACACACACACACACACACACACACACAAATCCTTGCTTTTTAAAAGACTTGTCTGTAGATTACAGTTTAAAAAAAAATTTGAGGCCAATTTGATGAGAATTATCCAACTTGAAGATGAGCACTTCCCAAATGCCTTTAATCCCAATACTTGGGAGCCAGAGGCAGGTGGATCTCTGTGAGTTCGAGGCCAGCCTGGTCTATAAAGTGAGTTCCAGGCCAGGGCTACATAGAGGAAACCCTGTCTCAAAAAACAAACAAACAAACAAAATTACTTCTAACCAGATACCTATATGTCAGAAACTTACAGCTGGCAGTGTAGCTAGTTTGATACTAGGTTGGCTATTTTCTTCTCCTCTGTCTGGCTGTTTGTTTCTTTGTGGTTTTAATAAGATTTTCCTTCCCATCTGTTTGATCCTACCATGAAATCATCCCTTGTTGGATAAGCATCCTGTTGTTACGGAAATTACCAGCACATGACGACAAATACGGTCATCAAATTTTTACTGCAGCATCAAGTAAGCAAGAAGCCGAGCTTTAGGAAGAACCCTTGGCTAAGAAGATTGGGCCTAGGTGTAGCTGGCAAACCCGATGAGAACAATTATGGAAGCTCTGCATTGTGGGAGGCAAGAAATAAGGTGGTTACTAACACTAGCTGGAGCACTGTTATGGTTGCCTAGCAACTGACAGGCACTGTTTGATAGAGATGAGCAGAAATGTTGGTTCTGCCACTCAGAGACAGCGAGACAAGTGCTTGACTACAAAATCGCTGTTGGCTTTTTGGAGCAACATAAAAGACATTCTCCTCCTCTGCGTTGCTATATCACTTTGTAATTCTCCTTCCCTGCTGTCTGCTTCTCAGAGTGTGAAGCGGTAGGGTTTTTTTTTTTTTTTTTTCCTTTCCTTTGTCTGTGATTTTTGGAGGAAATCAAATTGGATCACACAAAAGAATACTTACAGATGTTATTGAGTAGACTTGGTTGTCTGGCGCCCCCAAGATAACCAGGATTCTTTGGTGTGTCTTGTGTACTTTGTTACAAATAATGTTATCAGCCCTGCCCTGCAGTCTGCAAATGACTTCTTTTGTACCTTAGAGATGATCTGAGGCCACTGACCACCTTCACTTTCTTGCATTCTGCTACAAGCAGAGCAAAGACAACATGTCTTTGTTCATGTCCATGTGAGCCAGCCTCCAGAAATATTATGCCTCATGGGAAAATGTTTGAGGTCCTTCCCCTAGGGCCTGAGAGCGCTTTGTGTGCTGGCATTTGTAGTTATGAGGTGTACTTGTGGCTTGAGATGAGATGCTGTATGTAGTCCTCTTCCCAGGACTGGCCTCCAGAGAAAACCTATATTATTTATTAGCTCTGCCTTGTATAGTGTTTTACTATATGCTGGTTAAGCACACCCCCCCCTTTTTAATACTAACTCTAAACCTCTCAGGAGCTGGGTACTAGTCTTATTCTCATTCTTGAGCTTTGAAAAAAAAAATAGCATAAAGAACTTAAATAGTGTATGCCAAGTAACTCAGTGTATAAGATGGGGAGACCTGAAATTCAGGCCCTGATAATCCATCTAAATATTTTGAGCCTAAGCTTCACTTGGTTATAGATGATAAATAAGACAGGTGTGGCCCCTGCACCCAGGAACTTGGGATCTAGTGGGTATCATGCTGTTGACCTCTGTTTTAACACTGGCACTGCTGCCTGAAGCACTGGAAAAAGTACAGCTCATAGGTTCCTCACAGCCCATTGCTTGGTAAAGCCGCAGTGGTCCCATTTCCCTCCTCCCAGCTGACAGGTACTGCTCCTGGGCCATTCTTCATTCACCCCTCCCCAGCCCACTGCCCAGTGTACCCTGGCTTCCTACCTAGCTTTTCTGATCCAGCCAGACACAGACCTGTCATCCCAGCTACTCAAGAGGCTGAAGTGGGAAGATTACAGGTGCAAGGACAGTCTGGGCAACTTAGTGAAACCCTGTCTCAAAATGAAAACTGAAAAGAAGGCTGGGGATACAGCTCAGCGCCTTATGTGTGTGTGCAGCCCTAGGTTCAGTCTGCAGTACCACCCCCAAATGTTTCCACCATGGCTGTAACTTATGGCCTTTGCTGGCGAGTCAGGCGGGAGTGCAATATGGTCTTTGGGCCAGCCTTGAAATAGCATATCAGGATAGTGAGTGCTTAGAGCAGCCAGACCACTTCCTTCATATGCAGGAAGCAGAGCGGGGAAGAAGAAAGACCAGAGCCCTAAAATCTCCCTCCAAGGCCTGCATCCAGTGACCTAAAGACCCCATGCAATGCCCACCTCCCAAATCTTTGCACACAGTGCACAGACATTAGGGGCACACTTAGCGAAATCGTACAACTTATCAAATCCTTTCTGTTAAACAAAAGATACCGCTTCCTGAAGCTTTGTGCAGTTTTTCCCTGTGGGAGTGATCGTCCTCTCCCCTAACCATCCTCCCTGCTGTTAACAGGATCCCCGGTGATGCCCCTAGCTGCTATAGCATAAGCACACACCCCAACCCTCCCACCCACCCACACACACAGCCTGGTCAAGCAATCAGTAGTCACAGATCAGCTGTCAATATCCTATCCCAAGGCCCACACACCCAGCATGATATCCTGAGTAGGTTTGGAAAGAGTGCTTGCAAATGACAGAAGAAATGAAAAAGACTGAACAATATAGGACATTTAACAAACAAGGTTGGACAAGAAAACCAGCCAGATGACTCAGGCTGCAGGTGGCATTTGCTTTTGCATGGTGTGGCTGAGTTTGGTAGGAACAGACAGGATGGTTAGAAGCCAGGGAACTTTGATACCTCAGAAATTTTGTCAGCTGCCAGGGTGTGGCTAGAGAATGGACAGTGAATGAGCATGCTGAAGAGAGCTCTGAAGTTCTTGGCATCATACCCCCAGCAAAGCCTGATACAGAAGAGATACCCAGGAGACAACTTGTTGAATGAGTGAACAGAGACAGGACACAGAAAACCCGAAGGGCAGCAGCCGGTGAGTAAGACCCCCCCCCAAAAAAAAAAAACTAGGAGCCAAAATAGATTGTTTCTCTCTGAAAATTAATTGTCTCACGTCTTTTGTTACCCTGAATGTGGCTAGAGATAGGCTTCGGGATGTTTTATATGGAGGAAATCGTCAACTTGAGGGTCCTGCATCGTGGTAGGAGGGGAGAGAACCATGAGGTGACATGGAGTGTTAAATAGGGAGGAATAGGAGATGGAAAGCTGCCAGTTTGGGGGACAGGCAAGAGATTTTAGACTTTCTGGTTAGGGGTCACTGAAGACTTTGAGGCCAAGGAGCCAGGTGATCCACATGCTTTGTTAGTATCACTGAGAGTGTCGAATGTTCAGATCTATCATAAGTGCCATAGCATTGGTGATAAATAGCAGGGTCAGCTTTCTGAGATCTAAATGGCCTAGGTGATGCCACACCTATCTGTGGATATAGAAACAGGTGCAGGATTTAGGCTGCTCATAAATGGTTGGACTGGATCTCCGGTCTGTCTTTTGTTTCCTTCACATCATACTCTTTCTGGAGTCCAGCTGTGGATAGAACCCAGAGACACTGATACAGACTGCTAAGCATGAGACCATATGTGGCAGTGGAGGGTGGGAAAAGAGGAAGTCATTCAACGAGGCTAGGGCAGAAGGGTCAGAGTAGTAACAGGCCAAGAGCAGGAAGGAAGGAGCACATTGCCCTTGAGGTGGGGACAGTTTTGTGGCAGTTACAGATGTCAGGTGCTGTGAGCAGTTACAAGCCCCAAGAAGGCTGTTCCTCATGCTGTCTCAGTGGGTATTAATGGCAACCTAGTATTCTCTCTGGAGCAGTAATTCTTGGTTCTGTTCTTTATTAGACTCCAAAGGTCTAAGGAAGGCTCTCAGGAGACTGTGCCCCTATGGGACCCAAGGAAATGTAGCCAAGGTACCAGGCTTGGTGAACTCAGGGCCATCAAAGGGTGTGAGGCCTGTGAGGTAAATTAACCCAGTGCTGGCCACACATTGGTTCTGTTGGTCTTCCCTGGCTAAACAAACAGCCTACCATCAGCAGCCAAAAGAGATAGTCCCTCCTGCTCTGTGCCCTATTTCCCTCTGTCTAACCAAGGGCCAGGCTCAATCTGTGTTGATCCACTGTTCCTTGGAGCCCTGTAAGTTCTGGAATCTCCTTCCCAAGGTCACAGCCATAGACAGAGGGAGATGAGCCCAGGCACTTCCTGTTTCTCCTGAAGACACTAGTCTTTTTGTTTGTTGAAATTTTTCTTTTGAACTAAGAATTCTCCTGGAAGGAAAGAAACTTTAGAAGTATGATTAAACTGTTTGATTTCCTGGAACCCATCTAACAAAACCCCATAGTTCTATAGAGGAATGAGCCAGTCTTCCCTGTGTCCTACTGTATATTTTGCCTAGGCAGCTTCATGCATCCACTGTTTTAACCAAAGAGTTAAGTCCTTACATGCTCTTCATAGCTTCTTATATTTACAACTTACCTGCCACAAGTGTTCCACCAAAACAACGGGCCATTTCAGCAGATGATAAAACACTAAGGAATATTTGGTTATAAATCAATGCATATTAAAATTCTTTGAAGTGGTGTCTTAATACCAGTTCTGACTAGAATTTGAAAAGCAGTTTTTTAAAGGAAGCCATGACATTTGTCTGGAGAGGTCAGTTGTTTTTTGTTTTTTGTTTTGTTTTGGTTTGGTTTTGGTTTTTTTTTTTTTTTTTGAGACAGTTTCTCTGTGTAGCTTTGTAGCCTATCCTGGCACTCACTCTGTAGACCAGGCTGGCCTCAAACTCACAGAGATCTGCCTGTCTCTGCCTCCCGAGTGCTGGGATTAAAGACGTGCACCACCAACGCCCAGCCCAGTTGTCTTTTTTAGTACACTTCTTACTAATTTAGCGAAGTCTCCTGGGGATCAAACTCAGGCTTCTTGGCAAGTGCCTTGACACACTAAGCCATCTCACCAGCCCCAATTGTGGATTTTGTTTTGTTTTATTAATTTTGTCTTTTGTTTTTAGTTTGTTTCTTTGGTTGGTTGGTTGGTTGGATTAAATCTAGTTGGATTAAATTTAGGGTTCATGCTTGCTAGGCAAGCACTCTCTCACTGAGCTTTATCCTCAATGAGGGGGAATTGTGACCATAATTCTTTTAATTTTGATGCTGATATAATGGCTTCTGAAGTCCTTATAATTGCATCTGTGGGATCAAGGATAGATGATTGCATTTAAAGACAAGGATATGGACTGTGCCATGGAATACCAGAACTCCATTTGGAGTTCACTATGTCTATGAGAGACTTTGCTGGGGCGGGGTGTCATGGTTTGCCTGTGACTGGGGATCAAGAAGATTGATGAACATCTACTTGGCAATTTGTGAGACTATAGACTTGCAAAAGCCCACCCTGAGTGTGGTGTTCCTGCCACAGTCTGCTCATATTTGTCTATCTGGAAACAGATAAAGGTGGTCTTCGCTCTTCCTTTCCTGCTGGGATTTCTTTGTTACTACATCAGATAGGCAATGGTACCTTCAAAGCACAGTTGCCAACACCGATCATCTTTAGCAGCTCATTTCAGAAGACTGGTCAACATGTACAAATGTGATTGAGTCTTCATCATACTGTTGTGTTTCTGGCACCTTCCCACCTTCTGTAGTAACAACAGGGAACTTACATGTGTGTAGGCCTTGGAACTTGGTTGTGTTTCCACCCTGGGGGCTCATGCTATGGTTGGCATCAGTGATGCATGCTGTTTAATGAGATTCAGACCTATCTATACCAAAACTGTATGACTAGGAAGCTGGGAAGATCTGCCTTCCAGAGCATTCTGTCACTTAATGAACCACAGGGTCAGAGTCACTCTCCATAAATTTAGCAAAGTATCGATGTTGGTAAGAGCAAGTGTCTATTAAGTACCACCTATGTGCTAGGGACTTTACACACCTTATGTGGTAAACCCCTCATTCAGAGGTATGAGACAGGTATCACTGTATTTACTGATGGGGAAGCAGACAATTGACAGGATTTCGAGTTGTGGTCAGAACACACATGATTTGGGTCCCGTGTGTACCAGTCTTCTGTCTTCCTTTGCATTTTGTGCATTACTCTCAGCAGACTTTTTCTCCAGATTTTGACTTAAAGTGTTTCAGTCCTCTGCCTACAGTGTTTGTTTCTCTGGCCACACATCTTAGCCAGTTGCGTCTTCTAAGCTGAGTGAATCAGCCAGGAGCCTTTCCTGAATAAAGTAGATGTTTCTCGCTTGCCTATCATCTTCAGGATTCGGTGTTAGGAAAAGATCTGGGGCCTGGAGGAGCAGCCCACAGCTTCTGAAAGAGATGGGGCTTGCGGGGGAGGAGAGGGCTCAGCCTTCTAAGGAGTGGGCAGAGTGGGAGAAATCCTGGACAAAGGAAGGATGCTTGCAGATCTGTAGGGGTGAGAGCACTGTACAGTCAGAAGCAGGAGAGTCATGGAAGGCAGTCACAGGAACTAAGATTGAGTCCTGACTGCGTGTCTTAGATGCCAGGCTGAGGTATTTGTTTGAGGCTTTGGTTGAAAGGAGACTTTCAGAGAACCACAGGAGATCAATATGGGATGAGAAACCTGAGGCAGGGACAGCCATTTGGAGCTCTGTTCTAGGGTAAAGGGATCTGGACTCGGGGCCCTTACTGAAATCATGTTACTGGCTAATTAGAAAACTGACTGAAAATCAGTCTGTGAAGCCGATAAGTCCATAATGCCTGAGATATTTTGTCCAGACCTAATGAGCCTGGACAGAAGGGAATTGGCCTTAAAGATGGAGGAACAGAGAGGCAACCAGCCATTAAATACAGGGGCGGGGGAGGGGGGTTGTGAGGGGGTGGGACAGGTCTTTAATCCCAATGCTTAGAGGGCAGAGACAGGAGGATCTCTGTGAGTTTCAGGCCAGTCAGTACTACATAGTAAAACCCTATCTTAAATAAATCTAAGCACTGAGGGAAATGTCTACAGTTCTTCTCTGGAACCTGCAGGGGGAAAAGATCTGGGGCCTGGAGGAGCAGCCCACAGATGTTGCCCAGCGTGACACATTTTGAGCTCCTTATCACCAGGAGCACATGGTAGTAAAACTGTTATTTGAAGGCATGAACCTTATGCCATCTGTTAGAGCAGGAATGAACCAAAGCACACGACATACATTAGCCAGGCTTTCTGTCACTGTAACACATAATTGAGAAAGACAGCTCATGGGAGGGATTGTTTTGATTCACCGTATCAGGGGTGGTGGTCCACTCCATGGGCTTGGCCCTACTGGCTCCAGGGCCATGGTGAGGCAGAACATTGTGGTGGGAACACATGGCAAAGACTTCTCAGGACAGGGAGGATCAAGTGAAAAAGGAGACATAGAGGAAACAGGGACAGGATGCCCCCAAGGACCTGCTCCTAATGGCCAGCTGCTCCCAGCCAGGCCTCACCTCCTCAGGTTTCCATTGCCTCCAAAATAATACCGTCAGCCCAGGAAATAGGACTCATTGTAAAAGACACTCTAAATTAAAAATAACCAAAAGAAGAAAGGCATAATTTTAAAACACAATTTCACAGAATTCAACATAGATGTGATTAGAAATGCTGAACACCACTTATAATCAGAGCAAGCACAGTTAAAGATGTATTGTGTCTGTTAGAATGCAGAATTGTCCTAGATGTGCACCTAGTGTTCTCAGTGGCCCAAGAAAAGGATGCTATTGTATACTTGGAGTGCTAATCTGTGCAGGGAAAGATGTTTTAGAGTGATTTGACAGTCTTAGAATTCTAGTTTCTTCTATGTATTAAAGTACATGAATCATTTACAGTGTGAGACTTTCTTTTCCTTCACAGTGAGACTATTCTTTTCCCTCTTTTGTAACACGTTATTGCAATCCATAGAGAGAGCCCACAGGTGGTACAGAGAAGCCTAGAGCCAGTGCAGAAGAAAGGCAACATGTACCGCCTGTGTATGTTTGCAGAAGGCGTGCTCCTGGGGGTATACAGAAACAGGCGACAGCAGCCGTGACTGTGGTCTGTCATTCTCTCCTCACTGCGGCTGCTCAGTCACTGTTATTCACCATGTGACATTTGTCGGTCCCAGTATGGGTTCCCTACCTCAGATACTCCAGAGCTGTGATGGTCCATGTAAACCATGTCTTCTCTTTGTGTGGCTGCTGCCTAGACTGTTGTGTAATTAGGATGCAAGAAAATGCTTCGTCAGCCAACATGTGTCCCTGTAGCAGCAGTCACCCTGGAGGACACATAAACCTCAACTGTGAACCCAGTCAGCAGCTCTAATGACTCTCAAGCCAGTGCTGGCCATGACAGCCACCTCCATCAGCAGTGTTTAGACTCTGAAAGATTCGTGGAGCTTGCAAGGTGTGACCCTGAGGCCATCCTCATGGGGTCCCTTCTCTTGAGTAGCTATTTCCAATAGTTTACCAAGAGCTTTCAAATAAGTGCTCTTGGTAAGAGGCTCCCATTAGAAACTATGGAGTTTTCTTTGGGGTGACAGGGGAGCCCACCAGGTAAATGCACAGAGAATCTGGTCTGGGAAAGTACTTTGGTCTCAAAGACCACCCCCTGCCCCTACCATGCACCCCCTGCCCCTACCATGCTCACCACCTCCACCAGAGACAAGACCCTAGAGCAAAGGAGGACAGAAAGTACTTAGGGAGTCAGACGGTCTGCTCTGGCTACAGGGTTCCTTTCTCAACATTTGCCTTCCCTTCCCCTCCAGGTAGCTAATGTCCTATTCCATGTGTGCCTTGTGCATTCCATACGCACCTTACATACAGTCTCCTGGGAATTCATTTAGAAATTCCTATGGTAGCTGCTTTAAATTTATTCTTCAAAAGTTGACACAGATTTTTCATACTGTGCAACGAGATCATGCCTGTGGTGAGCAGCCACACCTGAGAAGCTGTGACAATAATTGTCACCATCCATGCTCCTTGTAGGTACTGCCCTTAGTCACCTTAGCAATGTTGACTTGGTTTTTGTTCAGTTCAGGCTGCTGTGTAAGTACCATGAGTGGCTTTTAAACAGCAGAATCTATTTCTCCTGTTCCAGTTCCAGGTGCTGGAATGTCAGGTAACAGGTAATGATGAGATCAGGTCTTCTCCAAGATTTCAGATAACTTGCTTCTCCGCAAACCCTCACATGGTGGAAAGAGGCCAAGGTCTCTTACAAAGTCACTGTTGCCTCATGAGGGCTGTACATCTATCACCTCCTGAGACTCTTACATTGAGAGTTAGGATTTCAATGGAGTAATGGAGACATAGTCATTAACACTTGGTAAATAGAGTCACCCTCACTTGTCAGAACCCTGTTTTTCAGAATTCCTGCCCCTGTATGTTTCTGATTAGGATAAACCCAAGAGAGATTCTTAGGGGAGTTTGGAGGGTGAATGAGAAACAGCTGTCATTTTCATAACACATGGTCTGTTACTGTGTCACTGCACACTCTGTTGGCGTGAGGTAGCATCTGAACCTGCTTCCCTACTTAGGTCCTCCAAAGCTCCTGTGACCCCTGGGCCACTACATGTATTTACCTGGTTCTGGGATATATGGTTTGCCTTCTCTAAGACACCCAATGCTAGAGGCCATGAAACCTGACCTTAGTTTCTATGTTCATGGCTTAAATTCATGCTCTTGGTTCTAGCTTGTTGCTCTTACTTTGTGTACCTTTTACCTGCTCTGTGCAGACTCCCAGCGCCAGTGTCAGGGCAAAGATAAGCAGTCTCGAAAGCTATGTTAACCAATTCCCACAATTGCAAAAAGTCAGATTTCTAGAAAAAAATGCACATACGTTTATGTTAGATGTAATCTTCTAACTCTGTAGCCCTGATTGAGCTTTAACTGACACACCTCTGTCCCTCAAAAGTTGGTTTGTTTGTTGTTTTTCTCACAATTACTTACTAGTACTTTGACAGTTTCTGGTGGACAGTAAAACTTGACACATCCTGAATCCCACCCTTGTCAACAGCCACAACACCCTAGAATGTGCCCAATTTCATCTAAATCCTACCCTGTAGAATCGAGTCCCTCAAAGAATAAAGTGACCCTTCCCATTTTAACACTCAGGTTTTCAGGTAGCGCAAAAGCAAGGAAACACATCTTGCACTGGCGGGAGAAGGCTGCTGGGCCCAGAGGGAGGTGGGAGGAAGCTGGACAGATGAAGGCAGTGGACAGTGAGTGGGTCTGGGAGGGAAAGAGCAGCTGGGATGCCTTTGAAGTCCCAGGAACACAAGAGCTTTGCCTGAGCCTCAGGGTGTCACTTTGCCCTGTAGAAGACACTGTGGCATCTCTACCACCCACATCCAGAGCCGACAGCCTGAGAGTTTGGAAATACATCCCAGTCTTCCTGGCTGCCAGGTGCCAGGGATTCAAAGCATTACTCATAATGTAAGAAATTATTAAAGATGACATTTCAAGAAATGTTGGTTTGTCACCCAGACAACCTACGGGTGTCTCTCAAGTCTCCCAGTGTTCAGGGCAGAATTTTGAAGGCTGTAAATACTTGGAATTCTGTTAGAAGGCAAATACAAAAGCAGGGTAGGAGGAAGCCATCTGCAAGAGTGTCCCCATGATCCTGGTTTAGCCGCGTATGGATAAGCCCTCGGCTCACGAGATGTGAGGGAACACAGTTAATGAGGGAAGACTGAGAAGCCTTTCCGAGGGCACATTTGGCTCAAGTATCATGTTGTTGACATTGAAGGGAGTTACCCAGAAGGTAGAGACCTAGAAAGTGAGAAAAACTTTGAGAAGATAGCCTCTCCTTCAGCCTGCTGGTTGATTTACCATTAGATATTTGATATTTATCATTAGATAATGCCTTTGATCACTGACAGGTAAGAAACCTAAATCCTACCTGTCTTTCAAAGAAAATGTTCTCCTAAAGTGATATCTTGCTTTCTGCTTGTGCCATGTCTCTCTGTGATCTTGGGTGTCACAAAAAGGCTCCCTATCCCCAGTGTGGTCCAACTGCTTTACAAGGCAGGTAGGTCTGTAAATGTTCTTTGAGCTGGGGTCTTATGTAGCCCAGGCTGGCCTTGAACTCCTTCCTGATCTTCCCACCTCCACCTAGAGTTCTGTGGCTATACACTTGCACCATCACATCCAGCTCCTAGTATTCATCTTTAAAGAGAAATAGAATTTGGGCAAACCTAGTTGATTTTTTTTAAGGCTATGCAGTAGGTTTACTCTTACTAATTAGCAGAGCAATTTTCCTAGACTTGCACACATTTGTGAGGAATACTGTATACAATGTACAGTGATCAAGTCAAAATAAAAACCATTTCCATCTCTGTAAACATTCATCTCTTCATGTCTGTTCAACTCCTGTCGTCTACTCCTTTTTGAAATGTGTAAGAAGTTCTCATGAGGTACAGCTGGCTAGGGCTGTTGACTGCTTTTCCCGTAGCAGCTTGCATGACCGCAGCTTGCATAGCCCCTTCAAATACTGGAAGTGCCAGTAGGCACTGGTCTTCAAGAGGAGGCTTCCGGGTCAACCAACAGGATTCCTCTGAGTCCTGCGACCCAAGTGTGTAGTGTCTTTAGCAATAGAGTTTACATTTCTGGGAGGTAACCAAGGGCAGTAGCGATATCCTATATTTTGGGAGGTATTGTGGATCCTTCTGACCAACAACATAAAAATATCCCTTTCCTGGTACTGAAGTTTTTGTTACATAGTCTATGGTCCCTGGGGAACCCCATTTTGTGTGGAGAGATTATATGTATCTTACAAAAGACAAGGTTTTCCTATAGCTTTTCCAAATACATTGTGTTATTTCTTCTTCCTTCTGCATTAACCTACCCTTTTTCTCCCTCCCTTCCCCCCAGTTAGTGCCCCCCCATTTTCCCCTTCATAGCACCTGTGTCCTGCTAGCCTCAAATTTTATACACACACACACACACACACACACACACACACACACACACACACACACTCTACAATTTTGATTGTCAAGATTTAGAAACATTTAGAAGACAAATGTCTGGGCATGTCCATGGAGATGCTTCTAGAAGATTCCGCTGAACAGGAAAGATCCACCTTGAATGTGGTCCACACTCTCCCATGATCCAGCATCCATCCCTTTCTGCCAGCTGCTGTATGGTCCTACAACCAAAGCTGCAGTCACTGTCACTGCCAAGCCATAACAGACTGTACCCTCAAACTATGAGCTACAATAAAGCCTGCCTTCCCTAAATAAATAAATGTATAAGGAGCTAATTCTAGCTCTGGTCACTGGGTGCAGCACACTAAGACTCACTTTGACACCAGTTATCTGCCCCCCACCACCACCACCATCCTCCCTCCCTAGGCCCCGCCCCCAAACGCTGCTGTGCCTTTTCACTTCTGGAAAGTCAGCTTCTTAGCATCCGTGTATAAACGAGAACCAAAATGATCTTGGCACTTCCTTTGTGCCTATTCCAGGTCTCCTTCCTCTGGCTGCGCTGAGATTTTTTTAAGAGCCATATACACAGCTCTACATTAAACGTGATTCTAAATGAGCCATCTCGTTCTGACTGAAAGCAAGAGGCTGGTGGCCCCAGAGCTGCTTTCTTCAAAGCGAAAGTAGCAATTAGCTTTAGTTGTCCCTCACCACAAAAAGACAGAAAGTGGCTACATATATATGATACTATTAACAGTTTTTCTTTAAAAGGTTTTTGTTTTTTAGGACTTATTTTCATTATTCTTAGTTATGTGTCTGTGTATAGATTTGTGCACATGGGTGCAGCACCCTTTCAGGCCAGAAGAGGGCAGTGGATCCATGAGCTTGGCCGTAGACTTCAATCAGCGCATGGGCAGTAATGGATTCACAGTCTCTTAAGTGCTGCTTTTATGTACAACAAAACTGGAAGGGTAGCAGTACCAGGACTATAAAAAGAAAATGGAATTTAGACATGGAAAAAAAATACTTCTAAGGAAGATAATCATTTTAATAACTGCCCGGGAGGGGGGCTGCAAGTGAGGGTGAAGCTATCCTTAATTAGCAGTGAGATAAATCCTGAGAATTGCCTCACAGTGGGACTTAAATTTCCTTTTCAACACCACAGTTTTGCTCAGAACTGAATCAATGTGATTGCGGCTATGTATTTTTTGACCAATGCTCTCACAGCTGTGTACATCTGACCCACGGGGAGATGCCACACTGAGACAGCCCCTTCTGTGTCCTTGTCTCCACAGTGCGAATCTGTCCAAGGCTGCCTGGGGAACACTGGAGAAGAACGGCACCCAGCTGATGATACGATCCTACGAGCTTGGGGTCCTTTTCCTCCCATCGGCATTTGTGAGTCACATTTCACCTACACACTTGGTCACACATGTTATGTGTTCTCTCCCTCTAGTCACAGTGCAGACCCAACATTGTCTGGTAGCAGAGCCCAAATTCTAATCCAAAACCCATGCTTTTAACTTGGGCTACCTGGCTAGAGGCTGAAAGGTGAGGTTAATCACCATATTTAAATAACTACTGTAAAACATGATGCAAAGGCTTCTACAGTGGGAAATGACAAGTTATCAAAGCAGTAGCCCAGCCAAGCCCAGGACTTGGGGTGGGGGGGGTGAAAGATGGAGAGGGTTTAGAGTACAGGGAGAGGTTGGAAGACACATCACACCTGGAACAGAACTGGCAGTAGCAAAGCTAGGGAGAAAGAGTTCTGGGTTTATCTGAGGACACATGTGACAGTGAGCACAGCCTCTCAAGATGTCCAGTACATCAATTAACTCCTCCTCAGCAGCTTTGAAATGGCTAACAGCTTCCATAGCCAAACGCCAGATGAAGCGTCTGCTGTGCCTCTGGGGACCAGGGGGCCTAAGCCATATGTTTCACTATACAGTAGAAGCAGTGCTTCCAGAGACTCGTTTCTCTGAGCTCCAGAGGTGCACGCGCGTGCGCACACACGCACGCACACACACTCACACACACACACACACACACACACACGGCACTCTTTTTTTTTTTTTAAGATTTTATTTATTTATTATGTATACAACATTCTGCATCCATGTATATCAGCACACCAGAAGAGGGTACCAGATCTCATAACAGATGGTTGTGAGCCACCATGTGGTTGCTGGGAATTGAACTCAGGACCTCTGGAAAAGCAGTCGGTGCTCTTAACCTCTGAGCCATCTCTCCAACCCACACACGGCACTCTTGATCATAGGATACAGTCAGGGTTGCCTACACAGGGAGATGGCTAATGCCACCCTCCATTTCCTTTTCTCTGTTTGCTGTAGTGTTAGGACAAGCCCGTGGTGAGCTGCTCTGGCTGGACTATGTCTAGCTAAAGGGGCACCATGAGTTGGCCGTAGACTTCAGTCAGCGCATGGGCAGTAATAGATTCACCATCTCACAGTCGTGTGCTACAAAATGCCCTCTGCCTTAGCACACCCAGTAGAACTCTCTCTCTCTCTTCTTAGCATGCCCAGTAGGACTCTCTCTTCTCCCCCTGCACTTGCCAGTCCTTACCTGTGCTTCTCCACCCTGGGGGGCTTTCAGGCTGTGACTAACTGGCCACCCTAAACTGCTGCCCTGAGGTTTCGGGTCCTTCTGTTGCCTACAAGTAAGCATCTGCTTGCTGCTTACAGCTAGATTCCAGTTTCAGAGCCTCGAAAGGTAGACAGTGACCTACTTGAAGGACAAGGATATGATGCCCCTGAGGACCCACAGCAAGAATAAGGTTTAACTCTGAGGCCGCTGTCTTCTGCCTGTTCCCTCCATCTGTTATTTCTATAACATGTCTGGGAAATGACAAATGTGTGATTCTTGACCACAGTGCTCAGATATATGCTGTGGTTATGGGGACTGGCTTCAATCTAGGTAAGAATTGTGTCTCAGATAATGGAATATATTCCATGTCTTTCTTATTGGCTTTTGTTGTTGGCATTTGTAAAATCTGCTCTGAACTGATGATCCCTGACTGTGGGAATGTTCACAAGACAAAAATGTCGCCCATGTCATTCAGGCCCCCCTCAATGCAGATATTCTTTCCATGTATATTAGAGGAAGGCCATAGAGGACAATGGGAATAATCATTTAAAATCCCCAAATTGACTTTATTAAGAACAAGGCGAGGCACAAACAGCATGTTTGAGGTAAGAATACATACTGCATTATTTACGAAGACTATCTAGCAAACATAAAAGATGGATGCCGCCCCTTGTGGAGCTGGGCCTCAGGCATGATGATGGTGTATCTCACATACTGACCACAGGCAGGCTTGAGATTTGACCTTCCAAATCCTGACCATATTTATTGAAGCATTACAGCACTGGCTGAGGAACAATGAACAGAAGGTCTGCAGCTGTTTGCACATGTTCTGTTTTTGTTGTTCTTACTGTTTGTGTCTGTCTGGAAAGCTGAAGAATGAGGGGTAAATAAGAGGAAGAGAATAACAGGGAAAGAGAAAGGAAACACAGTTCCTTGAACTTTGAGCTACGCTAATCATGTGACTGAAAGTGCTGTTCCTGTGGCCTTTCCAAGTGTGGACATCTCTTATTCGATGTTTTTGCTGTTCTTACTTGTATCAAATAAAAGGTGTTTTTGAGGCGGGGCGGGGGAGGGGGACGACGACGACATACTAAGAAGGTCACAGATCTCTGGCAGTTTGTTAGATTATCTCTAGAGCCTAGAGGAAGCAGTGGCTTCCTCTATAAAATGGATAAGGACCAGCCAGCCACAGCTCTGTCCTAGCATCATCTCATCCAGTTAGTTATCTGTGCCCTTCAGTGATTCATAAATGGCTGGGTGCATTGCGAGAAATACACAGAAGTGTTGTGACCTTGTGTTCTCAGGGAGCTCATGGTCATAGTCAGACACCATGTGTGTGGTCAGTAAGATACATGTCCCAGGTGTGAGCTGAGGGTAAAAACCAAGAGGGTGGCATGCAGCCTGCGTAAGGGAAAACTCGGGGGCTATAGTGTTCTTTCCTTATATTCTATAAAAATAAGGTTAATCCCACAAAAGGAGGGAGTCAAAAAAGATGCTGAAGAAAACTGTTGAGTCAAAGGAATTACTGATAATTCAGACTTGAGGGTAAGGAGGGGCCAGCCCAACTCTGTGTAGCTCTCTCTGGCTGCTGCCACCAGTGGGCTTCCACTCAGTGAAGGCCACTCTGTATGACTTTCTGCTCCCGGGCTTCTGCCTGCCTTCTGCATCCGGGCTCTCAGGTGCATCCCCCAGTAGTGGGTCTGTCTCTGGAGCTGGGTGCTGTGAGTTTAAAGCAGCCCCAGACATGGATTCTCAGAGTGCCTCACAAACAGTGGCTGCCAGGGGCCTTGTCCGTCTATGGGATGTGGTGTTTGGTTTCTTAGTAGAGGAAGGGGCTGAATCAGAGCTCCTGTGTGGCCTGCTGTCGTGGGAAGCTTCTGAAAAGACAACAGAAGTGCTGTCTGGTGTTGACTTTGAGGGAAGCCAGTGGTCACACAAGCTCATAATCGCCCGTCTTTGAAAGAAGGGTTGCTGTGGAACTGCTCAGGTCCCTCCTCAAAGCCCATTGCAGGCTTGGAGCTGAACAGTCAGTGGTCCAGGATCATCAACGCCCTGCTCAGACCCACAAGCACCTGAGGCCTCCCCTGTGGCGAGCCCTGGGGAAAGAGCGAGAACAGGCTATGGTCCTCGTTCTCAGGCATCTGCAGCGTGCATTGAGATACATAGATACACGCTGTACATGCAGCACATGATAAGATGGGTGCTCAGGGACATTTCCAGATAGGCGTCCTGGCGGCTGGGGAGCGTGGGCTCAGTTGGGGGCCTGGGAAGGCTCCATGAGGAGTTTCTTGAGAAGCAAGTGCTCAACCCAGTTTCGGGTAGAAGCTTGCAGAGAAATACCTCATTATAGTTAAGGAAAAATACTGTTTTCTGTGTGCTGGGACTACAAGGTGATCATGTGGCATGGTCTAGCAGACTGGACTCCTGATGTAGGGTTGCAGGGCAAGACTTGCTGAGGTGGACTGTGTCCCACCTGGACAGTGGAAAGACAAATCTGTGTCACAAGCCAATTGTCTGAGCCTTTGAATCTTATAAAACATCATTTTTAAATTATAGATTACCACTTATATTATTCAGAAGGTACTTGAGGATATGTGGCATTTGCAAATGTCATCAAAATCAGCTTAATCATTTAAAGGACACTAGCCAGACAGTCTGATTGCTAATGAACTACTGTTACTGGTCACCCCACTTCCCTGCTTTGAAGAATGAGAAATACCCATGGCAACTCTCGCTCCCTCTCCCTATCTTTTAATCACTGGTTCTTGTCATTCCTAACTACTCAGTGCTGCTTGTTAATGTCACCTCTGGTCATCTCTGCGGCCACTGTGGCCAGGGAATGCCAGCTGTTTACAGCCTCTGCTTCCTTCCCTGAGGGTCCCGAAGGCCATCTGTGAGCCTCGCTTCACCCTGCCACCGATGCACCAGATGGTCTTCGTCGACCACAAGCCTGCCGGTGCTGCCTTCTCAGCAGACCTCCTTTCTTCCTTCAGGCCATGACTCCCGACTGCCCATGACATCCCTTCTCTCTCACTGCTGGCACTTTTATTCATTTAGTTATTTTGTTATTTTAAGTGTACGAGTGTTTGCCTGAACGTATGTCTGTGCACCACGTGTTTGCCTGGTGCCCATGGAGGCCAGAAGAGGGTGTCAGTTACCCTGGAACTGGAATTACAGACGGTTGTAAGCCTTCATGTGGTTGCTGGAAATCAAACTGGGGTCTCCTGGAGGAGCAGCAATGCTCTTAACTTCTGAGCCTTCTCTCCAGCCCTCCTGGCACTTGTTCCCACCATGCAGAACCCATGGATCTGACTAGGCTCTCCCCTCTAGCCAGTCCTAACCCACATCAAAAGGCAGCTTCGTGCCTCCAGCACTAGCTGTTGCAATTGCCCCCTGGAGACACTCTTTTTCTCTGC
This sequence comes from Cricetulus griseus, assembly GCF_003668045.3. Classification (NCBI taxonomy): domain Eukaryota; kingdom Metazoa; phylum Chordata; class Mammalia; order Rodentia; family Cricetidae; genus Cricetulus; species Cricetulus griseus. The sequence continues at coordinate 105,755,589 of NC_048598.1, read as the reverse complement.
ATCCTACAGCTTCCTGGAACCTGGGCTCCTTGCACATCCTACTCCTGGGATTGTTGATGCCATCACTCCCTTGCTAGATGGTCAGTGAGCAATGTGGGAGCTCTGAGAAAATGGCCACTAGTTGATGTTAATACCTTTCAGTTTCTGGAGTTGGCACTCTTTCCTGAGCAGCGCGCGCAGCAGTGTCTGTGGAGAAGAGGGTAGTGTAGTAGCACTGTGTGCAGTGTATACTTCAGTCACCACAAATTGTATTGTAGCAGTTTGAACTGTGGATGAGCTCACCTGAAGTAGCCCTGTTGAAGTTACATACACACACACACACACACACACACACACACACACACACACCAAAAGCATGTGTCTGCAACTTCAGCAATAACAATTAGCAATACAAATTGCAATGTGGTATCAATCCCTATGTACTCATCTAATCAATGTCTTAAGGATTTCTGTGTTGATACTATACAGTGTTCACTGACAAGACCACAGCTTGTTGTGAAATGAGGTCAGAAGTTACATCTTAGTGTCCCCGATTTGGCGCTAGTGAGACACACCTCATTGCATTTCATCCCATGGTTACTGGAGACTCATCTCATCCAGAGTACACTGGTCAGCCTGCTGGCCAGATGCCAGCCAAATCCGCCATCCCCAGGTTTCTGAGTCATCAGCACTCATAAGTGCTGCTTTTGCTCTTCACCAGTGAGCTATTGCAGTCACTTTATCCTACATGCTAACTTGAGACCCACATTACAAACAGGAACATGTAACATCCAAAAGGCAGAAGCTGTAGCTAGAGGTTCTCCACTTCCCCATAGCTGTGACAAGATCTGTCATTCAGCAATCAGTAACTGGCCATCTGACTTAGCACACCTAGGACCCCAAAACTGTAGTGGGTGGAAAGCCAGCATGCTTTATGTACAATAAGAAATGCCATTGGTAACTTTAAATTTATTTCTTTTATTTCATGTGCATTGGTGTTCTGCCTGCATGTACATCTGTGTAAGAGTGTCAGGCCCCCTGGAGCTAGAGTTACAGAGTTGTGAGCTGCCATGTGGGTGCTGGGAATTGAACCCAGGTACCCTGGAAGAGCAGTCAATGCTCTTATCCACAGAGCCATCTCTCCAGCCTCATTGGAAACTTTAAAATTGATCTAGAACAGCTGTTCTTAACCTGTGGGTCATAACTCCCTTGGGGGGTGGGAGGTGTCAAATGATCCTTACATATGGTGTCGTACATCAGATATTTACATTACAATTCATACAGTAGCAAAACTACAGATATGAAGTAGCAATGAAATAAGTGTATGGTTGGGGAAACACAACATGAGGAACCGTATTAAGGGGTCCCAGCATTAGGAAGGTTGAGAACCACTGGTCTAGATGAAGATAACATGTTTCTGCCCTTGACAGAACAAAGAACCTTCCAGTCTCTTCTGAGACTCCAACCCATCTGAGGCAATGGGTTCCAATTTTTCTGTAGTCGGGATTAAAAACAAACAAAACAAATAAAATTAGAAAACCTTGACCTCCATTGCCACGTCTACATGAAGTCTACTTTCTCCCTTCTCTATTTTGGTTAAATTACTCTTGTTGCTGCTGTTCTCAAAGATGGCACATACCTCTAGAAAATGATGATCTTACTGTCAATCTGATAGGCTCTGCTAAGACTGTGGTTGACTGGAAGATCTAATGAAATTTAGATGTGCCTTCTTCATTGTCTCTCCGCACACTGGCCCTGCCCACCTGCTTCTGCCCCAGCCATTGCTTGGGTTCCCACGGTTTCCCAGGAGGCCAGCTGGGCAAGGGCTCTGTGTAGCATTTCTCATAACCTCTTAAGTTTTACCACATCAATCACTCCCACTGAAATAATGTGGAAGGAGACAGACTGGAGAAATGCATTGGAGAAATGCCCAAGAACCAAGAAAAGAACTCTCCAGTGCACCAAGTTGATAGACTGAGAGACCTAGATCTAAGGAGCCAAAATGATACGTGGAGAAAGGTCTTAAAGAGTCACATGAGAATTAAAAGCCTGAACCTGCAAAGGGTTTCAAACAAGCCTGGTTGTTCCCCAGGCTGCTTCTGGAGATGGGAGCAGCACAAACTACAGAGTTGGAAGCAGAGGCCAGACCTCTAGGCTTTCAGCCAAACCAATCTTGATGCCAACCCCATAATGTTGCATCAACCCTTCTCTTCATCTCTAAGCTACTCTTCACAGACAGCCCTTTGGCTACCAAAGTCCCTGCTCTCCAGAGCCCTGTTGATGTGCCCACTCTATGAGGTTTCCCCAAGCCCTAGCTGCAAGCATCTGGGGAAGGACAGGCCACCACCTTTCTGTAATTTCCTTCCTTACCAGTTGGCCATCTGATAAAGGAGGCTTACTCCTTCAGGCTCCTGGCAAACTCAGCTGCTGTCCCAGATCGACCCAGGAAAACCCAGTACCTTGGGTCTCTGTGCATTCAAGGCCAACCTGGTCTACATAAAAATTCCAGGTCAGCCAGGACTACACAGTGAGACCCTATCTAAAAAACAAAACAAAACAAAACCATTAATTACATCATGTAGTTTTACACTCAAGGTTGCTAACAAAATAAACCATATCTGCGATTGTGAGCTGAGCAGACTTCTTTCTGATTGAGTCAAGCCACTGAGCCTAAATGATCCCAGCAATAACTAGTGCTTTCACTCTCCCAGCTGAGGGGGGGAAAGGGAGGCAGCAATTTGTCATGTGTGATTCATGTCCACCCTCTCACCTGGTGTTTTATAAATGCATTGTCTTAGCTGTCTCAAGTATCTATGCCTGGGAGGGTGCCTTCCTCTGTTTTGTAAAATGCCAAGCAATACCACTGTGATATATAAATAATGATAATTAGAAGACAGCCTCAAATAATTTGACATGCAGATTGAAGGGAAAAGTGGTACTTTTTTTTTCTTTAATACCCTAGAATTTGGATCAGACATGGCATTCAAGAAAAAAGCATATTGGTTCTTGTCAGACATGGATGGTTCAAACATTCTTGTGCCTGGGGTCAGACATCATGAGAGGGAAGCCAGGCTTGGAACATGTAGGGCATCAAAACTGGGTTACGGCCATAAAGACTCTCCCATGGCTTCATGGCTGTCAAAGATGATGATGAGTCTAGGGGCTAAAGACTCTTACAGTTGCAAGATCTTCCATTTTTCTGGTTCTCGGTGGCAAATATGAGATCAAGTATTTGCTTGGTAGAAAGACCACAAATCCTAAAGATGGGGGGGGGGTGAACAACTGTGTAAGCCGCTCACTGTCACAGAGCACTCCCTGAGTATCACAGTTAGGCACCCTGTGTCATCCTAATACAGTTCCGATACTGTCTCCTCTTACGATGTCCACTTCCTGCTTCTGTTGGGAGAACTCATGGTTACCTACATGGCTAAGCAATCTCCATTCCAGTCCACTACCCAAGCTCTTCCAGCTACGTTGCCAATGAGGTGTCTCCTTCAAAGCCTCAGCAGCTCCCTAATATCAGTTGATGAAAAAGTCAGACTCTATCTGGACCAATGAGGTACTGTGAGGTTTGAGCGATTCAACTCAAACAAGTATAAGCAACAAGGTAAGCAGAGATGGTGAGCTCTTTGCTTCAAGGCAGTGCTTGAAGTCAAGAGCTCAAGCCTTATTTTCAGTGTTCCAACATCTCCAGTTGGTGGACATAAGGGCTCCCAGCAACAAGACGTCTCCATCTCCCCCAACACCTCCAGGTTGACTCATGCCTGAGTCACTAATAAATAGATAACATTACCTGGCTTGGCATGTACAAAGCACAGATGCCCACATCTCTCCTCATGTAGAGAAGTGCGTGCACATACACACACACACACACACACACACACACACACACGTCCCTACACTCAGCACCCTAAAATGTGCCTCCTCTGAGCTTTTCTAACCTACCCTTGACTGTATTGCTCTCCCCTGATATTCTTCCGTGCCATTGCTGTTTGTCAAAATTACATCAAGTCTGCAAAACCCAGCTAAAACACTATTTTCTACAAAGCCTCTCCTTAGCCTGCCTCAGAAGTGAGTCATTCTTCCTTTATTGTGTTGAGTTTCTGCCAGGCCTGTGTCACACACTGCCTCTCACTGTCAGTCAGCATCTCTGGCACTGCTACATCATACTCACCTGTGGTCTCTTACGGTTTTGTTTTCTTGTGGTGCTGGAGATCAAACCTGGGGCACTGTGCATATTAGGAAAGTTCTCTACCACCAAGCTGCATCTCCAGCTCTCTTCTGTGGTTCTTAATGTGCACAAGACACTTTCCCATGTGTTACCAGCTGCTGTCCCTGCAGAAACCAGAAGAGCAGGCAGGGCAGACACTTTAGTCTCATGCCTGCCTGCAGCTCAGTGTTTCTTGCATACCCACTATGCAGCAGGACTCGTCCTGGGGACTGAAGGTTGAAACATTGCACAGGTTAACTGCTTGTCAGCCTGACACAAGCTAGAGCCCTCTGGGAAGAGGGAACCTCAACTGAGAAAATGCCTCCACCAGTCTGGCCTGAAGGCAAGTCTGTGGGGCATTGTCTTGATTAATGACTGATGAGGTAGGGCCTAGCCCACTGTGGGTGGTGCAGCCCTGATGCGGGTGGTCCTGGGGTATATGAGATAGTAGACTTAAGAAGCCACGGGAAACAAGCCAGTGAGTAGCATTCACTCGCTCACTTCAGTCTCTACTTCAGTCCCTGTCTCCAAGTTCCTAGCTTGAATTCCTGCCCTACTCAACTCATGATGAACTGTAAGCTATTAGGTGAAATAAACCCTTTCTTCCCCAAGTTAACTGGTCTTTATAGGAAACAGAAACCAAACTAGGGCAAACACAAATGTGACGAATGGCCACTTCCTTTGACAAATGCAAAAACTGAGACAATAATGTCACACTGGTCATCTTTCTTAGTTCCCAGGACATGGCAGGCCTTAGCCACTCTGTGCCTCTAGCTGCTGTCCCCCCACCCACAATGTTATTCTGTCCACACTTAGCTGCAGACCTTACTCATCTTCCTGTTAGATCCCAGTATCACCCTTTGGAGGGCAGCAACTGCTGACCATCAACACTAAGTCTAAAGCAGGCCACTTTTCTTCCTAGAGTACTCCAAGACTCTTCTTTTTTTTTTTTTTTTTTGGTTTTTTCGAGACAGGGTTTCTCTGTGGCTTTGGAGGTTGTCCTGGCACTCGCTCTGTAAACCAGGCTGGTCCCAAACTCACAGAGATCCACCTGCCTCTGCCTCCCGAGTGCTGTGATTAAAGGTGTGCGCCACCAATGCCTGGCCTTCCAAGTCTCTTCTTCACAGCACTTAGCAAAGTTGCAGTCATTTAGACTTCTATGCAGGTGTATTTATTTAGCACCACTCCCCTACACTGAGCACTCCGAAAGGACAGGAATGATAATGTCTCTGTTGATTGATGTACCTGGTACCATGCCTAACCCAGAAGAGAAGCTTGTAGTCTGTCAATCTCAGGTCCGTAAATGTATGCTAACAGGGACTCCCAAGTGAGCATCGCATCAGACAGAAAGGACCTAGACAGTCTCACAACCGAAAGTTCCCAAGTTCCCTGAGGACAAAGGACTGTTGGCTTATACAGAATCTTGGGATCTTGGACTACCCCATAAAGGAAGGGAACTTCCAAGAAGAAGGCAAGGGAAAGACTTTGGAGAAGAGCTTAATGTATGTTCACATGTGTTCTGGAACGTGTGTCCCGTGTTCTGATGGATACAGTTCTAGAGGCTGGCCCGATGGCATCATTGTTTCATAGCTGTGCTGCTGTGTGCTGTGCTGCTCATTATTCCTGTTTCACCTGGATGCGTTTGTGGTCAGCACCTTCCGTTTTAGTGTCCTGTCATGCAAATAAGCCCACTGAAGGGGTAAGGAAGCAGAAATACAACAAGGCTACAAGTAATAAGCGCGTTACCATGTATTCTTGGGAGCTCTTCCATAGCTTCAGCTTGAGAAATAATGTTAATGAAGGAATGTTTATATCAGTCACTCACATGGCTTAGTGAATGCCAGAACAAAGGCCAGAACTCAAGAGTGTCTGAAGCAACATGTGACTGCCGTGCCTTCCCACACAATGTCTGTGACTACCCTTGTCCCTCCAACTGGGTACTGAGAGCCTGCCATTGTTATTTTTTGCCTGCTCCTAGGACATTAGCACTGTTTGCTGTGCATTTAGGATATGGATGTTTGGGTTGGTAGACAGTAGGAGTAAGGGACAGTGGAACAAAAGAGCAGGGTGCCAGGGTAATCCAGCAGTTCCAAGAGGCAGCTCTAATGTGTTAGGCGCCTGCGCTGCACAGGCCTGTGTGTTACGTTAAATCTTTCCGCCACCCACTTGAATTCTGCCCGCCACGTGGATGGCCAAAATAATACACAGAGACTTATATTAGGTGCAAATGCTGCTTGGCCAATGACTAGGATTTCTCATCTGCTAGCTCAGTCTTAATGTTCATAAATCTATATATTTTATAAGACTTATCTTATCGGACACCTTCCATTGGTATCCTCATCCCCGGGATCATATGGTGGCTCTGAGCAGAGAGCAGGAGGAAGAGCAAAGGGGAAAGGGACTACTTCCTGCTTGTCGTTGCTTAAATATGAGTCTCCCTGCTATGTCACTTCCTGCCTGGATCATCACTTCTTTACTACATTTCCCAGAATCCTCCTTGACTCCTACCTAGTCCCATCTAACTTTCAACAATCAGTAAAATGAACATACACAGAAGTACATTCCCCATCACCTGTGAGAAAGACAAAGCGTGTGCACAGCAGCCAGGAAGGAGAAGCTTCCTTCCACCTTGATTCAGAGTAGAGACTAACTCTCTGTTGTAGAGTTCTCAGAATGAACCTTCCATTTTGGTAGGGTTTGAGTTTTCATTTTTATATTCCTATCCTATTATGTTGGCACATCCTCATTATACACAAAAGCCTCTACTTCTTACTTCAGAGCAGGCAGCCTATTACTATAGCCATCTTGGAAGTATTCTGGGATGTTTTCATCCAGGGAATGCTGGAACCCCCTGCCAACTGTGTGTGAGCGGTACTTGGTAGAGATAAGCTCACACCCATTACCGTTCATCTTGTTTCCTCCATGTGCTTTGTTAAACTCACAGGCTTTAACTTCATTCCTATATGCAGCCTCTCTTGGTTTCACAGGAGAAAGTAATTTGGGGGGAGGGCTTATGGAGCATCCTTGCCTAGCCAGTGTCGAAAATAGCTCTGAAATCGTTTAATGTTCTCGTGGGTATGGTAAAGATAAAGTTCTTCTTAGGATCTTCTGGGTTCAGTCATGGCCTCCCTCTGTGTGTCTGCAGGGCCTGGATGCCTTCAAAGTGAAGCAGAAATTCTTCTCTAGCAGCTGTGAGCCAACAGCCTCCTTTCCTGTGCCCTATGACCTGCCCCCCGAGCTCTATGGAAGTAAAGGTGAGACACTGATGAAGGGACACAGGCCAGTGGGCCGTACTGGAAGTAAGCCCCTGGTTGTGCCTCTGGCCTGCATGTGAGCCTGGCTCCTGGGAGCCACTGGAAGCTCAGACTTGCAGAGGGGCTCACTCTGCCCTGGGGCCACTGGAGCTACGTGGTTCACAAGCCGCTCGTTCTTAGAACCTACTTGCACTCAGTTACCAAGAATCATAAAGAGCCTTACTTTATGTGAGCTTCGTGAGTGAGTGTGTGTGTGTGTGTGTGTGTGTGTGTGTGTGTGTGTGTGTGTGTGTGTGTGTGTTTACTATAACAGAAGCAAAACTGGAAAATATGTGTTGATCTATTGGTTTTAAAATAATGACTGTATTATGTTTTGTGACCAGTTCCAAAACTAAAGGACAAAATTAGTGAGGGAGACGGTGTCACTTCATGTTTTCAAAAGCATCTCCATTGTGTAGCTTAAAAGTTGACTGCTGAACCCTCTCAGCTGCTGTCACTCAGTCTGGTGTGATGTCACCTCATATGTAGCCTCTACACACTCACGTACAAGTGAGAGTAACGTGATGGCATTATGTCACTAGGAAATGAATTTGATTCACAAACATTCCCCAAGGAGAGGTCACCCACACTCTGAAACCTGCTGCACTGGACTCTGGCTTTCCTAGAGGCCATAACCAAGTATACCTCCCAATAGAAATCCATAGGACTGTCTAAAAGCAGTGGTTTTCAACCTATAGGCCATGACCCTCTCAAGGGTCCCATATCAGATATCCTGCATATCAGATATTTACATTACAATTTGTAACAGTAGCAAAACTACAGTTATGAAGTAGCAACAAAATAACTTTATGGTTGGGATCGCCACACCATGGGGAACTAAAAGGGCCTCAGTATTAGGAAAGTTGAGGACCACTGGTCTACAGGTAAGACACCCTCCTCCAAGCCAGGCATCATCGTCCCAGGGTGACCATCTTCATAGGCTGTTGGGAAGCTTTTATCACCCCAAGAGTGTCAGTCTCTGTCATGGGTTCAGGGTCATAGAAATGTACAACCAGGAAAAACTTCTAACTTCAAATGACAAGTGCTTACTAACCAATCATAACTGACATACTCTTGAAAATAAGAGTATGCCACTCCGTGAGTGGCCAAGTTAGAATGTGCAAATGTGCTAAATCTGAACAGAGAATACTTGCTGACGACACGGTTTTAATGACATCTCTCCATTAATAGTCCACAGTCTGCAGTTCCTCAATGGAGTCAGTGCTGCCTGTCTTCCCACAGCAGTGCCAACAGAATCTGGCAAATTCCCCACCCTCAACTTCCCTTTGGGGCTTTTTTGGTGAACCAGAACTCCCTGTCTGGTAGACCCATTTCTCGAGATTGTGATGATATATAGGAACAGAGACCTGTGTCCTGCTGCCATTGTGCCATCCTGCAGCCTGAAGGTGACATTGCCTCTCTCTGTTTAGGAACACGACTCTTCTGTTGAGCTTTCAGAGTTGGTATGTCATACAAATCCATTCTAGCAGCAAGATCTTACCAGGATTTCACAGAATGTAACCACCTTAGCCTCCACCAAAAATTTGAAAAAGGAGGCCATGATTCAAATTAACTTATTATGTGCCGTCTGTCTAGCTTACTAAGGGGCCTCCTAGACTGTAGAAAGTTAGGTCTCTTTACCAGTGGTAGGCATTGTCCTAGACTACAGAAAGCTAGGTCTCTTTTATTTGACCAGTGAGCAAAATGCTTTATACAGTGCTTTGTTGAATTTTTTTGTTTCTTAGGCTTTTTCCTTGAAAGATTCATATAAAAGAATTTGGAACATTATGTTTTATCAGTATTATTTTATCTTCTGCATTCCTTCAGCAGTGTGTAGAATAATGCCGGTAATTCAGATATTACCTTCCAAATACAACCAATGTTCTCTAAAGCTCTGTGGCCCATATAGATGTATTTTACTAAGGCAAAGGAAAATGAGTTGTTAAGACCATTTCAAAAGCACTTCGTGTTTAAAAGCGATTTTTGAACCATGGCAACACGTACAATGTCTCATTCCATTTTTTTTTTTTAAATCAGAGGTCCACATAAAAAGCTTAGTGCAGGAGTATCCCACTGTGAAAGCTCAGCCAGATATTATCTTGGAACAAAGAAAATGATCAGAGAAAGTGACAAAAATTAACACTCAGGTCCTGGGGTGCCTTGCTTACGGTGGTGGTTGGCAGTTCTCTACAGTTATGTAATATTGAGAGCCTACTGTGTGCTAGCACAGTGCTTGAACTCTGGCTGAGACAGACAAGTGTGAGTCCTTACCCTCATTAAGTTTAGGTTACTCTTTTAAAAAGTGTGTTTAGACAAATCCATTTCACTAATAGGAATGGTGTTTGTAAAATTATTCCCTCCTTCCCATGCTAGCATGGGTTAGAACCCAGGGCCAGCTCTGTCAGTTTTTAAATCTTCATCCAAGTGTGTATTTATGTTGAACTTATTCTCCTATTCCTTCTCCCTTCTCACCCCTTCCCACTCCCTAGACTGCTTCATTTCTCCCTGCATGTGTACATAAAGGTTTTGTGTGAGTATATAAAAACCTAGGATCCAAATGAAAGAAAGCATATTTGTCTTTCCGAGACTGGCTTTATTCTCTTGATATAATTCCCATTTCCTACAGTCAGCCGCAAACCTCATTGTTTGTGGTTCAACTGTTCTATATAAATGTAACGTTCTCTGTGCCCATTCTCTATGGTTAGACACCAGGTTGGTTCTGTAACTGAGTGTCATAGTATATAAGAGTCTCTGTGATGTGTTTTGGAGTCCTTTGGGAAAATCACTCAGGAGTCGTCTAGCTGAGTCATATGGTGGATCTGTTTTTCAGTGTTTTGAGATACTTCTGTGCAGTTCATAGTATCTGGGCTAGTTTACATTCCCACCAGCAATGTAGCCTAAGAAGTGCTGGCAAGGATGTGTGAAAAAGGGAACCCATGGTCTCTTTGGGAACAAAATCATCAGCCCCTTAAAACATGGTATTTCCATTTGTCCAGTTGATGGCCTTGAGTTTGAAGAGGATGTAGAACAGGTCACCATACCATCCCTGCAATGCACTCCCCCCCCCAAAAAAAAAAATCAGGTATTCTCTGAATCATATATTAAAAAAGCAAAGTGTGAGAAGGTTAGAAAAAAGCCTGTTTTACTTGGACCTAGTAAGTGTTGAAAGCTAGAGATGTGTCTCGGTGCTAGAGTGTGTGTAAGTGTGTATGAGACCCTGGAGCTGGGTCCTCAGCACTGGAAGGAACGAAGAAAGGAAAGAAGAAAGAGAAGCAAGCTTAGTGGGAGGAGGGAGCACATAGAGCTCTCAAGAAGTAGACAAGCCCGAGGGGCTTCAAAGATACTCAGTATATTCTGATAGTCGCACATATGAGCACACTGTGTTTATGTCATTTCCACCCCTCCAACTCTTCTCATGCCCCTCAACCCCTCTAAATTTGTGGTCTCTTGGATCCTAAACTAGGACTGGCTTCAGGTCAGCTTTGGAATTTAATCCGAATACACAGTGCTGGTCCCCAGGGCAGATCCTCCAAAGTGAGCTATCTGGGCTGGGACTGGAAAGATCTTTATTCTAACTGGCTGTCTAGGGGGCTCTTACCAACCAGGCTAGGGAACCAACCACAGACACAGTGCCAACTGCATACGACCACCTGCTTTACTGTCTCCCACTTCGGGCTGTAAGTTCCCTTGATGAGGCTTGCACATCTGGCTCACCTCCTTTCTGTCTGCAGCACCTAGCAGAGTCCCTGGCATCTAGCCAGCACTCAGAAACTATGCCGAGTGCACGTGTGAGATTACAGGGCACACTCTTTTGAGAGGCTTTTAGGGGGTTTAAGAGGATTGTTTAAAACAGGTCTCCTCCAAGCCAGTGAGTATCAATGTGGATTTCCAGGAGTCATGGATGCATACACAGTAGTGACATGGCTACCCTCTTCTCCCTGTGGCTGTTATTCTATCTCTCCAGGTGGTGGCAGACCTGTCAGCCAGCATAGGAAATGATCTACCCAAGGATGCTGGCATTCTGTTTGCAAGGGGTCCACCAACAGGGAGCTTCCCGGGTCCCTGCCTAGTCGTTGTTGCCTCGTGCAAATGCAGCGCTGGTCTTGAAATTACTGGCTCATTAACAAGTCATGCCAGGTATCACTGTGATGTACTCATGGAGAGAATCAAGGTGGCCTCTGCCTTGGGAACAAAGCAGGACCAGTTGTCACCCCACAGAGAAAGATATGGAAAAGATCCAGGCACAGAAGATGATGTTTCCAGTGGAAGAGAATAGAGACACAGATAGAGTGAGAAGTCAGGCCCAAGGCCATTGGCCCCCCAGGCCCTGGGGTTGCCACGCTGCAACAAACTTGATGACTTAACAAAAAGGGCTTTGGTTCCGGGCCTTCAAGGCCAGAGCAACAGGATATTCTGATAATTTGTTGCAATCTTCAGAACTCCTTCAGTGTGTGGCTGTTGGAGTGCTTGCTCAGCACAGACAGACTGCCCCTGAGCCATCACGTGTGCTGAGAAGGGGGAGGTTCCCAAAGTCACTGCCTGACCATCCTTACAATGGTGCGAATCTATTCATAATCAGTCTGCAGTGCTTACCGAGACAGTGATGGGGAATTGCTTTGAACCTGGGGTGCATCTGCACCCTACCCATCTCCTGGTTCTTTTGCAATGGTGTGACTCTAGCTATAGCGTTGAGTTCTGCACCCTACCCATCTCCTGGTTCTAGAATATCCGAGAGCCCAGGATATTAATGGTTAAAGCACTGGGCACACAAGTATGAGGACTAGGGTTTGAGTCCCCAGAGCCCACATAACTATTAGGTTATATGGTGGCCCACTCGTAATTCCAGTGGTCAGAAGGTGGTGGGATTGCCACAGTAAGCTGGCCAATCAGACTATCTGTGTTGGCGAACTCTGGGTTCAATTGAGAGTGCCTACCTGAGTGAATAAGGTGAAAAATGACTGTGGAAACATCTAATGTCAACCTCAGTGTGTGCATGTCTGTCTGTCTGTCTGTGTGTGTGTGTGTGTGTGTGTGTGTGAGAGAGAGAGAGAGAGAGAGAGAGAGAGAGAGAGAGAGAGAGAGAGAGAGAGAGAGAGAGGAAGGAGCTCCATTTAGTGAACATATCCTCATTGTGCTAGGAGGCTTCATGGGTATTCTTGCCAGGGTACAGACCTAAGCCTGTTGTTTGTGACATTGGTCTTGAGTCATTTATAGAGCTCTTGTCTTGCCGATCATTAACCTTTAACCACACAGCAAAGACATTCTATGCATGTGACCCAAGGCCTCTTGGTTGAATGTGACCGGGTGAGAACAGAAATGTACCAGCCGTTACTGTCTTTTTCTTCAGCTCCCTTAAAGAAGAAAAGCTGGAGAGATATTCAGTGGGTGAAGTGTTTGCTTTGCAAGCTTGAGGACCTAAGTTCAGATCCCAGCAACTATCCAAAAAATAAAAAAATAAAAAGACCATAGTGGCATGTACCTGTAACCCCAGTGTGAGTGTCGGGATTCCTGGGGTTTGCTAGCTAGTCCACCTCACCCAGTAGTGAGCTAAATTCAATAAGACCTTGTCTCAGAAAATGAGGTGAAAAGTAACAGTGAAGATGCCCAGAGTTAACCCCTGACCTCTGCATGCACACAAAGTGTGTGGGGGGGGACAGGTAGCAGCTGTGTATTAGCTCTTTGTTATGTGTCAAGGGCTATGTCTTACTTGCTACTTGGCTTCATCTAGCTTTCTCTTGGCCTGTCCCCCATGCCCATCTACCCTTCAGTTCTAACGTGAACCTCTACAGAAGCCATTGTGTCTGCAGGCGATATCATCAGGGGCTGATTGAGAAAATATTCTTCACAACTTGGAGACCTGAGCACCAAATGCTTTGCTGTCAGTCGATACCCAGATAAATGTGGTGTGCTTTCTCCGCAGATCGGCCATGGATTTGGAACATTCCTTATGTCAAGGCCCCTGATACACATGGGAACATGTGGGTGCCTTCCTGAGACAAAGCCCTGTGAAGGTGGAGTGTCAGACATTGAATGCTCCTGTTTGTAGTCAATGTTCACCTCCCTAAAAAGCTTCCTGTTTGCATCCACACCGGACTTTTGCAGAAGTCAGCTTTGGTTGTGTCTGATGGTCACTGTCAACATTCTCACTAAAAAGTGTTATTTTCTTAATTCACTTTTATATGTTCTTGAAATCAAGCCATTAAACTCCATAGTGTTCAAAACTGTGTATGTGACTGGAATGAAATTACCAATCCCCAGCAAGCATGCAAAAAACAGGCATGGGGGCAGTGCACTTGTAACCCCAGTGTGAGTGATGGGAACCCTGAGTTTCGCTGGCTAGACAGCCTAGCCCAGATGGTGAGCTCAAAGTTCATCGATGGTGCCAGCTTGACTTTGTGTTGGATGTCTCCACTGTCCATGTCCTGTAGTGTGATGTTTTCCTCTTAGCTAGCATTTTTTTTCTCTTCTTCATTTCCTTCTTTTTTTGGGGGGGTAGAGGATTCGAGACAGGGTTTCTCTGTGACTTTAGAGGCTGTCCTGAAACTAACTCTTGTAGACCAGGCTAGTCTCGAACTCACAGAGATCTGCCTGCCTCTGCCTCTGAAGTACTAGGATTAAAGGCGTGCGCCACCACCGACCAGCAATGTTTGAATCTTTTGGCTCTTTTAGTCTTTTGCGGGGACCAACCACCCAGCTCCCAAATAAATCACACACGGAGGCTTAGTCTTACTTATGAACACCCGGCCCTAGGTTGGCTTGTTTCTTGCCAACTTTTCTTAACATAAATTATCCCATCCACCTTTTGCCTCTGGGCCTTTTCCTTTTCTTCCTCCTGTACATCTTACTTTCAGTCTTACTCCATAGCTGGCTATGTAGCTGAGTGGCTGGCCCCTAGAGTCCTCTTGTTCTTGGCTCCTTCTCTTCCTTGTTTCTCCTTCTATTTATTCTCTCTGACTGCCAGCCCCAGCTATCCTTGCTCCTGCCTTGCTATTGGCCATTCAGCTCTTCATTAGGACCATCAGGTGTTTTAGACAGGCCAAGAATCACAGCTTCACAGAGTTAAACAAATGCAGCATAAAAAAAAAAAAAAGCAACACACCTGAAAATAATATTCTACAACAATGTCCAAAGACATTCTCCACCTGCTCAGGGAAAGAGCAGGATCATTTGTTTCCCTCCACCCTGACAACTTTCAATTGTCAGGAACCAACCTGCTATGGAAGGAAACTAGGAAAATCTCTGCACTGGCAGTAGAAGCCAACATAGTTGATGCCAGCCCTAATCCAAGATCCCGGTGCATTGGTCCTCCCACTGCAAGACTAAAATGATGATAGTCCTACCGCAGGGAGTCCACACCAGTGCCTGCCTGGAAGGCAAATACGGTGCTTGGGGTCACACGTGCACGGCCTACACGGGCTGAGAAAGGTGTGAGGTTCCTCTGCTACACCTGCAGCTAATCGTTACGGCTATCCTTGAGTCCCTGACTTGCTTTGTCTGCCTGTCATAGGTCAGTCCCCTGGTCACACTCCTAGGCCACTGGATCCCTGAAGACCCACCTTATAGAGGTTCTATAGAGTAGCCTGGGAGAAACCACAGCAGTAACATCAGAGACCATCTGCACACAAGAGGTTTCCTCTCCAAGTGTCTGCAAACCTGTGCCACTCTCACAAACAGGGGCTCTGCAAGGAGCAGGTCTGAGCCACGCCAGCATCAGCCCTACATGCTTCTCTAGACACAGTTGCTAGCACACATAGGAAGTAATGCGCCCAAAAGAAGTGAGAACATACCGGTTGCCAAAACTGATTACCTTTTCCTATGTGGGCCTTTTTTTTTCCTTCATGGAAGTAGCTAATTTACCCAAAGTGCTCCTAAGATGCACCACAGACCATACTGCTAGGGTTTCTAAGGAAATTGTGCCTCATTATTCACAGGGCTGGCTCAGGTCAGCTTCCCCAGCCAAAGCAGCCCTTCTGCTTGTGTGGAGCTTAGTGACCCCATCTGTCCTTTGTCTCCACCCCCTCTCACTCTTTGAGGTCTCTCCAGAAGCATTGTATGGTGACTTCTTTTCTACATGCCTAGGACCCGGCACAGTGTAAAACAGCCAACTTCTGCTTCTCTGTAACTGCCAACACAGACTGATCAGAGGAGTTTCCCACCTGTGAACCAGCAAGGAATTGTGTTTTTCCACATGACAGAAAGAGCCCAGGTTTCCCGAGGTTCCCTCCATTTCCTGTGCTTACTCACTTTAACCTTTGTCAACCCCCGTTCTACAGATGAGGAAGCCAAGCGTCAAGGGACTTGAAGCAGGATGTCCCACATGATGACTGGGACTCTGTTTTGCCACGTGGAAGCTCGGGCTTTCTTACAACGCCATGCCACCCAGGGCAAGCTCTGGTTTCCTATTCTGCTGTAGATGTTAGATAGTTTCCCTGGGCAGAAATTTTAATGTTGTATGACCTTCAAGTGAATACGGTTTATGCATATGACTTGGTATGCTTAGAATAAGAATCTTAGGTCAATTTTCTCATGTCTTTTTTTTTTTTCTTCAAAAAATGTTAGTTTTCTAGGCTAACGGTACTCTTATTATGAAACCATTTCTGAATTATCTAGGTGTTTTTGTTTATGTGTCTAAGTCTAAGTCGCATGTACAGGAGAGTGTGGAGGTCAAAAGAGGGCACTGGAACCCTCAAAGGTGCTGTTACAGCACTGTGAGCTGCCGGACATGACTGCTGGGAACTGAACTCCAGTCCTCTACAAGAAGTCATGCTTCTAATCCCTGAAGCATCTCTCTAGATGTTTTCTACTTCAGATTTGGAGAGGACATTTGACTTTATCTCATTACCAAAGAATTACAGCTATAGTCCCTTCCTTAAGAATTCAAGAAAGAACTTGAGAACACATGGCTTTGACTGGGGAATACCTCAAAATGAAGGTTTACATGGACACTCTATATTTATATAGCAGCAGTTATATTGACAGACCGATAAGAAATGCAACACGAGTAAAGTCTACATCAGAACTCAAGGACGTGAATAATATAGCCTAACTGTAGTAGTGGGATGAATCTAAAGTTCTATTGGTTATATGCTAAAAGCATGGTGTGCATAGGTCAGATCCAATTATAATGAAGTGTTTGGAAATTACAGTAGCTTGCTTGCTTGTTTCAAGTAATAGACTCAGATGAGAGAGTATTGCATACTGCCTTTTTTTCTTCTAAGTAAGGCTATATTGTGACTTACAGGAAGCTATACTTAGCTACCATTTCTCTTTATATTTCTCTCAACTAGTAAGTTGCATGTGTTGCTCATATAAGATTCACATACAAGCCATTTGCTCCTGGGAAATGCCTGTAGTTACCCAGCATGGAGCAGGTGGTCATCCATGAGCACAGGTGTACCAACTGGTCCCTGAGCATTGCCATCCACTGAGTCGACTTCTAGGAACTGTTGCCTGTGTCTCATCCAGTCTTCCTAATGACCCTATCAAAGAGGCTCTTGATTCTCATTTGTTGGCAGAAAAACTAAGATTATGCATCCAAAATCACCTAGCTGGGATTTGAACGCAGTGTAGTTCCTGTGCCTTGTTCTGTGGCCAGGTAGCGACTGTGGCGGTGTTCCATGCTCCAGCCAGGGACAAGCTTTGTATACATGAGATGTAACTATAGATACAAAACCATGTGCTTTCATCCACTCTAATAACAAATTATGGTTGGCATGGCAGAATCAGCTAGCGGCACATAAACCCAAACGCTAAATGCCACATTAGTATGCAGGCCTGAGTGGTTGAATAATTTAAGCCAGCCCAGCTTCCTGCCGAGGGAGCAGGTTCCGCTCAGGTTAGAGCGCGTGGAGGGCTGAAAGCTGCACTGTGGAGTTTGTTCAGTTACATTCTCTGACCGACGCCTGCTGTTTCTACTGACTTTCTAGACCAAAGTACAAGGTAGGAAAATTTAGGCCAGATGTCAGATGCTTGGAGAGAGAGCAAGAGGCAGCCCAGGAAAGTAAATACGGGGTGCTAGCAAATGCAGTGACTGCAAGTGAGAGTGAAAGCTTTCTAAGTCCTAACACAATCCGAACCCTAGTCTTACAGAGCTCGAAGCAGCCTGACTCAAAGCAGAACCCGTGAAAGCTAATCCGTGAAAGCAGCTCCCAGTCTGGCATAACACGAGTTGCTAGGGGCAGTGTCTACTGTTCACCTTTGTAGCAAGGTTTTCAAGAAGCTCTTGCTATTTATTAAGTAGGAGATATTTGGGCCAAACTGCTTTTCCAGTACTCAAAGTAGGAAAATGCTCAGGATAAAACAGCAAAGGAGAAATGGTGACCGTGAAGGCATTTGTTGTGGGTCAGTTTGGTCATGGGTGACTATATACAGCTCTCCACACTGTGGCACAGGTGAGATTCTCTTCAGTGCTTGAGAAGAACACATAAGTTTCAAGGTCACCCAGCTAGCTAGTGAACAAGAGCTGTGCCTCATCTCCGGTGCTCCATCTGCCCTGGCCAAGCCAGCACATGTCCCTTTCTGTGCCCAAGGACATGGATGATGTCATAGTATGTGTCTTGCATGGCTGTCTGTTCTTAGGTTTAGAAATTATCATGACAACTGAATGCTGATTGTGTTCAGATAATTGACTTTGCTATAATTTAGAAGCCTTTATAATCATCTGCCATCCTGTAACCTTTTTTCAATCTTTTAATGAAAGGCTGCCTTAGTCAGGAGCCTTCCACATCTACAGAAATTCGGTTAATTAGTCACAAGCATTAAGGAAGACTTTGAGAGTGCTGGAGCCAAGGAGCACAATGCAATGAAGACTGTCCAGGTCTCGGCTCTGCTCTCTGGACTCTGACCATCATTCTCACTAACGCTCTCTCCATCCACCTGGAAGCTGAAATCACCCCAGATTCCCATGGTCCTTCAGCTAGCCACTCCAGAGAAAAACCTCTTCCCAGACTGATCTAGCCAGAAGCCCCAGTCAGTGCCCCAACAGACCACATTGAGCCACAAGTACATTCCATAAATTGCAGGTGCATGTAACCCAGACCACAAGGTGGCCGTGGTGGAGAGAAAGCCTGAGAAATTGCCAGAGATGAGTGGAAAACGGTGTCGATTCCAAGCAAGAAGTACACCTGGGAGAAGTATTAGCACTGTGCTGAAGGGACCCTTTTGTGTCTTCTCCTCGAGTCTACAAAAGCTTACCGACGTATTCAAAAGTTCAAGTTTCTGAAAAATAAGCTGCATAAATAAATGAGCCCTGTAAAATCTGGACATTCTAGAACTAATTTTTCAAACTGAGGGTCACAGCCCGTGGTGAATCATGAAATCCCTCTTAGTAGGTCACAGCCAGTACTTTTGGATGAGATAGCATGTAAAAAAAATTAAATATAAAATACTTGTATATAGCACAGACCAAGTGCTTAGTTAGTTCGGGTTTTTTGTTTGTTTGTTTATATACCTGAGTGTTTTGGGGATTCCCATGTAAAATGCATTTCTTTCTAGGTGTGTTGGTTCACCCAACCTGAATTGACAGTCATCAAGGCTAAATCTTGAGAATTGACACCTTGACAGCCTCAAGGCACTGGAGACTTTAGCTTTGTCTAGCTCTGTCCCTCCAAGCTGTGAGAGTTTAGGCAAGTCCCCTAATGCCTGCATCTTGTTCTCATCTGTAAAGTAAGGCTAAGACCTAGAGGATTGTAAGGACGGATGGACTGCTACCGTGAGCACTGCAAGAACTCCATCAAGGCTGTAAGGATTCTGTCCATGTCAACAGTAAGCAAGCCTGGACCAGGCAGCCTCTGCAGGCCTTAGAACTTCACAACCGGCACAGAAAAGGAAGCCCACGCCCCCTGAGAACCAGCACTCTTCCATAGCACTGTTTCCAGACTACTGACCTCTGCTTGCTTCTGGAGAATGAGTAGACTGAAGAGCTCCAGCTGCTACAGTGGAGCCAGGAGCTTTGGATCCCCTAAGTGGGGGCTTTGTTCATGCCAAGTCTCACCTCCAGGCTCAGCCTTAGAAGCTGCTGAGGTCAGCATGGGACAAGAGGCGGCAAAAGTAGATGGTTAGTGAAGAAAGGGGAAATAGAGGTGAGGATCTAAATATGTAAAGAAAGAGGTTAAAAGCAAATGGATGGGAAATGATATTATGCAAATGTCAGGCAGAAGAAGGCTGTTGTGAATGGATTGGTATCACATATAGGCCTCTGCAAAGCAGATGGCAATGCATTTCACACAAACAAAATGCCACTATGTGAGAGGCTATAGTGAAAATGTTTCCTTACAGCTTCAGAATGCTTGAAAACGACACAAGGATAGCTGCTAGTTTTAAATACCCTGTTTCTCCAGTCCATAAAAATTAACTAGAACAAAAAGCAAACAAAGAAAAAAGTGAGCTGAAAAGCATTTGCAGATGCCTTTACCAGACTGATGTAGTCAGAGCCCTGCAGAAGACTCAAACTTCCCAGAGCATTTGGTGTGTTCTTGCCATCTGACTAGACCATTAAAAAAGTCTCTGACTACATGTGAAGTACGTTAGAAATGTCTTTTTTTTTTTTTTACAAAATGAAAGTTAAGCAAAAATACTTGTATAAGGTTCACAAGCCAAAGAAGAAAACTATTTTAGCAAAAGATTATGAAACTATGACATCCCCTAAAGTGTTTATAGTGCAGGTAGCATTGAACTAACAGGAAAACTCAGCTGTAAAGTAGAAGAAATGCTAGCGGAAAAGTCCATCACAGAAGAGGGGGCAGGAAGACCGTAAGGGCCAGAGGGAAAAGATGTCTCTAGTAAAACAGCATTTGCCAAACATGGTGGCTCCATGGCATACATGAATTCACAGCGCCTGGAACCACATGCACAGGCCAAGCCAGCCAAAATCCTAGCATGGATGGAGAAGGAGTTCATAAACTTGCACCCCGTCCAAGGAGCTGTTGACAATTGGTACTGATAAGGGAAGGAAGCCGCTTTCTTCAGGGATGGAGTCCGTGAGGCTACCCATTCTCTACTACTGCATGGTCCCACACCATGGCCACACAGGCACCACTGAATGGACTGTGTGTATGTGTGTGTGTGTGTGTGTGTGTGTGTGTGTGTGTGTGTGTGTGTGTTCAACAGCATATGAAGTTGAGAGGGAAAAGTGGTGGAGGGGGAGGGGAGAAATTGGAGGGGAGGAAAGGAATGCGGGATCAATTTGACCCAAGCACACTATATATACCCATGAATCTTAAAATACTTTTTTAAAGTCAGGGCCTAAAAATCAGTCATCTTGCACATACCATAAGTAGCTGGGGGAGGGTCAAACCCAAAGAGAAGTAGAAAAATTAAAAATGCAGTACAAAAGCAAGTAATTCATCTTAAAAATACCATGCTTTTAAATGTTCATCCTTTTTTTTTTTCTTTGCAGACTTTTTTATTTGAATTAGAAACAAGATTGTTTTACATGACAATCCCAGTTCCCTTCTCCCTCCGGTCCTCCCCTACCACCCCACCCAACTAAAACCCTACCTATCATATATCCTTTCTGTTCACCCGGATGGTGAGGCCTTCCATAGGGTGTCATCAGAGTCTATCGTATCCTTTGGGAGAGGGCCTAGGCCCACCCCTGTGTGTCTTGGCTCAGGAAGTATTCAATTTGTGGAATGGGCTCCCAAAGTCCACACCTATGCTAGGAATAAGTACTGAACTTCTACAGGAGGTCCCGTAGATTTCCGAGGTTTCCTCACTGAAACCCAGGTTCCTGGATCAGTCCCATGCTGGTATTCCAGCTATCAGTCTGGGGAGCAAGAGTTCCCCGATGTTCAGGTCAGCTGTTTCTGTGGGTTTCATGTTCATCCTTTTTAAAGTTTATCCTTAACTAAAAATAAATTGACTAAATACAGCATATTAACAGAATAGAGAAAATCATAGGATTATTATAATAGACACAGGAAAAGCTTTGACAAATTCAACAATTAAAAAAAAAAACAGAAAACTAGAAATAAAGGAAAATGTCTTCACCCTAAAAAGCAACTATGGTCAGGCGGTGATGATGCATGCCTTTGATCCCAGTACTCAGGAGGCAGAGGCAGGAGATCTCTGAGTTCGAGGCCAGCCTGGTCTTCCAGGGCAGCCATGGCCATACGGAGAAACCTTGTCTTGGGGATTGGGGAGGAATCTATGGCAACTCCACAGCTCACAGCATCTGTAATAAGAAACTGAAGGATTCCCTCTTAAATCTTAGCAAGAAGAACAACCTGCTTCCAGCTCTTCTGTGCCTTATTATTTCTTAGACATTGCAATAAGTCAAGATTTTTTTAAAAAGTTAAGGAAGAAAACCTCTGCTTCAGATGACAGTTATTTACATAGAAACTCCTAAAAGACTGTTATAACTAATGAATGAATGCAGCAACTTTATAGGGTACAACAGCAAACATAAAGATGAAACAGTTAAATTTCTATGTTCAGTACAATTGAGAGAGCAAAAATAATTCTTTAGGATAAATTCATAAAATACATGCAAGATCTTTGTACTATAGCAACTAGGGGTATATGTATGTATGTATGCAGAAATAGACCTCATTCATGAACCATCAAGACAACATAGACCTTTTCTGTGTCTATGTTAAAAATGTATGTCTTAAAATCCACAGTTCTTTGATTTTTAAAATGGAAACAACTTACTATATGCAAAGAAAATTGAGAAAGCTAAGGTGCAAACCTTGCATTTCTTGACTTCAAGACCTAAAAATCAATTTCAATGCTTCTTTTTTGGCATAATGACTGGACAAATTCAGACAAAATAAAAGATTCCTGAAGTAAATGCATTCTGCTTTCCTTCTCAATAAATGGCATTAGAAAAAGGTGGATATCCTTTTGAATAGAATGATTGGCACAGTAAAGAAAGAAACTGGATCTACACCACACAGACCCAATTATGCAAACTAGGGGAGAGAGACAAAACACATAACCTTGGAAGCAGCAATAATTTCTTAATGTACAAAGGGTATCAAATGTTACAGACTGAAGAACTGGAATTTACCAAAACTAAAATCTTTGTCAGAAAACATTTTCAAAACCATTTAAATGGGTATTCCAGAGATGAGAACATAATGTTGCAAAATACATGTCTAAGAAAGGACTAGCATCCTAGATAAACACTACAGCTCATTAATAGGGATCAATTTTTATATATATGTTGTGTGTGTGTATGCACTTGCATGCATGCATGCATGTGGGATTCAGAGGTCAACATTGGGTGTCTGAGTTGCTCTCTATCGTATTTTTGAGGCAGGGGCTCTCACTCAACCTGGAGCTCACTGATTTGCCTGGGAAGATTGGCTAGTTAGCTCCACCTGTTCCCACTTGCCCAGGGGTGCTGGAATTTCAGATATAAACAACAATGCTCTTGTGTGTGTGTGTGTGTGTGTGTGTGTGTGTGTGTGTGTGTGTGTGTGTGTGTATTTTGGAGCTCTGAACTCTAGTCATCACACCTGTGAGATGAACACTTTACTGAACCATCTTCTCAGCCCTAAGACCAATTTTCTAAGCGGGTAAACTGTTCCCACCATTTACAAAGGGCTACAAATGTCCAATATAGTAGGCATCCAGAAAACACAAAACCCCAATGAGATAAGTTTATGCGTCAGTTGCACAATGGGCTTAAAACGAACTAAAATGGCTGCTACTGCCAAGTGTCTATAAGGATGTGGACACTGCATTGTGAGTTAGTAGAGCTACTCTGAAATGATTCAGGCACTAAACACATCTTATATATGACTCAGCACTTCACTGCTAGGTGTTTGCACAAAAGATAAGAAACATATCCATAAACTGTTGATGAATGTCGATAACAGTTTTATTTTTTTAACTGAATTCATGTTTCCTAACAGTTTTATTTATGATAGTGGCATTTTCTCACATTCCTGGTTTCTGTCACAAAGCATGAATAAAAATATGGCATATCCAAACAATAAAGAGCCAATAAAACGACGACTAGGACATGTAACATGGATAGGCTTAGACACACACTTTACACAAGACGATTATGTCTCTCATAAGTCCGGAGACCCGAATAGGCAAAAAGGAGTTTTATAAAGGAGAAATAATCCAGGGTAGAGGGAAAAAAGGCAGACCCATGCTTACCTCTGCAAGAATGTGGGTGAGGATTTGCTGGGAAGCTATTTGCAGGAGCTTTGGTCAGTTGTTGGCCCTTAGATGAGGAGGGAGGTTCCCAAAAATGCATGTATTTGTCAGAACTCATCTAATGGTACATTTGCATGTCATTTATGCAGATTTTACCACAAAAGCAAAATCTGAGTGTGGAACTCTTAATAGGGACAGCACTGGGTGGAGAGGGGGTGAAGTGTGGCGATGTCTACAACCTTTCAAAACACATCCTAACTGAATAGGTTGGTGAATAGAGAGGGGCAGTTAAATGTTTTTTATTATCAAGTTTAGTAACTGTCACTTGTAAATCTAGGTGTTGGTATGTGGTATCATTGTGAAATTCATTCAGTTCTAATGTGCTTGAAATGATTCTTAAACCAGCAAAGGCAATTGAGATACTCACCCTGGGTGTGTGTGTGTGTGTGTGTGTGTGTGTGTGTGTGTGTGTGTGTGTGTGTGTACTGTTCTACCGTGTGTGTGTGTGTGTGTGTGTGTGTGTGTGTGTGTGTGTGTGTGTGTGTGTGTGTGTGTGTGTGTACTCAATCACTCTCTCAAGTTCCTCCCCTCCGGGAGACACAATGCAAAACGAATCGCCAGAGTTACTTTCATTAAACTCATTTGCATCTACTCAACAGAACTGCAAGCCTCTCTAGTTCTGTTTCTGGCGAGTATCGTGGGTGGGTCTCCTGGGACCACTCTCTCCATAGGCGGAGAAATTCTATTTAGATCGCGGGTGGCTATGAATCCATTCCTTCACGCAGACACATTCGCTCCCCTGTGCAGTAGATGGTGTGCTAATGGATAACCCGCTGGGGACCAGGTGTGTCTAAAGGGCACGCAGCGCCCTCTCCTGGCCCCAGAGGGACCCACGCCGACCACCGAGGCTGTCGACCTTGCTCTTAAGCAACCACTCCAGGCATCCGCACACCCGTGTGGGAGCATCACTGCTCCGAGGTTGGCCTTCAGAGCTTCCGGCGAGTGCGGGTAGAGACCAGCGCAGGAGACTGGCCCTGGGGCCGAGAGGCGGACTCGGGGTGGAGTCGCCGCCGTGGTTTGCCGCAGAAGGGCTCCACCTGTTGCAATGTTCGAGCCGCCCCGCAGAGAGGGCAGCACCGGGCACGGGGACGGACCTCGGCCCCCAGCCCCACTCGGGAGCCAGGGACCACCCTGAACCTATCCCACAGAACAGGTGCGTTTGTGGGGGAGGGGAGTAAGACCCGAGCGCAGCGGCGGCAAGTTGGGGTCTCAGGGTGGGTTCCCCAGCCATTGCTGCTGGCTGGCATGCTGGAGCTAGGAGTACTGGGCGCAAAGCCCTTGACTGCGCCAGAACTACGAAGCCGAGGCAGTCAAGCCCGGGTAGAAGAGATGGAACTCTCCTGGCTGCTGTCCTTGGCCGGTTCTCCGAGGGATGGGCTGGCAGGGCCGGCACGTGGCGACAGAGAGCGCTCGGTGAAGGGCCTAAAGGTCCAGGGCGCTCTGGTTAGGGGGAAGTCGAGGAGGGCTGCCTGGGAGGATGCTCCTAACTTCCTTCACTGTTCCAACCTCCCCCTCTGTTCTCCTCCATAGCGGTCCGCCCTCGTGCTGCCGCCGAGCCTGTGTGCCTGGCCGACATCCGAGCCGGCAGCACATCATCAGATCTGCCTCTCCGCACTGCCCCTACGTCCGTGCCTGCCCCAAGCCTGGGTGATTCGGGAGGACAGAGACTCATCAGGACACCGCCACCAATACGCACCGCAGATCCATCGGGATCGGCACGGCAGACAGCGGACACAGCTTGGAAAGCGATGGTCCGAGGAACCCGAACCTTGATGCTCACCTTACCCGCCGATTTTGTCTGAACCCGCGCGGCCTTTTCTTCCAGATGAGTCCAAGTTCTCTGGAGTTTGCCTTGAAGGCGCGCCACGCCCCCTCCCCAATCTGAGCAGGATCAGGAGGCTGGGTGAACCCCGGAGCGCTCGCCCCGGACGCTCTGATCTTCAGCCTTAAGGAGAACTCCAGGGCGGACCGGGAGGCAGCGGAGACAAAGCGGATTCGAAACCACGAGTCTGGGCTGGGGAGCTGGCGCCACAGGAACAGCCAGGGCAGCAGCCTGGGGATCCACGCCGCCTGGGGGAGGGCGCGGTGGGCATGGGCGAGCCAGCACGAGGAGCGGGTTAAGGGCCGGTAGAGCCAGATCCTCCCAGGGCGTGGGCACGAGTCCGCGGGCGGCGGCCCTCGCGGGGTTGTCTTCCAGTGCCATGGCCGGCCGCGGGTGCGCCTGGGGTCCGGGCCACCTGAATGAGGACAACGCGCGTTTCCTGCTGCTCGCGGGGCTCATCTTGCTCTACCTGGTGGGCGGCGCCGCAGTCTTCTCGGCTCTAGAGCTGGCGCACGAGCTGCAGGCCAAGCAGCGCTGGGAAGAGCGCCTGGCCAACTTCAGCCGCGGCCACAACCTGAGCCACGAAGAGCTGAGCGGCTTCCTCCGTCATTACGAGGAAGCCACCAGGGCGGGCATCCGCATGGACAGCGTGCGCCCTCGCTGGGACTTCACCGGTGCCTTCTACTTCGTGGGCACTGTGGTGTCCACCATAGGTAAGTGAGCCGGCTGGTCACTCGATGACTCTACTTCCTGGGCCCTCACAGGACCGAGCATCTCGGCCTCGGGGTTCTCCACCTGGGCGCGCGGTGTTGCACGAAATGAGCCCTTTGGGAGTGATCAACAGGTGTGAATGGATCCCAGCTACACCTGGGAACTTAGAACATGACTCCAGACCTCTGCCCAGACCAGAACCAGCGGCTGTTTCTTAACCAGTCCCCGGGGATTTGAATAGTTCTTAAATTGAGGAAGCGCTTCTGTAGACAGCCGATCTGGTTTAGGAGACAGGGCTGAGTTCGTGAATTTTTTTTTGGCGGGGGGGGGGGGGAGACGGACGTACACAGAGCTAGAAAGCTTGGGCCTTTTACTGAGTGTTGACTGTGCACAAGCCACTGCTCATGGGAAAGTCCACGATTTCAAACTTACCGAGAGACGCTCGGCATTCCAAATTGGAAAGAGGCAGAAGTGTAAAATGGAGCTCAAAGAAACAGGGGACAAGGACGAACCAAGGGGAACGTGATCTGGGGTCTCGCCAGTTTGTGTACCTATGAATGGAGTTTAGGACTAAAGGGGCACCCAGTGCATTCTAGAACATAGGAGGCTTGCATCCAGAAGTTCCTGGCTGGCTGTGCATGGATGGACTAGAGGAAGGGCTGCTAGAGAGGCCTGGTGGCTGAGGAGATGGAGTGGGGATAAGAAGTTAGAACTCGCCGAGAGGCAGCTGAGCCCCTGAGAATTCTGAGAGTGGTGTGGCAGGGCTACCATCAAGTGATAACGTTATTCCTCTGCGGAATGAAGCGGGAAATGGGGGGTTTGTGTGGCACACTCCCAAGACTGTTCACCATTGGCGTGTATTTGAGTAATGAGCGGGTTGGAGACTGTAATGTGGAAGTCCCGGGGAAAGAGGCCTGTGCAGGAGAAGAGCTCTGAAAGGCTAGAGGAGGAAAGGAAGAGGCACAAAGCCACTGCAGGAGAGCATGGCAGCAACCACACGTGTGTGCGGGACTCACAGCAGACAGAGCCCCTGTGCTCTCTAGAACGGCTTGCCTTGCCGGTGGCATGGTGACAGGTGAACCACCTTGAGGTGTCATGTACACATTCTGCCAGGGGAAAGGGACCCTCAAGCAGGAGCCCCAAACCATAGACCTAATGAGCCAAGAAAGACCTCCCAAGGTTAGCCAGGAACCACGAGTTCCGCTGGCCAGCAAATGGCACGGCAGAAAGGACAAGGGACACAAGAGCTGAACTCAAGTGCTTTGTGTGAGGTGGTCCAGCTTAGAAGCCCATGTCATTCTGCACCCCCCCCCCCCAGAGGTCCACTGTTAGTCATTTAGAAAGAGGAACAATTTTCATCTCTGCAGTTTCACAGTTTGGGCTTTTTCGAGTGCTTTCTTCCCTCATGCCTGTGTCGAGAACATCTTTTCCCACCCAACAACCAAGGTCCTGTGAGGCAAGGTTCAACTGCTCTCCGTTTTCCAGGCACAGCAGGAGTCTCTGCTGCACTTTAAGACGCGTTTCTGTGGGAGCAATGGCAGGTGCACCTTAGAGTGTTCCCGCTGAGGAGCCGCGCGCGTGGGTGTGGAGCTGGGAGTGGCCAGTGAGAGTCTGCCCACTCAAGGGAGGGCAAGTGGCTCATTCCTCTGTGGCACACCGACTAAGATTTCACAAGGAAGCTCAGACTGGCCATTCGGAGAAGCCGGGTTCTCATCAGCTACTCGTCTCCTACCTGGACATTTTCAGGGTTCCGGCATCCAAGTTCTCACTCTCACTACCCCTCTTTCCTGTGTTCACCTGAACCTGTTCCATCTGGATGCCTTCTTTATACTAATAGAAATTCAGTGGGTTTTCTTCTTAAATTCTAAATTCTAGTCTGTTGTCTCTTCCTTTCCACACCTTTCTCTGCAAAGAAGTGGGTTTGATGTGGCTGTAACCCAAATAATTTTTGTAAAGCAGCTCCTTTCAAAGAAGACTGCTCTAATAGCCAAAGCAACAAAAAACTGAATCCGGTGTTTCCTTGTCTCTTTACCGGAATTTAGAACCATCCCATTATAACACAAAGAGATGCCCCCTTTTCTCCCTTGTGACTCTGGAGCTCAACATCCCTAAGGTCTTCCCAGACGCGAGCCTTCTGCCTTCCTGCCCTTTCTGGTCCCGGCTCCCTGCCTCTTTTTGCTCTGTTATCAAAATGGACATGACTTCTCCTGGTTCTTTTGGCTTATTCTCATTTAACCCATCACTTGGAGTCCCCAAAATACAGGACAGTCCTGTGAGGTGACCAGCATTAATCCTGTCCCCTTCAAAGCATAGAGAGAAAGAAGGGAGATGATGATTGCTTTGTGAGTTCTTTAGCCTGTGGGGAGGACACTGCTTGGTTCCGATGCGGAAGCACCCAGTCCAGCTAATGACAAGAAGCAGCTGTCTGAAGGACACCTCTCCTTTCCCCTAGCTGTCTGGTCTTCCCTCCCCACCATCACGGTTTTCCCTTCCTATCCCTCCCTCCAGCCCTGTTTCCTTTTGAATTGCCAGGCATTTCTCCAATGCTTCCTCTTCAGCACCCGGATTGCCCCCCTTATCCAGAGGACCATCTTTAGAAGCCTAATTAAGCTCTTGGGGTTCTTGGTTGTGATGTCTGACCACATCTGATTCTCTTTTATTGATCACTTGTCCTTGGGGGATGGAGGATACTGGTAGATCAGACCATGAGAAGAAATGAGTATAACTTGGGGTGCAGGGCATTGGGGGGGGGCAACTGGGCCCTGGAGAGAGCAGCCCCACTAAGGCATTCCCAGTCTAACTTTCAGATACCATCCTGCAGGCCAGACAGCTGTAAGGATTTGCAGTGCCCAGTTGAACTTGGGTCACAGGAGAGAGTTCTGAGCTTCCTGCCTTTGGGATGGGATGATGAGAGGCGTTTCCTACTTCTGCAACCTCTTGATGTTGCAGGTTACTCTAGTCCAGTTCACTCAGGATTCTCGGTCTCTTTGGAGGGTGACATATTTCCTGTGTGTGCACAAACTTCCTCCTGAGACTGGAAGATGCATTCTCTCAGCTCCCCTGACCATCACTTGCTTTCCTCCCTGAACACACACACCATCCTGCTCTTTCTTTCCTTTAATGTGATGCCCCATGTACCTTCTTGAGACTTACGTGTGTTTCCAACAATATGGAGTCACTTAGCCATCCTCTGGGGGCTAAGCACAGCATGTACCTCCGTATGTGTTCAACTCCTACAGAGACCCCGTATCGCTGGCTACAGGGGCCTATAAAAAGCAAAGGATCCCAAGGCTCAGAGACCTTCTTGGCTGGGTTGGAAGTTGCTCAGCTGGAGGTGAGGTGGCAAACGGACACTTAGAACTGTCCCCTATGCCTGTTCTTCCTTTGAGGCCCTTTTTGTAGGAAGAGTTGACCCCCGTTAGATACTGCATCCCCTTTCCTCAGTTGTGATGGTTTTTAGATACCCTAAGATAAGATGTCTGGAAGGTTTGTGATTCACCAGTGTCTGCAGGTACAAGGCAGGACTGGAGTGACATCTGCCACGTAGACAAAGAATGACACCTCACAGTATCATGTTTCACAGTCCTCGCCAACTCAGCATCTCCCCAATTGCCATGATGGTTGACAATGTCTGGCCACTGTCCCCAGCAGATCCCACAGTCACTTCCCGGCCTTTCCTGTTAGCTCTTACCACACTGGTACCCAGATTTCCTGTGTCTTTAGTCTTCCATTGGATTAAGCAGCTGATGAATAACACAGTGGCACTGACCAACCAACTGACCATTGACGTGGTTTTCAAACTGTCCTGAGGAGTTCATGGAGTATGCTGTGCTATGTTAATGCTATCCTATGTTAAGGTCATTCTTCAAGGCTAAGGGCTCCCTTTGTGATGGGATGACAGGAAGCTGCTCTTTCTCATGCATGCACACATGCACGTGTGTGTGAGAGAGAAAGAGAGAGTAAATTAATTTGATGAATGTTTATCTTATTCAGCTACCCTCTTACTGACTTGATTTTTTTGGTATGGAAAAATACTTACTTGATTGACAGGGTATTTTTTCTAATTCACATCCTTTCCATGGCTAAGATAAATATTCTCGCCCATTCTCTATGGAGCTGTTTAACTCATTTCAAATGTTATTCAAAAAATTGCTTTTTAAAGGTTTGGTGAGGTTGGCACTATAATTATGCTTTGATTTATTGCTAAAATTATCACATAATAATCTGAGAATGTGCATGTTGTACAATTCTCTGTTTTCTTCTTTGAACATTTCTTTGTGTCCCAGAGCCTGTTTATGTTTGAGCCAGTTTTCCACTGTGTCACAGATTTCTGGAGCTGGAAGGAACATTGACACCCCCCCTTCCCATCTCATAACCACACCAAAGACAACATTTTACTGTATTTTCAAGGCATGTAAAGTCAACAAAAAATTGTCAGTAACTCCATCACTTGCATAACTTTGCTTATCTTCACCAGGGTTAACTTTGTTCCTCTCTTCATGCTTTATGTGCCAATAGCCATTTTAAACATCTAAACATGGGGTTGAGGTTCTGTGTCTGTTTGTTGGTTTTTAAACCACTGTTCTAGTTGTAATCACCAGTAGTTTTCAAGTAACCACCTAGCCTGCTTTTGTACTTTTATCTTTAACTAGATTTATATTTCTCTGTGTGTCCAAAAACTTGGCACATTTACTACTTGCTTTCCTCTCTCTATTGTCCTCCTTCATTCTAGCTGTCTCTATTTTTTCCTCCCAATGCTGATTTTCCACTCTGGTAGATGAGTACTTCTTTTGGTCATTCTAAATATGATCAAAACAGAACTCAACTACCTGGGCCCCAAAAGCCATCCCTATCACCATTCTTCATGTTTGTATATAAAACTGAGATGCCTTTTCTGGACAATGCAGAACCCTTTGACCTTCTGTCCAATGCTGCTACCCCCAGCTTCCAACTTCCCGATCATTATCTCACACCCTGCAGGAAAAGCATTCCCAAGCCCTCCAGGTAGGTACCCTCATATCTAATAGCCGAGTGTCTATCATTTCCTGACCTTCTCCTCCTCCATCCTGCTCTTAAGGACCCTTCCCACCCTCATCCCTTTCTCCTCCCGCCCCCACCTCCTCTTCTTCTTCATTCTTCCTTTCACTGAGCTGTATTCCCAAGCCTTTCTTTTCCCTTTATTTTGAGGCATAGTCTTGCTAAGTTGCTCAGACTACGCTTAGAGTAACTCTGTAGCCTCCAGCTTGAAGTTTTCCTACCTTAGCCTCCTGAAAAGCTGGGATTACAGTCTTGTGCCACCAGGGCTGACTGTGATTACCCTTCCTTTCTTCCTTCTTCCCTTCCTGGCTTCCTTCTTCATTCCTCTCTTCCTCCTTCCTTCCCTCTGTCCCTTCTTCCCTTTCTTTCTTGTTTTTTGAGACAGAATCTTTCTCTGTAGTCCAGACTCTTGTGACTTACCATATGGTCCATGCTAGCCTCAAACTCACAGCAGTTGTCCTGCCTCAGTCTCCCAAGTATACTGGGACTGCAGGCATACACCCCCAGGCCCAGCAAGAGCTTTTCTCTCTCCACGGCTCCATCTCACCTCCAGTTCCTTTCTAGGGCTGTGAGCTTCACTGGTCTTTGACTCAGCATCACTGGCCTGTCTCAAGCTTTGTTTCTGCTTACAAGTGGAAAATAGAGGCAAGAAAACGAACCTTCATGAAGATAGCTTTTCCTGTGCAGTCTGGAAATAATACCCCATTTAGCAGCCAGTGCAGCCAGAGAAAAAGACAACACACTCTTGCTGCTCTGTGCCTGAGTCCAGGCCTCTCTTCTGCTTACACCTGCACGGGCAACTAGCTCAGCCTTCAGGTGGTGTTGATACCTTCCATTGCCTGTGGTGCAAAGGAGAGAATGACAGGGACGGCAGTTTCCGGTGGCACCGGGTTGCTTTCAGGAAAAAAAAAATGCTAACAGCAGTGACAGAGACACACAGGAAGAGCAAAGGTCCATGCCCAGAGCTGGACAACAGTTCCAGGAGGCCACCAGTCTGGCGACACTTCTGCCTTCCTTCTCTACATCATCACCAGCACTGCAATGTCTGTCTTCTTCGTTACCACATAGAGGATTGAAGTTGCATCTTACAGGAAGGAGAGACTTGACTGGCATTCCGTAATGACAGGTAATGCTGAGTATCACTTTGTGTCTTCTTGGCCATCTGTAGCGCTCTCTCTCTCTCTCTCTCTCTCTCTCTCTCTCTGTGTGTGTGTGTGTGTGTGTGTGTGTGTGTATCGAGACAGGGCTTCGCTGTGTAGTCCAGGTGAGCCTTGAACTCCCAATTCTTCTGCCTCATCTCCCAAGTCCTGGGGTTAGAGGTGTGAATCACCACACCTAGCCCTGCGTATACTTTCTGAAAGGAGCATCTGTTCACATCGCTTGCCTGTTTCCAGTTTGGTTATCCATTCTTTACACAAACTGTTCATGTGTTGCATGTGTTTTAGATGCAAGGCCCTCGTCAAACAGGGGCGGTAGGCTAATTGTCATTTCTCTCACTCCATGGTGTCCCTGGAAGCATAAAAGTTTTAGATTGTGCTGAAGTCTAATTCATCTATTTTTCTTTTAATCTTTTTCATGTCCTTATTATTTTTATTTTATGTGTATGATCATTTTTTTTGCCAGCCCTTGTGTCTGTGTACCACCTGCTTGCAGTGCCCATGAAGTCCAGAAGGGGGAGCTGGATACCCTTGAAGCTGGAGTAATTAGTGGGTGCTGGCAATCAATCCTGGGTCCTCTGGAAGAGCAGTCAGTGCTCTTAATGGCAGAGCCATCTTTGCAGCCCCTAGCTCTTTTCCTTTTGTTGTGTATGCTTTTAGTGTTGTACAGGAGCAGAATGTATGGGAGCAGAATTGGCCTTCCAATCAGTTTGGTCTTGAATCCTGTGATCTCTCTGTATTCATGTATTCGTCCTAGTCACATCTTAGTGGTTTCCTCGGGGTTCCCTATAGTGGAGATCATAGAATTCTGAACAGATACAGTGTTAATTATCTCTTTCTAGTCTGCAAATTTTACATCTTTAATTTCATGCCTGATTAGAGTCTTGAGCACAGCACTGGGCAGAAATGTCAAGCAAGGACCTCTTACCGCATCCTGCTCTTGGGAGAAAAGCCTCTATTTCTTACCAATGGCCTATTTGTTCTCGATTCTTCCAAGAGATCCCAGGCTTCCTTTCCACTCTTTTTCTCCTTTAAATCACAAAAGGTGTTAGTGCTTGGTGGAACTGTTTTGTGCCTCTGTTGAGAGGACCTTGTGATTCAACTCTTTTTGCCATGAATATAGTATATTACATTAGCAACCTCTGAGCCATTGTAGCAACCTTGTGTTCCCACAATAAATATCACTTGTTCAGGCTGTATAAGCCTTTTTCTGTGATGGGGCATTTGGTCTGCTAATGCTTTATAGAAGATTTTTGCATCTCTAGCCAAAGAGGGACATTTCTTTTCTTGCAATGTATGTCTTGTCCTGGTATCTGAGTCAATACCAGAGTCAATACCAGAGAATGAGTAGAGAAGTGTTTTTCCTGTAGTTCTGGCTTCCTGCGGTCATGTGAGTTCCACAGCCACAATATGAATGTCCAATAATTTCTAATTACCTGCCACTATAATAGCTCTACAAGTCATATTTTAATTGTGATTATAAATATATATGCAGGCATTACTCATTTTTATGTCTAGACATGACTGTTCCTTTTTGTAACTTTTAATTTTTTTCTTTAAAAATTCAAATACAGCATATTTTATATCAATAAGGCAAAAAGAATAAAAAAGAAAGTTCATACACACACACACACACACACACACACACACACACACACACACATGCACACACAAAAAAAAACCAGAAGCAAAACATGGAGTCCATTTTATGTTGACAGACTACTTTTGGGCATGGTTGATCTGCTCTAGAGTGTGGTTGATATACTCAGAGACATTCCATTAGAGAAAACTGATGTTTCTCCTTTCTCAGGAGGTATGAACCACACACAAATAGAGGTAGGACTTTGTGTCCACTTCCCCCTCCCAGTGCTGAGATTTTTATCTGGTTTGAACCTGTGCGAGTCTTGTGCACACTGTCATAGTTTCTGAGAGTTCATATGGTTATCAGTCATGTTGTGTCTGGAAGATGCATTTCCTGAGAGTCATCCACCACTTCTAGTTTTTAGAATTTTCCACCTTCTCTTCAGCATAGGTCACTGAGCCTGGAGGGGAAGGCTTTGACGAAGACACTCCATTTAGGGCTGAGTGCTCCCAAGTCTCTCAGTCTCTGAACACTGTCCAATTGTGTATCTCTGTGTCAGTTCCCATCTTCTGCAAGAAACCTCTCTGACGAGGGATGAGTGAGGCACTGATCTATAGATATAGCAGTCTATCTTTAGGAGTTATTTTACTGCTAAGCTCCTTTAGCAGAATAATAGTAGGTTTTTCCCTAGGCCCATGACCTATCTAGTCTCAGGTTCCTGGCCACTTTGGCATGTACAAGTTCTATCTCAGATTCAGACCTTAGATTCAAAACACCAACAAAAAACACCTGATTGGTCACTCCCATAACATTTGTGCCATTATTGCACCAGCATATCTTGTAGACCAGTCTCTGCTATAGGTCATAGAGTTTATATCTGGGTGATATTGGTTATTACTTTTCTCCTTATGTAGTGTGAAAAGTACCTGTTAGCACCATGAATGCTAGTCAACAGGGGTGAAACTTCTAGTTGGGCACCAGCTAGATTTTTTCCTTGCTTGATGACTTAAATAAGCAGTATCTTCAGGAATAGGGTCTTCCCATCGGGTGACTGAGAGTCATCCATAGCCTTGGCAATAGCTTATGAAGTTTGGGAGGGTCTCTGGGAGCCCTTTAGCCACTACTCAACAAGATGTTTGTAACCCATTCCTGGTACTGAAGGTTTTACTTGGTGGTGTAAGATGTCCAAGTCTCCCTCGTTATGTGGAGACTCCATTTAAATTCCTTTCATATATGTATCCATTTTAGGAAGCTCCTACAGTTGTAGGTTCCCATGGGCCTTTCAAAAGGCCTTTATTATTAGTTGTCCGTCCTCATATTCCCTCCTTCACCCCACTCTCCCATCTCCCTCCCCCATTCAGTCCTGCTTAACACTATACTCTTACTTTCCCTCCTCCTCCCTGGTCCCTTACGAGCTCCCTAACCTCTGCTGTCATTATGGTCAAAATACACACATCTAACGCTTAAATGCCAAAATCCACATGTAAGAGAAAACACGAAGTGTTTGTCTTTGGGATCTGGGTTACCTCACTCGGGTTTCTAGCTCCATCCATCAGTCTGCAAACTTTATAGTTTCATTTTTCTTAATAGCTGAACAATATTCCATTGTGTAAATGGACCACATCTGGATTATCCATTCATTACTTAATAGACATCTAGGTTGCTTCCAATTTCTGACTATTATGGATAGTGCGGCAATGAACGCGGATAAGCAAGTATCTCTGTAGTAAGATGTAGATTCTTTTGGGTCTACAGTTAAGGGTTTTAAGCAGGATCTTGTGGCAAATCTATTTCCAGCTTTTTGAGGAAGCACCACACTGGTTTCTGTAGTGGCTGTACAAGTTTGCATGCTCACCAGCTGCGAATATGTGTTCCCTTCATCCTTCCCAGCATGTGTTGTCCTTTATTACACTGATCTCAGCCATTCTGATGGGGTGAGATGGAATCTCAAAGTAGTTTCAGTTTGCATTTCCCTGATGACTAAGGGTATTGAACTTTTTTGGGGTGGGGGTGTTTTGAGACAGGGTTTCTCTGTGTAGCTTTGGAGCCTGTCCTGGAACTCACTTTGTAGACCAAGCTGGCCTCGAACTCACAGAGATTCACCTGCCTCTGCCTCCCAAGTAATTAAAGGTGCGCACCACCACTGCCCAGCTGAACTTTTTTTCATTATTCATTACCATTTATGTTTCATCTTTTGAGAATTCTGTTTAGTTTTATATCTCTTTTAATTGGATTGTTTCCTTGATGTTCAGGGTTTTTTCAGTTCTTTATATATTCTATTTTGTGGTTGTTTTGGTTTTTTTGTTTGTTTTACTATAGAAGTCTTTCACTTCACTAGTCTTTGAAGAGTTTTCCCAAGTTGTTGTTGCTTTTAGGCTATTGCAAAAGGTACTGTTTCCTTGATATATTTCTCAGGATGTTTGCCATTTGTATAAAGGAAGGCTACCAATTTTTGTGTTTTAATTTTGTGTGTTAATTCTGCTATTTGGCTACAGGTGTTTATCAGCTGTAGAAGTTTCCTGGTTTTGCCTTTGAGAACTTTTATGTATAAAATCTTACCATCTATATATTAGGATACATTGACTCCTTCCTCTCCTTTGTGAATCTCCTTGATATTCCTTTGTTGTCTTATTTTTCTAGCTAAGACTTCAAGCATTCTATTAAATAAGTATGGGGATAATGGACATCCTTGTCTTGTTCCTGGTTTTAGAAAAAAATGCTTTGAATTGCTCAGCATTTAAAATGCTGTTGGGTGTGGGCTTGCTGTATGTTGCCTTTATTATGTCAACAGTCTATTCTTTGTCTAAAGCTAATCACATTTTTTTGTCTTTTAGTCTGTTTATGTCATGGACTAAATTTATTGAATTACATATGTTAGACAATCCTTGCATCTCTGGGATGAAACCAATTTGACCATGGTATACATTCTTTTTGATGTGTTCTTGAATTCAGTTTGCAAGTATTTTATTGTGAATTTTTGCACCTGTATTCATAAGAGATAGTGGTCTGTAGTTTTCTTTCTCTTGGGTCTTTGTACAGTTTTATTATCAGGGTAATAGTGGCTTCATAAAAAATTATGAAATGTTCCTTCAGTTTCCATTTTGTGGAGTAATTTGAAAAGTATTCGCATTTGTTCTTGTTTGAAAGTCTGGTAGAATTCTGCACGAATTACATCTGTCCCTGGGGAGTTTGTTTTGTTTTGTTTTGTTTTAATTACCACTTCTATTTTGCTAGAGGCTATATGTTTGTTTAAATTTTTATTTCATTTAACTTTAACTTTGATTTGATTTAACTTTGGTGCATCGTGTAGTGTATATCAAGAAATTCATTCATTTCTCATAGGTTTTCAAGTTTGGTGGCTTACAGATTGTTAAAATATTTCCTTATAGCTATCTCAGATTCCTCAGTTTCTGTTGTCATGTCTCCCTTTTCATCTCTAATTTTGTCAATTTGGATCTTCTCTCCATGTCTTTTGCTTGATTTGGCTAAAGGTTTGTCAATCTTGTTGATTTTTCTCAAAGAACCAACTCTTCATTTCATTGATTCTTTGTACTGTTTTTCTTTGTTTCTCTTTCATTGATTCAGCGCTTAGTTTATTTCTTCCCATCTACTCCTTTTTGGGTGTTATTTCTTCTTGTTTTTCTAGAGCTCTCCAATGTGTTGCTAAATTGTTCATATGAAATTTCTCCAGTTTGGGGGATTTTTAATTATGTTTTGTTTTTTAATGTAGGTACTTAGTGTTATAAACTTGCCCCTTGGTACATCCTTCACTGTGTCCAATAGGTTTGGGTATGTTGTGTTTTCATTTTCATTCAATTTTAAAACTTTTTAGATTTACTTCTTGATTTCTGTCTGAATTTTCATTCAGTAGTGAGTTGTTCAGTGTCCATGAGTTTGTGTACTTTCTTCTGTTTCATTCCTGTTGATGTCCAGCTTTATTTAAAATCCATGGTGGTCAGGCAGGAGACAGAGTGTTATTTCATTGTTTTTTTTTATATCTGTTGAGACAAGCTTTGTGTCTGAATATGTGGTAAATTTAGTAGAAAATTCCATGGACTGATGAGAAAAACAGTATACTCTTTAGTGTTGGGGTACAATGTTCTATAGATGGCTGTTAGGCCCATTTGATCTATGTCATTCTTTAACTCTAGCATTTCTCCATCTAGTTTCTGTCTGGATGGCCCATCTATTGGCAAGAATGTAGTATTGAAGTTACCTCACTCACTGTATTAGGATTAATATGTAATTTAACAGTAGTGATTCCTTTATGAATTTAGGTCCCCTTGCGTTTGGTTCCTAGATGTTTAGAATTATAATATCCTCTTGGCAAATTTCTCCTTTAATGAGTATGTAGTAACCTTCCTTATCTCCTGATTAGTTGTAGTTTGAAGTCTATTTTTCAGATATTAGAGAATCTACACCTGTTTGCTTCTTGTTTCCACTTGCTTGGAATATCTTTTCCCATTCTTTAACCCTAAAGTGGTTTCTATCCTTGTTGGTGAGGTGTGTTCCTTCAATGAAGCAAAAATTCAATCTATTAGTCTGTGCCTTTAAAATGAAGAATTGAGACCATTGGTATTGCGAATTATTAAAGAGCAATGTTTATTAATTCCTGATTTTTTTTGTCATTGTGTGTGCATATTGCCCCCTTTTGACTGTCTGGGAATAGCATCCCCCACTTTGTGGTTGCTAGCCTCTGCCCAGCTCCTAGCATGTGTTCTTTTGTCACCTGTAGAAATCACAGATCTGTTCCACTCACTTTACAGCTGTGTCAGTAACCTCATCATTCATACTGACCACCACTTCAAACTCATGGAAGTTATTAGACTTGACATGTCGTTCTGTGATTTAATAATGAGGCACATATAATGTGTCACCTATTTGTCCCATGGTTTTGGAACTGTGCCTTCAAATGTCGACTCAGTTCATCCTTGGCTGTCATTTGCCATTCTGACAGATAGGTCTGCCCTGATTGCCCAAGGCTCTTTGTAATAGAAATAGGAATTGAAACCTGGACTAAGTCAGACTGTGTATGAAGAGGAAGAGGGAAACTGCCTCGCCACCATGGCTACTGCGTGTGGTTACTGAGGGGTGTTTATTGCCTTGTAACAGTTGGAAAGGCATTGGCACGTGGTGCCTGTTTCCCAACTGAGTCAACATACCCTTTTTTCTGATGGCTCATATGTTACTCCAGACTCTTGCAAAGTCTTGAGGTCACCATTGGGGTATGAGTGGCCACAGCTTTCAGAGAAGTGGGGAAATGGTGCCACTCCATGTGCTATGACTACAGAGCACTCTCTATAGTTCAGGAGACCAATAGCCACCTTGGAGCTTTGACCTTCATCATCAGCTAATGATGGGGTCCCTCTGACCACCACCTATCCTATGGCTTCAGTGCCACAGGTACTCTGCTGCAAATCCTGATTTGGGAATGTACAATTCTTCTCTGTGGTTATTTAACACTACTTCTTGTTTTATATTTAAAATAGTAATTATAACCAATAAGTTATAGGTCAAAGACTATTTGCATTATTTGGCTCACTGATGACTTAAAAAATGGCAAATGTTTAACATCTAAACTATCTCAAAGGAAAAGTGAGTCCAAGCACTTGCCTGTTCTTATGGTGTAAATATTCCAAGAGTGAAGCCACTGATGGCAGAAGATAGGTCAGAATGGAATGAGCAACACCAGTTCTTGGAAACCTCAGTGTTTGGGAAAAGTCAACTATGTGCTAAACTTTAAAAAAAAAAAGTCAATTCCAGATCAAAAACCAGACTTCCAATTTCTCTCAGGAAAATGGGAAATCTAGCCATACCAGGCTCACATTGCACAAGCTAACTATTCAAGAGAGATCATGAATGTTCTCGTTGAGCAGCTTGTCTGCATCCCATGGTCCTGTCCATGGCTGAGTGGCACCTGCCATTCATCACAGTGTTTGGCTTCTTTCTTGTCTCCTGTTTGAGATAAAAAATTAAAAAAAACAAACACATTGGGCCACCAGGTTTCTCCTGATAAGATGCATGGAGATTTTGTTCCATTCTGGCTGGTTTCCTTCTGGTCATCCAAATCAGTAGGCACGTGTGCCTTTTCTGCTTAGGGTATTTAATAATGAGACTCATCCAAGAAATTGTGAGCTTTGTAGCAGGCTAAAGATTTCTCTATAGGGAAGTTAAGATCTGCTGACCAGAAATAGCCAGAAGTGACAAGTTCGGAGGAAATGCAGCACAGTAATTAAGAATGTATCAAATCCTATACAGTGAGAATATGACAGATCAGGACGAAAGAGGTCTCCTTGGACAGGGTCCATGTTGGTTTTGGAAAATGCTCTAGTGTCTGGGAGGAAGACTGAGCTCTAGCCTGAAATGTAGCATGCCCAGAGATGCCAACATCACACAGGGATTGGACAGTGAATATCAATATCATTCTTGATGAGGACTGAGGGATCCATGAGGTGTTAGACATTTAGATGTCCTGTTCTCAATGGGGTGGAATACTTCCACAGAACATCTAGGGATGAGGGGTTTGGAACAGGGTCCGTTGGTATGTATGGGGACTCCTCAGGGTACTGGAAGAGCTGGGCTGCATCTCCCTACCACCAGTGACAGTATGACTTCTCCAGTGAGCCTCTTCCTCTGACAGTGGTGGGACCACAGTGGTTTCTCGGCTGAACTACAACAAGCAAAGCAAGTGTGAGGTCCCTTTTCTTAATAATAGAGCTGATTATCGTCTTATCAAGCAGAGGAAACAGCAGAGTAGAGAGGAATGACTACCTTGCTTCCTTTTCCTGCTTCTTAAGCAATGTCTCACCTCAGATCAACTGATGGGATTCACCCACCCCCACCTCCCACTGTGTGTGCCATGGCACCATTAGGTGTACCCAACACCTGGGGATGAATTGCTTCATCATCAAGGACTTGGGTGGGCGGTTTACAGTTTTGTCGAGAAATTCATACCCATTTTAGAGAAAGCACTTAAATGAATGTTTACCCACTGAGCCATCTGGCAAGTCCATGTTCTGTGACTTATTGGCTCTCATTGCTCAAGAGGAGGTTAAGTTAGAATTCTAAAGTACTATAATTTACATAGCACATTAAGGATGTGGCCGCTGAAGGTCCACATGGCCACATCACAGAGACTTTGTGGAAGACAGAAAAGCCTCTTTGGGGTTTCTCATAAGTGGAGGGATCCACTCCAAATCTTTAGAAAAAATTGTATTTAGCTTTGAACTTAAACTCCTAAGCCACTTCTTATGTGCCCCTGTTTCTGTCAAAGGGCCACGTGCGGGACTCTAGCTTAACCGCAGTGAGATGGCTCACCACGTGCAGGGCTCTATCATAATCGCAGTGAGATGGCTCACCACGTGCGGGGCTCTAGAGTAACTGCAGTGAGATGGCTCACCACGTGTGGCGCTCTAGAGTAACCAGTGAGATGTTTCTAAGCTCTGTTAGCAATGCTTCCTCGTGTTCTTCTTCAGCAAGCAGAGTCTCCCACTGCAGTTAACCTTGTATGTGAGGAATGTTCTCAGTGCTGCATCGCCTCTGGCATTACTGTGGACAACAGCCAGTGTAGAGGGCATCAGACATAGACCTGTTCCCAACCCCTGTTCAAGTCATCCCTCCCCAGTGGCTTTGTTAATGCCTGAAATAAATCTCTGGGGCATCAGGATTCTGGTTAATGGTCTCCCTTTCCATAAAAGAATGAGTATGAAAATTTTAAAAATAAAAATATTAATTAGTAGAGTTTCAAGAAACTGATGGCTGATGTATCTACACAGTAAGTTATTAGAAGCTTTGGGTTCAGTGGTTAGCTTTGGGTGTATCAAGTTGGAGGCAACTGTGATGTAGGCTCTAGATGAGACCGGGGCTATTGCAGAGCAAAGGGAACCCTGTGTATGAAAGCGGGATGCCCAAAGGATGACAACCTCACCATCGGGGGTGGATAGACTGAGGTGGGCAGCCTACTTTGCATACTTATTCAGAAGGGTTCTGGACATCTGCTTGAAGGAGAAAGTCACGGAACTAAACATTGTCTCTTAGCAAACAGATGTAATTTTCCCCTCTCGGGGAGGCTAATGGTATCAACAGTCATCAAACCAAGTGTTGTTTTGACATACATACACGGTAAGATTCCCATCCGTCAAAGAATGAACCCCTGACTAACCATGCCATGGATTCTTCTCCAGCTGTTGCTCCATTAGCAACTAAGTCTCCAGTTTCTCTTCACTTCCCAGCCCAATATTAAAGTCACTTTGCATTGTGTATGTTAGGAAGTACCCAAGGATCAGTAAAAACACTTATCTTTGGGATTAGCCCTACTTTGGAGCTCAGA
This sequence comes from Cricetulus griseus, assembly GCF_003668045.3. Taxonomy (NCBI): domain Eukaryota; kingdom Metazoa; phylum Chordata; class Mammalia; order Rodentia; family Cricetidae; genus Cricetulus; species Cricetulus griseus. Next base: position 105,713,296 of record NC_048598.1, on the reverse strand, counting down.
GCACAGGTAATCCACATGGGGAATCCGTTCAGAAAAACTAATGACAATGCACATAGGAAGCCTGGTCCAGAGAAATGAATCCACTTTCCCACCCAAGAAACTCCATAGTTCATGCCAGTAATTTCTATTCCAGAATTTTCCCCCTTGGGCTAATTCTCTCATCACATCGGTGTTGGCCCTGATAAAAACCTAAATTGGAAGTTGACTGCACAAAATGAAGTTTGCCTTTGAACAAGCCATTTTCTGAGTGGACAAGTTGGCCTTTCTGTTGAGAAGAGGATAGCCTGTCCAAACAAACAGACCCTCGGAAGACCTATTCAGCCCTGAGGATATTGGACAGGTGACCTCAGAAGGCAGAACAGTGGACTACACAAAGAAAAACAGTAATTTTGTCAGTTCGGTCATGATGATTTTTATAGCTCTGATGTATCCACATGAAACAGTACAATGATTTTGAAAAATATTTAAAGGGATACTGCCTTTTTAAAATTCTGTTTGCTTCTGAGAATTTGTTATTTGAGCCCCATCGATGCCTCTTTGTTCTTTTAGGGGTGAGCCCCGGCATATGGAGGGAAGTACCCTTGCAAGGTGCTATGCTCCCCTGTGCCTCTGTTTCTCCATCTGTAATACCTCATTGGTGACAGCAACATCAGAGTAGCTGTGAGGAGAAAATAAAAGAACATGGGAACAGCATTAAGAACCCTGTCTGAGTCCATGCTTCCCGAACAAAATAGCTGTGTACTCTATTTTTAAAGTCTTGGTCAGAAGTTCCAGCCTGTGTCTAATAGTTACTTATTCATTTGCTCTGACAAAACACCTAGCAAGAAGCAACTTAAAGACTGGGCTCGCCGGGTGTTGGTGGCACACGCCTTTAATCCCAGCACTTGGGAGGCAGAGGCAGATGGATCTCTGTGAGTTCGAGGCCAGCCTGGTCTCCAGAGAGAGTGCCAGGATAGGCTCCAAAGCTACACAGAGGAAACCCTGTCTCGAAAAACCAAAAAAAAAAAAAAAAAAAAAAAAAAGACTGGGCTCAACAGATAAAGATGATTGTTGCTCAGCCTGAAGACCTGAGTTCAATTCCCAGAATATCCACACACTGCGAGCAGAGAACTCTCACAAGTAAAGGGAATAGCCTCTCTCTCTCTCTCTCTCTCTCTCTCTCTCTCTCTCTCTCTCTCTCTCTCTCTCTCTCTCTCTCATTGTCTTAAACTAACAATGCCAGTGAGGATACTTATCCTCACACGGAAAAGCCAGTGCTTTGACAGGGAATATCCCTGATCCGAGAACAACTACATTGAGTAGATAGGTCCTGTGGTGATTCTGGCAAGGGTGGAAATAGCAGTGATCAGGAAGCAGCTGCAAGCACAGCCAGCATACAGAGAAAGAATCCCTTGTGTGCCAGGCCCAGCATACAGCTCTTTCATTGACTAGAACAATGGTTCTCGACCTTCCTAATGCTGCAACCCTATAATGTTGTGGTGATCCACAACCATAAAAATATTTTGCTGCTACTTCATAGCTGTAATTTTGCTACTGTCATGAACTGTAATATAAATCTCTAATATGCAGTATCTCTAGTATCTCAACCCCAAAGGGTCACAACCCATAGGTTGAGAACCGCTAGACATGAGATTCTTCAATTATGGATCTGAAAGTTCAAGCTTAGAAAGACAAAGAGTCCTTCACATGCATAAATTCCCAGTGGAGAGGACAGGAGGCAAGCCTGGATGACCAGACCCCAAGATCCATTATCTCCACTCCTCCTAACTCAGCCCCATTCACAGCACTGTCTTCTCTGCCATCACTGTCCTCATTATTGAATGCAATCCTTTGGATGCAAGTTCTCTCCTGTGTCTGCCTGTGAAATTCCTCCATTTGTCCGGACAAGGCCTCTGGGAACTGAAGCTCCCCAGGAATCTTCCAAATTTGCATGTCGGTGTTTGCTTTCATGTGAACAGAGTTGTTTAATCTCAGAGTCTGACAGTTTTCCCACCGAATTGGGAAGATTTAGTCTTAGATATTAGGCATCAGATTTAGGAAACTAACACTAATTTCTGTTAATGTTCAGATTCCACAGTCAACTGGGTTATTTTATCTGGGACCTTTGCATGGAGATGTCTAGGGGATAAAAAAAATGCATTAAACTAGATCCACCCAGAAGATGGAGGTTTCTGTCCCGCCTGGTCCCACAGCTGCTTTGCCCCAAATAAACACACCAAGACTTGTATTAAGTATAAAATGTTTGGCCGATGGCTCAGGCTTCTTATTGACTAGGTCTGTCTTAATTATTAACCCATTTCTATTAATCTATTATTGCCACAAGGCTGTGGCTTACCCGTAATCTGGTATGTTATTCCTTGGGCAGCACGGTGTCTTTTCAAGGCCTCTCTCTGCCTCCCTCTCCCCAGGCTTCTCCTGGTCTGGTAGTCCCACCTATGCTTTCTGCCTGGCTACTGGTCAATCAGTGTTTTATTCATCAACCAATAAGAGAAACATATATATACAGAAGGACATCCCCCATCACCATGGGGGCTCCTCTTTCCTCTCCTGAGAGGAAAGGCCAGGCTACAAGGGTATCTCCTTCAAGTCCACTCTGACTTCCAGTCTTCCTGCTTAAAGGAAGCACAGACCTCACCAAGATGTCAGAGCTTAGCCTCTCTATAATGAGAGGGTCAAGCAAAGGTGTTGTGCTTTCCTAAAGGGCCTCCCGCACCTGTCCTGTTTTTGTCGGCAGGAGCAGCCTCTCTAGAGTTCACATCAGCCCCAGCTCTTTCTCTCTTCTGATCATTTCCCTCCCTGACAACTTCAAAACCTCACTCATCAGCCCAATTTTCTTTCCACATCAATTTCCCTCTTCTTGACTCAGCCATGCAATCTTCTTCCTCCTCAAGGACATCTCAATAAGACTGGCTGCCTTCTTTGCATGTCTTTTGACTATTTATTCCTCATGTTCTTTTTGGTGTCAAAGGATGAATCATTCCTGGGCTTTCTCTGGGGGCCTTTTTTTCTACACCTCAATAACATTCATTATTTTTATATTGTGTAAAATGTATTGTTTTATAGGCTACACTCTGAGTTTCTAGAAACCTTTTTGAAAGCACAAATTCTCTGAAGATGTCTTCCTCTCTTGGCACAGCAAGCAACCAGGTGGCAGCAAGGCACATCCTGTCTTACAACACAGGTTCCCATGTCTGGGGACTCCTGTATTTGCTTGATAGTTTGATCTTTGTTCATTCTTGGAATTGATCATCTGAATTCTAGAATTGCCTTACAAGTTTGGCACATCCTGTAATTTTCTGCCAGCCCACATGTCCTCATGGGATGGCCAGGTTAGGTCCAATGGAAGTTCTGCCTAACCCTAGAAATGTTTGGGACATCCCTCCTTGGCGAGATGTCATTGTCTTGAATTTGGGGCTGGTTGCTTCAGCTCTGTGCTACTGTTTACACATTAGGAGGCAACTGGCTCTACCCACACTCCATTTTTCTCACTCAGTATTCTCTCTTCTGTTCCAATTCTACTAGTTCCTTCTCACTTCAGCCTCTTTAAACTTCTGCTCTGAGTTCTTTCAGAAATGGCACCGCCCTTCACATGGAGATGTGAGAGTGCTCCTCTTCCCTCCAGCAGCCCTGCCAATATTTGACTTCCCTTCTCTGAAATCCTGGGTGCTAGAGCAATGGAGGGGAGGGGCGCCAGGGCATCCATTCCCCTGCAGAACAAAACAAGTGTTAGAACAACCAAATCTGAGCAACCTAAGTGCTTCCACGGTTTGTGGGGACACTGAGTATACAGATTAATCACCACCCAGCCCCTGGCCCTACATCTCTGTCACCCAGGGTTTCGGCACTACCCGAAGGTTAGAAAACCAGGCTCTGCCTTGTTACCTACAAAATCCACTCATCCCAGAGTCAAGGGAATTATTGTTTTTCTTGCCATTTCTGTAAAGTCCCTCAAATCCAACTCTAGACAAGAACAAGCAGTAATTTGTGTCCATAGAGAGCCGAGAACAAAGGCTCTGTTTGTTTTGTGATTTCTGTATCTGCAAGAGAAAGATCCCGAGTTAAATATAATGAGAGAGTCAAGCAAAGGTTTTGTGCTTTCCTGTCAGGCCGTGTGACTTTACAAATCACCATCTAACTGTCCAGGCCTTGGCAAGAGCAGAGCAAAGAAGGTTTTCTGTGGCAACAAGGAACTCTCCAGAGAGCAAGACAGTGCAGGGCCTGGGAAGCCAAGACCAGCTGGGGGTGGAGGGTGGGGGGGTGTAGATCCATGGAGGTCTGATCTATGGGTGCTCATTGCCCTTGCAGCTTTGGGCCCTGCATCCCCTGGTTTTCATTGGTTTGATCTGAGTATTCTCAATCCCTATCATGTCTAACAAGTTAATTTATAAGTAGAAATTTTTCTCATAAAGTGTTTTATTAATTGTATCATTGCTGTGACAAAAGCAACTTAAGAGAGAAAGCAAGAGCTGGAAGCTGTGGGTCACACATCCCTTTAGATGAGTTCTGATGCTCATGTGGCTTCCTTCTTCTTATATAACTATGGACACCAGCCCAGGAATGATGCTGCTTATATTTAGGGTTGGTCTTCCTCTCTTCAATCAGCCTAATTAAGATAATCCCTCATAGAGCCAGAGGGGTCAATGACACCACAAGAAAGTGGCCCACAGAATCACCTCAGTAGGACTCAATGGGGCTCACAGAGACTGAACCAACAATCAGGGAGCCTGTGTGGGTCTGACCTGCACCCTCTGTGTATACGTTATGGTTGTGCAGCTTCCCTGACCCTGTATGGGTCTGAGCTCGGTCTTCTGCATATGTTATGGTTGTGCAGCTTGCTGTTCTTGAGGGACTCCTAACAGTGGGAGTGGGGGGGGTCTCTGACTCTTTAGCCTGCTCTTGGGACCCTTTACCTCCTGTTGGGTTGCCTTATCTAGCCTTGATATGTGGATTTGTGCCTAGTCTTGGTGTAACTTATTATGCCATGCTCAGCTGATATCCCTAGAGGCCTGCTCTGTTTTTGAAGGGAAATGGAGGAGGAGGAGTGACTCTGAGGGGGCAGGGGACTGGGGAGGAGTGGGAGGGGAAACCCACGCTCCAGATGTGATATATGAGAGAAGAATAAAATGAAAAGTAAACAAATAAAATCTTTGCAAAGAGAATCCCTCAAAGTCACAGCCAAAGGCTAGCCTAATCGGATAGTCCCTCCCAGGTACTCCCAGAATCTCATCTCCTGGTGAGTCTATGTCCTGTTGTATTGATAGTCTATATTAACCATCATGTACAGGATGAATTTTTATGAATAAAATATTGCTATCCTGAGTGACAGCTTTAGATTAAATAAACCATGTTATATATAATTTCAAAAGGACAACATTTTGCCTTGCTTGTATAGAAGAGACAACATAAATCAGTTTACAATAAAAACAATATGGATCTCATGCATGGCTGCTAAGATCTGGCCTTAGGAGCTTGTACCTACAGGGATTGGGACATGAATATGCCCTATGCTCACCACTGCAGCACTGTCCTTGTTGAAACTTACTGGATGGGTGCACAACTCTCTTCTTAGAAGATTTTATTTTTAATTATGTATTACTTGTGTGGGGGCATGCACATGCATACGAGTGTAAGTGCCTGCAGAGGCCAGTGCAACTCCCTGGAGCTGGATTCACAAGCAGTTGGAAACCAACTGGTGTTGCTCCTCCAGCCCCTGGTCTGAAACGCTTGATTACACTTTAAACACAGTTGCCCTTCAGGGTCCACTGGAAGTCTGTTCCAGGATCCCAACTGATACTAAAAGTAAAGATGCCTGAGTCTCATATATGAAATGGCTGCAGTAGTCACATTGAAGCTGCACCATTCTCTCTTATGCTTTACACCATCTCCAATGTCCAATGGCAATGCAGGCACATGGCTATCAACCTTTCATTGCTCAGAAAGCAACGAACAGAAGAAAGGTCTGTGCATGTTCAGTACAGACATTTCCCCCAAATACTTTTTAATAGAAGTTGAATCTTCAGCTTTGGAAGCCCAGGAAACAGAAGTGTTGACTGATCCTGGCAGCTGCATTCCTGGAAATGTCAATATATATTAAAGTGGTGCATTAAAGGAGTGTTTATTTGAGAAACAAGAATTAGGTAGGCTCAGCTCAATGCAGACAGGTTTCCTGTGTGCTGGAAAACACAGCCAGACTTCTGGAAGTCATTCAGAATGCAAGCCAATTCTTTAATGTCCTGGAAATCTCAAATCCCTGGCTCCCACACACTAACTGCTGAATCATTAAGACAACCCAACCTGACAGGTAGATTTCCTGAGTGCCCTGTGGGGGCAGTACTGTCCCTACTAAGAACTCTGTCTCTAGTGAACCCAAAGGTGTGTGCAGGAACACCTGGGAAGTCATATAAAATGTGTCTGATTGAGGAGCTGGGAGTAGATAGCTGTGACACCACATTCCAGGTGACGCTACTGCTGCTGATCTGGGGCCACTCCCTGAGTTACAGGAAGCCCCACAAATGTCTCCTGGGCCAAGTGTCTAAGGATTTGTGTCTCTTTAAGTGGGGTCCCATCTGCTTTGAATCTCCTGGGTCTTTGTCAAAAATGCTGGGCCTCGTGTACTAAACCAGGAGCCCAATGCATCTGTGTCACGGGCCTCAATTTCCTGAGCATCATCTCTGTCAAACCCTCGAATGTTGTTAACCTCCATAATCTTAAGGATGCTTAAGGAACGAAGTCCCGTTGCTCTGCCTTAGACAGCATTCTCTTGCAGTGAAGAGCACCATGGCCACAGCAACTTTCCTAGAGCAAATTCTAGTTGGTCTTAAAGAAACCTGGAGTCAGATACCTGGGTGAAAGCTGAAAGATCAGAGAAGTAAAGGAGCCAGCCACTAGAGTTCTTCCTGTTACAAAATCCTCAGACTGACTGGGTGAGAGAGATCCTGACTCCACCCATCTTATATTCCTATCGCCACCTTCCTAGTGCTGGGATTAAAGGTGTTTGCCACCACTGCCTGGCCTCTGTGGTTAACTAGTGGCTAGCTCCATTCTCTGATCTTCAGGCAAGCTTTATTTGTTAGAACACAAACAAAATATCACTGCAAACTCTTATAAAAAGAGAGCATTTAATTGGTGTTTGCTTAGAGTTTCCAAGGTCAAGTCCATTAGCATGGAGGGAAGCATGGCGGCGTGCAGGCGGACATGCTGCTGGAGGGTCTGAGAATTCTACATCCAGATCCACAGGCAGCAGGAAGAAGAGAACCTGGCTGCACCCTTCAAACCTCATAGCCCACCCCCAGTGACACACTTCCTCCAACAAGGCCACAACCCACTCCAACAAGGCCAAGCCTCCTAATAGTGCCACTCCCTGGTGACCAAGGATTCAATCTATGAGCCTATAGGGGCCATTATTCAAGCCACCACATACGGCATTCAAAACACAGGTGACATCCTGTGATGTCCCACCAAGCCTGCAGAGTTGATCACTCAACTGAAGTTCTAGAGCTCTTTTAGGCCTTCATTGGATGGTGGGTACTTGGATGTTCAAGCCGTCTGTTCATTTATTCTCTTTTCTCTGAGTGTATGTTACATTTCATGTCCACATGGCTAAGAAGTCCTCTTCTCTGTGGCTTTCAGAGATGTAGTCAATTAACACAGGGGAGGATGAAGGTGGTTACTCCCGGCTACTCAACCCCATTACTTTTTCTCTCCCAGCTGTGTCCTTTTTCTATTGATTTCATATAATCCAACAGCAGGAAAGAACAGTTGAGGGACACAGACAACCGGCCTTTTTGTTGTTTCAAAGAGAGTTTGACATGTACATCTTTGGGAAAGGTCATTTGGGGGTGTTGAGTTCTTTCTTCCTCTGGATGCAAATGCACTCCCTCACCATGCACTACTGCCTCTGATGGCTGAGTCACAGCAATAAAGCCACTTGCCTTCTGTTCTGCCAGTGGGCTTCCATGTCGCTTTTCAAGAGAACTCTTTTGGCTGCAAAAAGTATCACCACACCGTCCTCAGATGAATGGACTCTGCTAATTGTTGTTTGGTTCCTCCCTTGCCGTGAGGTACTAAATGTGGCTCTGGGCTACACTCCAGCTTCCTGATGTCAGATCCATGTCTCCCAGGGCTGAAGAAATGTCAAAGAAACATCAGATTGTCTAGACCAACGGTTCTCAACCTGTGGGTTGCCACAATCAAAAAACACATTTCTGATAGTCCTAGGAACCTCCAACCATAAATGTATTTTAGTTGTTACTTCATGACTGTAATTTGCTACTGAGTGGTATCTTAGTTCCTAAGACCACCAGAAAATGTGTGTTTTCTGATGGTCAGGAGCCACAGGTTGAGAACCACTGGTCTAGACCCCATTATGAGTAGCTTCTATAAATAGAAAACCAAAGCCAGTGAACTGAATGATCTGGTAGCATTATGTTGTAGGAGAACTTCTGCAGGAAGGAAAATTTTTGCGAGTGGTGCCAGGGATCAAAGCCAGGGTGGGCCTTGCACATACTAATCAAGTATTCTACCACCAAGCCTGGCCCAATGCAAGAACTCTATTTAAATGAGAAAATATGTAAAAAGTTTACCTAAAAAGAATGCATTTTTTTAAATTCAAGAGTCTTGTACTAGTATTCACTAAAGAGAATATTTTTTTCAATAAAACTTCTTTAATGTTGGTCACATTCAGATGAACATACATACTCATGAGGACAGAAAAAACTGGATTTGAACTTTTGAAAATGATATGTAAGATTTTGACTGAATGCAGTGTACCATCTTAGGTTGGTCCTGAGCAGAAAAGTGATGCTGATGTGGATGAGGGTGAAATCTAATGTTTTGCTTTGTGTTTCAGTTTTAACAAATGTGCCATGGTAATATAAGAAACATTAGAGGAGATGGGGTGATGGGTGCTTGGGAATGCTCTACATTAGCTGACAAACTTCTCTGCAGATTGAAAAGCATTCCCTAAAACACAGTAGATCCAAAATGTCCTATATCAAAAACAAAAGCAATATATCCATTGTTCTTAGTACCTGGTCTCCCTGCCCCAATGGAGTTTACTGGTTGGGCCAGGTAATTCCCAATGGTTTCCTAAAGGGTCATACCTCTTGATATGTCTTCTCAGACAACTTTCATTCACTTGTCCCGACAAGCCTTGACTTCCAGGGGTGTAGTTGAGGCACATAGACCCCACTGCATGTTAGCACCACTAGAGGAATGTCAACAATCTTGACAACTGCTTGTGAATCTTAAATGATCTGGCCTGGTCTCCAGAAGTCTGAAACACTTTCTAGGTGATCCTAGAATGCAGTCAAGGTTTGGGAACTATTGTCAATATAGCTGGAATTCCTGGTAGTCCTTGAAAAACCTGAGTGAGGCTCTGCCTCAGTGACAGCAGCCAGTCTCCATCTTCAGGACCAATGAGTCATCCTCTCTCTAATGTACTTGCAGGTAGGAATGACACACACTGTCCACAGCAGGGGTTTGGTCCCTTGCTTCTCCACATCTCCTCCAGGAGGTACAGGTTCCTTTCTTTGTATTTCCTTGTGTCTCATCCCTGAGAGTGAGGATCAGATTGCTGATTTCCTCTAGAAACAGATTCGTTTGCCCACCCTGAGGGGTCCTCTGCCAGCTGGGTGTCTCTGGTTCTAACTGGAGAGCAACTTCTCAGCCTGGCTTTCTCTTCTGCTAAGTGACCCTCATGGCTCTGCAGGCTGTGGCCTGTCCAAGAACCTGTGCAGAGCAATGCTGTTTAGGTGGCAGCCATATGTGCCCTGGGGCAGAGCCAACTCTCTTGTTTGTGCTTACCGTTGACATCCATCAGTCACTTGGCTTCTACCATACCAGTGTGAACTCTGGTTTCCAGTTGGAATTGTCTCTTCAAAATATTGAGGCTGGGTAGCTGGCGAGGTGGCTCAGCCAGTAAAGTGCTCATCCTACAATCGTAAGGACGCAAGTTCAATCACCAGTACTCACATAAGTAACTGTGTGTAGTGCCATGTTCTCATAATCCCAGTACTGGGGAAACAGAGATGGGTGGGTCTCTGGGGCTCTCTGGCAAGCCAGCCTCACTGAACTGGTGAACTCTACGTGTGAGAGACCCTGTCACAAAAACTAAGGATGGCTCCAGAGGAACAACACTCAAGGTTGACCTCTGACCTCCATGTACACATGCATGTGTAATTTTTAACAGAGGCCAGAACTGGACTCATTTCAGTTCCTAGGTGGCAATGTTCCCATTTTCAGAGAGGAGCTGCTCATCTGTTTGCTCTTGGGAGGGTGCTTGATCTAGACCCAGGGCCTCCAAGCTGCTGAAGGAAGGGTAGTTGCTAGGAGTCTGAGTTGTAGACATTCCTCAGATTATTCTGGGACAGCCAGGCCCTACCAACAGTGTCTGGGCTCTTTTGGATATAATTCATCACCCCCATGCGTCAAGAGCACCAGTTCAGAACGGGGAGTCCTCAACAAAAGCTAGTGTGGAACTTGCAAAGAATTCATGGTGGAGCCTCATTCCTGGTAAGCTGGAGCCAGAGGGTCCGGGTGGTGCTGGACAGTCATCTGTGTGTTTTACACACTTCCCGGGTGCAGAGTCCCAGGTGTCAGGTGGTTTCTCATGGAAAGGGCCAACTGGTAAACATTCTAGGTTTTCAGCCCATATGGTCCCTGCTTCAGCTGCTCCACTTTGCCATCATGGCTGAGAGCAGCTGGGGATTTACTTAGATAAATGTGCATGGCCATGGTCCCAAAACACTTGATTTACAAAAACAGGTAGCAGGCTGACCTAGCTCATCGGCCATGGTTTGTTCACCCCAATAAAATCGCATGGGGACTCTACAATGTTTTCCTGTGCTCAGGCCAATTAAATTAGGATCTCTGTGGGTGGTGCCAGACATCGGCGTGCCTTAAAAGCTCTCCAGGTGATTTTTCAATTGGCCAGGATTAAGAACTGCAGTTGTCACGACCTGTCATTGCACAAATCATTTGAAGAGCAGGGCTCTGCTCTGATGCAATGTTTAGCTTGCTCCAGAAGGCTTGCTGTTTTCTCTGTGTGATTTTTTTCATTAACTGGAAGGAGTCCAAGCGCGTTCTTCTACACCTGCCTTCCAAAACACATCTTTACTGAGATATGACAGATATAAAGTCACACGTATCAATCTGAAGTGGACCACTGGGTGAAATTGTGCAGCTATTGCTACACTCTTCACTGTATCCTTGCAACTACGTCTCAGATCAAAATAAAACACACTCAGAGGAGCCTTCTTCCTCTTCCAAGACAGCAGCTTCCTAACATCTCCTGAAGCCTGGGCTTACTGTTCCTGACTGATAAGAGTCCATAATGGTAGAGGAGGGGTTGTGGAGGCAGAAGCAGAAAGCTGGAGGCTTTCAAATCACAAGCACTAAACAGAGAGAGGCAAACTAGCAGTGGCTGATCAAAGCCCACCCCCACCTGAGACATACTTCCTCCTGCAATGCCATACCTCCTAAACTGCCCAAACAGCACTACCAACTGGAGACCAAGTCTTCAAATTCCTGAGACTATGGGTGTGTGTGTGTGGGGGGGGGGGGTGCGTTTATCATTCAAACCACCACAACACACTTTTTTTTAATTTAGAGAATACTTTATTAGTTTTTGTAATCAAAGTCATGTAGATAAGACCTTACATATTTAATACAGTGCGTTACCCCTGTACAAATGGAAAAAAATTAAGTTCAACATTTCTAGACCAATATGGCTGTTAATTTTCTGTACAATGCCAACTCAACACGGTATACTGGGATACTTTTTTCCAAAGTTGACAGCAAAGCTAAAGTTTCCAAAAATTCAAATTATATATATATACATATATATATATATATATATATATATGTATATATATATATAGACCAATAATGGCAGTATGTTATGCGTCAATAGCAGCAACAGCTTTTCCAGGTTCTGCAGTCATTTGAACAAAATTGTAGAGACATCCAGCACATTCCATTAAAAACAACAACAACAACAAAAAAGTAAAAAACAAAATCCCAGAAAACAGCACAGCACAGTTCTATTACTCTTGTGGTACCTGGCACCATTTTTTTTTCAACACACTTTTTTTTTTAAACCCGCTCTTGTTTTTAATACTTGCAGGTGTGTATCTTCCAGTAGAACTTCTTAGTCATACAATATTCCCATGGGTAACTATTTGAGGAGCCAACATACATTTTTTTAAACAAATGTTTACATGTTTTAGATTCATTTCTGCTGCAACAACCAAAGACCCTGATAAAGCAACTTGAAGAAAGAACACACTTATTCATTTTACAGTTCCAGAATGTAGTCCACCATTGAAGTCAAGGCAGAGCTTAGAAGCTGCTGGCCAAACCCACAGTCAAGAGCAGAGAGTGAATGCATACTTGCTTAGGACTCAGCTTTCTCTCTATTAATATGCAATCCAGAGCCCTAAACAGGGGAATGTTGCCATCCACTTTCGGGCTGTGTCTTCGAATACCAGTCAATTAATCAACGAAAACCCTCACAGACGTGCCCACAGGCCAACCTGATCTAGACAGTCCAGTCCCTCATTGAGACTCTCCCTGGTGATTTCTAGGTTGTGTCAAGTTGACAAACCAACATCCAACAGAAACACACAATGGTTCCAATTTCTCCATATCCTCCTGGGCAGCACTTGTTTTCGTTTTTATAATTCGTAGCCATCCTTGTAGGTATACACGGTATCTTACTGTGGTTGTAACATGTTTTCCTGGCCATTGATGGTGTTGGGTTTCTTAAATGCTTCTAGGAAGCCCGCATGTCTACTTTGGAGGAAACTTTTTAAATCCTATCCTTTGTCAATTTTTAAATTGGGTTGTCTGCTATTGTTGACGTGGATGTGTGTGCTATTCAGGCGTGTGTCATCCCAGGGAAGATAGCCACGAGATCCTTGCCAAGAGTTCACTCTGAGCTTCCGCCACTTCTATTTACTCAGAATAATCATTGAATCTGTCTCATACTCATAGGAGTAGTTCCATAAAAAAGCTTGGAGATGAGCCGGGGAACAGGGCTTTGGTTTTCTAGTGCCACCACCAGAGTTGGCAAGCTTTTTATTTAGTCCTGTGCACTTTGGCTTAGCATTGGAGTCATTAAAAATCCACTTCTCGACACCATTCACTCTTGTGAGGCTCAGGGGCCTGATTAACTGCAGCTCTGGCCAGGCAGAATAGAGAAGGAAATGAGTGAGAAGTGAAATTGAGGCGTCTGGGCACCCTCTCTTCTTGTTTTCAGTGCAGCTGATGTGGCCATTTTGACGTCCCTTCTGTCCAAAGGCAGAATTTTTCATCACTGGGGTCTGTGCTAACTACCTTTGCCAGAGCTGGGGCAATGCTGCTCTAGGCCATCATGCCCCATGAGCAGTAATCGTCAGGCTTTTTGTTCTTGCAACTCTTTAATGAGTGGATTTTAGAAGCTCAACCCCCCACATTAAGTTGCCATTAAGTTGACTTTATCATGAGCATAACAGGTGGACTAGATTTTTAGGCACAAGCACCTTTACCTTTCTTTTAGATGAACTCAATGAGATCTTGACGTCAAAGCAATGTGGTATCTATGAATCACTTGTAAGATGGGTGGACAAATGCTTTGACATAAACTTCGTATTTTCCTTTTGAGCCCAAATACCCTCCCATCTCTCCAGGAATTCACGCTGATACAGCGTGTTTTATACTCATTTGTTGTTGATTACAATTACACTGCAACAAAAGTATAAGCGGAAATTTATTTTTCATAGAATTTTTCTGTGATTATAAGGCTTACATTTTTTTCTAAAAGATTTCTTTCTAATTGATAGTAGTGATCAAGAAAGCACATCGATATTTAGATACTTACTTGAAAAACTGAAATTTCATTGAAAACAACTCCCTGTAAGAGTTTTTGCAACTTTTCTAATTGATGTATTATTAACTGACTACTTTTTTTGAAGTTAGGTTTTGATTAAATTTTACTCATATCTTCCACCTAACAAGGCTTGTTTAGATACATAGGCAAATGAGGACGGAAAGTAATTTTGTGTGACAATGCCACTCAATTCACCAAATGCCTTCTGAGTGTCACACTTTCTGAATAATGTCCCCTTCTGTGTCCACATCAAAGTCCCTAAAACAGGTTGTCTTAGTTAGGGTTTCTATTGCTCTGAAGAGACACCATGATCGCAGCAACCCGTATGAAGAAACACTTAATTGGGGGGCTTACAGTTTCAGAGTTATTATCAAGGCGGGGAGCATAGCAACTTGCAGGCAGATGTGGTGCTAAAGGCGTAGCTGAGTCTTACAACTTGCAGGCAACAGGAAGTCGATGGAGATACTGGGTGGTATCCTGAGCATAGGAAACCTTGAGGCCCACCCCCCACAGAGACACACTTCCTCTATCAAGGCTATACCCAATCCAACAAAGACACATCTCCTAATAGTGCCAGTCCCTATGAAAGTATGGGAGCCAATTACATTCAAACTACCACACATGTGAACAGGAAAAAAGGTACTGTTCAGAAATGATCACACTAAGGACCCTGGAATGGGGAGCGAATCCTAGATTATCCTATGGGCCTGGGACAATCAAAATGACATAAGCCATGAGTCAGAGTCAGACGAGGGGGTTCCAGGACAGAGGCAGACAGGCAGGTCTGAAGATTGGTCGTCGATAGCTTGAAGGTGGAGGCAGGAGCCATGAGCCAAGGGATGTAAGGAAAGCAGTTGATTAATCACTTTAAAGGCGGTGTGATAAGCACCATGACCAAGGCAACTAGTAGAAGGAAAGGTTTATTTGGGCTTATGGTTCCAAAGGAATGAGTCCATCATGGCGGGGGATATTGGCAGCAGGAGGAAGACACAATATCTGGAAAAGCTGAGAGCACACATCTCAAACCATAAGGAGGAAACAGAGAGTGAACTGAAATGGCATATGACTTTTGAAACCTCAAAGCCTACCCCCAGTGACACACTTCCTCCAGCAAAGCCACACCCCCTAAACTTACCCAAACAGCGCTATCAGCTGGGGACCAAGTATTCGAGTGTCTGAGCCTATGAGACATACCCATTCAAGCCACCCCAGCAGTAGAGACAAAAACCCACAAGAGTCCTTCTTCAACACCTCCAGAAACAATCAGTCCTGCTGACCCCTTAACTTTAGCTCAGGAAGACTGGTCTGAGGCTTCTAACCTCTAGAACAGTATCCAAAAAATGTGTTGCTTTAATCAGTTGCATCTGTATTTGTTAGAGAAGCCATAGTGTCTGACACAAGGCTTTCCACTATTGTGTCTGTGTTGTTAGAGAAGCCATAGTGTCTGACACAACAGCCTGTCCACTATTGTGCCTGTGTTAGAGGAGCCATAGTGTCTGACACAATGGCCTGTCCACTATTGTGCCTGTGTTGTTAGAGAAGCCATAGTGTCTGACACAATGGCCTGTCCACTATTGTGTCTGTGTTGTTAGAGAAGCCATAGTGTCTGTCCTCGATGCTCAAATATATCCTACTAGTGAACAAAGGGGAGAAACCACATGGGGAGTCCCTGGTCTGAGATAAAATGTCAGCCAGAGAAGAAGAACCTCTTGAAACCCATGCAAGCATGGAGACTGTGGCTAGTGATACATGTAATCCAGAATCAGTGACAGTAAGATTTCAGATGGATCCCTACAAAAAAAAAATGTAAAGTGATGTGATGGGCAGATGTATCAGCTTGGGTGAACCCTTCCAATGCTATGCGATTGTGATTGGTCATTTTCAAGTAATACTAATTTAAGATAAACATCCAAGGAGGACTGTAAAGGGTAGGAGGTGGCTTATGGTTCCTTAGAGGAATGGGAAACAGGGAAGAAGAGAGGGTAACAGGAGAAAAGAAAGACAAAAATATTGCATGCTTTTTCTCATGAACAATCTAAACATATATATATATATGTTTATATATATTCTAATCATATATATATGGCATGAAAACAGAAGGGAGACTGCTTTCATGGATAAGGAAACCAATGAGGATGGAGAAGAGATAAGGGAGGGGTGCAACAATATAGACGTGTGTGTGTGTGTGTGTGTGTGTGTGTGTGTGTGTGTGTGTGTTCATATATGTATGAAAATGCTGTAATACATCCATCATTGTGTGTGCTAACTGAAAGCTTATTTAAAATTTGAAAGATTATTGTTTTTAATAATTGGTATATTAATGTAAAAATTGGAGGCCACAACCATCGTGGGCAGAAGAGAGAACCATTAACATGGAAATAGCCACACAGCCCACACGTCCTCCATCATTGTGAGGGATTGGGAAATATAAGTTTTGTTCTAAGTGGCCAAGTGCCCAGTTCCTTCGGAAGGTCCTACCATGAGATGAGGAGTACGCATTTGGAAGGACAGGCAATGCTATAGGTTGCATCTTGACTCTCCCCCAACTGCCTGGGTGTTCAAAGCTTCATCCCATGGAACATGCTGGGTGGTCCTTGGATCATCGGAGGCATGACCTCTAAGGGGACTGTGGGACTCCAGCCTCTGGTTCTTTTGATCCCTGGCCATCAGCCAAGGGGCTTTGCTCCTCCAGCTGCTTCCAGCAGGTTGTACTGTCTCACCACACACCCAACGCAATGGGGGCAACTCATCATAGATTGGAAGCTCTGAAATAAACCTTCTGACTTTATAAGCTGATTATCTGGGGTATTTTGTGATAGTGACAGAGGCCGATCGACCTACCAGCTCTGGTTTGGAAGCTATCATAGTTGTTGGGGGAAGACGCTGATGGCACTAGCCATAGATTACTGGGCTGCATGTGGGAGTTTTGCAGCCCTTTCTCCACAGGGCTTGAAGCACTAACATGACAGTGGGAGCAGGAGAAGGAACAAGTTCATGCTCAGATTCCTGGCTCACGATGGAGCAAAGGACTTCTCTGCAGAGCATGCTGGGAAGCATACAGATGGTATATGCTCATTACCAGAGCTGTGGTGCTCATGGAAACATTGACTTTCTCCGGGAGGTTTCTGTTAGATTAATTAAGGAGCATATTTTGTCCAAGGGGAAGGAGACACATTGCTGAAGCCACACTGGGCAGCTTCTGCCCTTTGCTGCCCTTAAACACTGACGTTTCCAAAGGATGCTTCACACCCACACTGGAAAAGCCTGGGGCAGGGTGTCACTATGCCACAGGCAAGTTAAAGGTATCTGATCACTTGTGGAGGTATTGTGGAGGCAAAGCAGGGTCCTTCAACAAAATGGGCCCTCGGTCCTGCTTCTGCTGCTTGCCATTGGTTATTTTACACTAGTTGTATCTCATTTTCCCACAGAATAAATGTGTGTGCTCATTATAAAACCAAAGCCGGGAACTCAGAGGAGCAAAAGGAAGGAGGGGGATGGTCCGTCCACTGACCCACTGTCCAAGTCTTTGCTTCATTAACATGCAATTGGGAGCCTTTCAGCCTGCTCGCTCACTGGTTCCCATTCACTCCTAACCCTTTCGATGTGTGTGTCTTTTTTATATTTTTGGTTGTGAGCCTAGCCTTTAACGGCTGAGCCATCTCTCCAGCCCGTGTGTGTCTTTTTTAATGTAAGCACCATATCCAAATATCTTTCACATTATTAGCTTCTTCATAGTCCATGACAGGCGTGGACCATATTTTATTTGCCCCTCTCCATATGGAACACTTAAACAGGAGCTGATTTCCCTTAAACAGGAGCTGTCACATACAAGTTATGACTAATGTACTTCCGAATAAAGCTATTTCTGGATTAAGCATTTTTCTCTTCAGAATTCAGTAGCAGAAGTGAAATCTCTAAATATTAGGGTGTGCATACATGCATTCACACACATGGACACACACACACACACACACACACACACACACACACACACACACACACACACACACACACACACACCACAACTGAGCTGATGGAAGAACTAATTTGTGTGGGTGGATTTACACATATACATGAGACAGGATCTCACTATGAAGTTCTAGATGGCTTGGCTAGCCTCAAACTCCAGTTATCCTGGCTTCCTGAGTGCTGGAATTACATGTGTGCCCCACTGTGCCTGGCATAGGTATGAACGTTTTAAAAGTTTTCACCCGTAATTTGACATTGCTTTGCAGCAGGATTGATCTTTTAAAGGATCGTGTTTCAAATGCCGGGCTTTGTTGGGAATCAGATATTCACCAACTGCCCAAAACCATATAAACGTGGAAGGGCCATAAACCAGTAACTTGTAAAAACCATGGTGTGGCAGGGGGAGCCGGAGCGATGGCTCATCTATTAAGAACTCTTGTTCTTACAGAGCATGTAGGTTTGGTACCCAGAACCCATGTGGTAGCTAACAACTATCTCAACTCCAGTTCTAGAGGATCCAATGCCTAGTCTGATATCCACAGGTTCCTGTACACATGTAGTGTACATACATACACTCAGGCACACATACATGCAAGTAAAATAATATATATATATATATTATATATATATATATATATGAAACCTGGAGAGATAGCTCAGCAGTAATTGAGTTTGATTCCCCCAAACCCATGTTTTTCTTTTTTTTTAAATCAAAAACCTGGGGTAATTATAATACGTTTATAATCCCAGCATCAGGAAGGTGAGACAGGTGGGTCCCTGGGGCTTGCTGGCCAGAAAGCCTAGCCTACTTGGTGAATTCTAGACCAGTAAGAGATCCTGCCTCCGAGGAACACCGGCCAAGGCTTGTTCTCTGGCCTCTATGCCCATGTATGTGTAGATGATGGATATGCAGACATAGGTGCACACGTGAACCTACATAGGCGCACACGGGAATGCACACAGAACGCACACAGTCACAGCAGAGCTGATGGAGGGAACAAGCACATGGCCTTGCTCTGTGGTACTGTTCGCCATTCAGTACACTCATGAGAAGCCTTCTCGTCCTGGCCGGCAGGTGCTGGAAAGATCTGGGGAGATTTCCCAGTCACAGACTTCTTGCCTCTCATTCTCCCAGTGGTCTCATGAGGCTTCCTTCAGAATCACACAATGAAACTTCAAGGTTAAGACAAGACTGTACAGTGGTGCTGGGGCAGCCTCGGTTTGTATTGCTTTGGTTGGATGTCTTAAAGTGAGACACTGCTCTGTCAAGGAACCGGGTGGGAAGCAAACCCTCAACTAGGATTTTGTTCTTCTAAAGGAAGCACAGACACACCCAGTGAGCAACGTCTGGCTTAGTTTGCTAGGACAGGCAAAGTTCCCCAGCCTGGGAAGCTGAAATGACAGACATTGACTAGCCTACAGCCCGGAAACTGGAAGTGAGCTGGATCAAGCTCTCCCCAGGGCTAAATCCTTCTGAGGCTGTATTCTTTGGCTTTTACACGGCCACTTTCTTATTCAACTTAATGACATTATTAAACACTCTGTATCAAAATACAGTCACATTCTGAGGCTCTAGGGGTTGCGACTTTAACCTGCAGGCAGGTGGGAGGGACAATTTGACTCCTAACAAAAAGAATCCGGACAGACTAAGACCTAGATAAGAAATGCAGTTAATTCCAAGCCAGTGGCTCTACTCTTTCTTCAGTGTCGCCTAGGGTGTTTTAGCAAATAGCCAAACCAGCAGCCCCTAGAGGTCCTGGTGCAAATGGTCTATGGCACACTGTGGCATAGGTTCTCTTGTAAACTCCTAGGTGTCTCTGTTCACCCAAGCCTGAGATGCTCATGTCATTGAAATCCTACACAGAGCTTTCAGTTGTTCTCATTGTTCTAAACTGCCATGCTGTCTGCCCCACAGTGTTCTCAAGTACATAGAAAACTTTCCAATCATCAAGACACCCAAGCAGCGGGTGGATACTGAGAGTTCAGTTCATTTTCACTCAGCTTGCAGGGTTTGGTTTTTGTTTTTTATACTTTCATTAGAGCAGCCAGTCTTTATTGAGTGCCTAGGATACAAGGTGCTCTATGCTAGTGTGATAGACCAGATAATGGACCTCCCCCACCCATTCCCTGGAACCTATAGATTATAGATTACGCAGTTAAAAGTAATATGTAACATGGCAGTCAGAATGGAATCCTGGCCCAGGGAGAGCGATGACATTGGGTAAAAGCAAAGAGAACTTGAGTACAGTGTGGAATGTACCTGACAACGTTGGGTCCTTAGTGGTAAGGAATGCACTACATTCATGGAAGATGTTGAAAGAAGGTGGAGGAAATACTGTGAGAACCCTCCCCATGTTATGTAGCTTTATAATTTTTCTGTGAATCTAAATACAGCCTCAAATAAGTTCATTTTTTTCCAGCCAGTCAGAGAGGCCTGTAGCCCCAGTACCGGGGGAGTCTATGGGAGAAAGACCATAAAAAATGAAACTATGAGGTTCTTACAGGTGTTTCTTCCAGAGATGTCTGTGGAAAAACGAAGAGCCCTTCTGCATCTTCTGGGGGCAGGGCAGGCATAAGGAGTTCTATGTGTTTGGAGCTGGGCCAGCACCCAGAGGGGTCCTGTTTGGCGAGAGGGCATCTGATTTCTCCCAGAGCTGAAGAGATAGCATTTGCTGTGCCCCATTCTGCTTGGGCACAGCCTTCTCTGCCTCACGTCACACATGCGGTTGTGTTCCATCAAAGTCATCCTGAGTCTGAAGGGATGCTGAAGATTACAAAGTGCACCTGTGACCATGAATCTTTTCTGAAAATAAGGAAAAGTGCATTGGAGAGAACAAATGGAGTTGTGGACAGTACCTGCCTGGACTGAGGACCTGACCAGAGAGAGGCCTGTGGGAATCCAGCTCCAGCCCATGCTAAAAATGGCCGTTCAGAATCGCTTTCCATGTGGGAGGCGACTTCAAATCCATCTGAACATAGAAATTGAAACAGGTGTCAATTCTTCTAGTCCCTAGAGGCAAAACAGTATCCAGGGACCTAATCTTTAACAATAGGCTCAGCACAAATATTGAAGTACTTCCTAAGGTGGCTAAGTACCCGGTCTTTCAAAGGAAATTGATTCTCCCATTCCGGGGAAGATTTTGTAATTTTCCAAACAGCAATTTTACTTCTCATCCCAGAGAGAAGTCAATTGGTGGTTTACAAAAAAAGTTAAACATTAAATCACCTGTGTATTTTGTTCTAGCTGTGTCTGAGACACCTTCATTCAAGCTTGGCCTCCTAGGCCAGCGGCTCCCCTTGGCTCCTCACTGTCTCTCATCTTGTGCCCTGTCACCATGGGATCCCTGTGCGTGGGCTCACAATATGACACATCACAGACTCTTGGATGTTTGGTGAATGAATAACTCAGACACAGAGTGGAACCTGAGTATGCAGCACCAGAAAGGTACCACTCTGGAGAAAGGGCCATGAGGAGGCCAGGCGAGGGAAACCTTTGCCTGTTCCAGTTCCCTCCAGAACTCTGCCTTTGAGGCCATATACTCAACTAAGCTAGCTATTCTCTTTAGAATCATACAGAATATTCTATCTCTTGTAGAATATATTGCCTGACTTGGCCAAGACATCCCCATTTTCCTATTTTAAAACTTACTATTTGGTAAGATGGCACAAATGTGTTATGAATGCTTCTCACAAAATGTATGTCCATGGACCCACTACTGATTCACGGATGTAGATGTCGTCATCACCATCGCATCCATCGAGTGCTTCCTCCCTGTCTGTCCCACACTCACTCCAGGAGAGAAGCCCATGTGGTATTATTCCTCAGTTTTGCAAAACTGATGATACTCCCATTGCATATGTGTACAACCTTAAGTAGTGTATTGTTTCATTTGGGGTTTTGACATTCACACACACACACACACACACACACACACACACACACACACACACACACACACACACACAATCTTACTGAACTTAGGAAATGGCCAGTTTCTTGCAGCCTTAGCATTGTGTTTCTGAGATTCCTTTACACTGTGTTCAAACCATGCTGTGTTCATTTATTTCTGCTTCTATATCACGTATTATTGTTGGGCATTTCACAGTTCGCCAGATTTTTCTTAATTTAGAACATTGAGCTTATCTATGATTTTCACTACAGTGTGCATTCTTAGAGAGTGTCTCCTTGGTGCACACATTTAAGTGTTCTCTAGTGTAATGGCTCTTTAAGTGTGAGCACCTATCAGAATTCTCTAGAGGGAGCCCGGTGCTGGCTCCACTTCTATATCACCTGATTTCCATAGTCATGGGGTGACTCCAAAGATTTTGCATTTCTAATACAGTTCAGGCGATGCAATGCTACAGAGGCAGGGCCTTTGGGGAAGCATGCTCCCAGAATAAAACACTCAAGAGTGGACTAACTGGGGTATAGGAATGTACCTGTTCCATATTGTAAGATGATGCCCAGGTATGAGGAGTTCAGCCCCAGTATTATCATAATTGTCCAGTATGGTGGCTCATGTCTGTAATCCCAGCACTGGGGAGGGAGAGACAGGCAGATAGATCCCTGGAGCTCAGTAGCCAGACAGCCTACCACAACAGTAAGCTCCAGATTCAGGGAGAGACGCTATCCCAAAAATTAAGGTAGAGACTGAGGAAGACAGGAAGACACGTGATGTTGACCTCTGTCTTAAACACACGTACACACACACACACACACACACACACACACACACACACACACACACTAATAATAACAATGACTAGTTGTCTCCTATGTAACTGACATTTTCTTTTCTCATGTAGAACTACAAGATTCACAGAGCCACCCATTAGCCAGCCCCTGGTATTCCTCACCGTGGCTGAGGCGGCAGGAGAAAAGGTTCCCGCACAGACACAAGGATGTACTTTATTTAAAGAAAGTGAGCATGTTACATATTTAGGTATATTTCCTTAACACATGAAAGACTTGGCTGTGACAGGTTTCCCAAGGAAAATAAACAGTGAGCAAGGCACAAAACTTTTACGGAATGTCCCTCGCCAGCATCGGGGAAAGCAGATGGCTTCATCACGAGGTTCATTTCAAGCAGTCATAGAAAAATGAAATCGGATCCTGACAGCCGAAGCCATCCACAGTCATTTTTGTCAATTCATATCTGGCACCTACCACATGCCCAGTTCTGATGCCATGATTCTACAGAGTGTGGTGTGCTGTTCACTTGAAAAGCACCTCATCTTGAGATGATGGAGATTTGGGGGAGGTGTGATTGGAATGTGGTCTGTGGTGATAGGTAAGATGTGCATGGTTTTATTTGTCACATTCCAGAAGGATGTGAGGACTTTCCAATAAGAGAAGATTTCTTTGCAGGCAAGTGTGCCTTACTCCACCCTTGAAAGGCCAAAGTGGGGTGCTCAGAAAAGGATCTGGGATGGGGGGATTTGAGTCTGAACCCCAATCCGGGTAGCAAACCCCCAGTATAAGAACTGCTACACGTGGCTTGGTCTCTCCTGGACTTCAGTTTCTTCCTCTGTCACTCTGCATGACTCTGGCTGACCCCTTGAGGCCACTGAAGTTTACCTAATACGTCAAGTGCCGAGCACATGCTAAGGCTCTCAGTGGGTGACTCCTCAGGGGGAATGAAGTTCCTTTCTGTATTAGCATATATTAATTATATAAAGTAGTGGGTTTTGTGATGCCTTTTCATACAGAAATAGGATGCATATTTGCCCCACTATTGCTGCCTTCGTGTGTGTGTGTGTGTGTGTGTGTGTGTGCGCGCGCGCGCATGTGTGCCTGTGTTGGTAGAGTTTTGTGGATTATCTTTTCATTTTTTAATAAATGAATATATTTTGACAAGTTCATAAATATACAATGTATTTTCTTAGTTTTTCACTCCTAATACCTTGTCTTCCACTCCCAAACCCCCTGGCTCCTTAGTCTTCTCAACTAGTCTCCCTCCCAGCTTCATATCTTTGTGCATGGACCCATGGTGTGTTACTTGTGTGAGCTCGGGTTGGAATATGGGCGACTTATCAGAGGTTATGATGTTGAAGAAAGTATCACTGACTTCCCTAGCAACCATTAGCTGCCAGGAGCTCCTAGGGAGGGATGGGGGCGTGGTCATGAGTTCCTCTCCCTCCCTGGAATGGTTACTGGTCCAATCTTGTGCAGGTTAACACAGCTACTGTGAATTCATGGGTACAATGGCCATGCCACATCCAAAGGCGACTTTCCACAGCTCTCCTCTCCATCCTCTGGTACTTGCAATCTTTCCACTCCCTTTTCCACAATGTTCCCTGAGCCTCGGAGAATGTAATTAGAGATCCTGTTTAGAGCTAAGCACTCAACAGACACTCGTTCTTAGCACTTTGATCAGCCAAGCTTCTGCAGTAACCACATCCATTGCAAAACTATGCTTCTCCAGCCAAGACTACACTAACTTATAGGCGTGAACATAAATATTTAGAAGAAAGTTTGACAAATGCAACATTTCCATTTAGCATGCCAACAGGCTTAGGTTACTCTCTAGGGGCTATTACCTTCCCAGCTATGGGTTTTGACCAGGTTTGTAATACCAGGTATGAATTCTTTCCTGCAGAAGGGGCCTCAAATCCTATCAGAAAGTAATGTTATTCCCCAGAGTAGTCATTCCACTATTGCATCAGAGGGTATATCTTGCCTGCAGTTCAGTTGTGTAGCACACTAGTTCCACAGCTGGGTAAGATTGTTGATGGCATTTTTTCTTCCATCAGCCTGCATAGCACCTGCCCGAACTGTGAAAGCTAGCCAGCAGGGGGGAAGCTTTCAGCCCCAATTCTAGTTCAATTTCTCTGTGCCCAACAACCAAAGCACAGGGTGTGTCTTCAGCAGGAGGGTCTTAGTATGGAGTTCTACTGGGCAGCCAAGAGTGAGGGCAATAAGGCTGTGTTGTTTAAAGGGCTTAAGAGGCCTTTGTTGTTGACTTTTTTATTCTTTATTCTTTTGGGGGGTCTGCCACCCAGCTCTCAAATAAGTCACATGGAGTCTTATTATTATTTACAAATGCCTGGCCTTAGCTTGGCTTGTTTCTAGCCAGCTTTTCGTAAATTATCCCATCTACCTTTTGCCTCTGGGATTTTACCTTTTTCTACTTCTTTACTTCTTACTCTGTGGCTGGCTGTGTAGCTGTGGCTGGCCCCTGGTGTTCTCTTTCTTCTTTTCTTATTTCTAGATCCTCTCTTCCCAGATTTCTCCTCCTATGTAGTCTCTCTGCCTGCCAGCCCCACCTATCCTTGCTCCTGCCTTGCTATTGATGGATCAGCTCTTTATTAGACCATCAGATGTTTTAGACAGGTGTTACAGAGTTTTCTTGTTCCGCCAGGTCCCACCGCCCTTCTCAGCCCCAAATAAGCACACAAAGACTTATATTAATTATAAAATTGTTGGCCAATGGCTAGGGCTTCTTATTGGCTACTAACCACTAATCCATGTATTTCTACATGGCCTTATCTTACCAGAGAACACCTGGCACATCCTATTCCCCCAATGTCCACATGGCAACTCTCTCTGTCTACCTTTCCCAGAATTCTTCTCGACTCCTAGTCCCACCTATCTTCCTGCCTCTATCGGCCAAACAGTGTTTTATTCATCAACCAATAAGAGAGACACATATAGAGAAGGACGTCCCCTATCAGACAGGCATGATAATACAGCTGCACAGAGTTAAACAAATACAACATAAAAGAATACAACACATCTTTGCATCATTAAAACAAATGTTCCACAGCATAAACAAATGTAACACATTTTAAAATAATGTTCCACAACAGGCCTCCTTGACAAACAGTTCCTAGAGAGATATCCCACTCTTGATACTGGGATTTTTGTTAAATAATCCATGACTTCTGGAATCACCACTAGTCACACACTAAATAGGGCACCTCTATTCAAATCCCCCTTTAACATCAGCTTACAAAGTGGTAGGTTTCCATGTGATGTGTCATATATCCTAGTTCTGGTTAAACTTCTCTTCACCCCCTTATCTTTCCCAATCTCTACTCTCATTGCCACCATTTACTTTGATCATATTTATCTCCCCATTGCCCCCCTTCTTGTCTGTTTTTCCTTTTTTAACAAGGAACTCATTATGTACCCCAGAGTAGCCTTGAACTTGCAGCTGTCTTCCACATACAAGTATGTGCCACTCTGCCTGGCTTTCCCAATTCTCTCTCTTGGGATGAGCTTACTTTGAGTGGTGACAAAAGTGTCCAACAGTGGCGCTTCTGGTGATGGCTTCTGAGAAGCCTGAAAACCACCAATTTGTGTACTTTAAATAAGTAACTACTAATGGCATGCAAATTAAACCCCACTAAAGTAATTTAAAAAAGATTTTTCTCAAAAGTTAAACAGCACAGATCTATCAAGGAATTTGCCTCAAATCAAAGAACTAGCAAATAATTGAGCTGAAATATGAACCAGGTACATTGTGGTTGGACTCCACACTACTGGGTAACTGTTTCCCTTTTGCCAGGGACAATCTTAGCTCTTTCTGAGAATCAGCTCAAATCTGCATCTTCTGCAGGATTCTCTGATTTTAACCCTTCCTTTTCTGGGGCTTTGCTGCACTTAAAAACCCCACTGAAATGCTTTGGGCAGTGCGCTGTGAAGCTCGCTGTAACTCTGTATGTTGCCAACTCCAGGAGACTGTATTCCTTCCATCACATAGTCTCAGAGCCTCACATCTGCTAGAGGTCCCAGGAGTTTAGACCTGACACTGTGGCTGAAATGACAAGTGCCTCCCAGGGCCTTCCACATCTTTTGATGTGGCTATTGAAGAAGACCCCTGAGAGGCTGAGGAGAACAGCTCCATTGCTAAAGCATTTGCCACAGAGTGTGAGGACCCAAGTTCAATCCTCAGACCCCACATTGCAAAAGTTGGGCATGGCTTCATGAGCTTGTAATTCCAGTTCTGAAAAGGTGGAGACAGACAGATCCCTGGAGCTTACTGGCCATCCAGTCTAGCCTAATTGGCAAACTTCCAGCCAATGACACCACACACACACACACACACACACACACCAAAAAAAAAAAAAAAAAAAAAGGACCAAGGTAGATGGCGTCCGAAGAATGACATCCTAAGTCAACCTCTGGCCTCTACACGAATATGTACGTACATACCCACACAGTTATGAGAATTCTTTTCCTAGGGAGACACAAACAAACATCTAACCCCTCCTCCTGGGGCTCCAGTGACAAACTAAATTGCTGTTCAACAAAGTCAAACTTGTCAAATCAGTAAGGTTTGGGGCCTCACTTACGTGGGTAAGGAAGGGATTACCTACAGAAGGATGGGTGACCCAAAGCATCCACACCACCAGATAGTTTCACCCCAGTGATGACCACTTCCTCATAGCTGCATAGACTGACTGCCTTCCTGTTTCACCTCCCACTGTCTGTATACTCTGTCTTCTTCCAGCACAAGAACAGGTGCAATTAGCACAGAAACATGAAAGTGCCTAGGAGGTGTAGGAGGGAAGATCCAGTGACCTTCCCCTCCTCCTCCTGTATGAAGGAATGTCTGTAGTCAACAAGCCTGATCTTGGGGGCTCTTGCAAGTGTTCACAACTGCTCTAACAATGAAGATAGCTGTTCTGCTTGGAGGAGAACATTCTACAACACACACAAATATGCACCCACACCTGTGCATGGATGCACACACACACACACACACACACAAAGGAGGCCTCCAATGGCACTGACCCATGTGGGATAGTGGTGTGCAGAGCTGTGTTGATGGTCTTGGCTGATGAGCAGTGCTCACTAATGAAGCCAAGGTGCCAGTCTAAATCTCTATGAGGTCACAGCACTGTGCTTGCTTTCCTGTGGTTGAAGGCTGACCTCCTCACCTCAGCCCGCTGTCTGGTTAAGCTTCTGCCTTTGATAAAATGGGAGACTGAGGAAGAATGGATTGTTTTGAGAAAGCTCATTATTGCCTGTGGAAAAACACCTGCAATTTCCTGTCCAGACAGTAGACACAAACATCGCTTTCTTGTCTTAGAGAGAATGATTTTGAACTTTCCTAAGCTTTAGTTGGCCTGGATTTTTTTTTCTCTTACCATTACGGGGCATAGCCTTAGAAGACTTGTCAGAATCCAGCTGAAATTGAACATCAGCAGAAATTTTAAGAAAGACTAAACTTCTCCTTAAAAAAGAGCCAGAGCTGATGATGTGATGTTTGTGACACTTACAGACCGTAAGGAAATATGCCAAAGCAGTACAAACGAGAGCAGCTGGCATTATTTAATTCTACCCGAAGCTGAGGGCTTTGCTCACACTCTCAGCTAACACCCATGCTAGCCTGTTGTACTCTGTCTCCCACCTTACGAATGGGGAAAGTGAACCATAGAGAGATGCGTTGAATCTCATGGCAGGATGGCATCATTCAGGCTGCTCATTTCTCTTTGCTCTACATTTTCTACAACAAACGTGTTAATGTGAATGACGAGTATTAAATGTTATAAACAATTGCTATTAGAAACAAAAGAGAAGCTGTCTGTAATTCCAGTACTCTATAAGTGGAGGCAGGGGATTGGAAGTTCAAAGCTAGTCCAATCTTGCCAAAAAAAAAAAAAACACCGTAGGACAATGTGGTAAGGAGCCCTTGCCCAGCACATGCAAAGCCCTGGGTTCAATCCCTAGCTCTGTAGAAAACCAAATTAAAATCAAACATAAAGGTCTGAGGGGTGACTTGCAGTTAGAATTCTTGCCCACCATGTGAGAGGCCCTAGGTTCCATCCCCACTGCTGCAAAAAGAAACATAAAAAAGTATAAACTTCAGAGATGAACACAAGATGGAGCTACCCCCCTGAACAGGGATGGGGGAGTGGGGGGGTATGTTGTGGGGAGATGGTCTGTAACCATGGCTATGATGGCTTGGGAGCCTTTACCATTGTCTTGGTGAGACACCTCAACTTGTATTTATTTTTCTTTCATGGTCTGAGGATCAAATCCAAGGCTTCATGCATCCCAGGCAAGTAGTCTACCACCAAGCTGCACCCTTGACCCCAAACTTCATCACAAAGTCATCAATAGAAACCGTATGTGGCATGTTGGTAAATGGCAGAGGAATCTATCCAGTGGCTCACTTGGGGGGGTGTGACTCCATGCTGCTGACCGGGGTTTTCTAATAAAAACATGCAACTCTGCTAAATCCTACAACTGGGACTCATTCAAAAGGGAAACAAAGATAAGGATAAAGTAGGTTTTATGAACCAAAAACAAACAAACAAAAATCCCTCTCTGCACTGATGATCTCTTGGCAAAGAAAAAGAGGAAGTGGACCACCCACCAGCATCTTCTTAGACAGTGGGGGCTCCCATAGCTGACATCAGGATTCATCTCCCTGGAAGCCATGGGAAAGGAGTCACCCACCAAGGCTCACCCCTGCCTCACCTGGTCCCGGAGCCTAGGAAAGATGCTCCATAAATGGCTTTTTAGACTTTCCCAGCACAAAGACATGGGGCCTCCATTGTTTTCTATTTGATATTTGCGTCCAGGTGTCAGATCTTGAGACTACTCTACTTTCCTCCCACATGGATGGTGATTACCATGGACCCATAGGAGTGTGGTAGAGACTATAGCTTGTCATAGCCTGGTGTCACTCTGAAGGGAAGTGCTTCTGTGTGGAGAAAGTTGGGGGGGGCATTCAACACTGTTTAGCTTTAGACCATGCTGACAAGCTTCCCTAAGCAGAGGAAGCCTTTGGCTCTGTGTTTAAGTTCAGATGCCTGACTGAGTACAGGGGTCTTTCCTTCTTCACACAGCATTAAAGGAATCTTCAGAGGGACTATCAAGATGAGATGGCTCAGTCAATAAAGTTCTTGCTGCAAAGGCCTGAGTCTGAATCCCCAGTATCCCTCTAAAAAGCCAGGTGTGGCAGGAGGTGCCTGTAATCTCACGTGATGGGGAGACAAAGACAGGCAGCTCACTGGCTGGACAATCTGGCAGAATCTATAAGTTTCAGGTTCAGCGAGAGAACCTATCTCAAGAGTAATCGAGGAAGACATTTAATATGCACATGTGCATACACAAACACACACACACACACACACACACACACACACACACGAGAGAGAGAGAGAGAGAGAGAGAGAGAGAGAGAGAGAGAGAGAGAAGCAATTTGTCAGGAGTGTTCACCTACTATCTTCCCCACCCCCATGGTAACCACAATACTAACAAAATGTGCAAGAATGTTCTCCAAATTTCACCACTCACCACTCCATAAAGGAACCCACTCCATAGGTGCTAAGAGTCTCCAGAGCATGTCCCAGGCCAGCTTTAGCCTCATGTGCCATGCATGACCAAGAGACATATTCCTGGCCTAAAATGTCAAGATCAGGCAACTGTGCAGTGGCTAGATCCTCTGGTGGTACCCACAAATGGATATCTATCATCCAAGGGTGAGTTAGTCTAAGGGTCCGGCAAAGTGACCAGGATGTAAATGGACAGACAGAGACAGGGGAAGGAGAATCCTGCAGGAAGTCTGGGCACCTTACATGAGTATTTTATGCCTCTGGTCTGCTTCAGCCCCCTTTGCAGCAGAATGAAGTCAATAGGCAGGTGATTCCTGGTGTATTTCACAGACCCACTGCCCCACCAGTCACTTCTCACTGGGGCAGAGCCATTGAGCGAAGCTGGCTACTGAGAGAAGTAGGGTATCTGGGGACAGGCAAACTGGAAGGTCTCTCCTGATAGACCCTGGGGCCAGGTAAGGAGGGACCTCAGGGTGGGACCCTCTGAGAAAGCATAGCAGAAGCCCACACCACGGGAGACACAGGTCAGCTTCTTACATTCCTATCCATAGTCTCCCTACTTTTGTCTCTTTTTGTTGGCACTTTAACGTCCCATGCAGACATAGAATTACTTTGGTGTATTTGCCCCTCTCATTACCGGGTCCTGCTGCCTTCCTCTCCTCCACGCTAGTCCTCTTCCTCTTCCTCAACACTTCCCTTTCTACTTTCTTCACTTTTGTAATCCTCTGGATTCTGCATATGAGAGAAGAAATGTGATTTTGTCTATCTGAGTCTCTCTTATTTCCCATGACGATCTCCGGTTCCAGCCATTTTTCTGCAGATGACAACATTTTGCTTTTCTCTGTCACTGAATAAAATGCCACTGAACCTATGCAACATGTTTTCCTTGTCCATTCCCCTGTGGCTGTATACCTAAGCTAGTAGATGGCTCTCATGAACAGTGCTCAGTAAACAGGGACAGGCGGGTATGACTGTTGCGTACAAGCAACTGATTTAAATTTAGATCCCACTGACCTTCTGTGTATGTGTGCATGCATGTGGGGAGGCCAGAGGACAACCTTGGTTGTCATCCCTCAGGCAGTCATCAAGTAAGTCTGACTGGCTGGTCAGTGAGCCCCAGGGATCCCCTGTCTGAGGCTTCCTCAGAGCTGAGGAAATGACATCATGGGTTCTGGGTACCAAACTCAGGTCCTTGTGATGCCGCCCTCAGTGAGCACTTGACTTAACTAAGCCATCTTTCAAGCCCTGTGCTGGTCTTGGATTTGGGACCTTGACAGGTCATCACTAATTAGGTCTCAACAGGTGACTTTGTATGTGTGTGTGTGTGTGTGTGTGTGTGTGTGTGTGTGTGTGTGTGTGTGTGTGTGTGTCTGACAAAGTTAAACAATGGAAGAGAAAAGAGAGGGTCACCTGCCATGCTGCAGGCAGTGGGGACAGTGTCTAGAAAGAGTGCCCTGCAGGTCCCGAGTGGCTTGGGGATCTTCCGGTTCATATTTCTTCTTTGTGCTCAGATGGAGAGAGCCATGCCAAACACTCCCAGCCACATGCATCCCTCCCCTGCCTGGGTGGCCCCTGATTCTTCTACCCTTTGGGTCCTGACTCCTTAACCACATGGTAACAAGGTCCGAGCTGAACATTGCAGCTTTGTTTTTCTTTCTTTCTAACAGTTTTCCGCTTCATGGCCAGTATTCCTGTTCTTGTTTTTAAGCGACACATTGGGAACCAATGAGCAAAACCCACTAGTTTTGAAGTTGTTCCGAAAGATGTAGGAAATAAATGAGTTGTAAAAATGTGAACAGCATAATTGACTCCCAGCTGCGTGTTTATTGCAATCGCAAGCGTCAGAATTCATTTTCCTGCTCTGTGGTTTGGCGCAGTGGTAATGAGTCGCTTACACACACGACTGTGCATTTCAAAAGCCTGTAGCTTCGAATAATTAGAGGTAGGTTTCACCGTTAGCCTGGCAAGTGGCTCAGCACCCAGGACAAACAGTGTGTTCTACCTCTGAGCAGCGGAGTGACAGGGTGGGTGACATTCAGTGCTGATTATTAAGAGTTGACAGACAGCATCTCTCCCTGAGCCACTGGGGGTGACTTCCCTGCACCACAGCAGGGTATCAAATGCAGAGTCAAGAACTTGCCATTTGAAACAATTGATTTGACCTTTTATGCAGCTTTGTATTCCGTGCTGCCTTTTCTAGGATGGAGGTAGTGTATTATTATTATTATTATTATTATTATTATTATTATTATTATTATTTGCTTACAAAAGTGACAGGAGGTACTCGCTGTAAAAATAACTAAACAGGACCAGCAAGATGGCTCAGGCAGTAAAGGCACTGGCTGCCAAGCCTAATGACCTGAGTTCTATCTCTCCCGTGGTGGAAGGAGAAAACCAACTCCTGTAAGTTGTCTTCTGTTGTCCACACAGCCCCCAGTGGAATGCTCCTTCTCCACACACACCTCCCGATAGATAAATAAGTGTAATTTTAAAATCTTTTTTAAGTAGCTAAAGAATTTAGACACATATCAAGGGCTAGGCCCCAGTGCAAATCCTACATCTCATGAGCAATCACTAATAAGAAATTCTATCCATTCTTCTAGTCTTCCTCTGCATATATAAAGCCTGTGTGACAATTATGAATTTCCAGTGGGATTGATTGTAACCTTTTGAATGCTGTGGGTTTTTTTTTTAAACTTCATCTTTACAATAATGCTGGTACCATATGGTTGGCACAGTAAGGCACTTTCAGTGTTTAGTGATGTGTCAGCAAAATGTGTCTGACTTTCAAATCCCATTTCTTATTTACCACGGGTAACCAGAGTGCACGTAAAAATGCCATAGCACAGATGTTCACAGGAAGGAAGCTAAAAATCTGTCCTCTGAGCCTAATGTGGGAACTCAGAAATGACTACCCAGAGATGCCGTAGACAGTTGTATATAATGTGTGTGTCATGCAGAGGTCCAAGGCTGATGGGTAAGAGCTGAACCCCAATCTGCATGTGCTCCACACCCTGCACTCAGGAGCTTTCCCTGATGAGGACTGGGGACAGACGAGAGTCAGAGAATGAAGGCCTGGAAGATGTGATAAGGGGCTGGAGCCACCTGTCTTTCTGTACTAGTGTGGTGCCATTGAAGGCCATTAAGTGATATCAGGGCAAGATCTGGTCCCCATTTTCTGATGCTCGTTTTCATAGTATGAGAGGAATAGCTTCCTGTGGACCCTGGGAGGAAGCAGCCTGCAGGGGCCAAGGGGAAATGCAGAAGATCCCTTGGGATCTGTAGCAGTGCAGCTTGTTAGGGCCTTCATCCATGGGTGGCCATGCAGGTGTGAGCACTTTAAGATTTGAGATGTCAAGAACACAGAAAGTGTTCTCAGGGTGACCAGTGATGTTAACCCTAAGACAGGAGGGTGGGCTCAAGCCCTGACTTTGGGGCATTTGTAAAGAAGGAAACTATAACCCATGGCACTAGGGTCCTCGAAGGCCCCATAAGGAACAATGAGCTTGAACATGTTCACACACTGCACTACAAAGCAGTTCCTTGAGAGTTTTTTCTGTAGATGGAGGGGTGAGGACAGGAGTCCTCTTCTGTCAATGGCAGACCCCTTGCTGCACCGGGGCACACCTGCTCCTGGTGAAAATAAGCTGAAAGCCACTTCACTTTAAAGTCACCCCATTGGAAATGTCCCAGGGCTCCCCAGGGGATGACCCAGGCTAATGAATCACATTAGGTTTCCAGACAAGGAGTAAATAAGCCAATTCCCTTCCCCAAGTTCTAGAACATGGAAAGTCCTAGAAATAATCCGTAAGGTTTTAATTGCAGGACAGTCTGAGTAGCATGATGGAATCTCACACCATTCACACCATCCCACTGCAAACATGAATGCTGTGTTGTAGTGTATGTGTGTGGAGAGAGAGAGAGAGAGAGAGAGAGAGAGAGAGAGAGAGAGACAGACAGACAGACAGACAGACAGACAGACAGACAGAGACAGAGACACAGAGAGGCACAGAGAGAGACAGAGAGAGGACAGAGAGCCCAGCATGAACATACTGTATTCTAGTGCATGTGTAGAGATGGAGGGAGAGAGGAAGGGGGGAGGGAGGGAGGAAGAGACACCAGTGCAAACATGAATGCTGTGTTCTAGTGTATATGGAGAGAAAGAAAGAAAGAAAGAAAGAAAGAAAGAAAGAAAGAAAGAAAGAAAGAAAGAAAGAGAGCCCAGTGCAAACATGAATGCTGTGCTCTAGTGTGTGTGCAGAGAGAGACAGTTCATGTGGGTACATGCCTATGTAGAGGACAGAAGCCAATCTCTTGGCTGCTCTTTCTCAGGAATCATCCCCTCATTTTCTGAGACAGGGTCTTTCTTTTGTTAATCTAGGTGACCAATAAGGCTGGGCTCTTGACAAGTCAGCTGAAACAGGGTCCTCCTGTCTCCCCCTCCCCCAGTACTTGGAACACAAGTGTGTACCATAGTATAATACCCAGTCTCTGCGTGGGTCCTAGGGACGAAGCTCAGGTCATCATTGCACTTGTGCAGCACCAACCATCACTCCAGCTGTCTCACCAACCCTGAAGTCACTCCCTTGGGGACCCCAAAGGATTCCCACTAGGTCCTCTTGTGCCTCTGAGGGATCTTTGACTAACAAATCATACCGCATTGGGGTAAGGTCCAAGGACAGCGTACCAGTGGCTTCTGTGGGTTTTAGGTTCTAATCCAAGAAATAAATCAAACTCCCCCTTCCCCTGAGGGTAGTAGATTTCTTTATGATCTTCTGGCCACATTGGGCCAAGCTCTGACATCCCACAGGAGAGTAAGTGAAACACAGCAATTTAAAAATAGCATTGTGATGGCAATTCTTGGTTGTCAGCTTGACGACATCTGGAATTAACTGAAACCCAAACGTGGATTTTTTTTTTCTTAGCTAAATCATTTGAAGTGGGAAGAGCCCCTTCTAAACAGGATCTCTGAGGTGGGAAGATGGGCTGTAATCAGGACTACAGCTTCTGCTGGCAGCCTGTATGAAGGGAATGGAAGAAGGATACTTCTCTCTTTTTGCCTCTTGGCCCTCACTGCCACTGGCACCAGAGCCTACTACTTCGAGACTCTGACATACATAGAAGACCAACAGAAACATTCAGCTTTGTGCACTGAACAATTGCTGGGTTTTTTGGACCTTCCGTTGGCAGACAGCTGTTGCTGAACTAGCTGGAACACAGCCTGTAAACCATTCTAGTAAATACACACACACACACACACACACACACACACACACACCACCCCCGCAACGCCCTGCTGTGTGTGAGTGTGTGTGTGTGTGTGTGTGTGTGTGTACATATATATTCATTCTATAAGTTCTGTTCCTCTAGAGAACCCTGACTAATATAGCCATATGCTGGAGAGGCTTGAGCCTGCTTTGGCACATGGCCACCGCCGCTCATTCTAGACCTACTTCAGCTCCTTATCCACAATGACCAAGGAATCGCTTTAATACCCTGTCCCCAGAGTCAGAAGGCCTCCTGGCATCATAGCTTCCCCATTGCAAAGCCAGGAGAGCCAGGCTCTACAAGCAGCCCACCCAACCCTTTCCTACCAGTCCCCATCTCTTCCCCAGGAAGTGACTCAAAGTTGACCACAGTCCCAGGAGCCCTTTCACTGCCATCAACACATGCAAGGAAGTGGCATCCTTCAAGGCTCAGCAGTGTGATCAGAGGGCGGTAAGCCCCCACGATGTCCCTGCGTCTTCACCAGGATACACCTGACACACAGTGAGTCACACATCCGTAAGACGTACAGCCAATGAATCTGTGAATGCAAGCATCTGTGTGCACCCGTGAAATCATTCCTGAAGCAATTTGAACAATGGGCTCCACCACCCTCTCCCAGGTGTCCTTATGAGTTTTGCAGATCAGTCCTTCCCCCATCACGGTCACCGCCCACCTGCTCTGGATCACTGTGAATCATTTGCATTTTCTAGAATTGTGTGTGGTTAGACTGCACATTTGTGCTTTGCAGACTGGCTCCACTCACCAAGCTTAGTCATCTTGAGATTCATTTATGTCTTTGCAAGCACAACGTGTTTTTATTGGCTGCCAATTTTTTTGTTTCTTTTGGTTTTTGAGACATGGTTTCTCTTTATAGCCCTGGCTATACTGGAACTCACTCTGTAGGTCAGGCTGGCCTCGAACTCAGAGATCTGCCTGCTTCTGCTTCCCGAGTGCTGGGGTTAAAAGTGTGTACCATCACCAGCCAGCTGGGTGTCCAATTTTTTAAACATTATTTATTAAAATTATTTTCCATTCCCAATTGAGTTACCTTGACTCCGAGGAGAGGGAAGTACCAGTTTCCCTTATCACTCCAGCTGGCCCTGTAAATTACCCTGATGAAAGGAAAACTCACAGAAAAAAAAGCAAACTTAATATGAACTTGTTTATGGATGGAAGAATTGCCAAGGGACCCTGAGGGATGGTCAGAACCTGGGAGCAGGGGGAAAAGAACAAAGCAAAAGGACTTTAAGTTTCCATGGTGCCAAACTGTGGAACAGAAAGTACTTTGGAGACATGAGAGAGGGTGAGGGATGTTGGTAAGGTTTATTCTGTGCATCCCTGTGCTGTCACTGGGTTCACATGGCTCTAAAGTTGTCTCCCTTGAATAACTTCTGTCCTTCCTATTAGAGAGAAGAAAGGGGAACACATATGCAAATTTACAATTCTCTCTCCTTATCCATGGTTTCACTTCCTGGAATTTCAGTTTCTGACAGTTAAGTCCAAAAATACTATATGGAAAGTTCTAGAAATAATTCATCAATTTTTAATTGCACAACATTCTAAGTAGCATGAGGGCATCTCACACCATTCACCCCATCCCACTGGGAACATGTATGCTGTGTTCTATTGTATGTGTGGGGGGAGACAGACAGGCAGTCAGTCAGATAGACAGTCAGTCAGACAGTTCACTGGGAACATGAATGTTGTGTTCTAGTGTATGTGTGGAGACAGAGTCCACTGGGAACATGAATGCTGTGTTCTAGTGTATGTGTGGAGAAAGAGACAGACCGAGTCCACTGGGACCATAAATGTTATGTTCTAGTGTACTAGTGTATGTGTGAAGAGGAAGAGACAGACAGACAGACAGACAGACAGACAGACAGACAGACAGACAGACCCCCCCCCCGACCACTGGGACCATGAATGCTGTGTTTTAGTGTATGTGTGGGGAAAGAGAGAGAGAGAGAGCCCACTTGGAACATAAATGCTGTGTTCTATCTAGTGTATCTGCTCTATATACATTGCCTACATATGCACTTAGTGTCTCTCCATCTTGGTTATCAGAGGGACTCTGCCATTGCCATATATGTTCAAATAACTCTTGTATTATTTAATAGTCCCAAAGCGCAAGCATGGTGATACAGAGGAGACATCCGAGCTCAAAGCAGTCTAATACTAGACAGAGTCCCCACATCCACTGCGGGTCTTGAGGTGTGTCCCCAGTGGACATCTGTGTATCGCCTGGAGTCAGACATGGGAAAAGCAGGCAACTTTTCTCATATCTTCTCTTCAAGGACCTTCAGTTCAAAATAAGCCTTATAACAAAACACCATGTTTGAGTGTGGCATATTCTGCTATTCCAGATGTTGGATGTTTCCTAAAGGTTCATGCTTGCTTCTCAGGGTGGTGGTGGTGAAAGGGACATCGTGGAGGTATGGAGGGCTACTAAGGGCACGTTCCTCAGAAGATATTTTCTCATAGAAGCCTGAAAGATGACTTGATGTATGAAAATGCTTGACATATAAGCTTGCAACCTGAGCTTGATTCCTAGAATCTATGATGGAAGGAGAGAACTGACTCCCACAAGTTGTCCTCTGACCCCCCACAATAATAATTAATAATAATAATAATAATAATAAATTTTTAAATAAGGGGTTTTTTTCTTGGATACTTGTTGGTTCCTTAGACATGACTGTTATAGAAGCAAGATCCTGGTCCCAATGGTCTCTCTTTTTGGTTCTTTCACATACGCTCCTATCACTGACAGCCACCATGATGCAACAGGAACAAATGTCCTCATGGAGATGAGCCAATGCAAGTGCCAGGCCCTTGGATCTCCAAAACTATGAGCAAAATAAAACTTTTCTTGACAGAGTTATGTCGACTTAGGTATTGTGTTGTAGAGGTGAAGCACTGACTAGTACAGCCACCCTTTGACACCTATGCTACAAAACAAACAACAAAAAACTCCCCTGACCGTGTCTGTAAGGGTTTGCTTCTAGACTCTTCTGAGTCATGCAGATCTGTCTTAGGGTTTCTATTGCCACATTGAAATGCCATGACCAAAACCCAACTTGGGGAGTGTGGTGATTTGAATAAAAATGGTTCCCATAGGGAGTGGCACTATTAGGGGCTGTGGACTTGTTGGAGGAAGTGTATTACTGAGTGCGGGATTTGAAGACTCGGTTGCTCAAGCCATGCTGCTGCCTGCAGATCCAGTAGAACTCTCAGCTCCTTCTCCAGCCTGCACACTGCCATGCTTCTGACTATGATGCTAATGAACTGAACCTCTGAAACTAAAAGCCAGCACCAATTAAATGTTTTCCTTTATAATTGTGTCTCTTCACAGCAGTAGAAACCCTAACTAAGACAAGGAGGAAAGGGTTTATTTGGGTTATACTTCCCAAATCACTGCTCATCATCAAAGGAAGATAGGGCACGAACCGAACAGGGAAAAAATCTGGTAGTAGGAGCTGATGCAGAGGCCATGAAGGGGTGTCGCTTACTGGCTTGCTCAGTCCACAAGGCAGGATGTCTCAGCTGGACTTCAGTAGATGCTAGATCACAAAGAAGTGGGCTCTAATGCCAGTGAAGGAATGGAATTGTTAGCAAGGTGAAAGCAAGCAGGCAAAGAGCAAAAGCTTCCTTCTCCCGTGTCCCTCTATAGACTTCCAGCAGAAAGTGTGACTCATATGAAAGGTGTATCTTCCCACCTCAAGGTCTGAATTAAGACCTGTGTCTTCCTGCCTCATGATCTGGATCAAAGGTGTGTGTCTTCCTGTCTCAAAGATCCAGACAAGAAAAGGATTCACTCACTTCAAACCAAGCAAAAATGTCTCTCACCGGTGTGGCCTCCATTTGTGGATTTGTAATTCATTCCAGATGTAGTAGTTGACAACCAAGAATAGCCATCACAATCCACCCCTTGTCAACTTGACACTAAATCATTATCTCCTTATCTCATTATTAATTTACAAATTAAAATAATAGCTGGGTCATAATAACACCTAAATATAATAGAACTATCCCACATACAATAGCAAACGCATTATATGCTTAACCAGGTCTTAATTACACCTGACGTGATATAATTATCGCTTATACAATTACAAACACATTATAAATTTAGAATAGGTAATAATGTCCCTTGTGGGATATTCTTTTAGTATCTCAAAAAATATAATAACTATTGATATTCCCTTAATTGATGTTACAACAATGATAAAGAAATTGAAAGGAAACACAAATATCTGTACAAACACATTCTTAACAAAATACAGCAGAAACACTCATGTCAACTATAATCCTTGTTTCTGAAAGTGGTCACACAGCCTTAGTTGGTATTTATGACTACCTCCCTCTACTACCCATTCTGTATTTCCTCCACCCTTGGCAAGAACCTCATCAGGACTTGGCTCTTCCTGGAGGAATGAGCCATACCTTCATTCTTTGTGAGTATGTGCTCTTTGTCATCCTGCCTGGATTAAGTTGTTGTAGTTTTCCATTGACTTTAATCATGGGTCATAGTAGCACCAGAAGATGCCCCAAATGAATCTCCTTCACTCCAGACATAATCTTTCTTACCTCCATTATGGAGAAGCAATCCAATTTCCCCAATCGCCCCTTCAGTCCTGGGCCTTCATCTGCCACTGTGGCTGTACCTTAACAAATGGCTTCTCCTGGCCTCTCTCAGTGCCAATTTCATTTCAGTAATGCTGGTCTCTTCTTAATCACCACTAATTTCCCAACTCCAGCCAATCAGCATCGAGTATCTCAGCAAAGCAATTGTTCTACTTTAGTAGTTCTGTTATCTTGTTAATCACAGCAGATTCTTCATCCTCACCTAACCAGAACCACAGATTCTTCATGCAAAAGGCTGATAGACTCTGCTTCCCCCTGAAACTTCACAAGTCAGGTCTTCATTGTCTGCACTGCTTTCAACATTCTTATCTTCTAAGCTCCTACCCAGCATTTCATGGAACTCTCAACCCTCCATGGCTTTTCTAGCCCAGAGTTCCAAGTCCTTCCAACGCTCCCCAAAACAACATGGTCATGTCTGTCAACAGAAATACCCCACTCCTGGTACCAGCTTGTCTTAATTAGGGTTCCTATTGCCTTGATGAAACACCATGACCAAAAAATTGGTGAGGAAACTGTTATTTGGCTTACACTTCCCAGATCACTGTTCATCATCAAAGGAAATCTAAATGTTTTTATACAAAGTGTAATGTGTGATTTTTGCAGCTCACTATAAGTCTTGAAACCAGACACAGCAAGACTCTAGAACTCGTTTGTCAATTGCTACCAAAAAAAAAAAATACAGCTGGAATTTTAATTACAATTTCATTGAACCTAAAGATTGATTTCAAGAGAATAAAAATCATCATAACAAAAATAGGAAATCTGATCCAGGAACATGATTCTACCCTCCACACATTCAGATCATCTTGAATTTCTCTCAGTTTGGTTAAGGTTACAATTTTTCAATGTATAGGTCTTGCATACCTTTTGAGAATTTATCCCAAGTATTTTATGTTTTTGATAGCATTGCAAATTATCTTAGTTTACTTTTATTTTTGCAGTGCTGGGGATGGAACAGGGTATTGGACATATGAGGCAATACTCGACCATCAAACTGTATATCCTGCTCCTAGTCAACCTTCTCATTGTCCACAGGCAAATTCTGTGACTTTTGCATTGTCATGCCTGTTTGCTAAGTTTACTTATCAGCTCTTAATTGCTTTCTATATTCTGCTGGACAATTTCTATGTTTTCATGGACAATTGCATTTCTTGGTGAATAAAAATATCCCTCTCCTTTCAGAGCTGTCTGTGTCTTTGACTTCTCTGTCAGCTGTAGCGCCTTTAGAACAATGCTGTATAGAAAAGACCCAGAAAGCCTGTCCTCATTCATAATCATAGGGGGGGGGTGTCAGTTGCTGTAGCGTTTTCATGTTTACTTTTTGGTGATGAGCCCATCTAGTCCTAGTTTTCTGGCCATTGTCACCATGGATAGATAGATGCTGGGTCTTCTCAAATAACTGTTTGGCACCGAGGGAGTGATCTTGTGGTTTTATTTTCCAGGCTGTTATTCTAGTAAATTAAGCTCATTTTTCAAATATTAAGTCAACTGAGCAGTTCAGAGATAAACCCTTCTCAATGGTGATGTATTTCCTTTTCTACGTGTTGTAGGATTGGACTTGCTAAAATCATGTTAAGAATTGTTGTCTGGGGCTGGAGAGATGGTGTAGTGGGTAAGAGCACTTGCTGTTCTCACAACAGACCTGGGTATGGTTCAGGATCCACATGATGGTTCACAACCACTTGTACCTCCACTATCAGGGAATCCAAGAATATCTTCTGGTCTCTTCAGGCACCTGCACATACACAGACCTTGTGTGTGTGAGCTGAGAAATAGGTATACAGTTTTCTTACTATGTCAGAATGAGGCTGACATCATAGAATGAAGTAGAAAGTTGTAGTTATATATTATTTATGATTTATTAAAGCTTGCCAGAGGATTCAGAAAAGCAAAGTCAGCCACAAGCCACAGAAGCCAGGCACACACCTTTAATCCCAACAGACAGAAGGTAGGAGGTGGTAGTACACACCTTTAATCCTAAGAATCCAGATTAAGAGAG
Organism: Cricetulus griseus; assembly: GCF_003668045.3. Classification (NCBI taxonomy): domain Eukaryota; kingdom Metazoa; phylum Chordata; class Mammalia; order Rodentia; family Cricetidae; genus Cricetulus; species Cricetulus griseus. The sequence goes on along the minus strand of NC_048598.1, from coordinate 105,671,261 downwards.
ACGTATCTCTGTGAGTTCAAGACCATCCAGATCTACACAAGAGTCAATCAGTATAAAAGAGAATTGTAGCTCACCCCTTTAATACCAACATTAGGGAAGTATATAAGACAGAAGCAAGGCTTCAGAGAGGCATTCAGTCTCCAGCCACGCTGAGGAAAGGTTACAGTCTGAGGCTTGGTGAGAGCTCAGCCTGAGGTAAAGAGGTAAGAAGCTAGTGGCCAGCTGCTTTGCTTTTCTAATCTTCAGCTTGAAGCTTGAACCCCAATATCAGTGTCTGGGTCATTTATTTATTCGTATTACAGAAAGTGTAAGCATTTCGGCAGCTTGGATTGGACACGGATGGACAGGTATTCTGGCACTCAGGAGTCACAGAATACTGAGTGTTACAGCTCAGATAGAAAGGTATTCTGGCAGTTACAGCCCTGCTTCAGGGAAAGGCTTCCCCAGTGTATCAGCTCTGCTCTGGCAAGGGAGGCTTCCCCTGCGAAGTTGTTACAGTTCCACTCCTGTCCCCTGAGAGAGGAGGGTAGGTTTCTCAGTGAAAAGTGTTACAGCCCTGCTCTGCTCTTCTCTGCTCAGCTCTGCTCTGGCTCTGGTGAAAAGTTGTTGCTTCTCTCCTCTGCTCCATTCGGCAAATGAAGGTCCCCACGCAAACCTCATTCAAAAGATTTATTGGGAAGGAAGAATCCAGAAGAATGGCTGCCTTCTGCCAGGATGGCAGAGGACAGCCAGGCAGCCCAAACAGCCACAAGTTGAACAGACACAGGGTTTATATAGAGATTCTTAGGGGGCAGAGTTTTTCCAAGGAGATTTCCTAGGTGGGGATTGGTCAGATTTCAATCCCTGAGCTCAGAATAGCTAGATCTCCTGCTCAGGGATTGGTTGGTTTTCTGCACAGGTTTAGTATCAGATTAGGCCCTGGTTTCAGGGCCAATGTGTGTTTCTCTCACTGGTCCTTTTTAGCCTTTTGGCTCTAATTTTAGGGCCAGGGTGTATTTCTTTCACTGGCTCTGATTTCAGGACAAAGTGTGTTTCTTTGGCACTGGTTTCAGGGTCAGGGTACATTTCTTTGGTTCTGGTTGCAGGGCCAAAGTGTGTTTCTTTGGCTCTACTTGGGGTCTATTTCTCATGCTGGCCCTTTTCCCTTACAGAAAGTATTCCTTCTTCAATGTCCTGCAAGTTTGTATGAATTTGTATTACCAATCCCTAAAATATCCAGTAATACTCATGGGAAAGCCATTTGTACTACGAGTTTATGAAAAATTTTTGGTGGCCCTGGCTTACCTGGAACTCACTATGTAGATCAGGTTAACTCTCTGCCTCTGTCTCTTGAGTGCTATAATTAAAGGGGTGTGCTACCATGCCTGGTGTGATCTCTGTTTCTCTTTTAGACTGATTCACTCTCATGTAGCCCTGGGTGGCCTTTAACTCACAGAGATCCATCTGCCTCTGTCCCCTGAGTCCTGGGATTAAAGGTGTGTGCCACCACTGCCCAGCTTCTATGGCTGTAGCTAACTTTGCTTTTGTGATCTCCAGTGGCTTTATTAAATTATAAATAATATATCACAGCAGTTACATACATGTCCTGTCACACCCAGACTTTTATTTGATTTAAAATTTTCAAATCACTCTCTGGCTTTCTCATTTTTCTAGAACAAAATGCCAAGGGATCAAGTGAATAACTAGTTTTCAGGCTCTTGATTTATACACATTGCCTAATTGTTTTCTAGAAATATAGTATTTATCACTATATATTGGTGACTAATTTGGCAATGTAAAAATCTTCATCGGTTTGACAGAAATGTTTCCATTTCCATCTCTTTGATGACAAAGTGAAAATGAAGCCGAGGTTTCTTAACATTTGTTTGCTTTTACTTTTATTGCCATATAGCAATTGCACGCGCTAATGGAGGCACACTGTGACACTTCAGTGCCTGTGCACATGTGTGTTTTGTTACCAGATTAATTAGCATATATGACATCTCAGGCATGTATATTTCTTCATGCTAATAGTATCCCAAATCCTCTATAGTCCTTATTTCAAAATATGCAATCAATGTTTGTCATCAGTCATAGTTACTCTACTGTGCTCTAGAACACTGGAAACCATTCTCCACCCACTTGCGCCCTTCCTCCCTCCCATCTTCTCCTCCTCCATCCCCTTTCCCAGCTCTGGAAGCCACTACTCTATTTTTATTTCTATGAGATCAGCTTTTCAGCCGGTACAAAAAAAAGTGAGATTTTTGCAACATTTGTCTTTGTGTGCCTGGCTTATTCAACTCAACAGTTACACACTATTTATTACTGACAGTGACAGAATTTCATTCTGTTTAAACCAGTGGTCCTCAGCCTGTGGGGTTGCAACCCTGTTGGGATTGAATGACCCTTTCACTGGGGTTGTGTATCACATTTCCTGCATACCACATGTTTACGTTATGATTCATATCAGTAGCAATGAAAAGAGTTTTGTCTGGGGGGGTCACCACAACATGAGGAACTGTATTAGAGTGTCACAGCATTAGGAAGGCTGAGATTCGATGGTTTAAATGTTGCTTTCTTGTGTATATGATACACATTATTCTGCTTATTCGTCTGTGGATGGACGTCTAGGTTAGTTCACCCAAAGGCGTATGTCTTTGGAACATACAACTCCCATTTCCTTTGACTACACACTCAGTAGTGGGACTTCAGGCTGAGAACACACCCTGTTTTCTAAAATTGCTAAACCAGTTTGCATCCCCACCAATGATGGATGAGGGTCTACACCTTTCCCACGTCCTCACCAAGTTTGTTCTGTTTTGTCTTTTTGATAATAGCCATTCTAACTGGGCTGAGATGGTATTTCATAGTTTTGTTTAGCTTTCCTCTAATAATTGCTATCCTAGTCACTGTTCATTGCTGTGGAAAGACACCATGATCATGGCACCTCTTTAAAAGAGAGCATTTAATTGGGTGGGAGCTTGCTCACAGCTTCAGAGGTTTTCATATCATCATCATGGCAGGAGCATGGCAGCACACATGGAGCTGGAGAAGTGGCTGAGAGTTTTACATCTTGATCTGCAGAGAGAGAGAGAGAGAGAGAGAGAGAGAGAGAGAGAGAGAAAGACAGACAGACCGATAGACCGATAGACCGACAGACTGGGATGGCTTGGCTTTTGAAACCTCAAAGTCCACTCCCAGTGACACACTTCCTCCAACAAGTCCCCATCTCCAAACCCTTCTAATCCTTTCAAAGACTTCCACTCCCTCATGACCAAGCATTAAAATATGTGAGCCTCTAAGGGGGAAATTCTCATTCAAATGTTGAGATTTTTCTATATTGTTATTAACCAGTTGTATGTCCTCTTTTGAGAAATTCAAGTCATGTACTCATTCTTAAATTGAATTGTTGATATTATTTTGGTTTGGGGTTGTTTTAGTTCCTTATTAGTTCTAGTAATTAATCTTTGTGTGTGTGTGTGTGTGTTTGTGTGTGTGTGTGTGTGTGTGTGTGTGTGTGTGTGTGTGTGTGTGTGTGCATAGATTGTATTTTCTCCTATTTTGATGGTTGTCTCTTCACCCTAGTGGATTTTGTTGTTGTTATTTGTTGTACAGAAGCCTTTTGGTTTGATATAGTCTCATTTATTCATTTTTGCTTTTGTTCCCATACTTTGGGATCTTATCCAAAAATTCTTGACCAGACCAATCACCTGACGTGTTACCCCTATGTTTTCTATAGTAGTTTCATAGTTTTAGATTATTTTTTTTGAGACAGGTTTTTTCTGTGTAGCTGTAGCTGTCCTAGAAGTTGCTCTATAGACCAGGCTGGCCTCTAACTCACAGAGATCACCTGCCTTTGCCCCCTGAGTGCTGGGATTAAAGGTGTGTGCCACCACTGCTCAGTATAATTTTGGATCATACATTCCAGTCCTTTGATCAGTTGGTGGTTTGAAAGAGAAATGTCCCCTATAATCTCAGGCATTTGAATGCCTGACCACCAGTTGGTGGTGCTGTTTGGGGAGGCTTAGGAGGTGTGGCTTTGCTGGAGGAAGTATGTCACTGGAGGTGGGCCTTGACAGTTTAAAGACAGGAACTAAAATATTCAAGAGCTTGGGGGAGGGCATCTGGAAACTGGGGTGCTTAGTTTTAGGTGCCGCTCTAACTGGATTCTGTAGTCCCTACAGGACTGGTGGAAGACTAGTCATGGTATGCCTGCAAGGACACTCTGGAGGAGAGAGGCAGGTTGAGTTGTGAGCTGAGTGGAAAAGATCCCTGCTCAGTGTCAGTGGGCCTCATCCCAACGGCTAAGAGCCTAGATGGAAAAGAAGGAAGAGGAAAGATGAAGTGGCTTCTCACCCCAGAACTGGGACACATGCTTTTCCTGTTCTGGGACATCAGAACTCCAGGCTTGCCTGGTTTGTGAACTCTAAGATTCATGCCCTTGTTCCCCTCCTCTCTAGATGCCCAGGCTTGCTGCCTTTAATGGATAATTGTACAATCAACATCTCTGGTTTTAAAGCCTTGTACTTGAGCCATGCCATACCACCAGGGCCCCAGCTTGCAGACAATGTCCTCAGACTTTCAAGTTCTACATTGCATTTATTTCTCTGCTGAAGCCCTTCCCACCTGTCTGTTCAATTGGCCCTCCATATTCCCAGGTTCTGTAGTTACAGACTTGGCTAATAGTCAATTAAAAATACTCCAAATCAAATAGTTGTATTGGATGTATTCAGAATCCTTCTATTTGTCATTGTCCCCTAAATAATATAGTGTTACAGTTATTTACATAGCATTTATATATCAAGTATTATAACAATATTAACATCTAACGATGAGTTAAAGTACATAGGAGGACTATAGGTTATAAGCCAATACTATGCCATTTATAAAAGGGACCTGAGTGCTGAGACTGGAACCCTGACTCAGGACAGCAATGGAATAAAGAAAGGACAGACACAGAGACACACATACAAAAAATCTGTGGTCAAGTGGGGTATGGGCACTTGAATGGAGCTGCACCTACTCCAACAAGCAATGGGAAACCTCAGTGTGTTTATTGTGTACAGCACAGGGCAAGGGCTTAGCTAGTCTCAGTAGGAGGTCTCTGTAGATGAGCAGTCTCAGGTTGTAAACTTCTGGGAGGAGGAAGCTGCAGTTGCTAGTCTTTGTGCACACTGACTAATCCTCTGTGCACATATATTTGGACTAGAAGAAGGCTTTGCCAATTTCCCATGGGTCCAAGGCCTTGGTCCTTTTCATGGCTGTATCCATGTCAACAATACACATTCACTCAGGGTGTCCTCTGCTCCCTGCACCCAAGTATTCTTAGCCTTGGATATCTGCAGAAAGCCCTAGGACCATGCCCCTAAGTATCAAGGAAACCATTATATCTGTATCCCCTTGGTTGTGTCTATCTGGACCTAGGATCATCTCCCTAAGCTTCAAGGTCACCATTGTATCTGCACCCCATTAGTTCTGTCTTAAGAATCCAAGCAGAGAATCCAAAACAAAGAAGAGCAGGAAGTGCTAATATGTCCTTCACCTCTGACTCTGATGAGCAATCCTCGGGATTAGACATTTTATCGTCATTCCAGTTTACAGATGAAGAGGTGGTCACACAGGGGAGGTCGCGTACCATGTCCAAGGCCGGTCTACACATGGTAGCAGAGGCAGGATGTGGATCCATGCTTTTCACCCTGTCAATCTGCTGCTTCACATATCAGACACTACTCCCTTTCCATTTCCCCAAATGGATCCTCCAAGGTCCGGTCATTGCATCTCAAGAGCATCTTTGCAATGGGATGCAATGATCTATAAACCATTGCTATGCCTACTCCCATTACATTCAGTGTGTATCTTTGGATTCTGGATGTGATAGCTAAACCAGAGTCTATTCTATGTATAAATAGATGTACCAAATACACTCACTGGAATTCAGGCAGAGAGAAACTTCTTGCAGACACTCCCATCAGTGCTATTGCAAAATAATGTGTGCTCATTTTGATGATTTTTGATGTGTTGCAAGAATCTGAAATACCATCTGGATCATCAAGGAACATTTAAAATATAGTCTAGAAGAATGTGTGTGATGAGCACATTTTGATATACTCTGACAATCCCACGTTAGGGTCTATTGTAATGTCCACTTAGCCAAAATATTAAGTGAATCTGACCTTATCCTGCCATACATATGCTGGTTCTATTTGCTTACCTACTATCTCTCCGTCTTCATGTGTGTGTGTGTGTGTCCATGTGTGTGCATGAATGTAGAGGCCAGTGGCTGATGTTATATATCTTCCTCCACTGCTCTCCAACTTATTACTTGAAAAGAGCCTCTCACTGAACCTGAAGCTCACTGATTTGCCAAGAGTGGCTAGTTAGTAAGATCCAGAGATCCACCTATCCTGCCTGCCCAGACTAGAGATAGAATTATAGATGCACTCTGCTGCATCTGTTATATGGATCCTACGGAGCAAAGTCCCTGCCCCCAAGCCCCATGTTCTAGCCTTTTCTTTTTCCATTTTTTTAAATTTTTTATTTTATTTTACATTCCAAGCAGAGTTCTCCCTCCAACCCCCTTTCTTGCCTCCTCTCGTCCCCTCCCATCCCCCCTTATCTCCCCACTATCGCACCCCCAGTCCACACCTCCTCAGGGGTAAGGGCTCCCATGAGGAGCCAATGTAGTCTGGCATGATAGGTTGGGACAGGGACAGGCCCCTCTCCCATGCTTTAAGGCTGAGCATGGCTTCCCACCATGGAGAGTGGGCTCCAATAAGCTAGCTCATGTCCTGGGATAATATTGTGGTCCCACTGCCACTGAGCATAGCATCCCACCCTAATGAATGGACTCCAACAAGCTAGCTCTTGTTTCACAACTGTCTTCCACATATGGAGTGCCTAGTTCGGTCCCCTGCAGTCCCCACAGTTGTAGGTCTAGAGTTCATGAGTTTCCACGAACTTGGTTCTTCTGTCTCTGTAGATTTCTCCATCACAATCTTGACCTCCTTTGCTTAATTATTCCCTCCTCCCTCTCTTCAACTGGATTCCCAGAGCACAGCCTGGTTTTTGGTTGTGGATCTCTGCATCTACTGGATGAATGCTCTATGATGATAGCAGGGTGTTTCGGCCTTTTCTAGACCATTATAGTTACCTCATCTTTGTAGTCAAGTTCATTGTAACCAAGGAGAATCTGTTGGCATTCATTTCTACAAAGGACCAGATGGGAGTGGTCATGGGTGACCTATCTCAGGAAAGCTTATTGCTGAGGTTTGGTTCCATGCCCAGCCTGAGATGGACTGGATCAGAAGCGAAGTGATCACAGCCAGAGCAGATGTGTCCATGGCTCAGGATGACAGTGGCATGAGAGCTGGTCTGGAAGGCTTCCATCTGCCCTAACATGGTGTGGCCCTGGAGATCGTGGGGAGACTGGGATATTTCTTCTAGGCTGATATCTTTTAGGAAAGAGGTGGAGAAGCAGAGATTATTTGTTTTATTATCTATCCTTGATGGAGAAAGAAAATGTGAAGGTTTCCAAAAGGAAGCATGTGTGATTTGAGCAAGGTCTTGACCTGGAAACTGTGGCCAGCAGCGGTCCAGGCACTTGGCCAGAGGATCGGGTACATCAAACAATCATGATGGGTCCAGTCCCACTTTTGAGTAGTTTCCAGACTTCTTTTCATGTTTGTTGTTCTTGGCTCCTGGCAACTAGAAATGCAAGCTCCCACTCTGGGTAGGGAAAACTCGATACTCCATGACTTCAGGCTTTTGCCCTCTAGGGACTTGGTACCATCTAGGGACATTGTAGGGATTAAGGGGCTTGCCTCTGGAGAACCACAGAAGGCTTCTTGGAGCCAGTGAGTGAGGGAAGAGTGGGTGGGGAGCAGGTTGCAGGAGGGAGAAGATAATTTCCTTCTATGCCTGCCTGTCTCCCTCCTTTCCATGTAGACCTTCTGCTTGCTGTGGGCTGGAAGATGAGGTTGAAGAAGGATCTTGGTCAGGGATTCTCCCTATCTGAAATGCTATTCTGCTGAGGAAACAAGAATACTGAGCAGATCCTAAAAGGAAGGCCTTGTGATACAGAACATGGATCTGTTCCTGTTGGACAGTGGGAGTCACTGGTCCCACTCTGAGTGTATGCCTGAGGTCTCCAAGACCCCATATAGCACAGCCATGGTCTTTCTATTGAACGGTCCAGGATTCTGGGTCCAGCTCTCCCCTCTTCCCAGGAGCCTGCTGCTGTCAGGGCCAGGAACACAGCCAGTCAGCCCAACATTCAGGGCACTCTCATGTGTCTATCATCACTAACTGGCACCCACTTGTCTAGATGTCACACAGCATGGGTGTTGATTATGTAAGAAATATTTCTAAGGTCACCATGGCTCCAGGGAGAGGACTATGTGGCATCCCGGGCAGTTGTCCAGGGCACCTGCCTTCAGCAGAGCTGACTCAGGCTGGGGCATATAGCTCAGTGATGAGCTCCTGTCTGACATGTGTGTGTAAAAGGCCTTGGGTCCCATCCCCAGGACCACAGAAACACACACACACACACACACACACACACACACACACACACACACACACACACACACACACACAGCCTGGATCTTAGAACTCATCCCCTCCTAGCATTTCACTTATACTGGAACATTAAACCTTTACAAATGTCCTATGAGGATGCTGCCATCACCCTGTTTTATAGATGGCAAAACTAAGACATGTGAGGGGAAGTTTTTTTAAGGTTAGACTTATGTCCCAAACTTCCCAGTTTGAAAGTCTCCATCTCCCTTATGATAGCTGGGCATCCTTGGGGTAAGGGACAGGACTGAGAAATGAATCCATATAGCCACCCAGACTCTGGGGGCTGGGGGTGATGTTGAAGGACATGCCCCTGCTTTTAAGGATGCAAAGATGTATTGACCAGGAAGCATACACCAGGCTCCAGTCCACAGGGACATAAGAACATCTGATTTAAAAAGAAAAGTGGCCTTTCTTGTGGGGAAAACGGAAGGGAAATATATTCTAAGTTTATTACCTGGCACTCAAATACCTAGACGTAGACAGAAATAGGCGTCACTTCAGATAAATCCACCTGCTTTGGGTGGCCTCAAGCTGAGCCCTCTTCTGCATGCTTGAAAGTGGCTTTCTGCTGCACCCCCTCCCAAGCTCTTCCTTTTGCCTTTCTTTGAAAAGATTAAAGAAAAGAAAACCAAAACCTCATCTGGAAGACTCAAGAGCACAAAGAGAAAAGTGATTTCCCAGGAACAATGGAACCTAGGTAGTCCCGGCATCTAGTGTGTGTTGCGTTCCTGGGCTAGGAATTGACAAGAGTTGGTGAATAACTGTCACTGGCAATCAAAGACAAAGGGAAACAGAAAAGGTTTTGATAGGAGCCTTGAGTGGCTGGGAGTGTGGTTCAGTTGGTAGAGTGCTTGCCTCCCCAGAGCTGTACAAACTGAGTGCAGTGAGGTAAGCTCCCAGCACTCGGTATATGGAAGAAGGAGGATTAGAAATTCAGGGTCATTCCATCGTTAGCTACAAGTAAAAGGTCAGTCTATATTACCTGAGACCCTATCTCAAAACAAAACAAAACAAAACAAAAAACAAAAAACAAAACTTCCTTTTGGGAGCAGATGTTGATATTTTTGTAATTAGAAATTTAAGAGCATCTTTCTGCTGTGTGCTACCACAGTTGGTTATAAAATGTGCAAAATATTCAAAATATTCCTTTGTTAGCATATTCCAAAAACAGTGGAAAGCAAAGGCTCAAGGAGATAGTTGCATGTCCACATTCACAGAAGTAAGCTCCCTAAAAAGACAAAGGAGCAAAAAGCCCATGATGGAGCAGAGAGCCAATGTTTTCATTCGTGAATGAGTGGAGAAACAAAGGGCCAAATACACATAGGGCAGCATCTCATTCAGCCAGACACAAAGGGGGCTTCTGAGGCATCCTGCAACAGACTGAACTATGGAAGCACAGTGCTCTGTGAGAGCAGCTAGACACGAGGGACAGAAGTTACATAACTCCACTTATGCAGGTCCTGAGAGTAGGTAGACTCCTGAGGATGCAATTGAAGCTACTAGACAGGGATTAATCAGTATAAGGCTGTTTGGGTTGACTGACAGGTCCTGGAAACAGATAGCGGTTATGGTTCGTAGCACTGTGAACTCATAAAACTTGGTATGGTAAATTTTATGGTATGTATGTTTTACCACTGTAAGAAAATAAAATAGCCAAGCAAAAGAAATATGTATAGACAGGAAAGAGTCCACCCACCAGTCCACAGCATCTATAGAAGGAATCAGTGTGACAAGATCTGTGAAGATCTCCTCCGAAGATGTTACAAAATTCTACTAACTCTCTAAAGGAGTTCTATAAATGGAAAGAGAGAGAGGGAGACACTATGTTCCTGGTGGAAAAACTCAATTCGGTAAGGATGTCATGTCTCTACAAATGAATCTCTAAATATAAGGCAACCCCAATCAAAATCTAAATATCTGTTTTGGTGCCTAAAGGTGGGGGGGGGGCGGGGTAAAGAGAAGAGGGATAGGAGGGACTGAGAGAAGTTCTCACTGGCATTAAAAAATAACTGTTCCTGTTTGGGGTACCAGCCCCAGCCTAAAAAGTGAGACAAAGTAGAGAATTCAGAAACGATTTTTTAACAATGCCTTCAGTGAAAAGGTTACATCTCAAGGGAGCAGCCAAAGAATGGAATATATGAAAAATGGTGCTGAGGTACCTACATATGTGACAAAATTGTGCAGAACCAAGTTCTCCTAAAGAACATTTGAGTGACACCTGTGGGTGGGATAATGCCAAAATCCCAGTGATGTGATTACACTATCATTCTGCAAGAAGTTACCATTGGAGGAAGTTGGGGAAAAGTGAAATAAAGCCGTCCCATATTACCTTCATACGAATTCATGTCTGTCTGCAATCATCTCAACAGAAGCTTTAATTAAGATGGTATAGAGTGAAACAAACTGTTTTTAAAACATTAGACTGCTGTAATTTTAAACTAACGCTTTTATTATTTTAAAAGATTCTTTGCAATTTTATTTTATGTATATGACTGTCTTGCTGTACATGTGTAACCACATGAGCACTGAACCCACAGAGGCCAGAAGAGGGTATCAGATCCACTGGAACTGGAGTCACAGACTTCTATGAGCAGCCGTGTAGGTGCTGGGAACTGAACCTGGGTCCTCTTCAAGAACAGCAGTGCTCTTAACCGCTGAGCCATCTCTCCAGTCCAATACTATATTTTTTAAAAATACTAGAACTCTAAGTGTATTCCCAGGGTAAAGGATTTTCCATGACCCCCCAAGCCAAAATCGGTAATGGAACAAATTGATTCATTTGTGTGGAAGTTAAACTTCTGTCTAACTACAAAACATTTATGTAAGAATAAAAGGCAAACACATATAGGAAAAAGTAGTTATAATTCATACAAAAGTCAGAGTTAAAGTTGAGAGGGGTGAGGAGGCGGGGTGGACCTGGGAGGAACAGGGATGGATATTATCAAAATACATTGTATGCATGTAATACTCCAGCATGGGAGGCCATGTACAGTCAAAGAACCTGAACAATAATTTGTTGTCATCACAGACCCGACTTCTGGTACCAGTTAATACAGTAAATAACTAATATGTAACCCTTACAGTCAGGATATTTTTTAATAGGTAAATGCCAACCAACTGGAAGATAGAGCGTGTCAAAACAGCAAAGAAAGAGAGCGACCATGTGCCTTGTCTATCCCTTTAAAACCTCTCACACGTCATCCTGACATCATCTGATGGGTGTGGTCGGGCACACCTGTAGCCAGCCCTTAGGAGGCATGGTTACGGTGTCTCCCTACATGCATGTATGAAATTCTTGAAGAATTAATAAAATGCCATATTTTTAAAAGAAGAGTTTAAACTTCCTTAACATAGCAGAGTTTGGCCGGGCGTTGGTGGCGCATGCCTTTAATCCCAGCACTAGGGAGGCAGAGGCAGGTGGATCTCTGTGAGTTCGAAACCAGCCTGGTCTACAAGAGCTAGCTCCAGGACAGCCTCCAAAACCACAGAGAAACCCTGTCTCGGAAAACAAAACAAAACAAAACAAAAAACAAAAACAAAAACAAAAACAAAAAAAGCAGAGTTCTTATAGATGAAAAAGGATAGATATTTTCATAGGAAATGGAGTAAAGATGAAAATGAACAGCTCACAAAAGAATAAACAAAAAGTGAGAGAAAGTACAGATAATGAGGCAGGAAACGCAGAGAAAGGCAAAAATCCAGAAGTCTAGTTAGTCAAGCGCAGTGAGTGCCCATGTCTTCACTGGCAATGCCTCAGGTAGCAGTTCAGTGAATACTTGTTGAATAGGGATATGGAGGTGAAGAATATAGCCTGCAAAGCTATAGGTACAGTTGAGATGCAGTTAGGAGAAAGTGAGGTAGAAAATGGTTTTTGTGAGGAAGAGGGCACGTTAGGTCAACTTCCGTGGTAGAGCCTCGTCTGCCAGGAGAATTAGAAATGATGTCATCAGAAGAACATGTCTTTGTGTCAGTTACAGCCTCCACTGACAATGCTCTCAGAAGATGCTCTCAGCCGTCATCTTCTGGATCCTCTGTCTGCATCTGCGGCTGGTACCCGCCCCCCCACACACACCCCATAATGGCATTTTATGCCTTCCATTCCTTAGTGAATGAGGGTGTGCCGTTTCTCCTCCCCAGAGGGTTCACATTTGTGCTTCTGAAGCCACTCACTTGAAACCCTGGCATTTATGTTACCAGCTCCAAGTTCACAGCAGTGGCTGAAGTCATTGTTTGTTCCCTTGTATTAAAATAAATCTAACAAATACCTCTTTTGTGCTGGCTCTCCCTCTCCCCGCCCCCCCTTTTTTTTTCCTCTTTGTAAATAACTAACACACCACAGTGTTATCATAAGTTTGAGCATTCCCTCCGGCAGCTAAGTTATGTAGACGGATCCCAATTGTACCACAAATGTCATAATACTTTTTAAAATGGTTTCTCGTGGGCTGGCAATATGACTCAGCAGGTAAAGGCATTCGACACGGAGCCTGATGGAGCCTACATGGTGGAAGGAGAGGAACAACTCCAGAAACCTGTTCTCTGACCTACATATACACACTGTGGTACCTGTGAACACATACCCACCCACAAGATAAATAAGTATCATTTTTTAATTAAAATAGTTTCTCTTGTGTCTTTGGGCAAAGGAAAGCTATAACTACTTTCTGAAACTAATATTATAAAAATGAAACATCTGTAAAGAGAAAGCCCCAACACAACTCCCTTGAAGACCAGTTTATTACAGCACAGTGAATCATTTCGCTACCAACCCAGAAGGTGCCCCTAAAAGGAACGGAGGAGTCTTGTGTGCTGTGAAAGATGCCTTCAAAGAAGTGGAGGGAAGAAATTGAGAGAGGGAGAGAGAGATAAAAGGGGGAATGAGAAAATGAGGAAAGGCAAGAGCAAAAGGAAGAATTTTTTTATGAAAAGAACTTTGGTTCGAAAGCTACCATCATAGTGAACATGAGTCTGTCTCACATTCCTAGAAAACACAGTGTTCTTAGTCATAGAATGGTAACAGGAAATCTCATGTTTGTAGATAATAAGAAAGACTGTGTCTTAGTTAGGGTCTCTATTGCTGTGAAGAGACACCATGACCATGACAACTCTTACAAAGGAAAACATTTTTTTCTCCATTTTTTATTTAAATTATAAACAAGATTGTTTTACTTGTCAATCCCAGTTCTCTCTCCTTCCCCTCCTCCCCTACTCCTCACTAACACCCTACCTATCCCATACCATTTCTGCTCCCCAGGGAGAGTGAGGCCTTCCATGGGGGTGTCTTTGGAGTCTGTCATATCCTTTGGGATAGGGCCTAGCCCCACCCCCTTGTGTCTAGGCTGAGAGAGTATCCCTCTATGTGAAATGGGCTCCTAAAGTCCATTCCTATGCTAGGGATAAGTACTGATCCACTACAAGGGGCCCCATAGATTTCCGAGGTCTCCTCACTGCACCCACATACATGGGGTCTGGATCAGTTCCATGCTGGTTTCCCAGCGATCAGTCTGGGGACCAAGAGCTCCCCGTTGTTCATGTCAGCTGTTTCTGTGGGTTTCACCAGCCTGGTCTTGACCCCTTTGCTCATCACTCCTCCTTCTCTGCAACTGGATTCCAATTCAATTCAGTGTTTAGCTGTGGGTGTCTGCTTCTACTTCCATCAGCTGCTGGATGAAGGCTCTAGGATGGCATATAAGGTAGTCATCAATCTCGTTATCAGGGGAGGGCATTTAAGGTAGCCTCTCCACTGTTGCTTAGATGGTTAGTTGGTGTCATCCTTGTAGATCTCTGGACATTTCCCTAGTGCCTGATTTCTCTGTAAACCTATACTGGCTCCCTCTCTGATGGTATCTCTTTTCTTGCTCTCCTCTATTCTTCCCCCTACACAACCTTCCTGCTCCCTTATGTCCTCCTCAACCTTCCTCTTCTCTGCTTCTCATTCTCCTAGCTCCCTCTCCCCTCCCCCCATGCTCCCAATTTACTCAGGAGATCTTGTCCCTTTCCCAGAAGCTAGGCAACAAGGAGGACTCAAAGGAAAACATTTAATTGGGTGGCTCACTTACAGTTCAAAGGTTCAGTCCATTATCATCATGGTGGGACCCGGCAGCATGCAGACAGACGTGGTGCTGGAGGAGGGGCTGAGCCACAGGCACAGGAAATGAACTGAGATACTGGGTGTGGCTTGAGCATATATGAGACCTCAAAGCCCACCCCCTCCACACTTCCTCCAACAAAGCCACACCTCCCAATAGTGCCATTCCCTATGAGCTTATGGGGGCCAATTACATTCAAATTACCATGTTGTAGAAGAGCATTTTAATGATAGTGTAATGATAACTCATTTGTTTCAAATACTTTTTAAAAAGAAAAAACACTTTAGCTGGATGTTAGGGCACACAGCTTTAATCCCAGCACTGGGGAGGTAGAGGCAAAGTCAGAAAAATCTCTGATTTCAAGGCCAACCAGTTCTACCTAGTGAGTTCTAGGCTAGCCAGAGCTACACAGTAAAACCCTGTCTCAAAAGTTAAAAAAAGAAAATACTTTATTCTAAATAATTTACAAATTAAGAACAGCACACAGCTGCTTCTCTAAAGAGGCCTTAAATCATATGCCCACTCCAAACTCCATCCAGATGTGTTCAATCTATGGCCCTGGGGTCACACATGTCCTGGGATATCTATTAATGCAGTGCAACTATTTGTATATAATGACATCCTGGCACAATGCCAAACCCCTGCTTATACCATCTCTGTGAACTTCTCTGCCATTGGGATGCAGTCTGTGTAGCATCTTGAAGCAGTTAGGGTCTGACTGTGGCTTTGTAATTTAGGCTTTCACTTTTGCACTACAGCCACTTGGTCCTCAGTGGCAATTTTCCATTTCTTTGGCTTGAACTTGATTAGACTAACTTATTTGCATGTCTGCACCATTTCAACAGTTCACTGAAACTCTCCGGGGATTTAACATCCTCCTGGTTCTGGGCACACTCTAGGAATTGTCTCTTCATGAAAACCAAGGACCACCAGGCTGTGGTGGCATTAGCCAGTCCCCTGGGGTTCCTGGCAGGCCATGCCAGGCCTGCTAGGCTCAGAGTTTTCATCCACACTGAAGCCCACAATGATGTCGTGATCCGGCATGCACCCAACAGCAGAGCCTATGGCCACACTGTTGCAGTAGCTGCCAGTTGAGTCTTAGACCCATCCTCTGCAGGGGGCAGGGGTGTACTGCTGGAGGCTGAGCTTCAATGAAGGCCCTGGCTAGCAAGAGAGGCCATGCAGGAACTGTGGCCTTGGGTACCTCATGAAATCTTGCATGCATGCCTGTTCTAAAAATTCTCTGCCTCATATCCCAATGGTGTCACTTGGCATCCCTAAGCCACCCTTATTCTTGTTACAAGATGGCACATGGAGGTTGAACTGTGAAGGCCAGAGAGCTTCATGCTTCTGTATGTTCTGCAGAGATTTGTAGGTCTTTGGCTTTCAAGCTAGGTTTCTGAGGGCATGAAGGTAACCTAAAGGTATTTAAGAGGCTGCCAGATAGGAAATATGGGGTTCTAGGAGCAGAAAATTTGAAATAGCAGACAGAGCTCTGGAGGCTTTCCCCAGAAGCCCATAGAACAAAGCTGTCCTCTTTATTGATAATTCTGCAAGATGCCTTGGCCAGATCTTCCTCCTGGAGCTGAGGAAAGCACAGCTTCCCTTAGTCATGTGCCCTGCACTGTGGTAGCATTCTATTTAATTGAACCATTTCTTCCAAGTCTGGGGGAGGGCAATTTAGTGCAGGAGAGAACATAATTATATCTACTTGCTTTTAAGAAGTACTTTCAGGATTTAAAAGTTATGAAGCCCTAGAATCAGGACGCTGCCTTGAGATAAGTAAGTCACATGGTCCTCCCCACCCCCACCCCATTTTAAATGAGGATGAAGTCAGAGACAATGACGGCATTTATTGCTACCAGAGCTGGGTCCAACTGTCACTCTAATAAATGTTTTCGAGGAGGAAGAAGGTTTGAAGAACATAAAACACATAACAAAAAGCCCCTGTTGTCTGTGTCTCTCTCAAGAAAATGAAATTTTAAATTCCTCTTTGGGGGCTGGTACGTTCTGATTCCCAGGAGGCCAGTGTTTGTAACTTGAGTACAAAAAAATGACTGCAATTCATAGCAGGGCGACTGATTTAGAGAATCCCAATTTGTCGCATCTGGGTTATCAGCTTTTATAGTTAAGATAGCAATAATTTAAGCCTTTCTTGTAAAGTACTTACTGCTAAAGTCTTAAGCCTAATCCAGAAGCTACCTGGGAAATGGCTTACTCTATTAAAAGAATTCCCAATCCTTTGTCAAAGGTAGCTCGTTGTTATTAAAATGAAAGAGGAGTCACAACCTTAAGAATATCAAATTCCAAAAATACCTTTAACTTTAGGAAGACTGCATAACATCTCCATCCGAAGCACTTACTGTGGGGCATTAGTGCCTGAGGGATAAGGTAGACACTGCTTCCTTTGGGACCCTGGAAAGTGAGTTCAATCGACCTGCAATGCCTTTTTCACTTGACAGATGTCATAGATGGAATTAGTCTTCAGGTAGACAGGTGATCTACCTAGCTGGCATGGCAAGAAGCCCAGCAGATGCCCAGGATTCATCTTCCTGTACTGAGCAAATACAAAGAATGATCCAGATCCATGCCTCAGCATCCAAATCGCAGAGTGTCTTAATTCAGTGGGTCTTAGAATTCCCCTAGGTCCCTCACACTCACTTTAACCAAAGGGAAAAACCAGAATGAGGTGATGTTCCATGATGAACTTAGGTTAGGGATGGTTGGGACTAGAGCCCAGATTGCCACCATACTAGTTCGGTGGCTCTGAGCAGGTTGTAGAACTCAGCCTGTCAGTGTCTCCTCTGTGTTGGGGCAAGGGCCTCCCATATGAAACATGGTTACCACCACTGAACACAGTGCCTGGCTCCATCTAAGGGCTCTGCCTATGTAATCTGTCTGTCATCATAGCTCATCCTCCTCCTCATGACACTGTTTTGCTTCCAAGAGCTGAAATGGCAGTCAAGAGGCCTTCCTCTCAGTGATTCGGAGAGGGCCACTACTCATGAACCAACAGTCCACATAACAGGGGAGGAAATTTGTTAAGTCAGCCCCTAGTCTCTGCTACACAGTGTAGCTGCAGCTGCACCTCAACTTCAGCTCTGTGATTTCGAGTCCCCCATGGCCAAATCAACCAGC
Source organism: Cricetulus griseus (assembly GCF_003668045.3). Classification (NCBI taxonomy): domain Eukaryota; kingdom Metazoa; phylum Chordata; class Mammalia; order Rodentia; family Cricetidae; genus Cricetulus; species Cricetulus griseus. Next base: position 105,653,481 of record NC_048598.1, on the reverse strand, counting down.
TTTTGTGTCATGGGAGGGAAAGCTTCAGACAGTGATTCTTTAACATCAACGCTGTCCTTATTGTCCAAGCAGGCAACTGGGCTCAGGCCCAAATGTGTGACATAGTAGGAAGAGGGAAACAAGTCACTTTTAACGTAGAGTCCAGCCCACATTGGCATTGACCACCATGGTGCACAAACCCGCAAGTAGACACCCACTTGGAAACCCCCTTTCAAACCAGCATCCACCTCAGTCACACATCTGTACCTCTCTCTCCCTCCTTCTCATCTCCCCTAAGCTAAAACCTCATTCTGTGACACATAACTGGACCTGCACCTGCTGAAGGGTCCACACTGTAGAAGACAGATTCGCAGGCAGAGTGTCTAGATGGCTTGAAAGTGTCCCCCAGTGGTTTGTGTGTGAAGGCTTGGTCCCTAGTATAGCAATGTGGAGGATTTGTAGTGGGGAGCAGCAGAATGTGCTGCCCTCCCCAAGGAATTGGTTGACTTCTCATAAGAGAGTAGTTCTCCTGAGAGAGTTACTATTAAAAAAAAAAAAAAAAGGCAAGAGCATGGCCTTAATCCCAGCACTCAGGAGACAGAGACAGGCAGATCTCTGAATTTGAGGCCAGTCTGGTCTATATAATGAGCTCCAGGACAGCAAAGACTACACTGAGAAACCCTGTCTCCAAAAAAAAAAAAAAGAAAGAAAGAAAGATGGCCACCATCCTTGCTTCTGTTTCCTGTCTTGCCACGAGATCACTCCATCTTACACTCCCTCCCTCAATAATAGCAGCTGCCTTGACATGATGAAGGCAGGAGAGCCCTCAACAAAGTTGGTTCAAAGGTTCTACCTCCAAGATTGTGAGCTAAATAAACGTCTCATCACTATGAAATGTCCAGCCTCAGGTATTTAGGTACAGTAACAGAAAACACCAGGGAAGTAGTTATTCCTTCTATTCATTCCCTTTCTCATAGGTAATACGGGAATGAGAAAGTGCCCCAATTATTTGGAAATCATGTTAATGCAAAGAAGGACAAACTGCTGTCATATCTGCCATGAGGCACATAGTTAACCCAATATTTCTGAAGATGGTTTTGATATAACATTTGAAATGCCTCTCTGTCATATACTAATATAGCAAAGAAGTCAGGACTACTAATAATCTCCAGGAACATTCACCATTGAGTTTTGGTGAAAGTGTTGGGGGGGGTGTGCCCTAATTTAGACTCTTCTGACTCTCTTTGCCTTCCCTAAATCAACCCTGTCTCCCTCCAGAGCTGTGACCCTAGCCTGAAGAGGCTTCTACCACCTAGCAGGTGAGGTCTATTGCCCTTGTCACAGAATTACTCTAAGCCATTTGGAATACAGGTATTCTTCCCTGTCTCCCCCTGGTTCCTGAATTGGAATGTGAGACTTGGGTAGTGCAGGCTTTAACAAGCTCCTTGGGGAATGTGCAGGCCCTACTGCAGCTCAGGGCTCTGCCCTGTGTGAGCTTTAGTTCACTCTGCTTTATCTCTCTGGATCGGTCAGGGTTCTCCAGAGAAATAGACAGACAGAATACATACATCTTACAAAGTGTTACTAGATTGGCTTACAGGACACTGGCTGGGTCATTCAGCATCGGTCATTTACATGCTAAAGAGACTGAGGATCCACAGGGCTGGTTGCCTCAGAAATCCCACTTTGGTACTGAAAGCCCAGGAGATTCTCTGGTTTTCACACTGGAATGGTTAATGGTTTCACACTAGCCTTAGTCTAGTGTCAGTGAAAAGTGGTGATGGCACCAATAGCCAGAGGGCACCACCAGTGAGGATGAAAGGCAAGAGGTGGAGCTCTCTGGAAAGGCCCTGACAGACCCCTCCAGCCCAGATGGTGTGTCTCTTAGTTGATCCCAGATCCACAGAATTATCAGTCAAGATTTAACCGCCTTACAGAGCTTCCATCCTACCTGAAGCCAGACCACAGCATCAGTCATTGGAGGCAACTCAGAAAACTGGTTGGCCTGATTTTATCAACTACTTGTATTGTCTCTGGTACTTCATCTCCTAGATCAGTTCAAGGCCAAGTGATGACTTCCCAGACGAAGCACGTCTTGGCTGGGGACACTTGACCTTGGATATTAAATCTCTGTCCTTAAGCGTTTGCTTTAGGAGACACTTGTTAAGTTCTTTATCCACCGACCTTTGTGTTTTATATCCAAAGAATTCTTCATGATGGAAGGAAATGTTAAGTGGAAACAGCAGAAGCAAAGGACATCTTCAGAATAGCTCAGGCCTGGCACGGGGGTGGGGGTGGGGGGGTACCCTTCTTACAGATTCATTAGATGAAGATATCAGCTTTGCAAACTATGTCTACATAGCTATTAAAATGTCTATCAGCCAGTCACAGCCTATGAAGCACGAAGTTAGGGACAGGGCAGTCCAGGAAAGGTAAATCTGATGGCTTTAAAACATGATATATAGACCAATTTAAGTGGCTATGCCATTTAGTCATTTCCCTATTATGTGACATTAAAGTGGCTGAGGGACACATGATTTAGGTCTCTATTGTTGTGACAAAGTATTTGAAATAAGGAACTCTTAAAAGGAAAGATTTACTCAGAATTCGAGGTCAGCCTGGTCTACAAAGTGAGTTCTAGAATAGCCAGGGCTACACAGAGGGACCCTGTCTTGAAAAAAAAAAAAAAGATTTAGGGTAAGCACACAAGCACAGTGGCTCAGTGGTAAAGGCACTTGCCACACAAGCCTGGTGATCAGAGTTCAATCTCCAGATTCCACTATGTTTGAAAGGAAAGAACTCTCAGAAGTTGTTCTCTGACGCCCTACACACACAATACTGCTATAATAACAATAATATTAATATTCAGGAAAAATATTTATTTTGGCTTGTAGTTTTAGAAATTTCAGTTCATGGTCTCTTGGCCTGATGCCTTTAGACCTGTAGTAAAGGCAAGAACATCATAGCCATAGTACAGGGCAGAGGAAACTTCCCACCTCATGGCTGCTGAAAAGCAGAGAGAGAGAAAGGGGACAGAGGAGAGAGTATGAAGCTGAGGGAAGGAGGTGAGGGAGAGAGAAGAGTCCCAGGACCAGGCCCCCTTAGCCCTTAGTGTTTCCACCACCACCCAGTACCAGAGGACAACAGCCAAAGTGCTGACGCATGGCCTTTGAGGGATTTCAGATGCAAAAACCATAACATGGTGGCATTTGGGGGCCTCAGTCTGATATTTGGGGGTTATAGTTAATTGATGTCATTATGGACCTGTGACAACTGGTCCCAATTTGCTTCCGGACAATTTTGTCAATTTCTCTGTGCCTTTGAAGAATGTATGAGTGGCCAAAAGTGGGCCTTCTCAGAATACACAGAGGCTTTTTCTCCTTTGTTTCTAGAAAATTTCTCTTTAGGAAACATTTACCTAGGAAATGATGGTGGAGGGTGACAGTTAACTATTAAAAGAGACGGAAGAGTTGTTTGTGCTGTGTGAGACCCAGTTCATACAGTGATCTGTAGAGAGACATTTCAGAGAGCTGTATACAGACCAGCTTATTTGATGTTTAGGAATTAGGAGAGACTTTATTAGGTGCAGTAATAGGACAGTGGTTATGAATGGAGTCCTTGGAAGTCAGAGATGTTCTTTGTTAATGAGTGAATTAGAGTTCTGGATAGTATTTGCTCTATAATACTCCAGCAAAGGGTCTTGAGATATTGTTCCTTGATAGAAAGCTTGCCTAGCAAAGCTTTGTAACCAATTCACAGTAGTAATATTAGATAGATGGATGGATGGATAGATAGATAGATAGATAGATAGATAGATAGATAGATAGATAGATATGAGTACATAGTCTTGGTTTCTTTTGTGGTTGTTGTTGCTACTACTGTGATAAATATCCCCTGGCAAAAGCAACCCAAAAGGGAAAGACTTCATTTCAGCTTACAGTCAAGAGGACAGTCCATCATGGCAGGGAAGTCCAACAGGCTGGAAGGACAGGAGCAGGTCACAATCAGGAATCAGAGAGCGATGAATGGTTCAGCTCACTTTCCCCATTTTATACAGTCCAGATCCAAGCCTAGGGAATGAGACCATCTGCCTCAATTAACTCATGAGTGGGACCTCATGAGCTTTCCCCACTCCATGACAGAATGTTAATGGGCCTAGTCTTGTGCAGGTCTTGCACTGAGAATCAAGGCTGCTAAGAGTTCAAGAGTATAATGATCACATCTTTCCCAGTATGTCATACACACATACACACACTCACACCAATATTAGGTGTTGTTCCTCAGGGCTATCCACCATTGGTCTCTAATTGACCTGAAAATCACCAAGTAGGCTAGCTGGCTTGGCAAGGGTGCCTCAGGGATCCACCTGTGTCCACCTCGCTGGTGCTGGAATTACAGTCACATACTACACCTGGCTTTTTAATATATGGGTTCTGGCGTTGAGCTCAGGTCCTGCATTTTACCTACTGTGCCATTTCCAAGCTATCAGTGCTCTGCTGTCCATGACGCCTCCGCTCTTACCATTTTCTGTTAGTTTGGCTGATTGAAGAGATGGCTGTGATCCAGTAAGCCCAGCAGGTGATCAAAAGTCAAAATGATTTCTTCTTTATTTAAGAAATCCTATAAAACCAAGTCAACAGATGGAATCCAGAAACTTTCAATCGTGGGAACATGTCACCAAATCACTAAAGGCCTTGTTCATGGGGGGGGGGGGGAGTCAATTCCTCAAGCTTCTCAGTGTCATCACTGTAGGTACCTGGATCATGCTACCCAGAGTAAGGTTTCATCAGACCCCTGTGGTGAGAGAAATCTATGCTTGCATTTACCCCTTGACTCATTGTGGCTTCTCTTGTAAATAGTTCATTTGTCCTAGCCTCGATGTGGGTTTTCGGAGGTCAAAGGTCAGCATTTTCCCTACAGCAACTGTGCCTGCTTATGAGAGACCCTCATCACATGGAAGGTGATTGGAGAGAAGAGGAGGTTGGAGAGGGTCAGTAAACCATGCCTGAGAAGCTACCACTTCCTCCCAGCTACTTGTATGCAACTCTGCCCTAGTTGCCTATGGCCTTGGAGTCTCAGGAGGTGCTCCAGTATCTAGGCTGGAGATTAACCGAGGAATCCATCGATCTGGCTCTAGGGAGGTATCACCCATGCTGGGCAAAGATTTTCCACTGGGGTAGTCACTCATGCTCATGTAACCAACCTCTCACCCTGTGTGCTATAAGTAAGCCCAGTAAACTCCCTGGCTCCCTGGGGTGAAGTTCAGTGGAATCATACTCTGGTTTGTCGTTGGGACCTTATAAGCCTATTGTTATATTTTGATTTGTCATTGGGACCTTGTAAGCAAGGAGTAGATATTGTTTACAGCTCTTCAGGGAAGAAATTCTCACAAGGAGCTGTCTGGGTCATCTTGGATGACTGTCTTAATTCCTTCTGGATGCTGTATGTAACAAATGCCCCAGGCTGGCTTATAAACAAAGAAATATATTGCTCACAGTTCAGGAAATTCAAGGTCAAGACTCTCATGGATTCCTTGCTGTGGTCTCTCATGGCAGAAAAGGTGACATTCTCCGGGGTGCCTTTTGTTGTAGTTGCTGTTGTTGAGACCAGACTGCCTTTGAACTCACTGTGTGGTCTAAGTTAACCTTGAATTTTTGGTCCTCCTGGCTCCATCTTCCATATGCTGAGCACCTGTTGCCACATCCAGCTTATCAGGCAAGCATTCTACCAACTGAATCAAATCCCAACTCCCAAGGTATCATTTACAATGACACAGATGCCATCCATAAATGTCTCACCCACATAAGCTAATCACCTCCCAGAGGTTCATCTTCTAAAACCATCACTTTGTGGGTGAAGATAGGCATGGGAATTTGGGTCGGTAAAACCACTCCTATCACAGCAGGGGCCCAAACGCACAGTGCATTGGCTCAGTCATCTGCTTTCTGTCTTCTCCAGGGAGCAATCACAAGCTCTCCTGGTTCAGAGAATCCACCGAGTCCATCAGAGTAGCTCCAAGTTCCTCCAATAATGGGAACTAATTGCCTGACACACTGGTGACTGAGTAGCGTTCTTTTGGACTGAATAGAACATGATGTTGTTTGAAGCCTACTTGTTCAACTCAATGCACTTCACTCATCAAACTCAAGTCTCTACAACTCTAACCACCTCATCTGAGCTTGGTTAAGAATTAATATCCTAACCAGAGAGAGAACAGCACATTTCTATACATAATGGAGGTATGTCAGATCCTCCACAGCAAAGTGGCTGAGAGCACTCGGATTTTTAAAGCAAGAGATGTGATATTCTGATTCTTTTTTTCCCCACCAGTAAGGGCCCTAGCCCTCAAAATCCCCATTCCATTGTTCTCTGCCCTTTGCTCCTCCCTTACCCAGTATCCCATCTGTTCCTCTCTATTCTATTTTGCTAGAAGCAGAATTCAGCATCTTCCTTCATTATCTTGGTTTGAGGCCCTTAGCTTCCCAACTAGACACAGCTGAGAACCATGAGTGCTGAGAACCATGGCTTTAGTTGGATAATTGAATGCACAGGTCAGGCTCCTGGGAGAGGTGGGTCCCTTGACTTCATCTCGGGACACCATGAAATCATAACTCCTGAAACCCACACATACCAAAATCTGATCTGACTATTTCCCAGGGAACCTAGAACAGGCAGCCACTGGTTGACCCATAGCAACAAGAAAAGAGACTGACTTGGGGGGCGGTGGTTACAGGAAAGGATGATGACTGAGGCTTGGGATCCCAGTAACAGGACACAATGAGAAAGCTGAACTTGAAAATGGAGGGGAAATTGTGAGGACCATAGTTCAGATCCTCAGAATTTATGAAAAAGCTGGGTGGGCATGGCAACTGCCTGTGATCCCAGCATGCAGGAGGCAGAGACTGGGCATCCCCAGGGCAAGCTGACTAGCCAAACTGGCAGGAATCAGTGAGGCCCAGTGAGGCCCAGTTTCAGTGAAAATTCCCTGCCTTAAAAACAGAATGCAGTTGGGCTGGAGAGATGGCTCAGAGGTTAAGAGCATTGACTGCTCTTCCAGAGGTCCTGAGTTCAATTCCCAGCAACCACATGGTGGCTCACAACCATCCATTATAAGATCTGGTGCCCTCTTCTGGTGTGTAGATATACATGGAAGCAGAATGTTGTATACATAATAAATAAATAAATAGATAGATAAATAAATAAATAAATAAATAAAATCTAAAAAAAAATGGAATGCAGTTGAGGAAGATACCCAACATCAACTTCTGGTCCCCATGCACACACATACACACACACACACACACACACACACACACACACACACACACACACACACACACACGCAGCTGTACACACACACACACACACACACACACACACACACACACACACACTTACCACATACGTGCACATACAAACGAGAAGGAAGGAATGGGACCGCCATTACTACTTGCGTGTACCATCTGCCTGTACAATACCTCCTTGCTTTCGAGGACCCTCTGTGTAATCTCCGCAGAACCCCAAGTCTTAGGTGGGTGCCCCTCTCAACAGCTGCCACAGAGCCCTGTACCACTTCCAAGCCCAGTACTTTACACACACTATACCAGTCGTCTTGCAGAACCAGAGATCCGGGGAGACAGGAGCTCTGGTTTTATCCCCAGCTCTGTGTTTGTGGAATGAGTAAATTCTTACAAGTCTGCATAAGCCTTTATTTTTGTAGGAGTCTTTACATCTCTAAGCACGGTCTGTTGATTATGGCTGTTGACATTCCATAGTGTACAAGGGACATCCAGCAAAAGGAGCAAAGGAGACTGAAACCTAGTCACATCCTCATCACTAAGATGGTTGGATGCACTCAAAGGAAGAGGAGCCTTTTCCTGCCCTGCATAGGAGCACCATATGGGCTTGCAGCAAGCCAACCCCGTGTGCTGAACAACAGCCTTCCAATGGAGATGGGGTTTCTCTGCTTTCCTAGAAAGGCAAGGGCTCAGGGATTTTATAATACTGTTTCTTCCAATCCTTCACCAGCCTCCAAGCCCACCCACCAACCCCGCTCTCAAGCAAGCTCTTGCTCACTCTTTTCTCCTCTGCTTTTTGTCTTCATCAGGGTTTGGGATGACAACCCCAGCCACAATAGGAGGGAAGATCTTTCTGATCTTCTACGGTCTCATTGGATGTGCAAGCACCATCCTCTTCTTCAACCTCTTCCTGGAGCGGCTGATCACGGTCATCGCCTATGTGATGAGATCCTGTCACCAGCAGCAGCTGAGGAGACGTGGGGCAGTGGCCCAGGACATCATGAAGGCCCCTGAAAAGGGTGAGGTGGATAGCCTGGCCGGCTGGAAGCCCTCTGTATACTACGTCATGCTGATCCTATGCTTGGCATCAGTGGCCATCTCTTGTGGAGCCTCGGCTCTGTATGCCACCATGGAAGGCTGGAGCTACTTTGACTCACTCTACTTTTGTTTCGTGGCTTTCAGTACCATTGGCTTTGGGGACCTGGTCAGCAGCCAGAATGCTCAGTATGAGAGCCAAGGACTCTACCGCTTTGCCAACTTCTTCCTCATCCTCATGGGTGTCTGCTGTATCTACTCCTTGTTTAACGTCATCTCCATCCTCATCAAACAGACTGTGAACTGGATCCTGAGGAAACTGGATAGCGGGTGCTTCCCACAATGCCAAAGAGGACTCCTGCGGTCCAGGAGAAATGTGGTGATGCCCGGCAACATCAGGAACAGGTGCAACATCTCCATAGAGACGGATGGGGTGATGGAAAGTGACACTGATGGGCGACGTCTCTCAGGGGAGATGATCTCCATGAAGGACACCAACAAGGTCTCACTGGCCATCCTGCAGAAGCAGTTGTCCGAGATGGCCAATGGTGGGCCCCACCAGCCCAATACGTCCTCCAAGGATGATGAGTTCTCAGGGGGGGTGGGGGCCTTTGCGGTAATGAATAACAGGTTGGCAGAGACCAGTGGAGACAGGTAGGGACCAGATGTAGCTGCTAGAAGAGGAGACCCAGGGGCAAGTGGAGGATAAGACACTGTCCTGCCCCCAGTGAGCCCAGCTGAGTCCCTGGCTGTTGCAATTCGCTTCCCAAGTCCAGCTTTTGAAACCTGACCTTGGCCTCAGGCAACAGTAACCTCTCAAGGTTTGGGACTGGAGCCTCCTTGCCTGCCTCTTATTTTACTCTTGAATTCCAAGTTTCGTATTTGGAATAGCTGAGGTCCTCACCGTCCCCAAGAGTTTTAATTGTCTGAGGAAGATGGGTTTCCCTCCAGCTTTGATTCCCCCCGATGGGCCATCACTTGAGAAGGAAAGCCCTGAAGAGCCTAATTCTAGCCTGAAACTGTGAGCGGCTGTATTCACCACTTCACCCAACCCCTCAAGAAAAGACAATGAACATTCCAGAATGTGCCTGGGCCTTCTTTTTACTGGGCTTCCTTCCACACACATTTGTGTGTGATTGGTTCCATAGATGGGGAGAAACATCTAATCTATTCTTTATACCTGCTTCTTGGCTTGGGAGTCTTTTGTTTATTGTTTTCTTTTGTTTGTTTTGTTTCCTGTTTGGCTAATGGATCTTTGGGATCTTATGTGATAAGAAAATTAATTCATCTTCAAGCCTTTAAGCTACAGCAGGGTGATGGCAGTGAGTCAAGGGAGGAGAGCAACTTCCTTTGTAACTAAAGCCCACAACCTAATGTGTTCTCTCTGATGGTTACACAGACTATGTCATTTTAACAGGGCTTGGAGCCTGTTGGAGAGGCCACTGACTATTTATTAGAACTGAAAATTTAATAAATTCTCATTTTGTTAACTAAGAGGCCACGGGTAATTATTCTGGACAGTGAAAAGGAAGCTGGAAATATAGACTTCATCTTGGAGTCTGGGCCAGAGCAGTAACATTCTAGGTCACATAATGAAGTGTGGCTTTCTTGTCTCATCCATTGCAGGGCTGGCTTCTGGGACTGGACCAAGGCTAGCGATGTGAACTCCCCAGGCTTTGAGAGCATCCCTCCTGAGAACGGAGGTTTCTGGCCTCCATAAATTCAAGAGAGAATCTGTAAGGCCCTTGGCGAGTCATTGTTTACAAGACTAGAGTGGTACACACAGCACTTTCAGAAGTGATTAGTTGGACCAGTAAAGAAGACAGCTGAAGACCAAACATTGGAGGGAAGGGCAGAGCAGAGCCTGGGAGCTCAGAGGACCCCTTGACATCATCTCAGCCCACCCCCTTGCCTTTCACAAAGGAGGCAGTAGGTAACCCAGGGAACAGCTCCTCATCTGAGTCTCAGGCCTGGCTGGATGCAGTTGGGAGGAGGACTCAGGTCTCCTGGGGATGAATGTGGGTCTCTTGGCCCCTCTTCCACCAGCTTTGAACTGTTTTCCCGGCCTCTCTGTAGGCAGGGATGTCCAGAGCTGCTACCAGATCTTGGTAGGTACTGTCACCAGAAAGCAAGCTCTGTGCCACCAGCAGCTGGGTGCTGCTTCTTAGCAGTCTATCGGTGTCCATATTCCTGGTACAAGATGGAGCACAGAGCAGGTCCTTGCTTCTCTCTGTTGGTCTCTAGAGACCATGGCAGTGTGCCAGGAGGCCCATTGTCATAAGGCTCATATTCCCAAGAGGGTCATCTTCAAAAGAGGGTGCTTACACGGTTGTTCTGTCACCTGTAAGCGGGGGTCCAGCACTGGTATAAACTTTCAGCTGTGTTTGTTTATTTGTTGAGACAGGTTCTTGATATGTGGCCCTGGCTGGCCTTGAACTCATGATCTTCCAGTCTCAGCCTCTCAGACACCGGCATTACAGGAGTGAGCCACTGTGACCAAGTCAGATAAAATTTTAGAAAATTGAACTTGGGCTTCCTAAAAATCCCCTCCAAGACTCAAAGAGTGAGCTGTTTTTCTCTGGGCTGAGGGTTCCCTTCTGAGAACATTGGAGAATCAGGGTTAGGAGAAAAGTGTATGGGAGAAGAAGAGGAGGGAGGGAGGGAGGAGTAAAACAACTTGAAAAATTAGGAGCTCTCATTTAATAAAGCCTCTTACAGTTACTCATAGGCATGAACTGGTCAATGGGACATAATAGACAGTAATCATGGAAGCCAGAGTCGGAGAGGCTCCTGATAGAGTTCCAGGTACGCACATAGTAAGGAACCAAGCTTGTAGACATACCTTTCCCAGGTAATAACAGCCATGGCTTTCTTTACAGTTATCTTCTCTTGTCATGTCACCTTTGTTCCCACCCTGCATGCCTTCAACTCTCCTTGACGATTTTCTCGACTCTCCCCTCAGGCCTGTTACCCTGTGATCTCAAGGGAGTTGTGCCACCCTAGAGAAGCCTGTAGGCCAAGAGAAAAGTGCTGTTCCCAGAATGCATTGCAACTGGCCAGGGATTCTGTTAGAAGTTCGGGGTCTCCCCACCGATGATGCTTTCAGGCTTTGTCTAGAAGGTCCAGGGTTCTCTGTGACACAGAAATGCAAGCCAGCAGCCCCTGTGTCTCTTGTGAGCTTCATTCCACGTCGCTTGCCTGAGTTGTGGCAGAACCCCATGCTTCCGTCTCCTCAACATTCTCACCAACTCAGCTTCTAATTCATTTTGTTTTTAAAAGAGACTGTCATACCAAATGAAAAGCCTGTAAGCAGTTGCTATAAATAGGAGATCCAGAAACTGGGGGAGATAATAAAGTAAAATGCAAACTGTGTTATTAAGTTCTAGCCAGACCTGTATCCTAGTAAAGGCTCTAAGCCTGAAGGATTTTCTCTGTTTAAAAAAAAAAAAAAATGGAGAGTAGGTGGCTGGGTTAGTGCCTGCTGAGGTGAGAGGGTCCAGAGTTCCAGGCCATCTTTGGCTACATGAGACCCTGTCACAAAACAAAAGGCCAATGAGATGGCTCAGTGGGTAGAACCCTGCTGCCGAGCTTGACAACATGAGTTCAATCCCTGAGACCCACACGGTGGGTCTGACTACAAGTTTTCCTCTGACCTCCACACCACACTAACACACACACATGCACAAAAAAAAAATTAAAAAAAAAATGTCATTTCACATTTTTTTAAAAGCTGTATCATTGCCTTTAATTCTCACACATACACAGGGCAGGGGACACAAATATAAAATAAACATGGAGGAAAAGTCACATGTCGGCACTGTGGATGCTATTCTTAGATGAACAGTACTGCTCTTTGCAGTGCTTGGAAAAAGGCTGTTTTTGCCTCAGAGAAAGGCCACAGTTCCTTCCATGAAGGATGGGAAGGAATTCATTTTAATTAGCCTGCCTATTGTCTGTCTGTCATGAAACGACAGCAGAAAACGTATCAGGAGGTGGTAAGGCACACAAGCTTGTTCTGTGATAAAGTCAAATGGGCTAGAAGGGAGTTGGGAAGGAAAGGACCCCCACCTTGTGATTCTATGGTAATTCCACACCTGACAGCCCCTAACATCATCTCACATCCCACCCATACCCTTGGTGTCCACATCTGGAACAACAGCATACAAACGACAAAGTACTGTTTCTGAGGTCAGGCCATTGTGTGGACAACAGCTCTTTGTGTGAGAACCCCAGGCTTGGAACCTCAGTGCAGTCCCTTACCGCACTGAGGGTCTTCTCTATGGAAATGCCAAGAACGCCAGCTCTCTTTGCCAGCTGGTGGAAGGATCCTATTAGGTGATGGCCCGGGAAGTCGTCAGGATCCTATGAATCTGTGTGGGCAGTGGGCTGCTGGTTTGTGTCTCAGGAGAGGAGGCACTTGGCACCTATTGCTGGCTAGATCATTTAAATCAGCAGTTCTCAACCTGTGGGTCCAGACCACTTTGGGTGTGGAATGGCCTTTCTCAGGGGTCCCCTAAGATCATCAGAAAACACAGATATTCACATTACTATTCATAACGATAGCAAAATTACAGTTATGTAGTAGCAACGAAAATAATTTTGTGGCTTGGGGTCGCCGCAAAACTGTATTAAAGGGTCACAGCAGTAGGAAGGTTGAGAATGACTAAATTACTGTGCTTCTTCTGTTGTTCAATGCTATCACCTTAGTTTACCACCTCCAATCCCCCACCCTCAAATCCTTGTATCTATTCCAGAGAGTTTCCATTTCAATATCAGCTGACCTCATCAAACCATTTGATATAGTGCAGTGCTTTGAAAACAATCACACACACACACACACACACACACACACACACACACACACACACACTGCATTTTAAGATCTTGAGGCTTACTCCATCATATTTTTAGTATTTTGACCTTCATAGCCATACTGTGGAATAGCAGGCACTTATTTTCAAACTCCCTTTAACCTTCTCTGAAATACAGAGGGAAACACTCTTATTTTATGGGCTAGTTAAGTGGGATCTGGGTTGACAGTGGTTTGAGAATATGGTCGGAAATTATTTACTTTGGTATTCTGATAGTAATTCTCTATTTCTGTAATTCTACCTACAGGTATTAGTTACAATTCCTCTATACAGAAATGTCTCTCCTCTCATCCTCTGTTGTTTAAAAATAACAGGGAAGTTTCTTTAACATTCCTTTCGGGCACCACTTCTTTCAGTCCTAACTGTTTGATAAAAGTCTTTGTTTTACCTCCGCTTTCTATATGTGCGTGTGAGTATGTGTGTGTGTGAGAGCATGTGTGTATGTGTGTGTGTGAGTATGTGTGCATGTGTGAGTTCACATGTGTGGGTACATGTATGTGGATGTGTGTGCATATGGAGGCCAGAGGTTGATGTCCAGTGTCATCCTAATTGTTTTCCACCTATATATGGAGACTGGGTCTCTCACAGAGCTTGTTCCAAGGATGGCCTCTCTCTAGCTCCTGAGCACTGGGTTTAAGGCAGGCCGCCATGCCTGCCTGGCATTTCTATGCAGCTGGCGATCCAGACTCCATTCATCATACATGAACAGCAAGCGCTTTACCCACTCAACCATCTCCCCAGCCCTTTCCTCTACTTTTGGAAATACTCCTGACTGACAGAATTCTATGCTGCCAGGTTTTAGAAAATAATTTAGCCCTTCACATCTTACGGTTGTCTTCTGATTTACGTGGTTTCTGATAAGAATTTTGCTATAGTTTTTTTTTACTGATTCTTAAGAACATAACTTTTGCTCTACCTGGTTTCTAAATTTTCTCTTTGTGTTTTGCATCCTGCACTTTGTGTATGGTGTGTGTGTGTGTGTGTGTGTGTGTGTGTGTGTGTGTGTGTGTGTGTGTGTTAGAGAGAGAGAGAGAGAGAGAGAGAGAGAGAGAGAGAGAGAGAGAGAGAGACAGAGAGAGATTAATGATAAGCACAGGCACCACGCACCAATGGATATTAAAATTAAGGATGTAAAAGTTCTAGCAAATAGTGTCTTTGCAGTCCCAAGGAGTTGACTATCAAAATATTGGTACTTAGGGCCGGAACTATAATTCAATGGTAGAATGCTTATCTACCACAGGTGAGTGAGTCCCCAGGTTCAATCTCCAACAATGCCAGAAAATTATGAACATCCGGTAGTTATAAAGAAAACAACCACAGTGGCAAATTCTGGCAGACACCATGTTACTAAATTAGAGAGCAAAGTTAACATCCCAGTGGACTGTGTTATCTGACACAACACCCTGAGAAGGGCCCTGTGTTCTCACAGCGACCCATCACTGCCATCTGACTACGAGAGAGCATCAGCTGAACCCACTGAGGAGCATTGGGACTCTTCAAAGCTCGGGATGATGGAGACCGATGAGCTATGTGGAGAATGCAGAGGAGAAAAGAGCCATGATGTAGTTTGTATTGGACCCTGGAAATCATGCAGTTTAGGGTCCTGGGTTTGATGGTGGAATATGGAAGGAGCACTGAAATGGGAATGAAGTCCAATAAGTGGTGTTGTCTAGTTAATAGTGTTGCCCCGAGTTTAAAGCCTTAGTGTGAATGAGTGTTCTGCGGTTATGTAAGACGTTTGTTCCCATAAGGGGAAGTTGGGTAACAAGTATATGGGAACAGTCTGCACTATTTTACAACTTGCATATAAGTCTAAAATTATCTCAAAGTAAAAGAATTAAAGAGAAACAAAACAAGGCTCTCTGCAGCTGGCACAGCCAGGCACACCTGGACTGGGGTGTGACATGAGCTCACAGCTGTGACTCCAGTTCAGACTCATATCCTCAGCAGGTGGGGCCACCAGCTTGAAGTCAAGTTTGGGGGCGGGGTGCTTCTCAGGTCAGAGGCAGCAGCATCAGTGACCCAAAGCTTGTTACAGATGCAAATTCTCAGATCTCAGATTCCAGGAAGGGACTCCAGATCCCAATGTCAGCAAGTCCTGAAGGCGAGTCTTCAGTGGGCTAAAACTGGGGAGCCACTGGTATAAAACACAAAAAAAAAAAATCTAATTCTTATAAACGATGCTGGGGGGGTGTGCCTTTCCCATGTGGGGGATATTGTTTTGAATTTATTGGGATTGTTTTGTTTTGTTTGGAGGCAGGAGGATCAGGTGTTCAAGGCCAGCCTCAGCTATATATTTTGAGGCTGACCTTGAGACCTTGTGTCAACACACAGACACACAGACACACAGACACAGACACACAGACACACACACACACACACACATACACACACACACACACACACACACACACACAGAGAGAGAGAGAGAGAGAGAGAGAGAGAGAGAGAGAGAGAGAGGAGAGTTGTAAATTAGTTAATAAATAAGAAGGCAGACATGTGTTAAGAAGGCAAACATGGTCTCCAATGCATCATGGGTGCAGAGCTGTGACGTAGCCCATGCTAGTGCCATGGGGTCTGAAATTCGGATTCCTCCTCTCACAGGTCAGTGCCATCCCATGGTCTCTAGGTGGGCTAAGGTCTAATTCTTGTTGAAAATGTCCACTTGAGGGAAGACAACTATGAAATGAAACACATGAGAACCAGCCTCCCCCAAAATTCTAATGGTGTCACTGGCTCTGAGCCTTCCTTTCGGCCTTCTGTAACTTTCTCCACCTCTTCACCAACCTCCTCCATTAAACTGAGCAGGTTCACGTCAGCCTCTGAGGGTCCTGTCCCTACAGCCTTGTGCTTTATTCATTATTGTCTCAGACTTTTGTTAGAATATTCTTGTTTGGTAGCTTAAGGGCCTGTGTTTTTTCTTCCCCATAAACTCTTTGAAGGTTGTAACTGGGTTTTATCTCTCTCCTGCTGGCCCATGTGGGGATCAATAATAGTCTTTAATTCACCCTTGGAAGAAAGGATCTAAGGGACCCAGACTAGAGCTTTAGAAGCTGTGCTTATTATCTTTCTCAGTCAGCATTGTACTTTAAGACAAAACTGTAGAGATGGAAAAATAAAAACCCATATTCCATGAAGCAATTGCTTCTGAACACCAGCCCTGCCAGACTGAAAGAAACGAGACTCTGGACAGCAACTTCACCATAAAGGAGAAAAAAAGCTTTTTCACCATCCTATCAAAAGTAATCTACAAATTTAGTTCAATCACTATCAATATTCCAACACTATTCACAAAAATTTCAAGGACAATATTTAGCTCCATGGAAACACAAAAACCCTAGTATAGCTAAAACAATCCTGAATAATAAAAGAATTGCTAGAGGTACCATTATCCCTGATCTCAAACTGTACTACAAAACTATAGTAATAAAAACAGCATGGTGTTGGCATAAAACTAGACACACTGATCAATGAAACTGAATTGAATATCACAGAGACCTTGGTATCATGCACAGGGCCTGCACAGGTCTAAGCCAGATGGGGTCCCAGTGCTGACAGGGTAAGGAGACACAAGACCCCATCCATAATCCAGAAGCTGTCTCCAACTGATAACCTCTCACAAAGGAAAAATTAATCTTCTCCAACAGAGTCTCACTGGGAATACAAACCATACTTAAGGGCAGGCCCCATGCCCAGCGGTAGATGACCAACAAAAAAACTAACTCAATGGTTGTTTCAGAGATTTTTTTGTCTCAAAATGCTTTGTCTACACTTTTGTTTTTAACCTTACAGATCTTTTGATTGTACATTAGAGTTTCCAATTTTATTTTTAGAGGTATTCTATGAATGTGAATGTGTGTGTTCCAGCATCTGTATGTTTTTCATGGGAGTTTTCATTGACTATGAAACTATGAGTTTCATTCATTCTTTGTGTGTTTTGTCCTGTTCTGTTTGATTGTTTCTATTTTATCTGATTTTAGTAGTAGTATTGTTTGTTGTTATTATTATTGATGCCTGTATTCTAGTGAAAGAGGGAAAGAAAGGGTGTAGGTTTGGGTGAGTAGGAAATTGGAGAGAATCTGAGAGGTGGTGGGGAGGGGAAGCTGTAATCAAAATACACTGTATGAAAACAATGTTTAAAGAAAGGGAAAAAAAACTTGTTCTTCTGTCTGCTTCTATTCGGTCACTGAGGCCCTACGCATCAAACTGACAAAAGAAAAGGCGTGGCATCGGTATTTGATATGAACTTACTTAGCATTTTTTATGTGACATGGAGCCTTCGTGGGTGAGAAAAGAAAAACCTAAAGGAAGCAGCTAAAGCCTGAGAATTTATGTAGCAGAGAGTGCTACGCTGCGGAGGGTTGACAAGACAGGAACAGGTGTTGGGTGCTCATTGTGGAACAGCTACCGTAGAGAGGGGATGCTGTCATTTCAATGGTGCTTGTTTATGCAGGGTCAAGTCAATGACATCTCCAGTAGTAACTGTCCCTGCTCTCCTTGGTAGAGGAAGGGGACACATTGACAGAGGGACAGAAAGGGGGAAGATTCTCCATTCTTCCTCTGTCTACTGTTTCTCAGTTGACCTCAGCTCAAAATAGCCTTCATGCCAAAGTAACATACTTGGAGGTGGCACGTTCTGGCCCACTGCACTGTACTGCCAGGCCCCAGCCCAACAGTTTTTGTGGAATGTTTTGCTTTGTTTTGTTCTGTAATAGGGTCTTGCTATGTGGCCCAGGCTGGTCTTGAACTCATGATCCTCCTGACCCGGCCTCGAGCCCTGGGGTAGAGGTGGGAAGTGTTCCTAGTCACATGAGTGCAGAGGCCAGAGGAGGACATGGGGTCACTCCCTGTCGGGCTACCTTATCACTTGAGGCACCTGGAGCTAGGTGTTCAGCCAGCAAAGTCTCAGTGGTCCTCCTGCCTCCTGCCTCTGCCCAACCCCCAAACCACTGCATAGGACTGGGGATGCAGGCCCATGGGGGCTGGAGATCCAAACTCAGGTCTTCATGCTTGTGCAGCAAGCACTCTCACCCAGCCCCAAGAGTTATCCTAGATGAGGGTGTCCATGCCTTTCCCCAGACCTTCTGACTAAAAATTGCTTAGAATGAAGCCAAAGAATCTCCACACTCACACCAATCTCTCTCCCCATAAAACAAACCTCTGGGTTTTGTGTGACACAGTGAGGTGACAAAGAGAACTGCCTCACAGAAGACACACGATCTGCCTCAGACCTAATGTGACAAGTTGAGGCAGACATGGAGAGCATCACAGGACCCAGCTTCATGCAGCCAGTTTGGCTGGGAGCATCACCACTGAGACACCAACCCCACAGGTGTCACCATCCCCCACCCCTGGGGACCATGGGTGCCTCCTGAATTTCTCCACCAATGTGATCTTCCTGCTCTCCATGAACAATCAAGACCCTCACTGCTGAGTCTGCACAGCCTCCTGGGAATGAGTTCTGCTCGGATTCAAAGACTATCAAGGCCTGGCCTAAGTGAGCTGCTCATAGGGTTCCAAGAAAGTCTTGAGGGTGCCAGCTTCAGGAAGCACAGCCCCATTATACAACCGAGGACTCAGGGAAGGCTCCAGAAATGTGCAGAGTGATCAGGAAGGGGCTGAGAGCTTCACATGGACAATCAGGGATGCGTGAGGTTGGGAGAATGCTCACAGGGACAGAAAAGTTTTTGGCAGGAGGCATAGGTAGGTCAATAAAAGAAGAAAGATGGTCCTGCTTCCAAGGATCTTGGATCTTGCATCCAACATGGCGACTTTTTTGAGCATTTGTCTCATATGCAACCAAAAGCCTCAGGAATAAGAGTAGATCCAGGATGAAGCAAAATGACCCAGAGTTCTTCCCCCTTTATTCTTTTGACAAAGGCAAAGAAGAAATGGCTCTATGTCAAATAAGCCATGGGGTCTTTTTTAAGACTCCAGGGTGACAATTCAGGGCACCATCTCAAACCAACTAGGTGAGGTGTATCTTGACGAAAGACACAATAAGAAAATGTCGGTGAAGAGAGAGAGCTGGGTCCCAGACAGCCTGCTGAGGACACCCCATGTCCTCATGCCACAGTGAAGTAGTCAGGCAAAAACCATCTCCAGCAGACTCTTAAATGCTTAAAAACAAAAGGACTTGACCTCCACTGTGATGGGAAGACAGGTAAAAGGCTACCTGTGCTAGAAGCCCTCCCAAAACAAAAACCCTCAGCCTAAGAGAGATGGAGAGGAACATCCAGACAAGAACATTGCACTCAGGAATAAAAACAGCACACGGCAAGAAGAGGGGAGAATCTCATGTACAGGATGATGATGAAATGGATGAAAGCTTTTTAGGATTGTTGCATGTGGTAAACTGATACAAAAGAGCACGACATCAATAAAACAAGAAGTCAAAGAAGAAATGAACTTCACAAAGAAATGGCAAACCCTAACAAATAGGTTGAAACCATTTGCTGCAAGGTTGGCAAGAAGGAAGACAAGAGAGCGAGGGACTCAGTAACAGGGAAGAGGCCTGCAGAGGGGAGTGTCTGGCATCACATCAGAGCCCATGGGCTGCTTTCAGGCCAGAGTATTTATAAAGCAGAAAAGAGTAAGGGAGAGGAAAAAAATCCCCTTTGGGCCTAAGGTTGGCCATTGCTAGAGATGGCTGGGAGAATAAGGTAAATAGTGAGTTAAAGAATGTCAGGTGACTGATATCTCTGTGGCCGCCATTACTGAAGGTGTCAATAAGGTGGGAAGGGCAAGAATTTAGGGTAACAAGTTGCTTTAATCCTGGAACCCCAAATTACTTTAGTCTCCATGACTGACATTGTATAATCAAATTGGAGACTCTTAACAAATGGCATGGCCATGACTAACACCAAAAATCCAAAAAGCATAAAGAATGTTCTAGCCCTATGGATACTTCGTAACCCTGGAACACATGCCATCAGCTGAATGAGTCAGTGAAGACGGGACCAAGACCCACACGCCCACACTGCTAGCTTTCGAGCCCAGCAGACACTATCTTCTTCTGGTTCTTGGTTTAGATTGAAGTACATTTTTTCACTTTTTTGTCATTTGGGGGGATTTGTCTTTATTTTACCCGTAAATACACCATTGCTTGAGTTCTCTTATTTCAGGTCTTTAATTATCCTTTAGTCAGACTCTTTGTACTCCTTTCCTCTCTCCAGTCACTTTAATTGCATTGCCTTAATAATCTTTTTATTGCCTCTAATTACCCAAAGCCCTTTCCTGCACTAGTCACTCAGTATTCTGGAGCCTCAGCTCAGAAGAACCTTGGGTGTATTCTTGAACTTCAGCGCCCTCATTATAACACCACCAGTAGCTAACAATTATTAAGTATTAGTTCTGATCCAGGCAAGGTGCCAAGTCTTTAAATAATGATCTCATGTAATACTGACAAGCACAGCCATTTGCATCCACAGTTCACAAATGGGAAAACGAAGGCTCGGGAAATTGAATCCAATTCTTGGTGTATTTTATATGTAGAAAAACAAAATTGCCCAGAAAGGGGTTGAGTTCCCAGCTTCACAACAGCACCACATGGCAGGAGGGGATAAGGTGATGTCTGCCAGGCCCCAAAGGACCAAAAGTGCTTCCTAGGAGCACTAGACTCAACCACGGCAGGACCCACACATGACAGCAAGCAAATGTTTGTCACCAAGGAACACAGGTACCAAATTTAACTTTTCTTCCGTTTAACAGGAGAAATGACTGACAGGAAATAGAAGTTACTGAACTTCTATTTCTGCTGGTATGGAATCCAGCCAGCAAAGAATTGGGTGTGCTGCCATAGGGACAATGTGTGGCTGGGAGTAATGACTCCCGCACTAAGATGACCATGAGAATGTACGGATAAGTGAAAGAATATGAGTGCTGTAGTTGAGAGCAATGTAAAGATGAAGGATGTTAGGAAAACTCAAGTCTTAGGGAAAGGGATGAGAGGAGACATGAAATGCCAGTGTGCTTATCTTTTAACTGTGGGGGTCAGCCAACATAGGGCAGCAAACTGTTGACGGAATTTCTGTCCCACCTGGTTCCACAGCCGTTTAGTTCCAAAATAAATACACAAAGGCTTATATTAATTTTAAACTGCTTGGCCAATGGCTCAAGCTTCTTGTTGACTGGCTTTCTCTTAAGTATTAACCAATTTCTATTAAACTATGTATTGCCATGAGGCTGCGGCTTACCCGCAATGCTCCACACGTTACTTCTTCGGTGGCATCTCTCCCTGGACTGCAACTCCACCTCTCCTCTTCCCAGAATTCTCCTAGTCTGGTAGCCCTGCCTACACTTCCTGACTGGCTACTAGTCAATCAGCATTTACTCATCAACCAATAAGAGAAGCATATATCCACAGCACACAGAAGGACATTCCCCAGCAGCAAACCATCTGATAAAACGTTGGGGGGGGGGGGACCTCAGGTGTCTTCCACATTTTGTTTGAGACAAAGTTTCTCATTTACGTGGAACATCACCAAATAAGCTAGACAAACTGGCCAGTGAGTGCCAAGAATCTGCCTGTCTCTACCTTGTATCTTGCTGTGATGGGATTACAAAATGGTACTGCAAGACCTGGTTTTTTACATGCATTCTTGGGTCCTCATGTTAAAGAGCCAAATACTTTAGCAACTGAGTCATCTCCCTAGTTTAAGAAAAAAAAAAAACTTTCAAGAAAGAAATCAACTTCAAATCCTATCATATTCCCAGCATCTACCTTTATCTATGTCTGTCTGTCATCTTTCTGTCTGTCTGTCTGTTGGAATTTAGTTGTTCTTTGAAAGAGTATCCTGCTAGGTAGCCCTGGCTAGCACAACACACATGCTAGCCTCTGAAGAATTTTTACTCTTTAGCACTATGAGACTCTTCTGAGAAACATTGTCTCTTAAGAGAAGATACATCCCCTCGGGAGGCACAGTGAGTTTGAGGCCAGCCTGGTCTACAAAGTGAGTTCCAGGACAGCCAGGGCTGTTAAACAGAGAAACTTGTCTCAAAAAAACAGAGAGAGAGAGAGAGAGAGAGAGAGAGAGAGAGAGAGAGAGAGAGAGAGAGAGAGATCTATTTGAAATTCAGAGACTTCTATTTCCTGTCAGTTATTTTTCCTATTAAACTGAAGTAAAATTAAATTTAATTACTGTTTTAAAATGGCATATATAGGTTATTGCTGTTTTGTGACAGCTTTTGTCTTTCCAGCTATGTATCCATTCACTCATCCATCTATTTATATAGTCATATTCAGACACTTAAAAAGATGCTTGAAATTATGTTCGCTAAACAGTAATGATGTCTTTAATGAGCTGAAGGATTTGAAGTAATTTTAACTTTTGGATTTTTATGCAGTTTTAATTCGTTATGGGGAACGCTTTTGTAAATCTAGTAGAGGAATTTTTACTAGAGGAAAAACAAACACTAAGAACCTAATTTTTATTAATTCTGAGTTGCAGACACATGGTTGGATCTTAATTGCTTCTTTGAAGTTCTCTGCTATTTTCAAATATTTTATAATAAAATAGAATAAAGTGCTCCTTACTACAGTGTAGAAAATCAAATAGATTTTCCCATTTGCGCTCAGTAGGTCTTGCCTCTCCATGCCTTCTCATCTTGGCATGGAGAGGCACCGCCAGGTCTTTGAAGGCAACTTCTTCTTTGTCTGTTGCAACATCTTTCAGAAGAAGACAGGTACAGTTTTACAGTTCCACCAGGATACCGTCCAGAACACCCATCATGGGAGTGGTACCCAACAGCACAAGAATCACAGGCTGGTCTTCACTAACGACAGATCCATTTCCAACACTGTATGAGAGTGAACATGTAATTTGACCACCTGCTCCAATCACAAGGACTCTGATTGGTTCAGACATGGGGAACTCAAAGCTGGTTTCTGCACCTAAAAAGCCTGTCTTTGAGAGTTGTGTCACCTCTCCAACTATCCTTAATGTGCTTTTATCAGAATACCTCATCATAGCAACAAGAAAAAAGCCCAGGCACCCTAGTGAAAACTATTAATTGTGTTGCCCCTGCAGTCGAGTTGAAGACCTTGAATCATACAATGGCTAGCCAGGCATGGTAGTGCATCCCTGTAACCCCAGCACTTAGCCTTGACTGAGGTAAGTCAAGGCTAGCCTGGTCTACATAGCAAGACCTGTCTGAAAAAGCCCAAAAACATGTATGTAGATATAGATATAAAAATATAGTCTGAACCAGGCATTGGTGATGCACACCTTTAATACCAGTACTCGGGAGGCAGAGGCAGGCGGATCTCTATGAGTTTGAGACCAGTCTGGTCTATAGAGGGATTTCCAGGACAACCTCCAAAGCAATACAGTGTAATGATAAGTTACTTAGAAACCCTGTCTCGAAAAACAAAACAAAACAAAAAAGAAGTCTTTTGAAGGACTAGAAAATGTTGGCTCATAGTAAGTACTTGGTCTCCACAAAAGGGTGAAGTTTGACTCTGCTATTAAGGCATTAGCTGTGTTGTGGCCATAATACTGTCCCCTTATAATCCTATGTCACGCTGCATCTGTCTCTTCCCCGTGTGCCATTGTGCCCACCAAACCAGCCATCTTCACTGTCTCTCCTAGTAAGTGCTCCAAAAGCAAGACACCTTGGTGTGTTTTTAATAAGTTATTTAACGGAAGTTAATGAGACTAAAAGGAGATGCAAGAGAAACATGCCTGGTTTTGCTGGTGGGCTTTCATAGTGTTTTCCAGCATTGTAGGGCCAGATCTGTGAGCCGCTGTGTCGAGCCAATCATCCATTCATTTAGCAAACATTTACTAAGTACCTGTGGCCCTGGCCAATAGAAGCAAAAGGATGAATAAGACAGGGTCCAGTCTCTGAGCATTGTATCCTTCAGAGCTTATCCCACAATGTGGGAGTCTTCAGAAGACTGTGAGACACCTAGAAGAGTTTACAGAAAGGATTCCTAGCCCCTGAGGATCTAAATCAGCAGTTCTCAACTTGTAGGTTGAGACCTCTTTGGGATCAAAGGATCCTTTCACAAGGGTCACCTAAAGACCATTGGAAAACATAGATATTTACATTATGACTCATAATAGTAGCAAAATTACAGTTATAAAATAGCAACAAAAAATGCTTTTATGGCTGGGGGTCACCACCATTAAAGGGTGGCAGCCTTGGTAAGGTTGAGAACCACTAAGATAGATGAATTCCAAGCTATTGTCTGTCTCCTACAGTTGCTGTGAATTCTAGAACTGTTGCTCCTTTTTTTTAAGAGGGGGAGGGTGGGCAGAGGCTTATGTAACCCAGGCTGGCCTTAAACTCATGTAGTCAAGGATGACTTTGAACTCCCTATCCTCCTGTCTCTATCACCTGAGCACTAGGATAACCTGTGTGTACCACCACATCCTGTTTTATGAGATAAGGGGGTCATGTCAAGGGCTTTACATGCTAAGCAAAGAGGCAGCACTGCCAACTGAACTATATGGCCGTCTAGGGTCTATTGATTTGGTGATCTCTCTGACTCTGAGATTCTGAATGGTCTAAAAGGTGACTTTTAGTGGATGCCCAAGTGTCTTCCTGAGAGAGAGAGAGAGAGAGAGAGAGAGAGAGAGAGAGAGAGAGAGTGGAGTTTCGCCTTCCTTCTCGCCTCACCCTCACAGATCTCCTGGATTATTCTGAGAATTACCAGTTCTTACTTTCTTTGAAGAATCATAGCAGTTCTGTTCACTTCCATTGCTAATTCAACCCCATCAGTGAAAAGAGGGCCTAATGCCTTTTGTCTCCAATAAACATCTCTAATTAGCTTCACAGAGGAGAAGAATTCTTTAAAATTACTTCTCATGAGAATGTCATTGTACATTGTAGCCGAAGACCGTTCTTGAATATACAACTATTAGGGGAAGAAACATCACGTCACAACTGTCCACTTGTCTTTGATCCCAAACACTTCCCATCTCATTTATTTAACTTGTTCCTCTGCTCGGGCGGGGGGGGGGGGGGGGAGAGGGAGTTGATCATCTATAGCTTGAAACTCCTGTCAGACAGGCAGCTTCTTGTTGGAAGTTTCAAGTGTGCATTAATGCATTATCCGAGCTGGAGTGTGGAGACAATTGTTCTTATCGACTGAAATTGCCTCTTAGCCAGAGAATCTCAAAAATTGTTTGAGCAGAGCACCCTCAGTCAGTTCCATTTTCAAAGCCCCACCTCACTGAACACTCTGTTAGCTTCTTCTAAATAGTTCTGGGGACAGTAATGGATGGGCAGAGGAGAGTGTATCTCACCAGCAGGAAGTTTCTTGCCACACTCAGTGACAGGTTCATGGGAGGGCAACCCTGGTCACTTAGTTGCATTTCAGCTTCTGAGTAGCCTGCACCTGCCACAGTTTGTCACAGCTGAGGCAGGCAGATAGCTTGTGCCTTTTGGAGTATTGCCTTGACATCCACCCTGACTGTCCAGTTTCTTCATTAGTTTAAGGTCTGGAATCTCTCACTCCTCTCATGCTCTTGGTTTCATAAGCTCATGTCTACCATTTCCTGTGTGTCTGACCTGTAGTGCTCTCTCTCTCTCTCTCCCTCTCCCTCTCTCTCTCTCTCTCTCTCTCTCTCTCTCTCTCTCTCTCTCTCTCTCTCTCTCTCCCTCTCTCCCTCCCTCCCTCTCCCTGTGACAAAAATACTTGAGGAAAACAACTTAAGTAAGGCATTCACAAGAAGACCTAGCTGATGTCAAAGTTCTACATACTTAACCGTTTAATCCAATCCACGAACGTAATCAAACAAACTACAGGAGAAACTAGAAAATAAAAAAAAAAAAACATGGAGGGCTAGGAAGATGGCAGCTCCCTGTCCCCTGAAGTCAGAAGCTGCCCAGGTTCAATCAACAAACCAAATAATCATTGAACCCCAAACAATCTTTTTGGGGGAGACAGAACGTCCTCTGAGGACATAAAAACACCAAGTGCTGTTTAAATTTAAAACACACATCTTATTGTGGAATAATTTTAACTTCACAGGAAAGCTGCAGAGATACTATATCATTTCACAGAGTTCCCTAGACCTTTGCCCTAATTCCCCACATACTACAAGTGGCAAAATTGAGCCGTTAATGAACCATTGCTAGTAACTATATTCCAAACTTTCTTCTGATTCTACTCATTTACCCCCCCTCCCTTCCCTCCCTCCCTTCCCACCCTCTCTCCTTTCTCTCTGCTCCAGGATCTGGTCCAGGCTACCCACTGTATTTCCTCTCCCTGCCCTGCTCTCTAATGGGTTCTCCATCTTTCTTTTCTTTCCTTGGCCTCATCTGTTTGAAGACAGCTTTTCAGATGCTATGTCGAATGTGCTTCAGTGTGCTGGCTGGCTTTATGTCAACTTGCTGTACTCTGAAGTCATTTAGGAGAAATGCCCCCACAAGGTTGGCCTTTGGGCAACCCTGTAGTACATTTGCTTCATTAGTGGTTGATATGGTGCCAGCTCTTATACAGCAGGTGGTCCTAGGCTGTATAAGAAAGCAGGCTGTGCTGGGTGGTGGTAGTGCACACTTTAATCCCAGCACTTGGGAGGCAGAAGCAGGAGATCTCTGTGAGTTTGAGGCCAGCCTGGTCTACAGAGCGAGTTCCAGGACAGCCAGAGATACACAGAGAAACCCTGTCTCAAAAAAAGAAAGAAAGAAAAAAAGAAAGAAAGAAAGAAAGAGGAAAGAGAGAAAGAAAGAAAGAAAGAAAGAAAGAAAGAAAGAAAGAAAGAAAGAAAGAAAGAAAGAAAGAAAGGAAAGAAAGAAAGAAAGGAAGGAAGAAAGAAAGAAAGAAAGAAAGAAAGAAAGCAGGTTGAGCAAGACAGTAAGAGCACTCCTCCATGGCTTCCACTTTAGTTCTTGCCTCTAAGTTCCTGCCTTGAGTTCCTGCCCTGACTTCCCTGATATGACCCAAGAATTGTAAGATAAAAAAAAAACCTTTCCTCTCCAAGTTGCCTTTGGCGGAGCTGTTTCATCACATCAATGGAAAGCCTAATGAAAACATTTGTCTGGGTTGATCTGATGCTTTCTTGTGACTGGTTTGAGATGATGAGTTTGGCAGAAGAAACCCAAAGAGATCAGTATGCTTCGGTACCATGTCAACACTTCACCACAACTGATGTTAACTTTGACCCTCGGGTTAGACAGCATTCCTATGTTTGTCCACTGTGAAATTTCTGTTTTTCACTTTCCATATTGTGTTCCTTGGAACAAATCACTATGTCCAGCCCACACACCATGAGGGAGAACGAAGCTCAGCTTCCTACATGTGAGAATATTTCTATGTATTATTTGGAATTGTTCTGGATATGGGTATGATTTACCTTGAAATATTTTACAGATGGGAGGGCAGCTCTCAACACCCTCTGTTCCCACTCCCTGATTTCTCTTCCTCACTGCTCCCTTCGGGGAGTATAAAAAGAGTTACACGCAGAGCCCTGTTCTGGTATTATATTAAGCAAAACCAAAGTACCTTGGTTTCTGATGTCACTGCCTTGAAAGAGGCAGTCTGTAATAGGCCTGATTCCCTGGTAGGATGCTCTTCAGCAGTTCTAGATCCTCCAGGGACAGGACCACTGTGGATAGAGTGTCTTCCATCTACTAACTGGATGCTTCTGCCCTTGGTCACGTTTAAGTCCCACTACACATAACAAATGAGAGGTTGCCTCTGCTACCCACAGGGGACAGTGTCTAAGTATATTCTCTGGAACTCTTTCTCTCTGGGAACTTAAGGGTGGGAGCTCACAAAGAGCAGCTCAGGTTGGAATAGCGATTGACTCATTCCATAAACGAGATGCCCTGGAGACAGAAGTCAGAGAAGGAGGATACTGGGAAACTGATGCCATTTTCTCCCTGTTGTTCATTTTTAAACAACTAATCGTGTGCCTATGATGTAGGGGGAACTAAAACAGGCCATCTGTAAACTATTACATGGGCCAGGCATCCACTCAGCATCACCTTCTCTATGCCCATCCCAATCCACCCGGAAGCTTGAGGATCCTTCTGTATTCTCCTTCCTTCCCCTGGCACAGCCACATCCAATCAGATACCAGGTCTGTGGTGCACACTGGTGTGAAAATAAGAAGGGCTGACACATTCCAAGGAAAGGTCTGGCTTTTAACCAGCTTTATGGAGATGACCTCTAAGCCCTGGCTACATCCTGCCTATTAAGAGTGTCCACATTTACCAGGAGCCTTGAGCCACCCTGAAGCTTTATGCTGCCAATACAACTAAGAGTGGAGGCCTTGGGCCATGCAGCATATGCCAGAGTCCCCAAGGGGCCAGTAGCTAAATAACTCATCAGTCATATGTGTGTCGGAGGCCTGTAACCAACCTACAAGAAAAACTCTGGATGCCAAGGTTCATCTGGCCAACTTTGCACATAATGTCGTTCATCATTCATAAAAGAATCAAGCTGGGACCCCTCTGGGATAGGACCCTGGAAGCTTGCAGCTGGCATCTCTTGTATGCACCTTGTTTTTTGCTGTTTTTACTCTTTCCTCCCACCATAATAAGCTGCAATTGTGAATGCTTCGGCTCTTGTGAGTTCTATGAACCCTTTGCACAAAGCACCACCCCTCAAGATGCTCTTGGGGACAAAACACTCATGTACTTTCCTCTTCAGTGTCTGGCCTGTGTCCTCCACTGGATCCCAAGCTCTGACATTAAGGTGAGTCAGAAGGCAAGGTCCCTTTTTGCCTTCTCTGAGACACTCGGCCTGGGGAACGTAAGCTGTGGGCATTTAAGGAAAGTATGTAGCTTGAACTGCACTGATGAGACATCACACCCAACCACCAAATGACCCCAGACACCACACACAACATACAGGATTGATCTTAGTTGTGGTTAGATGGTCTGTTCCCTCAACAGATAGCTCATCTTGGTGTCCACCAGTGGCTCTCAGCTGCTGGCCTGGGTAACCAAACCCCAAGCCTTCTGGTATTGTGGAATATTTGTTTAAAATGTGTTACATTTGTTTATGCTGTGGAATATTTGTTTAATGATGCAAAGATGTGTTGCATTCTTTTTATGTTGCATTTGTTCAGCTCTGTAAAGCTGTGTTACTTTGCCGTCTAAAACAACTAATTGGTCTAATAAAGTGGCCAGTAACTGGCCAGTAACTGGGCAGGAGAGAGGATAGGAGGGACTGGCAGGCAGATAGTATAAATAGGAAAAGAAGAGCAAAGAGAAGGAGAAGGAGAGGAGGATACCAGGGTCCAGTCATCCAGCCTCGCAGCCAGCCACAGTGTAAGAAGGAAAGAAAGGTGTATAGAATAGAGAGAGGTAAACACCCAGAGGCAAAAGGTAGATGGGGTAATTTAAGAAAAGTTGTCTAGAAGTAAGCCAAGCTAAGGACAGGCATTCATAAGTAAGAATAAGTCTCCATGTGTTTATTTGGGAGCTAGGTAGAGGGCCCCTAAAGAGAGGGGGGGAAAAAACAACTACATTCTGGTATCTGACTCCACCTTCTCATCCTCCTCTATATAATACATGCTGAAACCGATTCTCCTTTAGGAAGCCCTGCTTCCTTGGAAAGAAAGGAGTGGGATCCTTGCAGGGTAGCCATCTTCCAAGAAGGAATACAGGATTAGCACTGTCACCTGGAGAAATGAGGCCTGGACCACCACGTTGGCTTAACCGTTGGACTATTCCATCACCATTCTAGTTTCCGAATGGAAAGTTGGCTAGCAAAAAGCATGCATGCATTCGTTCTGTCTGTACTCCTAGCTGTGTGTGTGATGTGACCAGATGTCTCAAGCTCCCCACTGCTATAACTTCCCCTCAGTAATGGGCGGTAACCTGGTACTGTGCGCTAAAATCAACCATTCTTCCCGGAGTTGCTTTTCGTCAGGGCACTCTGTCACAATACAAATCAAACCGAGCAGCTATGTTGGCTTCTCCCTTCCCTTGTTGGGAAACAGAATGACAAATTTGTCCTGTCATGTTTCTGGAGAAAAGTAGCATTATCTGTAAATTGATGTTAAAATCCATAGAACATTTGAATCATACTTCCACATTTCTCGAAGGTTCTCCTCAGCCTGGAGTCATACAACACTCCCCGACTCTAATCTCCTACATGCTCAGTTCCTGCTTTGGAGAAAGTCTTGTCCTCAATTAGGGGATGTTTGTGGTTCGGGTTCAGCCAAATTTTGGTGTGTTTTCTTTTTCCCCATTATTAGAGAATGAACCCAGGGCAAGCACTAGCTCACTGACCTATCCCCTTGGCTGTTTTATATTTTCATTTGATGACAGTGTTTTTCTAAATTGTTCAGCTGGCCTGGAAACTGACTCTACATCCCAGTTAGTTAAGCCTTGAACTTAAAATCCTCCCACCTCAGCCTCTCCCCGAGAGGTTACAGTCCTGAGCCAACTAGCTTGGCCAACAAGAAATTCTATACAAGCCGGGGGCCCCACTCAAGTCCTAGTGAAGGAAGATCTCAGTGGGTGACCCCAAACCTCTTCATTTCTAGAGAACTTCTAGGCAGCCTCCTTCAGTCTTCAACTATGTGTAGGTACCACTTTCCACCTGAGCATGGTGATGGTTCCAGTTGCCTTTTTGACTCAGTGGCTACTAGGATGATCCATCTAGAAGCCTGTCTCCCCTGCACTTGGCTTCCAAATACTGTCCCCTCCCACCATGAAACTAAGTGTCATCTATTTTCACCTAAGCAAGCCTGGTTTTCTGGCTCTGATACTAGCCAACTCCAGAGGGTAGGCCAAGTTGTCTACAAGTAGAAGCTGTCTACATTGCCCATAGAAATGAGAATGGAGGGGAGGATATTTGGACAGAACTGACTGAAATGAGAGATGGAGCCTGAGGTCCAATACACAATCCACCAGCAGAAAGCAGGGAAGAGGGAGTTGGACAAGAAATCAGAAATCAGCATGTCATGATGGAAGAGGAAGGGGTAGAGCGAAGAGAGATTAGACCCCCATGGCCACATCTTCCAGTTCAGGCTCTTGGTGAGCAGCTCTGTAATTCAGAGCTAAGCCACCTGCCACAGTGACCAGGATCACCTACACAAGCCACACCAGGTAAAAGGACATGACCAGCAGGATCAGGGATACATTCTATTTCTAGAACTGCCTGTGGACTGTCAAAACATATCACAGCTCTCTGAAGCCTGTGGCTTCTAGGGTATCCCCTAACTCCCAGAATGCAAATTCTGCCAGGCTCAGAGCATCAGAGGCCACATCCCTATTGGCTCAGTGTCACCATGTCACAAATTCCACTGCCATCAGCCTGATTCTCCCTTCACTCAGGAGTGAGAAGTGTCCAAAGGCAACATACAGCCTGGATCATTCATCATCCTTTAGGGTTTCTCTCAGCCACGCAGCAGGACATGGTGATGAATAAAAAAAACTTGGATGTCCTCACCCTTGGGGGCCCTAGTATGTCACGGGGGAGATGGACAACGGATAGATAACATCACACACCAGCATGGAACTTCCAACTCATAACAGTGCTGACAAGGAGAAGAAGTCACCGAGAATCTAGGAAGAGAGTCGGTTTCTGCTAAACTGAGCAGGTGCCTCCGAGAACTCTGTGCTCCCCACACTGTGCCCATGGCTAGATTAAGAGGGGGATGACTGAAGTCTCCAGATTCCCAGCCTCTTCAGAAAATGGTGTTAAGGAGGAGAACAGGGCAGTGGCTAACTGTGGTCACCGTCTCAAGGCTTCTCAGTTGCACCAAACCCTACTAGTCAAACCACCAACAGCCACCTGCTACTAGTATTCTGGGAAATGGGCTTGGGCCATGGAGAGAAAAGCCTCCAGCCAGAAGACTGTCTTTGGACAAAGGTAGCAGGCTGGACACTCCTTCAGCTGGGGCAAGTGGGGGGGGGGGAGCTTGAAAGTAGAAACTGGTCTCGAAGCATCATTTTCGCCAGCCTTGGAAGTGAGACTATAGAACCAACATAAGGAGGCTGATGACGCCCCTGGATCAGATGCCTCATGCAGCTCAGCCCTGGCACTGCTCTGCACACGGCTCCGTAGGGCAGGACAGCTCCAATGAGGTGGTTCCCATGGCAGTTATTTGGGTGTTATGCAAACCCAACCCTCTCCATATGCTTCCAGGAGTCCCTGGAGCCAAGGTGGGCTCCTCACCTCCCAGGGTGCACTTGAGGGGCCTGGGATTGACTGGTTCCCTGCAGGTGGAGCTACACACAGCCGGCCACAGTCTCCTATCCCATGGGAGTTGGCGGATATTGTCTACTACTGCTGCAGGATAGTGGCTGGGATGCTGTGAGAGGCTGCAGCAGAGCCTTGGAGCCATTTGTGGCACTTTCTTTCCCAAGTGTGGTACCCCAGGACCAAACCTCCCCAGACCACACCAAGGTTCTGGGGACAGGGACATCTCACCTGGAAGGCTAGAAAAGGGAACTTCATCTACCCACAAGGGTAATGGCTATCTTTCCTAGAGGATTAAGAAGTGCCCCTGTCCCTGCTCTAGGGACCCTCCTTATGAACACTTGCAACACCAACAAGAAAGCAGTCCACATCTTTAAAAAGATGCAGGAGTGCCGTGTCCTTCCCAGAAAAGTACACCCCACAAGGAACCTGTTGGGAACCTTCCTCCAGGTTCCCAACACTGACAAGTCTGTTTCTGGGTAGCTGCAAAATGTGGCATGTGACTCTCCTGTGGTGAGAATGAGAGACAGAGACAAATTCCCAGCCACTCACAGGCCAGCTAGCTAACAACAAACAAGAGACCCTCTCTCAAAACAAGGTGAGGCCCAACACCTCTGACCTGCACACATCTGTCATGGAACATGCATAATAGCAACAACAAAATCAAAGAAGAAAAAAGAAACTAATAACATACAGAGTAGTACCCAGGTGTGGCCTGCCACCTAAAGGATTTTTATAAGTTGTAGCCCCCAAGAGGCTACCTTCAAAGTGTGAATATATAGAAAGCTGCCACAGGCTGAGGAGAGGCTGGATTGCAAGTAGTTGGAGTACAGGGATCCCGGGTTTGCATTTCTTTTAGTTCTTGACTTACTGGTCATGTGACCCTGGGCTAGTGACATAGCCCTTCTGCAGCTGTGATTTGGGGACGACGACAGTCCAGTCTCCTGATATGCTTGATATGCTGTTATGATACACTAAACTAATGCAGGTAAAATGCCCGGCATAGAGTGAGCAGTCATAAATGGCAGCTATTACTGCTGTCACCGACACTGGGAAGAGAAAATGAGAGCAGGGAGCTGGGGAAAAGCAGACCAGCTCTGCCCTCTGCGGACCTTGATGTTATGTGTAATGGATTTATCTCTCCATTGCAGCTCCCACTGGAATGGGAGCCCCAGGAAGAGTGGACATTCAGCAGAGTACCCAACACGGTGTAAGCTTCATAACATACAGGGAATGTGTTGGTGTATTTGAGGTATATCTACTCAGAAGAATGAACGGTTTGATGGATAAATGGATACATTCATTGCTTAGTTTGTGAAAAGCGTAAGATACATAGCAGGGAGGACCTAGAACATGGCCATGTCTGTAGCTCAAGTCCCCCTACCGTGGAGGAAAGAAAGCAGGCAGGAGCCCTTGCAGGAAGCTAAGTAGGTAGAGGTTGTTGTGGAATATTTGTTTAACCAGGCAAAGAAGTGTAACATTTGTTCCTGCTGCATTGGTTAACTATGTAAAGACTTGTTGGATTTGCATTAGTTAAATAAGATTAACCTGGGCTCAGAGAGGCGGGGTTAGGAACTGGTTGGCAGGAAGTAGCAGAGAGGAGTTTTGCATGTTTGTTTTTAGCCCAGGCATTATAAAAGAGTGACTTCTGGGAAGCCAGCAAAGAGAGAAAGTTAGCCAGTTGCTACTCTAGCTCTCTGAGCTTTAAGACTTACACCCTAGCCTTTGAATCTTTAGTTTTATTAGAACAAGAGAGATTTAGTTAGAACTACCTTCCATGGCAGCAACAGAGCCATTGTCTAGGGGAACAGAATTGACCCCAGGCTACAGCATGATCGGACAGGCCCTACTAGTTTATAGCACAGGAACTATGAGGAATGTAAAACAAGTGATGTGCACGTTGACTCCTAAACCCAAGTTCAAGACCAGCTGAATCCCTGAGGAACCTGGCACCCACGTCAGATTTCGTTGATGGGAGCCCAGCCTGAAGTTCCAGGGAGAGCTAGTAGGAAAACAGAGGGCGTGTGGAGATGACCTTGCCACATTCTGACCACCATCTGACACACTTCTGAGTGTCAGGAGACCGGGGTTCAAATCCTAGTTCCGAGACTCACCACCGTGTCAGGTGTGCTTCAAGATCCTCAGATCTGTAAGATGGGCACGGGGACACTGACCTGTCCGAGCTATGTGTGAACCACACAAGGACAAGAAGAGGTAGGCTCAACAGTATAGCTCCATGGAGGGGGAAGGACAGGATGGATGGGCACGGGTCCTATTTTGAATTATAAAGACACATTCATACTCCATATTGTAGAAAGACCTCTACACAAATATTTTAGTAATAGCTTAGAACACACACACTGTTAGTGATTTGTTTGTTCTGCACTAAGCCCCCAGAGCAGTAGAAAGTTGATGTCAACAAACACTTTACGAGACTTAGCGATTCTTTTTGTTTGTTTGTTTGTTTGTTTGTTTGTTTTGTTTTCCCGAGACAGGGTTTCTCTGTGGCTTTGGAGCCTATCCTGGAACTAGCTCTTGTAGACCAAGCTGGTCTCTAACTCACAGAGATCCGCCTGCCTCTGCCTCCCGAGTGCTGGCATTAAAGGCATGCGCCACCACCACCGCCTGGCTTAGATTTAGCAATTCTTAAAGCGTCTGCCCTTGAGCTCAGGAGATGGCTCAGTGTTAAGGCACTTGCTGTGCAAACCTGAGGACAGGAGTCCATGTTCCCTAGAACCCACATAAATGCCAGGCGGGAATGACAGCCTGCCTGTAATTCCAGAGCTCTGAAGGTAGAGACAGAGGGCCCATCCCCACTCCTGAGTGAATTAGTTAGCTGGACTAA